>NC_141546.1:12440000-13080000 GCF_021556685.1 Rattus norvegicus | reverse complement strand
TCATAATAAAAAACAAAATAAGGGGGAAAAACCCAAGAAAAGGAGAAAAGATGGAGAAATAAAAAGATTCAGGCAAGATGACTCTATTCCTAATTGTTATGGTTGCTATACTTGCTTTTATCTATGTATATAACCGCAATATATTAGTGCCTTGGTGTAATAGAGGCATAACACTAGCTTTATACAACTGGTATGAGGATATGAGGATTTGGTTCTGTATATATATATATATATATATATATATATATATATATATATATATATATCTGTGTTGTCAGGTGCCTATATGTATATGTATGTAAGAATTGGTGTCGGGCTTTCTTTAGATTTGTTTCTGATTTAAGCTCTCATTGTGTGTGTAGCACTGGATAACCTAAAATATATTGTATAGTCAAGGCTGGCCTTGACCTCCCAAAGATCCATCTACGTATTCGTTGTGAATGGCCCACTCATTGTTTTTCATGAATAAAGAACAATTAAAATTGTGAAAAAAAGAATGTTTCTATGTACATTAGAGCATGTATGTGGGGTTTGTAAGACAACCTTGATTGTCATTATTTGTGACACAACTCAATTTGGTTTTTGAGACAGGATCTTTCATTGATATTAAATCATCAAGTAGCTCATTCCCAAGGATCTGCCTGTCTTGTCTCACTAGTGCTGGGATTACAAATGCAGACAACTATGTAATGCTTGCCTTTGTTTTAGATTAATTCTGAAGAAAGAAACTTATGCTGATAGGAACCTGATACAGCTGTTTACTAAGAGGCTCTGCCAGAGCCTGACAAATACAGAGGTCGATGCTTGCAGCCAACTATTGAACTGACTCCCCAATGCAGGAGTTAGGGAAAGGACTGAAAGAGCTGAAGGCATTTGCACACTATAAGAAAAAGAACAATATTAAGTAACCAGACCCCCGGAGCTCCCCTGGACCCAGGGCTCCAGCTGTATATGCAGTAGAGGATGTCCTTGTTGGTAATTGATGAGAGGAGAGGCCCTTGGTCCTGTTGATGCTCAATGCCCCAGTGTAGGGGAATGTCAGGACAGGGAGATGGGATGAAGTCATTGCTGGGGTTGAGGAGCACCCTCATAGAAGCAGGGGGAGGGTGGATGGGATAGCTGGTTGTTGGAGGGTAAATTACACTTGAAATGTAATTAAAAATCCAAACAAAGAGGCAGAAGGGAAATGTCTATATTCATATAAAGTGGGAAGAATGTTAGGAGAGAATGTACAGCAATATCGCCCTGTCTTCATTGCAGGAAAAGAGGGATGTAAGAGGCAGCCCATTGATTTAACTCTGATGTCTCTATCAATCTCATTTGGGGATTTGACTTGTCTAAGAGAAAAGGAAGAATGTCAGAGAAAGTTCCTGAAATCACCTAGTACTGCCTGTGTCATCAGGATGTTAAGATTTATTATTACAGAGAGTACAAAGAAATGGAAGTAGCTGTGGGGATTATTAGTAGTTAAATAAGTTTATTTCTCACCCAAACTCAAGCTGTACTAGTCAGTTTTTTGACACTATAACAGTATATCTGGTTCAGCTAAAATTCATTAGTAAGATTGAACCACAAAGATGGGGAGTCTGGTCAGGGATTCTTTGCATATTACAGAACACCTCCAAAAAAGTGATCTGAGAGAATAAAGGGTATGTTGACTGCCTTTTACTTTTGTAACAATCCTCTCTTGAAATTTAAAGCCCACAGAGTAATACATTGCCCCATTTCAGATCCAAGGACCACCTATTAGTCTCCACATCTTAAAGGTTTCAAGTCACTCTGAAGCCCTTGTAGACTAAGTCTACAATCATGAAGACAGATATGATTGTAGGACAAAGAAAATATTTGCAAAGCATAGCCACAAACTAATATTTGTATATTATATATTAAAACCAATTCTGAATTTGAGGTACTAACTGATATTTGCAAAAACAAGCTTTGTAAATATTTCTCTTAATTTAAACCCACCCCCTGAAGAGAGAAGAGAGGGTCCTAATACTCAGGATGTAAATAACTTAGCAGGCTAAAAAAGTCCCTGAAACTGACAAGATTAACAGGGACTCTCACTAAGGTTTTATAAACAGTAGCAGAAATGGGAAAAGAGCTTCTTCGGTTTTCTTTGTTTGTTGGTTTGTTTACAAGTTATGCAGAGTGTGCCAGTATGAAGTTTTTGGGAATCATTTTTCATGCTTCCTGGACGTCTCAGTGATGCAGATTCCTAACTTGTCCATTCTTCTATAAGTAACCCAAGTAACTTCAGTGGTCTACTAAGCTATACTTGAGCTGAATCATATTTTACGTTTGCCATTTGCCCCAGTCTAACTTAAATAAAAGTTCATGGCTTTCCAGATAATTTACACAATAACTGTGCTTTGAAACGGTGCAGATTTCTAAGATTGCTCGACCTGACTTCCCAGCATGTACACACCACACCTGAATACTGTTACCACAGAATCTATAAGTACCCTTCCTTTTGATCTTACATGAGAACTACATCCTCTTTTATTCAGTTCTTTCACAACAGTGCTGTAGGTTGTCTCACAAACATGGATCCTTTCTTATTGGACAAGAAAAATTAAAGTCACAGGCCACCCATTGTGTTTGTTAGTTTTTATTGTCAACTTGACACAATATTGCCACACTGCGAAGGAGGAACTTAATTGAAGAAATTGCTTCAATCAGATTGGCCTTTGGCTATGTCTGTGACAAATTGTCTTGATTGATAATTGATGTGGTAGGGCCCAGTCCACCCAAAGTGGGTGATACTTTACCTAGTCAGATAGGCCCAAGCCACATTAAATAAATAAATAAATAAATAAATAAATAAATAAATAAATAAATAAATAAATAAATAAAATTAGCTGAATATGAACCAGGGAGCAAGCCAGTAATCACAATTACTTCATGGTTTCTGCTTCAGCTCCTATCTTGTCTTTATATAGTAATGAACTATGACTTAACAGTATAAGGTAAAATATACTCTTTATCTTTTTCAAGGTATTTTTGGTAACTTCTGATTATGGTACATATCACAATGACAGAAAATAAAGTAGTTTGTCCACATGCATGAACAAACATCACATAGCCACTTTCCCTTCCTTCTATATGGATTGTGGTACACCAGGGTTCTTTTTTGAGTAAATATAGGACTAACCTAGTGACAGTTGGTAAAATACCAATGTAGACATTCCTATGAACATTTCTACATACAGCACAGAGGGCAAGATGTAAAGCAAAATATTTAGCCCATCCATAAGATGTAGTTGGTCTCAAGGTGGACAGAAAGAACAATGAAGAAAAGTCATCAGGAGAAGGAAGTATAGGATGGGAGGTTGGACAGGGTGCATCTTGAAGGAGAGAGGGGGCCTGCCCTCAGATGTAAAGTGAATAAATAAATCATCACCATCATGACCACCAACTCCAAAACCAAGAAGAATTCCTACATGATGGGAAGGACTGATATGAAGTCTCTTGAATTATGAATAGGAGAATAGACATGAGAGAAGCTTAGCATTTGCTCTGAACTTTCAAAAACTATATAAAAATACAGTAATTGTAATTTTCATTATTAGAATCTCTCATTGTATTTATTTACTTCCTTCTTTGATTTTATTTTAATTATTTTCTTTATTTTTGAGATTCTAATAAAATTTCATCATTTCTGCTACCTTTTCTCCCTCCAAATTATTCCACATTCTCCCCTTTCTTCTCTTTCTAATTCATGATCTCTTTTATGCCATAAAATACTAAGTGATGATATTATTACAAGCCTCTAACAATACCCACCGAGGAAACTCTAATTTTTAGTACCAAGTATCCAAGCCTATAAGACCTACGATGCTTTATTAAATTAAAATTAATTTTTTCTAATTGAAAAAAATACCTGACTACCACTCCTTGTTTTTCTATTTTTCCATGTTAGGAGCAGTGGAGAGTGATGGCATTGCAATCCTGGACTTAGGCTGCAAGTGACTGGAGAGCTAAAGTGAAGGGACCACAGTGAGGGCCTGATTCTAGGAACTGCGAGCACTGGAGCCAAGCTCCAACTCTCTCCATAGTGTCCAGAGTTGCTTTCTGCTGTTCTACCTATGGAAAACCTAGTAGACAAACCCTAAACAGGAAGCATCTATGTTTTCATGTCTAGCAAATGACTATAGCAAATATGTATAGAGCAATGGGTTGTATGCTACACTTTGCATGAAGAAAAAACAGAGACATATGAAGAAAACTGCAATCTGAGGATAGGAAGTGCAGGGGTAGTTTCAGGCATGCAGCAGATGGAGAAAATTTTAAATAAATCCACTTTCTGAGGTTGTCTTACATTTCTTCAGTTCTGTCTTCTCCTAGAAGAGCCAAGGTTGATTTCTGTTGCAGGCACTGACATGACCTTGGTTTTCCTCTGAGGTTATTGCCTTGGGAGAAGGCCAATACGTTTTGACTTGTTAATTTTGCATAATTTAGTACCTGAGAGAGCCGTCCAATATTAGTCTTGCCAATATTAGCACTGTGTGCAGACACTCCTCAAATGAATGGCAACCAAGGATGTCAGTGAGATGATGCCATTAAATCACACAACAGTGTCCCCTCTGTGGGAAAAACAGGTTACAGTTCTGTATCTCTGAATAACCATTGCCAGTTACACTGTGAAGTTCTCTGAAGTCTGTTGGGTAAAGTTTTGCCCTGATGAAATGCTTTAAGCTCATTGAGGGGTCCAGCAAGAGATTAATACTGGAGCAGAGTGAAGTATGTAGCCTTTTAACAACGTGTTTGTGTCTTTGTCTCTGACATTCTATTTTTCTTAGCTCAGATGATAGAAATGGATTGTATCCCAGGACACATGTCTTTAAGAGTTAAGGGCCTAGTCTATTTTCCACATTGCTCTTAAAGTGAAGATCAAGCTTTTATAGAATGGATAGTAAACACTGAGTCAGGGTTCTCCTAGCAAATGAACCAGAAAGGTCTTCTGTCAGCCAAATTTGGCCATGCTTTACATTTCTTCTCAACAATAGCAGCATCATTACTCCCTCCCTTATTAAGACAAAGACAAAGTCTCTTTTGGCTTTACAGTGCCAAGCTGTGCCCATTTATTCTTGTGCTGTCAAAACCATGGCTATGAAGTGTATCAGTGTTTTGAATGCTCTAACACACAAGTAACAAGTGATTGATAATCAGGATATATATTAGTATAAAACTGATATGGCAGACCGTTGGAATTCAAATTTTCCTGAGGAAGAAGCCCCAGGTGTACCAGCAAGCTTAGAATTAAGCTGAGAAACTGTCCATGAAGGCTTGCTTCAGAGAAGAGCAGGGCACAGCCGACACTCACCTCAGTCAAGTGTTAAGATTATCATTTGCCTCTGTTTATTCTTTAGTCATGTTTATAGGAGACTGTCAGATAAATCATGTGAGAAGACTTGTCACTGTGCTGCCATCACTCTTCTGGCCTGAGGACATGAACTATGAGTGGATGAACTAAGCACAGTACAAATTTGAGCATGCATGTGTTCATCTCTCTCTTCTGCAGATGGGATATGACTTTTGGAAGTTTCTGCCTTAACTCCCCCACAATGGGAGACTGAAACCTGGAATAGTAAGATGAAATAAGCCTGTCTCCCCTAAGTTGCTATTTTTAGGGTATTTCATTACAAAATGAAAATGAAACTATTATACACCCCTCCAGTGAATAAGATGTAGACAGATGAAGAATCTTGATGTTAACCTTGGGCTTCCACATTCACACACACACACACACACACACACACACACACACACACACACACACGTTCCTCCTAACACATGTGACTACACATGTGTAAAAGAATGCATACTATATTCACATTTGATTTTGGAGAAACCTGCCCATGGCCCATGCCTTTCAATTCCACTATACTTCAAATTTTAGATTCTACTTGCAACTTTTTCACTTCTCTACCGGAATTTGATAAATATATTCTCATTAGATTTACATTCAAAAGTTTCAACATCCCTAAAACATATGCTTTTAGAGAGTATATAGAGAAGACCCACATTTGTGAGGATAAGTGGCAGTAATTTGGATATTACTACTCTTTCTTGCTCCTCCCCTACTAGTTTTGAGTAAGTTATTAATTATTAAGAAACTCTCTAATGCTTGTATATTTGTTTACTTGTAGAACTAACAAGGCTCATTTTAGAACTACATAAATTACTTAGTTAAATATGTTCAACTTTATATTTTACTTGTTTATGAATAAGATCAATTTAATCCTCATTTATATCAGATACCTTAATTTGGTCTCTAATTTATTTTTCTTGGTATATGTTCATATGTGTTTCATATAAATATGCCATGGTCATAAATGTGTGTATATAAATATGTATATGTGCTTCTTTACATTTACTATATATGTATATATGTGTACATTTAGCACACAACTAGATTCATCACATATATATGTAAGATTTTTAAATTTACAATTATGTATATTGATAATTTTCAACTCAAATTTTCAACTTTTATTGCAATATTTCCCGAGGTCTTAACTACGCTCAAAGTATTTGCACAGCTGAATTAAGAGGCAAATGCATCATCAAGTAATTTGTTCACTGAGATATGAGAATCACATGAGCCCTGAAGTCTGAGACCAGCCTGGGTCACACAGAAACCTTTCTTACTGATTAATTTTACTTTCTAAAATTTATAATAGTAAAAATCTACTCCCTTGTTTGACAAACCCAGATATTGGAAATTATATGCCAGAAAGAAAGCTTGCCACATCCTTTAATCCTCTACTTTCTGGTCTGTTTCTCCTCAATCATTTCATGCCAGACCATCACTTCCCACTCAGTACCACATCCCTGGCATGTAGACAGAATTGCACATACTGATATGTGCTAGGCTAGTAACCTTAAAGGGTAGCAATCAATAACAACAACAAAACAGTGCACTTCTCCACATACTCTTAGGAGGAGAAATGAATTAACTTGTGGAGTGAAAGAAATTGTGCTTTGATATCTATGGTGAAATGACTCCTAGAGTAGGATGTTCAGTGCTTTCTACACAACAAGCGACTCTAAGCTCTTTTTTTTTCTTCTTAAAATCAACTGCCAAGATATCTGTTAGAAAGTATGTTCAGAAAATCAAGGAGAGCTGGGAATCAATTCTGCCTCATGTACCTGAATGACATGTTATTCCTTCGTGGTTTTGCTTTTTAGGTTAAAATTGGGGAAGTTGATGATTAACCTGGTATTAGAGAAGGATAGATATACAAATCTATCGACAGTTATTGACTTGTACTGGAGAGTGTGTATGCAGTGTGTGTGTGTGAGAGGGGGTGGGGTGGGGGTATGAGTGTGTGTGTGCTCATGTGCGTGCTCATGAAGTGGGTACAGATGTGCACATGCACATACCACAGAATGCATGGAGAAGACCATTTCAGTGTCATTTAATACCTTCTACCTTACTCATGTCAGAGTCTCTTGATCTCTGCATCGTCTGCTAGGCTAGCGTGCTGTTGAGTTTCTACAAATCTTCTTGTCTTCACTTCCCATCTCTCTCCAGAAGTCCTAGGATTACAGATGTTCTGTGCCCTTTCTTATTTTCAGTGAATTCTGGAGAATTGAACTCAGATTCTTCTCTGCATATGGCATATACTTACCCAATGTGTCACCATCATCCAGAACAGTTGATGCTTTTAATTAATGCTAATTATGTACCATGTAGAGATTCCAAGAGATGCCCACAAGAGACACATGCCATCTCTCTCTCTTTCTCTTTCTGTCTTCTTTCTCTCTCTCCCCCTCCCTCTCCCTGTTCTCCTCCTTCCTCTCCTTCCTTCCCTTCCTCCCCACGTCCACCATGTCTTTGTGTCCACAGAATTTCTCAGAAGATAGATACAAGAGATGAGCGCTGCCATCTTCAGTCTCAAGCTGTCCCTGCTTTCTGTGCTACTTGTAGGTTTATTTCAATGCTTTTGTTTTGCTTCTTTTGTTTTGCTCTCTTTGTTTTGCTGTGGTTAGGGCTGGTATTTTTCTTTCTATGTATCTTCTCCTGGATCTATTCCTTTCACTAGCTGAAGATGCTAAGCAGCTAGTCTTCTTTATTGCTGCTTCTCTTTCCACTGAAAACACTGTGTGTGTGAAATTTAATACCAACACACATTCCAAGGCATCTAGAAGGCTACCAAATCAATTTTTAGTATATCTTACTGTCAAGTTTCTCTCTTTCCTTTTTTAACATTTATTTGCAGGTTCTCTTGACATCTATAAGGGTATGCATATGCCAAGATGTGTACAAAAATATTGTAGAACTCTGTTCTCTCCTTCTGTCATGTATTTTAGTGAGTAAATTCAGGTCATTGGTCTAAGCAGCAAACATTTATACCTGTTGAGCTACCTCAAGCCCCCTCCCTTTTTCGGTGAATTTGAGTACTGTGTTACACAGGATCTTATCCTCTTTTTGATATAATTAATTTACTATGGCTACAATTGGAATGGGCATGCTAATGATAGTTTAGCCAATACTGCCTACAGCAGTAAAGGCGTAGCCCAAATTAGGACTGTTCTCTGCCTTGCACTAGCAGCTTGAAGAATTTCCTTCACCTTACAGATCTTCAATCAGACCTTCAGTGAAAGAGAGAATTTCAGGGAAATCCACCATCAAGAAATTGTAGACTTCTTGAGAGACATCATTAGTGGATCTTCAGCATATGGATTAGTAGAAGAGGCAGATAGGTGAGATTTGGCTTTTGGGAGCATATATATATATATATATATATATATATGTATATATATATATATATATATATATATATATATTGGTGTCTCACAAGCTATATATCAAGGTTAAGATTCACACATAAATACCTGAACATTTCTCTGAGTGTAGTTCAAAACAAGATTAAAGTTAAAAAAAATCTTGTGCTGAAGACACAATAACCGTTAAGTACTTATTATAGTAGCACGAACAACAAGAACCCATGTAAATGGTGGTCAGGTATGGTGACCTACCTGTAAGATTGAGAAGCTTTCTGGAATAAGCTGGCTAGTAAGACCAGCAGTATTGATGAGCTCTGGGTTCAACTGAAAGAACTGTCTCAAAGACTAAGAGAGAAGAGAAAGGAAAGAAGTTTCTCAACTTCAACCTCCAGATCTACATATGCCATCACACGTGTTCATCCATTTGTGCATGTGCTCAAGCAAGCATTCACATCTACATACATAAACATATGAAGAAGACAAAAATGGAGGAGTTTAGGAACTAAAGTTGTAACATGGATTTATGAGGATAATTGTGTAGGTTTAGTAGAAAGGGTAGAGTGTTCATGGTTATAGACAATTTGGGGAACAAATAGGTATTGTTACTTGATCTTAACAGCTTTATTGGTGATGTCTTTAGCAAACTATGGACCGACTCAGTAATGTTGACTTCATTGGAGCTCTCCAGGGTTTCTTGACTTGGTCAACAGTACATGAAAGCTAGATCCTCTAGTGGAACAATGGGTCTCAACAATCTTGTCTCATTTCATATGCTTTTCTTGTATGGCCCTCAGATTTCCCATTTCCTTCTTCCTTCTTTCCTTTCTTTTTATAACATTTCATTTTTTATTTTATGAATATTAGTGAACTGTCATCAGGCACACAAGAAGCAGGCTTCTGATCCCATTACAGGTAGTCATGAGCCACCATGTGCTTGCTAGAAATTGAACTCAGGACCTCTGGAAGAGTAATCTTAACCTTAACCACTGGGCCATCTCTCTAGCTCCACCCACGTTTTTCTAACTTGGGATATTGGGAATGATTGGCGGTTCCTACTTGCAAAGTTCTATCTGCCTCGTATTTTTCGTGATCCATTGGCCTCAGAGTCTTAAAAAGTATGGTCAGTAGACATTTGCTTGTAATCTCATTTTATTAAGTCCTCTATAATCTCAGTGTCGTAGAGGCAGGATTCAGACTCAATTTTGAATGTGAATTATGTGCTACAGTAAATGTTCTGACAGTAAGTCTGTGTTTAACTTTGTGTGTGTGTGTGTGTGTGTGTGTGTGTGTGTGCCTTTCTTTGTTTTAAGTTTATAGCCCTCAGGCTTTTGTTCTTTTTCTAGTTTGTTTTCACTGATACTGAGTAAAACTTTAATGATTCTTATATTTCTAGTTTTTGGTCTGTTGTCAATTTGTTTATTATTAAAAGATTGATGTGATTGGTAATAAATGCCAACAATTGTTCTTGTAAAAAGAAAAAAGAAGAAAAGTAAAGAAAAGGGGGTTGGGGATTTAGCTCAGTGGTAGAGCGCTTGCCTAGGAAGCGCAAGGCCCTGGGTTTGGTCCCCAGCTCCAAAAAAAAGAACCAAAAAAAAAAAAAAAAGAAAAGTAAAGAAAAGATACAGACTCCTGTGTATTTTGTATCTGTTAGAGCTCCTCCTGGAAAGTATTCTGGAGTTAGAGCTGAAGGGGTGAATCTTTGAATAAATACTTGCATTTCAAGCACTTGCACTTGGTCAACAAAAGCCACATGGAAAAGCCAGCCATACTGACATGCACATGAATCCCAGCACTGGTGAGGCAGAACCAGGATGAACCTAGGTTCTCTCTAGTTAGCCCTTTCCAGGTTTTATGTTGAGTTATAAGTGTGATAGACTTTCTCTCAAAATAAGGTGAAGGAGGCCTTAAATGATAGCTCAGTTGGTGATAACAATTACTCCCTGACATTGCTAACCTGGATTAACTAAAACGAACCAACATAACCAATTCCACACTGTTATGTACTTATCTCTATACATATGCACCATGACAAACCAGCACCCCCCATCCACATGCACACACATATGCACCCACAGACACATATACACAAACATATACACAGAGAGAAGGGAGAAAAATGAGAAAGAGAAAAAATAAGGAATAAACCTAAAACACTTTTTAGAGTCTACACATTATTGTTGAATTCCACAGGCCAAAAGTGATCATCCTTGAAATTCTTTACTTTAAATACATGAAATGCTGTTTTGAAAGTTGAACAAATTAGAAGAAGGGATTCTATTTCAACTGAAGTCAAATGCACTTACTATTTCCAATAATTAAAATCCAATGCCTGTGGCTTTCGCAAGATCAATAGGATTTTGATTCTTTTTTGATAGCTTTGACGTTTAGATTCCCAAAGCTGGCCCCATGCCTGTGCTCGTGGCCATTCATCTGCTTATTTCTGCTCCCTGAGGACAAATATATTTCAGAATATTCATTCTCTATTTCCAGAAAAATGCAAGGGAGGGCTTGTTTAAAAAATAAACCTCTGAGACCATTATTTTCTTTGTTCCAACATACCTTGGGTGGTTTGAATGGTTTTGAATCTGAATAAATTAAGCATTTAGCTTTTGGTATCCTTCAACAAGTAACTTCATGAAAGAATATTTTGGAACCTTACAAGCAATGCATAAAAATATGTGATGGTTCTGGACAAGACTTCAAAAGACCCGCGAGGCTGAAATGATTCCAAGTACAGAAAACTAATTTCCTGTAAAGAGTAAAGAGGCAAAAATTTTGTGGCAAACATCAGATATAATTGTGGAGAATTTATTTTCTGTTTGTGTTCTGGGAGTACTGACTAAAAATTTGAAATAGATACTTTCACCCTAACTCCATTAATTTGCACTTTGCGATTATCATTGGTGATATCAAAGTTTACATTTTATGAACTGTTTCAGACCTGCTTCTATTCCAAAGTATAAGTAGGAAGGAAATAAAATGTGTATCTACATATGTTGGGTATAAAATGAGAAATTTCTAAACATATAGGTAATTTTGTGCCCCTTTCCTGTTTTTCATAGCAGTGCTGTTTATCAAATGGAATATGTCTTTGTGACAGTCTCAACAAAATGAAGAAGAAAGTGTATGTGGGTGAGTGTGTGTGTGTGTGTGTGTGTGTGTGTGTGTGTGTGCGTGTGTGTGTCAGAGGGTCACCTTAGATACTTTGACTCAGAAAGTACCTGGTTTCATTGTTGTTTAAAGACATGCTCTTTTGTTGGTCTAGCACTTGCCCAGCAGTCTGGACTAGTTGACCAGCAAGGCCCAACTACTACATCACCCCAATTACCAAACGCTGGGATTATAATTGCACACCCTCATGTATTGGTGTCTTTCCATAGATTTTGAGAATTATACTTAAAAGTTTCGGCTTGCAAGGCTAGCAGTTTCCTGACAGAAATTATCTCTTCAGTCCTGCACACCTATCTTTAGTCCATATTAAGACACCTTCACTTCCCCTCCACTCTCCTTTGAATCAGAAATGCATTTCTTCTACTTTTCCATCACAGGCAATTTATTCTACTTTGACCTTCACAAATTTTTCATTTTTACATTTTACTCTCTTAAGATTTCTACATATAACATTTATTGCTCAATTGAAAAGAATAAGAACTACGTCTCTCAAAATAGAATATAGTCTACATTTTTGTAGTTTGTCCCACTGCTTCACTATTTGGTGATAGAAACACATTATTTCAGTCTGCTTGGTACATTGGGATGGTATATACTTACTTATTCTGTATGGCTGGCAAATTCTATCTACTACCACAATTATTGGCACACAGCAAATTTTCCACTAAAAAAGAGATTATAACTGGGTACAAGGCTGATAATGACTGTGAGTTATCAGTTGTAGAGCAAACATCTCTAGCATCCTCTTTCTCTGAGGCTCAGAGACTGATTATACCAGAAGAAGTTTAAAAAGAATCTAAAGCTAGAAGATGGAGATTAATGGTTTGAAATACTGTTAAGACATGACTTAACTGCTGCACACATAAACTCTCAGTAGCTATAACACTCACACAGCATCAAAGAAATTAAAATCCGAGCATATAGTGGGAAGAAACTACAGAAACTCCACCTACACTTAGGAGATACTGGTAAGTGATGGCTGCTTGGTGAGGAGAGTCATTTTTTTTAGAGTTGTGCCACCTGAAAGATCCCCTGTGTTGCAATGGGTAATCTCATATTCAAGTGTAGCAGATGGGCAGCACTAATTGTATTCTGTGTTAAACACATGTTTGCGGTAGGCATGAAGTTTGGAGGAAGATATATTTGGTGTACTAGAGGAGATTTCTACATGGGATTGAGGGGTAGAAATGATTGAGATACATTAAATAGAGATATTACATCTTTGTGTAATAAATATGAATTATTATTGAAAAGAATACGTGGATGGATGAATAATATATGTATCTGAAAGTTACCAGAGCAGGGAGATAAATATCTATCTTGCTCTATGAGTTCTCTAGAAAGAATTTATTGGGCCTTGAGCATATTGAAGGCCCAAAAATATTTGATAAGTAGAATAGCTTTGTCAGCCAGGAAAACACAAGAATATAGAATCTTATGGTACTTTATACACTTTGGATTCCCCCTAAGGCTGTTTCTAGTTCATACCTTGAGGAACTTCGTGGAAGTGAATTTACATAAGCAAAGCAAACACAAAACTGTAGTCACAGGACTATTTAGAGGATGTTCTGGTCATAATATAGAAAGGGGAGAATGAAACATAAACCTCACTAAAAGACAGAATCTTATCAATAATTGATCAAAGTGGAACAGCTAATAATAAATCAGATACTGTTTTAAGAATACATTAGACAAAAGGTCTTAGTGGATTCTCTTGGTTCTCAGATAAAAGTTTTCAAAAAGCTGTCTCAGAAGTTTAAGAGCACTCCCTGCTCTTGCAAAGCACCCAAATTCATATCCTAAGACCCATGACTACTCACAACCTGAGGCTGTTATGTGAGGCCACAGAGGATTTGGTGCTCTCTTATGGCTTCTGAGAGGACATGCCTTCAAACACACACACACACACACACACACACACACACACACACACACACACACACACACACACACGCATACACACACACATGCACGCACACACAGAAAATATAAATACATGTATCTTTTTGTTGATTCTTTTCTCATATGATACATCTCAACAGCAGTTTTTCTTTCCTCCACATTTTCCAGTTCCATCCCTACCTCCACTCTCTCCAGATATACTGCCTAAATATTTCCCTTCATAAAAGAACAGTTCTCCCAAAGATATCAACAAAATACAGCATAACAAGATGCAGTAAGAGTGCACACAAATCTTCATATTAATATGGCCCTAGGCAACCCAGTAAGAGGAAAGGAGTCACAAGTGTGTTTATGAGATACCCGCACTCCCACTGCTAAGAATCCTACAATATTGCAAAACTAAATAATCATAAGATATGCACAGGACCTAGCACAGACCAATGCATTCTCCATTATTGACACTTCGGTCATTTTCCCAGTCCTTGAGCCACATTTCACCTGAAATGGGAGTTATAATTATATTTTTAGTGGTATTGAAGTTTAGTGTGTATACATGAACATCATTTCTCTGTTTTCAGGACATTGGATTATCACTTCCATTTTAGGAAACACAGGCTGAGAAAAGACAGCTATTTCAAGAGAAGCTGTTAAGGTATTTACAATAGTAAATCAAAATTGCTGGGAATTCACTAGGACTTATGTGTCACAATCACAGTGAAGTGAACAGCAAGAGGCAGCCTGCTAAGTACCAGTATGACAAACTTGATGTGTGAAGAATGGTAGGAGATCATTATAGTAAGCCATCTACTTCAATATGTCTCAAACACAGACTGGAGACCAGATCTCACAGCAACTTCTATAAGTATCTAAGGTTCTTACACGTTTATCCATGCCCATAGTTTCTATCAAGTTATCTGACCTACAGTAACTTAACATCTGACCCTCTGAGAATTAATTTCTCAGTTAGAGTTAATTCTGTGTGCTGGCTAGTTTTTGTCAGCTTGACAGAAGCTAAATATATCAGGAAAAGAGGGCACCCCAACTGAGAAAATGTCTTCATAACATTTTAGTGTAGACAGGGTTGTAGGACATTTCTTAGTGATTGATGGTAGGAGGCCCCATCAAGCCTGACTGGTGGTCCTGTATTCTTTAAGAAAGACTGCACAAGCCACAAGGAAAAAGTAAATAAGCATCTCTTCTCTAGGGCCCATGTGTAAGCTCCTGTGTCTAATTTCCTGTCCCGATTCCTTTCAATGATAAACAGAGACATGTAAGCATAATCGAAATAACCCTTTTCTTCATAAATTGCCTTGGTCACAGTTTTTTATCACAACACTAGTAACCCTTACTTCATGGAAGATACCCTGTTTCTAATTTGCTAGAAACTAAAATTATTTGAAGAAAGGAAATTATTTTTATTCACAATCTGAGATAAGGTTAAATGCATAGTGTAGGAAGCTAGGAACATGTTCTCAGCTCATGGAAGAATATAAAATGAATGGAAGGCCATCCATAAAGGTGATGGCATCTTAGAGAACATACACTGTCATAGATATGCAATCAATGGCTGTGGATGAGCACTGAGAGGAGAAACAAGTAGAGACACATACATGGAACTGGCCACCCCTCTCACTTCAAATGTCCAGACATTAAAATGAGAAAGTATAAATAGGGGCTTCTGGAAGTTGTGACTCAGGACATAGAAACCTTCCTGACAATTTATCTATCTTCTGTCTGTCTGTCTGTCTGTCTGTCTGTCTGTCTGTCTGTCTATCTATCTATCTATCTTTCTATCTATCTGTGCAGGAGTCTAAATCAGAGCTTCATACAGGTTAGGGAAATACTCTCCTACAGGACCGCATCATTAACACAAAGTTCTTGTGTATGTGTCTGTGTGTCTGTGTGTGTGTATTATATATTCCTTATTGTGAGTTCGCACATGGCAGGGAATACTGGATTGTGGGTATGTGCATGTAACATTTTACCATTGAGCCATCTCCTTGGAAATCATTCTTAACTTTGATTCTTCCTTTTCAGGAAGTAAATATTTGTCCAGAGACTTACACCTTTTTCAGGTTAGAGATATACAGGAAGTAATGCAAAAGCCTTATAGAGTTTATATCATAATAGAAACCAGAAACACACACACACACACACACACACACACACACACACACACACACAGAGCAATCTAAATATAGGGTTTATTTGTTTAAGTGTCTCCAGGGACCAATTCTGATTCTTTTTTATAAAAATCCATATATTCTTGAATGGTCTGCATGAAACTGTGTGGACGATTCATTCCCCTGTCTTCTAGTGAGACACTGACTTGTTTTGATTTCACCTTTGACTTTCTGATTATCAGGTATACTTTAGTTTATTGAGAATAAGTAATTGTAATTATTTGTTTATATTAGGAGTAATTTTATGGAGGACTAGGCAAACCTTGAATTCACAATCCAAACAGTTGGTCTCCCAAGTATATGTCATTATAGGCATGTACTTTCATGGCTGTTAGAGATAGGAGTTTCAGAGGACATCATAGAGTGGAGATATTTGGATATTATATTAAATCTATAATTTTAATAATGCCAACAAAGTCTATGAATACTCCGCTACTGTATTTGCATCAACTCAACTAATGCCATGATTATAAAAGAAAATAAGTGTCTTTGATTTAGGGAGACTTTTGTTTTACATAATTTGTAAAATAGAGCATTCAATGATCTTCAGTCTAGAATTTTTAAGGTCACTGCAAATGCATTGCTGAAATATTTCAAAGTAATTTGCAGTGTGTAGGGATTGCTGTTCTGAAGATATAGAATGTAAGTTTTACCTGTCAATTACAAGTGAATGCATTATGGAAATGGGTCTGCCTTCCAGGTCTGTGCTTATTATATGTATCACAAAGAAATGCTGGTGGTGTCTATGAAACTGGCTCTCATATATCTTTCATAACCCTTTCAGGTAAGACTTTCAGCTCAATTGAACTTCACCTCTGAAAAACTGAGGGGAAATCAAAACTTCTATGGCTAACTATAGAGAGTGAAAGTGAATTTTCTCTCCAGGTAAAAAAGAAGATACTAAATCTTCATGACTACACTACAAGTTAGAGTATTCACTTGTTTCCCTAAGTACTCTTCTGGGTGGGATTTATCTCACTTTGCTGCATCATGCATATGTTATTAAAAAGCAAAGACTCCATTGCTTTGTGGAGTGAATGGTGGTCTAAAGAGGAATATAATATGAACCATTATTAGCAGAACAGCTAAGAATGATCTATATGAGCAAATTTCTAGGGTAGTCAGAAAAGAAGTATAGTAGCAACAAACTGTTTCATAAGTCAAATATAATTAATGTGGTTTAATGTTCTGTAAGAGTTGTGTGAAAAGATGCTATAGTCACTAATGTGGCTGTCACAGAGAAAAAGGATGAAAGTTAGATCTCATGAAGAAAAACTGAAAATTAAATAAAACATAAACATAAAACTGACATGGCAGTATACATTTATATCTTGAGTGCTGATGATGTGGAGACAATAAGGTCTCTAGAATTTGCTGACAGGAGCCTAGGCAAACTCACAAGCTCCCATGTTCAGGGAGAAATTCTGTTTCAGAAAAATAAGGTGGAAAACTATTAAGTAAGACATTAGATGTTGGCTCTTGACCTCCAAATTCATCCTCACTATTGTATATTCACACACATGAACTCATCTTCAAATATACACCATAGCTATTCACACATACACATATACACATAAGTCTTATGAGAGGTGCAAAGATGAACAGTGTCTAGTAATGGTTACCATCACATACAACTTGAGGATACAGCTGGGAAATTTACCAGCACAGCCATACAGAATGCTTACTGCATCAAGTGTCCTACTTTAAAATCAAATATCCCACAACCCTACAAATAATTCATTCTATGATTATCCATAGTATTCATATAAACTGTAATAAAATGTAGTATTCAAACAAACTATTTGGGCATGAGGATAAAACAGATCAGTCAACAGAATCATGATCTTAGCAAAGAGATATCCTAATGGAACTTGCTCCTGGTATTTACTTCTCTCAACCTGTACCTTTATGCTTACATTTACAGTACTATAAATGCCTATGTGATATAGATAATAGCAGGGCCATTTCTAATGCATAATCCACCACCAACAGAAATTATCATTATGTTTCGTATATACATATATATCTGTAGGCATCTTATGCAAAGTATTATCTCAACTAACATCATTTGTTTAGACTACTGGCACTTTTATCATAGTTTCTGATACCATGTCTTCTACTATAATATTTTGTGCTTAGCTGGGCATGGCGGTACATGCCTTTAATCCTAGCTCTCAGGAGGTAGAGGCAGGCAAATCTCCAAGTCAGTCTGCTTCATGGAGTGAGTTCCAGGATAGCCAATGCTTAATTGAGAAAACCAAAATTAATAATAAATAATAATGATAATAACTCCATGCCTTTCTCATTGCTGTGTGAAAATATCTAACAAAAGCACATAAGGATGAAGCATTTATTTTGGCTCATAGTTTGAAGGCACTGTCTATCATGTCAGAGAAAGGCATTATAATAGGTACATGTTGCAGTTGCTCAAAGGGCATCCACAGTCAGGAAGTAGAGGGAGATGAATGGTGGAGGTTGGCTCACTTTGTTCTTTGTACTCAATCCAGAATTTTAGTCCACGTGAGATGCTGCCCACATTTAGAGTAAGTCTTCCCACCTCAACTAAGCTCATCTAGAATCTCCCTCAACTAGATGTGAAGGAACTTTTAGATCCTGTCAGCTTGACAGTATTGGTCATCAAGAGATTATTGTAGCTGTGTTAGCATCCATCCTGCAAATTAGACTCCTTACTGAACTACAGCAGGCTGCTAGCCCAAAATTCTGTCACAGATTTTATTGGAAACTATGGTAGTTGAATATACACTTGTATATTTTAGTTGCCTGTGTCATAATATGGCTGATGTTTTCTAATGTCTTTAAAAGCAGATCCCAATATGTGTCTCTATTTTCTGACTAAACTCTCATAAAATATTTGAGCAATCTACACTTTTTCACAGTCAACAAGCATGTGCACCTATGTTGCCAGTGGACCACCTGGCTCTCATTCCTCAGGAGTCATCCAATTTGTTTCTTGAGATGAGGGATCTCATTGGCCTGACACTGGTTAAGTAGACTAGAATGATTGGATAGGAAATCGAGGGATCTACTTCTCTCTGGCTCCCTGGCATTGAGGACAAATTGCCTGCTCTATACCCGACCCTTTCATGGATGCTAGAGAGATGGAATGCATGTCTTCACTTGGGCAGCACAAGCATTTCCCCAGCTAAGTCACCTCCACACATGTTTCTTTAAAAAGTTTTACTTATTTGCAAAACAAATTTTATTAAATTACTTTTAAACCTTGAAATTTAAAAAAAAGTCCTCAACAATTCACATCAATGCCTGAACTGTCATACCAGTCCAGCAAAAGCTAAGAAGAGTTGAAATATATCTAATGTCAGTAATTCCTAGTCAAGAGTTTACCAAATTCCTATTATTCACATCACGTAATCATCAGTCCAAGTTAAAAATTAGACAACCCAAGCGTTAACAGACTCCGACATGATTTATGTTCTTAAAATGACTAGTAAACCAAATTATGTGAATATTTTTCAAGTGAGATCATTGAATTCATACCGGATCAATCATTCAAATCAGTCTCTTCTATAATTTAAAAAGTCAAAGATTAAAAACATAGGGAAGTATCTTATAGTCAGCCTTCATTTTTTGTCTAATGAAATACACCAAGAAAGAGGACTTATGACTGATAATTTAGGCATATGGGCAAGATGAGGACTCTTCTTGTAGTATTTCCTACTACCATTCAATTCAGACATTTAATTGTTTCCTTAAAAACAGTACTACGGATTATTTTATTCTTTATTATTTCACTTTAAATGTGGCAAAATCCTTCAGAAGATACAACGGGCATGAATATGGATAGTGACTGAAATAGCTATCTTGTCAAATTCTTAATGTTGATGTGATTTCGTTTAACTGAAAAGACAGGATGCTTCCTTTGGTATGTTGCATGTCTGGTATTTGGCTTTTGAAGTCAGTTACTAAAATCTTGCTTTGCTAAAATCTAGATAGTTCAAGACAGTATTATTTTCCTTTGCTTACTATTACTGGAGGAACTGCATACACCATGGCACCTGGGTCACAAGTATAATGTCACTATGGAGTTGATTCTGTCTTTCAAGCTTCATGTGTATCCTGGGTATTGCTCAAGTCTTCAGAATCACATTGTAAGCTCCTTTCTCTGCCATCTCATGAACAACACTGTCCTTAATGTTAAATATGACTCTGAAAAGCAATAATTCTACCTGAATATTTGTTTAAAGTTATAGATGAAAAAATTCTTTATTCAAAATAAAATCATGTTTTCTTTTATCTAATTATCTAATGAAAACCATTAAATTTTTATAATTAAATAAAATGATTAAAAAATTTGAATTAATATTTAACTTAACAGAATATACTAAATAATGTATTCAGAATCACACATTGTAAAACATCCAGTAGCATAAGATAGGACATGATTTTAAAGTCAACATATTGTTAAGAAATCAGAATTAGGCTCAGACTTATTTCACTTATTTTCAGTATGTGTGTATGTCTATGTGTGTGGGCTCATGTGTTTGCATAGGTGTGCATACACACACACACACACACACACACACACACACACACACACACACAAGCGCGCACGCACGCGAAAGTAGAAGTCAACCTTGATTAATGTACTCAGGATAATGTCTCAGTTTGATCGGACTGGTCAGCCAGGAAGATCCAGGAGCCTCTATGTTGGCACGTTATTGGTGCTAAGATTATACTCCTCTGCTACTAACATTAGACTTTATTTTTTAATGTTGTATTTATTACTATGTATATGTTTGTGCATGTACCATATCACGCATGTGGAAATCAAAGGACAACCTATAATATTCAATTCTCTTCTTCTCCATGTGTGTCCAAAGGATCACAATCAATTCCTCAGGTTTAGAAGCAAGTGAATTTACCCATTAACTCATTTTGCCCTTCACATTTTAGGTGTGTTCTCTTACCTCAGTTGCCGATGTTCATGTGAATGTACCTTATCAACTGAGATATCTTCCTGCCCCTTATTCCTTATAATGCCTAGATATTTTTAATTAGTAACTACAATGTTTTATGAAGAAACAATCCTTCAGACATTGTACCATGGAAGCACTGTTGATATTTTACACATCTTTTATTTATAGAAACAAATGTATTTGCCTTGCTTGGTTTATTTTTGGGATGGCAGTGGCAGTGGTTTAAAATTTAAATGAGTTATTTTGAAATAAGCAGAACAAATGTGACATATTCTATGTTCAGACAATTAAATTTCCCATTTGGAATAAAACTGTAGTTGTTATATTAATAATAAAAGGGAAGTTAAAACTCTAAGAAAGAGATAGAGATCTGTCCACAGTGGATGATTTTCTAGGGTTTATTGTTGTTGAAGAAAATATTCATTGAAAGTCCTTAAGAAGCTGTTGCTGGGAGAAAAGGAGCTACTTCTCATCTTTCAGTTTTCCAGAGACTTGGTGAATGAGGTAATGCAATTATGATTATTAATGTGAAATAAAAGGTGAGATAGTTGTGAGGTAACAGGATGCCAATTCAGCATTTGCCATTCATTGGAGAGGATCCTGAGTGACTGTAAGGCACAGGACCAGTGTACTGAGCTCAAATAATGTAGCTTACCTACATGAATTTATAGCAAATGTGAGAAGGCATATCCATGTCCTCAAATGTCTCTCAAAAAAATGAGGCTAGGTTTATGAATTTACAGAGCACATTAGCTATCACACTACAAATTCTCAAATGTTAAAAAGCTTAGAACAACAAAGAGGCTAGCATTGTATAAGGGCAAATTCCCAACATTCTCATTAGCACTTTGGCTTTCTTCATGGTGACTCTTACTACGGTGATGTGGAATTTTAATTGTTTCCTTTTGTATTTCCCTGATGTTAGAGGGTGCTAAACATTTTTCAAGGTTCCATGACAGGTTCCATGACAATGTGTATTTCTTTTTGGCTATCATCCATGATACATCTATTAATTGGATGATCTGCTAGGTGTCTGTGTTTAATATTTTGAGTCTGTTAAAAAGTCTGGATTTTAAGAAATTCCTTTGAGCATGTAATCATTTAAAATATAATGATGTCATACACATCTCTGATGATTCAAGTTCGTTTTCAGCTTGAGTAGAGTTACAATCAGCAAGGAAACCCATCTTTGGGTGTATTTGTATGGATATTTCCAAAATGTTTAACTTAGTAGAGAAGACCCCTTTGAATGTGGCTTGCACTGTCTCACAAGGTGAGGTTCTAAAATGAATAAACAGAAGGCAGTTTGCTAACAACTGGCACTTTTCTACATCTGCTTTCTGATAAATGTCATGTGATTGACATAACATCCTCCTATCCATGTGTGTCCTCTGCTAAAAGATCTGTACTAACAACTGGAACCAAATAAACCTGTTTGTCTTTAAGTTGCTGTCTGTTAGGTATCTGATTACAGCAGCAGGACAAGAAACTAATACAATGATCTGCTTTTAGTTTGCTAGAGCTATTTGCCAATAATAGATATTTAGACATTTTATTGGATATATAATTTTTATCTATCAAATTAATCATATTTTTCTCTTTGCTTTTAAATTTGAAAATGATATTATACAACATTTTAAGTAAAATCTTTTCTTGTCATGTTGACTGGTGCTAAGTTCTTCCAGATTTCTTTCTCCTCTCTGGCACAAGTTTATTTTTTATATAGTTCTCTAGGCACTAATCATTTTTAAAATGTTTCTCAAAATGCTTTGTTACTATTTACATAAACCTACTTGAACTCTTAATTAGTTTAAGTCTGTTTATCTTGATTCATATCACATTTTATTTTTCTCTTTTGTCAAATCTTAGAAAACAATCTGTGATTTAGTTATTAGAAGTTTACACACAATATGCTGTTGTCAAAGATGTGAGATTATAAATGGATCTGTAAATATGTAATTGGCAGCAGGAAAAACCACTGACAATATTCTAAACCATCGCAATTTTCAGTCTCTAGCCTAACTAAACAGGTTCTGTGCCTTCTCTTTCTGCTTATGTCCTTTCTTTTTTTGATGTTCCTGAGTTTGTTCATGTGTGTGCAGATGGGAGCATAGATGCTGCTATATAACCACGTGTGTGCATAGGTGTGGGCATTAGGGGACCACTTTAGGTGACATTAATCTAATGCCATCTACCTTGGTATGTCTTACAAAATATTTCGTATTTACCTTAAATTCAGCAATTCATTATGGGTGTCAAGTGGTCAAGGAATGTGCCTGTTCCCATCTTTACCATCAGAGCTATGATTACAGCTTTGAGAAACAATACTTGGCTTTCCATGTGGATTCAAGGAAATCAAATGCAGGTCCTCATAGCTGTGAGACAAGCACTTTCCTAATTGAAATATCTGTGCTAGCACATTCCCATATATTTTAACCTCTAAATGGATTGTGAAACACAGGAGAGGGGCAGAATTTACTCACAAGGTTATCTAATTTTGATTTGATTGTCTGACATCTGCATTCAGACTACAATTTGGATTCTCTCAGTTCTCTCTCTCTCTCTCTCTCTCCCTCTCTCCTCTTCTCCTCTCTCTCTCTCTCTCTCTCTCTCTCTCTCTCTCTCTCTGTCCCCCTCTCTCTTTTGCTTGCCCCAAAGTATTTTAAAGTCAGTACCTTTATAAGAGAACAATGGTGAACAGTTTCCTTTGCTTCCATCCCCCTACCAGAGTTCCAGAGTTGACTAGTATTGTGAGTAAAGAATTAACCCAAGCATCCCTCATTTTCAAAGCTAAATCAACTGTCTGATACTAGGTCAGAAGTTATAATAACTGCATTATGTGTGGTTCACTCCATCCTTATAGACGGGAGCACATTTAGGTGCGCCCATCACTTCTAAAGAGAAAACAATATTTTAAAATCATGATTTCTGAAGATTATAGAAATCATATCTCTCTCTCTAGTAAATAGAAAATGAAGGATCATTTACAGGCCTTCGATAATTGGCTGAATCCTTTCAGTATCCTCACATTTTATCCTCTTAGAAACAGTGTTGCTATGAAAAGCTGATGCCCTCATTTTTGCCAAAGAGAACAAAGTTCAAAGAAGATAAATAGATTACTCAGGAGTCTTCATGTAAAACTTTACTCTTAGTACATGTCAGTAGCCTCCTCATGGGACTTGGAATTTGGAGCATAGAGCAATGTTTATGTCATCTACCAAGACCTTGCCTGTCTGTATGGGACATCAAGGATTACCTGAAGCTGTAAGGGATGAAACCACAACCAGGCAGGTGAGGTAAAAGAAAAAAAAAATGGAATGCTTGGCTTGACATAGGGAAGTGCTCTGCTTTCCTTTTCTGTTACAGTAATGAAACACTTGAACAGAAAGCCACATAAAAAAGGAAAAGACTTATTGTCTCACCCTTCCAAGTAATGGTCTGTTTTTAAAGACGGCCAAGGCAGGAACTGACACAGAAAATACATAGGAACATCACTACTTTCTGACTAGATCACAGGTTTGGGTTTAGCTAGCTTTCTTTTATTACCCAGGACATCTGCACAGAAATGTGTCACTCTTGGTGGGATACACTCTCAGCATCAATTAACAATCAACAATAAACTCATACATACCCACAGACCAATCAGACCTAGGCAGACATCCCCTCCCAATGATGCCAGATAAGGTAACCCTCTGCTACATATCTAGCTGGAGCCATGGGTACCCATTGTGTACTGTTTGGTTCGTGGTTTAGGGCCTGGGAGCATTGAAGGATCTGGTTGTTTGATATTGTTGTTCTTCCTATGAGGCTGCAAACCTCTCCAAGTGCTACAGTCCTTGCCCTAACTTCCCCATTGAGGTCACTGCTCTCATTCCAAAATTTGGCTGTGTACATCCACATCTGTATATTGGTTTGGCTCCGGAAGAACCTCTCAGGGGATAGTAATACCAGGCTCCTGTACAGCACTTCTTGGCCTCACAATACTGTCTGGGTTTGATATCAACAGATGGAATGGATCTCTAGGTGGGTCAGTCTCTGAATGGCCTTTCCTCCATTTCTGCTCCATTCTTTGTCCCTGTATTTCCTTTAGATAGAAGAAATTCTGAAATAGTATTTTTGAGGTGGGTGGCTGGTCCCATTCCTCAACTGGGGGCTGTGCCTATCCACTGGGTATGTTTTCTACAGGCTTTATTTCCCCTAGCTTGCATAGTTTGTGTCCTGGGGAACCTCTTGGGTATCTGGCATCTGGGACTTTCTAATAGCTATTCCCAGTTCCCACTTCCCCATTGCTGCACAATTTGTTGACCCTCTGTGCTTCTCTCACATCTCCTCCCATACCTGAACTGACTCCACCTCCTCTAAGCCTGTCAGATCCCTCTCTCCCTCTATCTCCCAGAGATTATTCTTTTCCCCCTATTGAGTAGTACAGTAGCATCCATATTTTGGTGTGATCTTCTTTCTTCTTGAGTTTCATATGATCTGTGAGTTATATAGTGGGTATTCCTAGCTTCTTTTTGGCTAATATCCACTTATCAGTGAGTTCATACCATGTTCAACATCCTTAGTCATCAGGGAAATCAAAACAACCATGAGATTCCACCTCCTGTGGTAAATCTTACTGGCCCCCACACCCACCCCTGAACCCCAAACTGGTGGATATTAAGCGCTGTTCACTTCTCCCCTCAGTTACTGGCTGATCAGGTTATATTGACAAATAAGAGAATAAATGGGGTACAATATTTACAAAAAGTTGAGACAGGAGATTCTTAGAATAACCATTGAAATGCCACATCCAGATAGCAACCATATATGGGAGCAGAGAAATCAGCATTTGAATAATACAGGAATAATGTTTACAGAGTGTACATCATGTCAACCTCAGGATCCAGGGCCTTGTCTTCTAGGATAATCTTTAGAATCCAAAGAAATCTTTTTAGGCCAGTAAATCCAGTAAGAGTCACTGAACAGGCCACATTTTGTGTCTAGGTCACAAAGTTTCACATTTTCAGTAAGGAGAACACAACCATCTGTAGGTCCATGGAATGAACTGTAGTATAAATTGTGCATAATATCAATTCACCACAGTTGGGAAACCAAGGACAGACCAAAATGGCATTTCTAAGAGAGTTCAACTAAGTGAGCCCATGGGTGTATTGAGGTTAACTGTCAGAGGGTGGTAAAGGGTATACACAACAGCAGGATGGCTCAAAGGAAGCTGCATCACCAGAAACCCATTCCAGCATATGATGATTCTTTACACCATTTGCAAGCAGGTCATAATATCTGTGACTCCTCTCGGTGGACCTGCTGGATAGTCTCCCCATCTAACAGATGTTTCTTGTGTTTTCAACCTGCACCCTAGTGAATTTTTTCTCACACTTTTTACTCGTGTGACATTTGACTACATCTCTATTCACATATGTCTCCCTTATTTTTCCATTGAAAGAAAAGTGCTCTCCAATTAAGACCTAAACCTAACTTACAGATAGATGGTTTTCTTTTTACTCCTGTAGTAAGTCTTCCTGCCTGGGTTATAGAAGAAAACAAGAAAACTGAGACACAAAGCTAAGCCAGGAAGCACACTCCAGTCCTAAGGCTGGAGGCCTAAATTCAGTCACACATTGCTTTGTACACTTTTAAATTATTTTCCCGCATGTGATTAAACAAAGCTATGAAGTAGTCCCACAAATTGTTTGGTTAATCAGTGAAGTCTTGGAATATACTTGAATTTTCCATCAGTCATAGAATTTTCCACAAATACAGAAAAGAGAATTAAACATACCGAGGTGCAGTTGGTGAGGATTGGGAAGATATAGGCTGCAGCTGACTTGAGACTCACAGAAAGTTCCTGAGGTGATCAGTGCTTTGTGCCATGTTGAAAACTGGGAAGCTAAGAGCTGGGAGCTACTGTAACTCTGGTGTGGTTTAGTGTCCACAACTGTAGTGTCTGTGAAGATACTGCTATATGTGCTCTTATGTTGTTCTCAAACCTGAGAACAAAAATCATCATGAATGGCTTTTGAGCAGGTTCTTACACTGGAAGTCTTTCCCTTGAACCTGTAGATCTCTCTGGATAACATACATACATGTATACATTCATACATAGTTGATAGTGTAACAATCCTAAGGAAAATATGTATAGAAATTACTTTTTTGTTCTATAATTTTTAATTTACATTTCAAATGTTATGGCTTTTCCCAGGTTTTCCGTCTATGAACTCCCTTCACACTCCCCCTTCTTCTAAGCATGTGCTTCTTGACCCATTCACCCACCCCTTCCTGCCTACCCACCTTTACGTCTTCCTACACTGGGGGATCTAGCCTTGGCAGGACCAAGGTCTTCTCCTCCCATTGGTAAACAACAAGGTCATCCTCTGCTTCATATGCAGCTGGAGTAATGGGCAAAGGTTTCAGTCCTTCTTAGAAGAGGGAACAAAAATATTCATAGTAGAAATTACTTTTCAATTTCTCAGCACTTCAAGATTGTTTTCAGATTGAGAACAGATACTTTGAAGGGACTAATATGGTGTATACATTAAATTCTTTAAGATGATAAACAAGAAAATTAAAGGTAACTAATGGCTTTGGAAATATCTAGGGAAGATCTTAGCTTTGTGAATTTGAGCTGGTAACTTGAATACATTAATAATTTGAGTAATAAATTTGTTTTTAAAACAAGGACAATCAGGCTGCATTCAGTGGTGATCCCAGTCATTTGTCACAGTGGACCATTGTGGCTTATTGCTGTCACAATAAGGGAAGTGAACATAAATGAGTAAGTCAGATGTCAATGATCATTTTGAGATGGAAAGGGATAAGTTAGCCAGTCCCTAAGGAAAATGTGATTCCCAACTCCTTTTCTTGACCCACTCATCTTCTCTCTAATACAGGGATGAAATGAATTTCCCCATCTCTCTGAGTGTTATCACAAGGGGTTGGCAGAAGCTAGAGGTCTGAATAGGAAGGGTCCTTCCTTGAAAATATAGCTCAGAAGAAAATGGAGTTTAAAAAACGAGAGAGAGAGAGAGAGAGAGAGAGAGAGAGAGAGAGAGAGAGAGAGAGAGAGAGCGCGCACCAATATTCTTGGGCCTTGTAGATCCAAGTTCCCAAGTTCAATTCTGGGAACAGCTATATCAGAGACAGTTGGAAACTCAAATATGGGTCAGAATCTCTATATTACTGTGACAGTCTTCATGACAAATATATTACCTGTCAGTTAGAAGTCACCGCCATCTTAATTGCTTTTGTACACTGTATTTACCACTAAATTAAAATTTTACGTAAATAAAAGATACTAGGAACCAAGTGCTAGGCAGCTGTGGGGTAGGAGGAACATGCCAGACTCCAGGCTCAGTGAGAGACCCTCATCTCAAAAACTAAGGTGGGAAGCAATTCAGGAAGACACCTGATCCTGACCTATGGCCTCAAAGTGCACATGTGCACACACATAACACCAACATACACAAATGTTGTGTAAAAATAAAAAAAAGTAGTAGAACTGGTTCCCATGCCTTCACTCCCCATGAATCTAGTGCTCTGGCTGTTTCTCTGCCAGCCCCTTTCTCACACTGTCCCCTTGGTGGGTTGTTATTGTGCCTGACAGACACATGGAGTTACGTGGGCCATTCTAGCATGTCATCACATTAGCCCCAGGCATTCTGTAGCGTAGCAGGGCATCTAAAACTGAGACAGGTTGTCTCTCTACCCACATCATCTGTAGCCTGGTAAAATCAAAGCTCTAGAAACTTGTAGTTTAACAACTAGACTTATGTGTTAAATTCTCAATCTATAAAACATCCACAGAATAAATTCACTGTCAACTAATAAAGATAGAAACCACCTGCCTAGACAAGATTAAAAAAAATTGACCTAGGCCACCTGGATCACAATCCTCCTCATCCTCTGTCTCCATCTTCCTTTCCTTGCTCTTCCTTCTCCTCTCTCCTTTCCAGACTTTTCTCATCTATGCTTTCTTCTCATCCAATGATAGGCTTTGCCTTATCTTGGACCTGCCTTGCTGCATAATAATATCATCCTACACACAAACACAGGGATACATAAATGAAAACGTTAGATTTCATTCTGTAAGACCCCAACCCTGAGACAGTAATACTTACTTCAAGATGCCTCCAGGTGAGATACTGAGATGCATATCAATAAAATAGCAAGAGGTTTATTTGTCAATTAGTCCCTTAAGGCTAGTGACTAGAAGGGGGTTTTGAATGGCTATTACAAAGCAGGTTTATACTTTTTAGGGGTACAGGTTACATCAGCAAGTTTACTGTTCAAGCTCATTGGCTAAGCATAATGACCTGTAACTATATTTGCTAGCAAGTATAGGCAGATCAGGATAAACATTTGATCTCTATCTGGGACATTCCATAGGATCATGCAACTATTAGTCATTACATTTTGTGTTTTTTCAAGAAAGATCCGGCTCCTTGCAAGCACTAAGGTTGGAGAAAGGAACTTGGCCTAGCCTTGACCAGAGTTGGTGGGTTTAAGGCTGGTGAAAGCCCCTAAGGTCCTTCAATTCTGAACAAATTTCTGGACCTTAAGTAAAGTAAGTACACTGTGTCATAGTTACTACTTGAACAACTATGTCTGAAATCCTTTGGTTAAGAACAAAAGCTATTTTTCTTTGTTTTCTCTTCCAAACCCTTGACTTTAACCACCTGAGGTAGAGCTAGAGGTACTGTAGAAAATATCTTGTCTTCTATTCTGGGGGAAGTGCATCGTAGGAGATTTTTAAACTATTGTGCCATCTAAGCTAAACTTAATCTTGTGTAGGGAGGAGTGAGGGAACACTTAGCTGAGCCAAAAAGATGACTCAGTGGATAAAGCACTGCCATGTGAGCATTAGAGGACAGGAGTTCAGCTCTCTAGATCTGTGAAAAGCTGAGCAGGTATTGTAGACCCCTGTAATTTAAGCAGAACTACAGAAAATAGGTTCCCGGGTCCACACTGGGCAGTTAAAAGAACAAATCAGTAATCTCTGAGTTTAATTCAGAGACCCCAGCTCAATAACTACAGTAAAATCTAACAGCACATTTGAACCTTCATATGTATACACAAGTACACACAAACATGTGAGCATACAAACATACATGTACATGCAGCCTATACACACACATTAAAAAATGAGAGAAAAATTCTTAATTTCAAACCAACTCATTGCCAGGACCATTCAATGTATAAACTAAAATGCTGGAAATGTTAAAAAAAAAAGGAAAGAAAAAAACAGCAATAAATGCAGTTATAATTGACCTTACTGAGGACTGGTGCATCAACATGTCATGGGTTTTGAGGCTATCACAGTGAAGTGCTCTGGCTCTCAGATGCTTCCTCCTCATCTACAAATATCTGTGCACCATTTTGAAACATATAAGCCTTTGTACAGAGCAATGACATGTAATTTTCCCAGGGTTATAATTGCATTCCAGTGTGTATTTCCCCCTCTTCATGTTATATAATTGCTAAAGAACTTCTGTAAAATGAAAGATATTGAGTGAACACAAAAGAGTGTGTTTTCTTGTTTTTATCTAATCATTCATAATTGAAGAGATTAGTGGATGGTAGAAAAAGAAGGTTGAGTTCATCTGAACTTAATTGTGACTAACTTAAAATTTATTGATAGTTTCTAATTTTAAAAGAGAATCTGTGGACCTGTCTATGTGACTTTAACAATTATAGCATTTTATTTTCTCACAGCTATGGCGAGAATTACCTCAAGAATCACAGTTGTGATTTAAGACAAGTAAGGAGAAAACTTTACAAGGAAAAGTAGAACATGCTGAAGTACTTTGCCAGATTTTATTTTTAGTCTCTCCCCAAAATAATCATTGTCTAGAGTGTGGAAATGTCTCAAAAAGCACTACATAAGAGAAGCAGCCAGTCATTCCACAGAACCTGTAGGACATAGCTGTCAGATGGCTGTATTTCCCATAAAAAAAAAAAAACATTCTTTGCAAGGCTGGGCACTTCTGGGACCAGTTTTCCTCCATCCTTCAGCATGCCAAATGGCTCCATGAATACTGCTGTAACACAGCACAGTGCATATTCTGACCCAGTGGATTCACCTAGGGTTTTGACTGTTTTGTTTTAAAATTAGTAATTCCATGTGTGAAATCTGGTTCTTCTCTGTGGCATAGATAACACTTTTAAAACAATACCATATTAGCATCAACAATGATGGAGTGGGAATTCAGCTGTAAACTCTGTTCTGTCTCCTTTTCCAGTAAGGCAATGACTTTCTAGGACTTGGAGGATGGCTCCAGGAGCTATAAACGTAAGGACATGAGTTAGTATCATTAATGTCCACCTAAAATCTCTGTCTGGCAGTGTGGTCCAATAACTTCCCAGCTGAGGGTTAGACCATGGACGATGCCCAGGGACGGTTGAACTTGTTGGTATCAGGAATTGCTTTCACCTCCAGCAGCGACACCACCTGGTCACTTAACTTTGCTGACCACCATCTACCTTGGCCAGACACTGTTCCTTGTCTGCTGCCTATCAACATTGGAGACTAAGTTCTGTTATCCCCCCTCCACCAACCTTCGGTCCTCAATCCTCTCCCCTAAATGGCAGGGCTCTTTTAAGGTGATTCTCATGACACCTACAGCTTCCAAATTGGAGGGACTCCCTCATTGGGTCCAATTTTCCCAACTCAAATCTTTTACTCCCTCCTCCTAAACATTTTTTATACACATGGATGCTAATAGGACCATACTCTATTAAGCTCCAGAAAACATTGGGATCACCCACCTTGTCCCCAGTTCCAGAAAATGAGACTCTAATACTTTACTAGCTACATTCAACACCACTAGACTAGACATGGGCTTCTCATCCTTCCCTTGCTGCTTGTTTCTATCCAGGGTAGCCCATACATCTGGAAATTTGAGGCTCAAGAAACTCCCACAGATATTGAAAAATCTTCTTCAATAGAGTCTGGAAACTGCTCCATGGCTGGGTGCCAGGAATTGATCCAAATTGCTGTCATCCCTGTATCAGTTATCCCATCTAAATATTATAATCTCTTTACTTGTTTTCTCTTTGACCAGACAAAAGATGATAGTAAAAGATGGCAAGATATGTATGGGGGCTACCCATATTGGTCTTGTCAGATACATATGCTAGGATCACAGACAAATCACTTCTATCAATAGCGCTAGATGCTCTTTTTCTACATAGAAGATCCATGGAATTCCAGGTAGGAGATAGGAGTTGTTGGTACAGGAAAAATCAAGCAGGGACTCCAATAAGTACTATCTACATTGGAAGAAAATATGTCCCAATTGACCAACCTCTAGATATCAGAAAAGTAGAGGACGTAATCAAATATTCCTCCAAGGTCCTTAATTCTTTGACATCCCCCCTCATAAATGACACCAATCTATTTTTCTGCCTTATGCTCCAGACCTTGACCTCAGCATACCAACTCTGTATTGTCACCCGACCTGATCGCTTCAAAGATTGTTGGCTATGCATACCCCCGAGAACTAACTCACAGCTGCCACTTATGGCTTCTACAGTGATACAACCCAATAATCTTACCTCACCCTTTGTCAGCTGCCCTGACTCTGATGTCACCATTACTCCAGACCTTTCCTCTATTTTCCTTTTTGCTGTGGCAAACTGTTTTAAAACCTCCGGGCCATATACTGTAGGAATGCTAGTCTCCCTAGACCTCTATAGAATCACAATGCTTAATACCCCATCTCTGGTAAAATGCTCCACAATCTACAATATGTCAATCCTCTGTGGCACCCAGGTATTTCATAGTTTGCCTGCCAGGTGGTCAGGAGTTTGTACGTTGGTACTCCTTTTCCTTGAACTGAGGGTAATCTAGGGAAATGAGACCCTGCCAATCCTAGCTGTAGATAGGATAGCTGCCCAACATAAGAGGGCAATTCAGGTCATGCCACTCGCTACAGGGATAGCTATAGTTGCTTGCACTGGGGTTGCAGGGATAACTACTTCCATGACCCAATATAATAAGTTCACTTATGAGATTGACGACGGTTTTCAAAAAAATGTCTGAAACCATGCTAACCATCCAGAGGCAGATCAATTCTTTGGCAGCTGTGGTGCTTCAGAACCGACAGGGGCTGGATGTCCTGACAGCTAAGGAAGGTGGTTTTTGCCTGTTCCTCCAAGAAGAATGCTGTTTCTATTTCAACCAATCTGGGATAGTGAAAAATAAAATCCAGGAGCTTCAATCAGACATGCAGAATTTTAAGGAATGTGAAGCCTCCAGTTCCTGGGTTTTTGAAAACCCTATAAGGAAATGGATACTCCCTCTCATAACACATTTTCTAGTCATCTTTCTGGCTTTATTATTCACTCTCTGCCTCACAAATCTTGTCTCTACATTCCTTCAATGACAGATACAAAAAAGTGTCTAGCCAAACTATTGATCAGTTCCTGTTATAGGATTACCAGCTGCAGTCCACTGAGGAGCATGATGGGAATGTTAACCAAGTGGGCCCTGATGTCAAAGACAACTATATCCTGACATTGATGATACCCAAAGACAGCAGGAAGTAGCCTAAGAGACACAGAGTTCCTATCCCTCTTTCACCATCAGCTTTCCCCTCCCTTTTTATCCTTCTTTTTATTATAAAAAAAAAAGGGAGGTATGTTGGTTTCAGGAATTGCTTTAACTTCTAGCGGCAACACCACTGGTCATTGTTGCCATGGTAACGGCCATACATTCCCAATATACCTTTGGCTTAGTTCTCAAGTTCACCTGGGAGCTGTTACTTCATACTCCAAATAAAGGGCAGACATTTTCTCCCCTCTCTCTCTTTTCCTTCTTTCTCTCATCCTTGCTCTTGTCTCATTCCCCTGTTAAACCTCTCCACGTGGAAACGTGCTGGCTTGGTGTGCTTTGTTCAGGCTCGAACCAAGATTTTTTTTTTTCGGAGCTGGGGATCGAACCCAGGGCCTTGCGCTTGCTAGGCAAGCGCTCTACCACTGAGCTAAATCCCCACTCCGACTCGAACCAAGATTTTAAATCATAACAGACCTGACCAAAAATCAGAGTCAAATAGCAAGTTTGAGGGTTAGTGAGTCTCTCTCAAAAAAAGAAGTTGAGGAGCATTTTCAAGAAGCCCTATACTTCTCCTGGCATTGGTGCACACACTCACATATACGAAACTAACAAGCACACAGACGTAAAAGTAGTAATATAATGTCTTACAACCACATAAAAAATGGTATTGGAGTGTTTGTGAAGCCCAATTATGTTAGTAGTGTCCATTCCTAGGTAATAAACAGCTCTATCATGTACATAAAATACAGACTATCAAGCAAACAAAGGGCCTGGTGGTAAGAAGGAAGTACTATAAGGTGACAGCTTTTTAAATCAAACGTCTGCACAATTTACACATCACTTCTTTATTCAGCAGTCTTCACAAGATATTACCATTACAATTCTGTAGTTACTGCTAACTGAGCCCTTGTTGTGGGCAAGCATTGTTCTCTGACTGTGCCTGCTCCTATCTTTGCTTGAAGATCCCTGTCCTGAGGAGACTTCCTTCTTCCTGTCCTGAGCAGACAATGAAGCACAGAAAGAAGAGGCGATTGCTTGAATTACCAAAGACAGTTGATTGAGTGGCATCTTCTTAGTAGGAAAATGGTAGTAATAGCTATGAAATTTAATTTGCATGACTTGTACATTATTAAAACTTCTGAACTCTATATAATCAAATTCTCTTCATTTCAGATACATTTTATGTATGTTTTCTAGGAAAATATAAGTGTTACTGGAATAAGTGTCTTGCTTCCCAGAAGATCTCACATAACTTTGGATCTTATGCATCAATTTCTGTCAGAGAGTGAGCACCATTCTTGGTTCTACATGCCTCATACATTTAAATAGAATAAGGAAGGATTCATAAATCACACATGTTATGGACATAATATTTATCTCCTTCATATCCACCTTAAGAACCCACACTCTAACCCTATTTGAATTGGTAAATATGATATTTTACTGACATTTAGTGTTGCTTTTGTATTTGAGAAGTTAAAGTTCTTTCCTTATATGCTCTGAGATCTAAATTAGATCAACAAATTTCACATTGAAAAATACATGCCCATGTAATGGTACACAATTGTAATCCCCAAACTGGGTGGGAAAGGAAGAAAAACAAATCCCTGGGTGCTTTCTGATCTGGCAGCCTAATGTAATCTGTGAGCTATAGTGAGATCCTCTATCTCAGAAAACACCTATTAGGGGCTGAGAACCACCCCGGAGGTTTTCCTTTGGTTACGATATAGGCAGGCACACATGTGGCATACCTACATACACATGTACCTGTGTGTGTGTGTGTGTGTGTGTGTGTGTGTGTGTGTGTGTGTGTGTGTGTGTATATATGTATATATATACATATATATATATATATACATGAATAGGCCTATTCAGAAGTACACTTGAATGTGCACATAAGTACATGCAGAAACACATGTGCATACACCCAGAAACTGCTTCTCAGTATCTAGATTTTGGTTCCATTATAAGGCTTCCATCAGCATATCTAAATTCTTTTTGTCATAATTAATGAAATGTTCGGTGATCCTCAATGTAAAAAGAGACTGACATGGTGTCTGCATGCTAAAAGAGATGTCACAGTGAGATATCAACCAAATAAATGTACAAGTAATTAGATTCAATACTGAGGAGTGTAGCCTATCCAGAAACTTCTAGTAAACTGGGAAATAGCCAAAAAATAAATGATCAATAATCTAACCGAAAATGCATATGCAGAAACAAAGAACTACACTACGTTTTGAAGGTGTGGGGACTCACAGTCACAGACACATACCATCTTTAATTTCTCTGAACACAGAGCCCATCAGTCTCTGTCTTTGGACTGTTAGGATTATAGTACATTATCTCATCTTCTGACTTACCTCTTGAATATTTACAGAGAATCAGATTTGTTGTCATTCAGTCCCTGGCTGTGGTGTTTGAATATGAATGAAATGTTCCCATAGTCCCAGGCATTTCATCACTTGTTCCCTAGTTGTTAGTACTGTTTGTGGAACTTTAGGAGTAATCTTGCTGGATGAATCACATCCCTGAGAATAGGCTTTGAGAGCTTAACGCTTCAAAACACTTCCAATTTTTTTCCATCTTTATTAAATTGGGTATTTTTTATTTACATTTCAAATGTTATTCCCTTTCCCAGTTTCCATGCCAACATCCCTCTAACCCCTCCTCCTCCCCATCTGTATGAGGGGTCCCCTCCAAATCCTTCCCCCAATGCTGACCCCCCCCAAGAATCCCATTCACTGGGGGTTCAGTCTTGTCAGGACCAAGGGCTTCCTCTTCCACTGGTGCCCTTACTAGGCTATTCATTGCTACCTATGCAATTGGAGGCCAGGGTCAGTCCATGTATAGTCTTTGGGTAGTGGCTTAGTCCCTGGAAGCTCTGGTTGGTTGGCATTGTTGTTCACAAGGGGTCTCAAGCCCTTTTAGCTCTTTCAGTCCTTTCTCTGATTCCTTCAATGGGGGTCCCTTTCTCAGTTCAGTGGTTTGCTGCTGGCATTCGCCTATGTATTTGCCATATTCTGGCTGTGTCTCTCAGGAGAGATCTACATCTGGTTGCTGTCAGCCTGCATTTCTTTGTTTCATCCATCTTATCTAGTTTGGTGGCTGTATATGTATGGGCCACATGTGGGGCAGGCTCTGAATGGGTGTTCCTTCAGTCTCTGTTCTAAACTTTGCCTCCCTATCCCCTCCCAAGGGTATTCTTGTTCCAATTTTAACACTCCCACACACATACTCCTGGCTCCAACACACACCTTTATGCTTGGGGTTTAGGTGTGATCTCTGAGCTTCCTGCTCCCGAGACCATGCCTGACCCTTCATTGACTCACTGATCCTTTTGGAACATTAAGCTAAAGTAAACTCCTAGGTAAATTGCTCTTTCAATGGTGTTTACCACAGCAACATAAGCATTACTTATCAATTATGCTACATTGTTTTTCTTTATTTGCAGAGATGATCACTTTATGATTTGATAGTTGTTAAATGTATGACCATTGGTCCCTTCTTTCACTTGATATAAAGACTTATTAGTTTGAAAAAATGATCCCTAGACAGCAAAGCAGATCATCAACTTGTCCAGAAATCGTGAAGCACCACTTCATTATGACCTCCTTATTTGGCCTCTGTGTCCTGTGTCCTGGTTGTTTAGTTTGGATACACTTGGGCTCATTCTCTTAACAGTCTCTGAATCCAAATACTATTATTTTCTTCAGGCTTTACTGCTGCTTCTATATACTCTCTATGCCTTGTGCTCACTACCCTACCATCAATTTAATACTACATGCATATACCTCTACACACACACACACACACACACACACACACACACCACACACACACACACACACAGAGAGAGAGAGAGAGAGAGAGAGAGAGAGAGAGAGAGAGAGAGAGAGAGTGAGAGAGAGATTGATTGATTCATGGTACACTTTTCAAACTGAGGTCATAATAAACTTTCTCATTTTTTCTTTTTTTTTTTTTATTATTCTTAGAAAGTTTCACACAAGGATACACTTGTATCTTTTTTATAACAACAACTACACCCACCAGCCAAACACATATGGGAAGGTTGTTTATGGATGAAACCCACTGCTCTTTTTTACTGGTTTTAAAGCCTCTTCCATGGGACAGCATTCATACCTGGTATTGCAAACTCAGCTTGGAAGAATATGCTTTAGAATCTGTTGAAGGTTCTGAAATTGGTCATGTTTTAAAAAGCAAAGATTTGAAACTATAAATCAGTGTTTTTCATCTCCAGTGCAGCGTTTTAGGCTCTAAAATTTAGTATTTGAAACACAAATATGACAGATCTCATTTTAATAGCTACATTTTAAGTAAATTATATGTTAGTACTAGCAACACGTACAGTTACTTCTTTGTATATGTGCAAGTGTGTGTGTTTAAAATATAAAAGGAGTTTATGTGAGTATAATAATGTGCCAATCAATGAGCTGGACATTTTAAATAATTGGTTCTTAGTTGTCTTACATGGCAAAGCATAGTCTCCAATCCCATTATACACTGTTGTCTTAATTATTTTCTATTACTATGCAGAGATAGCATGTCTGCTGCAGTTCGTTTAAAATAAAACAATCTGGGCTTGTTCATAGTTTCAGAGGTTTAGTCCACTGTAATTATGGAGTGAAGAATGATGTGATGTAGGCAGTCAGGGTGCTGGAAAAGAAGCTGAGAATTATACATCTGGATCAACAGGCCTAAAGAAGAGACTACCATACTGGGCTTGGCTTGAGCCCATATGAGCACTCAAATCTGCCCCCATTTAACATACTTCCTTCAACAAGGCCAAATCTACAGTAACAAGACTTTTCCTTAAAATAATGCAACCCTCTATTGGGGGCACTTTTATTCAAACCACACATTCCTCTATCTGTCCCTATAGGTTTATGACCACATCATAAAGCAAAGTGCATTTAGTCAAATTTTAAAGGTCCCTATAGTGTAAAACAGTCTCAAACTCATTTAAAAGTCCAAGGTTAAAAGTCACTTCTGAGACTTATGCCATCTCTTAACAGTAATCCCAAGTAAAATCAAAATGAAAGTTCAGATCACATACTTCCAACATACAATGGACAGGATATATAGTGTTATTCTAAAAAGGAGAAAAGGGAACATAATGAAGAAATTCTGAACCAAATCAAGCATAAACCAGCTGGGCAAACTTCAAACTCTACATCATTAAAGCTTCACCAGCTTTCTGTCTTCAATGATTTCCATTATCGTTTTAGCTTGGATTCCCTGAAACTCCATCTGTAGACCAAACTAATCTCATTCTCAAAGAGCTGCCTGCCTTTGCCTCTGGAATTATGAGATTAAAAGTATGCACCAGCATATCAAACTCTGACTTTTTCTTTTATTCCTTTTTACAAGTTTTAAAGTAAGCTGGATAGAGACTTGCCCTGAGTTAAATAATCAGATCGACCTGCTGTGGTAGAATATTACTATAACACCCACACCTGGGAGATATATGCAGACAGATCTAGAGTGCAGAGATCCTACCTCACTTCTGGTACTAACTTTTGTCTTATTTACATTTTCATTGCTGTGAAGATACACTATGACCATAGCAAATATTATAAAGTAAAACATTTAATTAAGGCTGGCTTTCAGATTAGAGGTTTAGTCCATTACCATCATGGTAGAAAACATGACATTGCCTCAGTGACATACATCCTCCAACAAGAGCACAACCTCTAACAGGGCAACTTCCTATGAGCTTATGGGAGCCATTTTGTTTTAAACTACTACAACTGTTTAAATAATTTCCCATAAGTTAGATAGTAACTGAAAAGCTAGAAAATAAATTTGTACTCAATTAGATATAGAACCAACAGATCAGTTTCTTTGCAAATATATTCAATTTAACACACACATACATACACACACACACACACACACACACACACATTCAAGTTTCTTAAATGCATACTCATGCATCCATATCAATACGCATATATGGAGACATATAAATGTGCACATACAACATTTATGGACATATATGTGCACATATACATGTACACACACACACACACACACACACACACACACACACACACAAACACATGAAATAAAGCTAAATTAAGACCTGGATGGGTAGCATCTATTGTAGTTGGACTCATCTTTAAAGAAAAATGAAGATCAATATGTGCTCAAACTCCCAAAATAATCTGCCTGCATCTATGGGAAACGGGGGTCAAATTCAGTAGTCTATTATTTGTTACCTGATTATAATCAGGTATTTTCTATCACTTCTGCCTCATACATGTTAACTGAAATGGCTTTAGGACTGTGAGCGGATTGATTGAGCAGCACTTTCAGATTATGGTTTCCTGAATTACCAATATTCTCAGTGTAATTTGCAACTACTCAATAGGAGATCATGATTAGATATTGGAAATTTAACCCTATTGCATTTGAAAAAAACAGCTATCCACTGCAAAATATGCAGCTCCTGAAAAGAAAATTTCAACTCTGATTAGAACTGAATTGAAAGAAACGCTGTCCTGAAAATGCTTCTCCTCTCTCACATTTGTAGCCTATTTAAATTTATTTGAACAGTGTACTTTCTAAAGTAGAATGACATTATTTCCACTTGAAACTATTTATTTTCCTTATTATTCTGTACCTTATCATCTCAAACTATACCACCTATTAATTTAATGAGCTTCCTTATAAATAATTTTCCTGAATTCAAATTTGTGTGTGTGTGTGTGTGTGTGTGTGTGTGTGTGTGTGTGTGTGTGTGTGTGACTTGACATGGATGCAGAAAACTGAACTCAGGTCCTGTGAAAGAGCAGAATACCTTGTAATCATGATGCCATCTCTACAGCCATCTTAACAAAAACACAATGAAGCACCAGTGGCATCAGTGAAGCTTCTGGAAACTGTGGCACCATCCTGATTTGCTGATTCACAGGTTTACTCTTAGAGCTTTTAATGTTGTTTGTTTGTTTGTTTGTTTTAAAGTTTAATGTGTCATGGAGAGGTCCTTTTATGTCCATGACCATTATGGTTGTAATGCTTCCTGTGTTTGTGTGATAATTGTGTGGTCACAATTTACAGAATAGATTTCTATTCTTTTATTTTTATTTATGCCCTTCCTATACTCCATGGGCTTTTAGGTATTAATTTTTTGCTCCTGTCCCATTGTTCTCTGCTGTCATGTTTAGTCATTTGTTGTTATGCTTATTTGTCTCTATTGGTGCCAGAATGTAATGTTTTCTTGACTTTACTTTCTCTCCATAATAGCCTTCTTTTTACTTTATCATATCTATTTGTGATATTTTGTAGTAATTTCTTTTATTATTTTGGTTTCTCTTTTCTGTATTCTACTTTCCCAACTTTCTTATACATGTTCTGATTTGATTTTCTTTTCTCTATTCATCTGCATGTTTATTTTTCTAATACAGTCACTGATAAGTTTGAAGTGGGCTTTTGAATTTCCTGTCTTTAGTATCTTTGGACTGTAACTGAGGAAGCATGGCATCTTGAGGATGTAATTTTATTTGCTTTGCCATATCATGTGTCATTCTTTATTGAGGCTTGTTCCTGTTGTTGGAGAGAAACTCTCTTGTTTTATTTAAGGACCTTCTTGGTGATCAATACTTTTTTAAGTATTAAGTACCTAGTGATATTCAGAATGGAAAACACTAGTTTTCAACAATAATGCCAAGTAGAACACAATTCTGAAACACGCCAAAATAAATTAAAACCCAAAAGATTTTCCTGTAGGTTCATTGGATCAGAAATTGGTTAAAAAGATTAGGTTGTATGGTGAAGTTGCAATGTATTGGAGTTAAACATGAAAATAGTAAATGAATGGAACAAAACTAGGGTACAAATGATGGAAAGCAAAGGAGGAAACAATGAGATTAAGTTAAAAAAAGGAAATGAGAATAATTGAATAGAATTTTTGAACAAGGAAAGGATCAAGAGAAAAATAAAAGTAGTCAATGGACAGGTAAAGAAACCATGTAAACAGAACTACACAAATATAGGAAGTGTAATTTGGCACATCTTTTTTTTTCTTTGACCTAATTGATAAGATATAATTGCCCACTTAATCATACAAAGCCCGGTGTCATCCATCCCTTAAGAATATTGATAACAACCTTTACGTACACAGAGCGTAATCTTAACGTCACCCTCCATTGTCCTGCCATGGCTTCTGTCCTTCTCCCTCCTGTCTCTTCCTTCCTTTCCAGTAGCCTCCCCTTCCTTCAAACTTCTCTCCCACACACCCTTCCTTCTCCTCAAATGACAGGCCTCATTCTATCCTGTAACTGCCCCTCATCTGTATTTTACAAATTCATTGGGGAGAAGGTTCTGGTGAAGTCACCTGATTCCTGAGTACATGACTAGGCAGCTGGTTCTTGGGGCAGTGGAATTAGCATCAAAATACAGATAACTCCAGAGCAAACAACATTTCCCCTTTTTTGTCCAGTTAAAAAGCCTTTTCACTTATATATAAATTGAGTACAATTATTACCATTCTATAATTTATAAAGCATATGATATACTCAACACCCAGTCCATCACTATATCAGTTAAACAGAACATTTAGTTTTCCATTCTAGTTTAAGAAAGACTGAAAATCTATATTATATCTTGGCTAGCTTGTATACTATCTGATAACTATCCAATAAAATATGTATATTCAGAGTTAAACAGACTGATAGGCTATGAGACTATACTCAGTCTTCAACATCATCAGAAATCTGAGAATGACCAAATATCTATAAACATAGGAAGCCTAACATGGCTTCTAGAACTGAGAGGTTGTAGAGACCAATCTCCACTAGCACAGTCCCCTGTTAGCAACATGTGAGCGCAAGTCTTCAGCCTTCTGGCCCAAAATCAACTGACAGACCCTTGAAATGCAGATTTTGAAGGACTGATCATCCTGTCTTGGCAGAGTTTATCAGTCAACTATTCTGCATAATTTGTCCTTTTCTGGACAGTATTAGTCTGCAGATGAAACAGGCAGTTTTGTCCAGTGGCATATCAGCATTCACTCTGCCTGATGTTACAGACATTCATCACAACTCCCTACTAGGAGGTAGTGAGTAATTTTTCCCTCTCTAAGTTCTGAACCATGGATGAAAATCCCCACCTGATTCAGGTAATCTCTTTACTCTTTTCTTTCTAAAAACAAACTCAATCACCTTTAAATAATGTCTGTAATTTAGAAGTAGCTTATCTAACCAGGATTTCAACCCAAAATTCCCGTGGAGCCCACGTTAAAAAGAATAAGAGTATCCTGAAAGACTTTCTAAACAACTTTCTTTAAAAAGTAGCTTTTAATCTCTAACTCTCTGAGTTGCCATTACTTATCACACAGCCTGGGACCTACAGGCTGCCAGCCCAGGTGGCTTCCCTGTTTCTTTGTTAAATTTCCCTGCTTGAGATATCACATGACTTAACATGGCACTGGCCTCCTCTTAGTTAGAAAATAAAAACTTTCTCTCAACTCTTAGGATTACTAGCGGATTCTTGCCCATCATGTTGGTTAGCCATCTCTTGCTGTAAAAATATAAAAAATAAAAACATCGGGTTGTCCTTTACCTTGCTAAGTCCAGCACCGCAGTGACCCAAGATATCTGCTAGATATCTTGGCAGAAACACATCCCACAGAGTGTCTCCTGCCGCCACACACTTTCCTACATTCAAACCTTCACATAAAAGAACACACGACATAATAATCTTTGACCCAATTGATAAGATGTAATTGCCGACTTAATCATACAAAGCCTGGTGCCATCCATCCCTTAAGAACATTGATAACAACCTGTAAATACACAGAGCAGAATCTTAACATCAGCCTACATTGTCCTGCCAAGGGGTCTTTCCTCCCTCCTGTCTCCTCCGAACATCTTTTTTTATTTTTATTTTTTTTTATTAACTTGAGTGTTTCTTATTTACATTTCGAGTGTTATTCCCGGTTTCCGGGCAAACATCCCCCTAATCCCTCCCCCTCCCCTTCTTTATGGTTGTTCCCTTCCCCATACTCACCCATTGCCGCCCTCCCCCCAACAATCACATTCATTGGAGGCTCAGTCTTAGCAGGACCAAGGGCTTCCCCTTCCACTGGTGATCTTACTAGAATATTCATTCCTACCTATGAGGTCAGAGTCCAGGGTCAGTCCACGTATAGTCTTTAGGTAGTGGCTTAGTCCCTGGAAGCTCTGGTTGCTTGGCATTGTTGTACATATGGGGTCTCGAGCCCCTTCAAGCTCTTCCAGTTCTTTCTCTGATTCCTTAAACAGGGTCCCGTTCTCAGTTCAGTGGTTTGCTGCTGGCATTCGCCTCTGTATTTCCTGTATTCTGGCTGTGCCTCTCAGGAGCGATCTACATCCGGCTCCTGTCGGTCTGCACTTCTTTGCTTCATCCATCTTGTCTAATTGGATGGCTGTATATGTATGGGCCACATGTGGGGCAGGCTCTGAATTGGTGTTCCTTCTGTTTCTGTTTTAATCTTTGCCTCTCTATTCCCTGCCAAGGGTATTCTTGTTCCCCTTTTAAAGAAGGAGTGAAGCATTCACATTTTGATCATCCGTCTAGAGTTTCATGTGTTCTAGGCATCTAGGGTAATTCAAGCATTTGGGCTAATAGACATTTATCAATGAGTGCATACCATGTGTGTTTTTCTGTAATGGGTTATCTCACTCAGGATGATATTTTCCAATTCCAACCATTTGGCTATGAATTTCATAAAGGCATTGTTTTTGATAGCAGAGTAATATTCCATTGTGTAGATGTAACACATTTTCTGTATCCATTCCTCTGTTGAAGGGCATCTGGGTTCTTTCCAGCTTCTGGCTATTTTAAATAAGACTGCTATGAACATAGTGGAGCACGTGTCTTTTTTATATGTTGGGGCATCTTGTGGGTATATGCCCAAGAGTGGTATAGCTGGATCCTCAGGCAGTTCAATGTCCAATTTTCTGAGGAACCTCCAGACTGATTTCCAGAATGGTTGTACAAGTCTGCAATCCCACAATCAAGGGAGGAGTGTTCCTCTTTCCCAGCATCCTTGCCATCATTTGCTGTCACCTGAGTTTTTGATCTTAGCCATTCTCACTGGTGTGAGGTAAAATCTCAGGGTTGTTTTGATTTGCATTTCCCTTATGACTAAAGATGTTGAACATATCTTTAGGTGTTTCTCAGCCATTCAGCATTCCTCAGCGGTGAATTTTTTGTTTGTTCTGAACCCCATTTATTAATAGGGTGTTTTGTCTCCCTGCAGTTTAACTTCCCAAGTTCTTTGTATATTTTTGATATAAGCCCTCTATAAGTTGTAGGATTGGTAAAAATCTTTTCCCAATCTGTTGGTTGCCGTTTTGTCCTAACCACAGTGTCCTTTGCCTTACAGAAGCTTTGCAGTTTTTTGAGATCCCATTTGTCAATTCTTGATCTTAGAGCATAAGCCATTGGTGTTTTGTTCAGGAAATTTTTTCCAGTGCCCATGTGTTCCAGATGCTTCCCTAGTTTTTCTTCTATTAGTTTGAGTGTATATGGTTTGATGTGGAGGTCCTTTATCCACTTGGACTTAAGCTTTGTATAGTGTGATAAGAATAGATTGATCTGCATTCTTCTACATGCTGACCTCCAGTTGAACCAGCACCATATGCTGAAAATGCTATCTTTTTTCCATTGGATGGTTTTGGCAACTTTGTCAAAAATCAAGTGCCCATAGGTGTGTGGGTTCATTTCTGGGTCTTCAATTCTATTCCATTGGTCAATCTGTCCGTCTCTGTACCAATACCATGCAGTTTTTATCACTATTGCTCTGTAATACTGCTTGAGTTCAGGGATAGTGATTCCCCCTGAAGTCCTTTTATTGTTGAGGATAGTTTTAGCTATCCTGGGTTTTTTGTTATTCCAGATGAATTTGCAAATTGTTCTGTCTAACTCTTTGAAGAATTGGATTGGTATTTTGAGGGGATTGCCTTGAATCTGTAGATCACTTTTGGTAAAATGGCCATTTTTACTATATTAATCCTGCCAATCCATGAGCATGGGAGATCTTTCCATCTTCTGAGGTCTTCTTCAATTTCCTTCTTCAGTGTCTTGAAGTTCTTATTGTACAGATCTTTTACTTGCTTGGTTAAAGTCACACCGAGGTACTTTATATTATTTGGGTCTATTATGAAGGGTGTCGTTTCCCTACTTCTTTCTCGGCTTGTTTCTCTTTTTTGTAGAAGAAGGCTACTGATTCATTTGAGTTAATTTTATACCCAGCCACTTTGCTGAAGTTGTTTATCAGCTTTAGTAGTTCTCTGGTGGAACTTTTGGGGTCACATAAATATACTATCATATCATCTGCAAATAGTGATATTTTGACTTCTTCTTTTCCTATCTGTATCCCCTTGACATCCTTTTGTTGTCTGATTGCTCTGGCTAGAACTTCAAGAACTATATTGAATAAGTAGGGAGAGAGTGGGCAGCTTTGTCTAGTCCCTGATTTTAGTGGGATTGCTTCAAATTTCTCTCCATTTAGTTTAATGTTAGCAACTGGTTTGCTGTATATGGCTTTAACTATGTTTAGGTATGGGCCTTGAATTCCTATTCTTTCCAGGACTTTTATCATGAAGGGGTGTTGAATTTTGTCAAATGCTTTTTCAGCATCTAATGAAATGATCATGTGGTTTTGTTCTTTCAGTTTGTTTATATAATGGATCACATTGATGGTTTTCTGTATATTAAACCATCCCTGCAAGCCTGGGATGAAGCCTACGTGATCATGGTGAATGATTGTTTTGATGTGCTCTTGAATTCACTTTGCCAGATTTTTATTGAGTATTTTTGCGTCGATATTCATAAGGGAAATTGGTCTGAAGTTCTCTTTCTTTGTTGGGTCTTTGTGTGGTTTAGTATAAGAGTAATTGTGGCTTCATAGAATGAGTTCTGTAGAGCTCCATCTGTTTCAATTTTGTGTAATATTTTGGATAATATTGGTATGAGGTCTTCTATGAAGATCTGATAGAATTCTGCACTAAACCCGTCTGGACCTGGGCTCTTTTTGCTTGGGAGACCTTTAATGACTGCTTCTATTTCCTTAGGAGTTATGGGGTTGTTTAAGTGGTTTATCTGTTCCTGATTTAACTTCGGTACCTGGTATCTGTCTAGGAAATTGTACAGTTCCTGGAGATTTTCAGTTTTGTTGAATATAGGTTTTATAGTAAGATCTGATGATTTTTTTAATTTCCTCTGAATCTGTAGTTATTTCTCCCTTTTCATTTACGATTTTGTTAATTTACACACACTCTCTGTGTCTTCTCGTTAGTCTGGCTAAGGGTTTATCTATCTTGTTGATTTTCTCAGAGAACCAACTTTTGTTTCTGTTGATTCTTTCTATGGTCCTTTTTGTTTCTACTTGGTTGATTTCAGCTCTGAGTTTGATTATTTCCTGCCTTCTACTCCTCCTGGGTGTATTTGCTTCTTTATGTTCTAGAGCTTTTATGTGTGTTGTCAAGCAGGTGACTTATGCTCTTTCCTGTTTCTTTCTGCAGGCACTCAGCGCTATGAGTTTTCCTCTTAGCACAGCTTTCATTGTTTCCCATAAGTTTGGGTATGTTGTACCTTCATTTTCATTAAATTCTAAAAAGTCTTTAATTTCTTCCTTGACCAGGTTATCATTGAGTAGAGCATTGTTCCATTTCCACGTATATGTGGGCATTATTCCCTTATTGTTATTGAAGACCAGCTTTAGGCCGTGGTGGTCTGATAGCAGGCATGGGAATCTTTCTATCTTTCTGTACCTGTTGAGGCCCGTTTTTTGACCAGTTATATGGTCAATTTTGGAGAAAGTACCATGAGGAGCTGAGAAGAAGGTATATCCTTTTGCTTTAGAATAGAATGTTCTATAAATATCTGTTAAGTCCATTTGGGTCATGACTTCTCTTAGTCTGTCTACGTCTCTGTTTAATTTCTGTTTCCATGATCTGTCCATTGATGAGAGTGGGGTGTTGAAATCTCCTACTATTATTGTGTGAGGTGCAGTGTGTGTTTTGAGCTTTAGTAAGGTTTCTTTTACGTATGTAGGTGCCCTTGTATTTGGGGCATAAATATTTAGGATTGAGAGTTCATCTTGGTGGATTTTTTCCTTTGATGAATATGTCCTTCCTTATCTTTTTTGATGACTTTTAGTTGAAAATTGATTTTATTTGATATTAGAATGGCTACCCCAGCTTGCTTCTTCCGACCATTTCCTTGGAATGTTGTTTTCCAGCCTTTCACTCTGAGGGAGTGTCTGTCTTTGTCTCTGAGGTGTGTTTCCTGTAGGCAGCAGAATGCAGGGTCCTCGTTGCGTATCCAGTTTGTTAATCTATGTCTTTTTATTGGGGAGTTGAGGCCATTGATGTTGAGAGATATTAAGGAAAAGTGATTATTGCTTCCTGTTATATTCTTATTTGGATATGAGGTTATGTTTGTGTGCTTTTCTTCTCTTTGTTTTGTTGCCAAGATGATTAGTTTCTTGCTTCTTCTAGGGTTTAGCTTGCCTCCTTATGTTGGGCTTTACCATTTATTATCCTTTGTAGTGCTGGATTTGTAGAAAGCTATTGTGTAAATTTGGTTTTGTCATGGAATATCTTGGTTTCTCCATCTATGTTAATTGAGAGTTTTGCAGGATACAGTAACCTGGGCTGGCATGTGTGTTCTCTTAGGGTCTGTATGACATCTGTCCAGGATCTTCTGGCTTTCATAGTCTCTGGCGAAAAGTCTGGTGTGATTCTGATAGGTATGCCTTTATATGTTACTTGACCTTTTTCCCTTACTGCTTTTAATATTCTTTCTTTATTTTGTGTGTTTGGTGTTTTGAATATTATGTGATAGGAGGAGTTCCTTATCTGGTCCAATCTATTTGGAGTTCTGTAGGTGTCTTGTATGCCTATGGGTATCTCTTTTTTTAGGTTAGGGAAGTTTTCTTCTATGATTTTGTTGAAGATATTTACTGGTCCTTTGAGCTGGGAGTCTTCACTCTCTTCTATACCTATTATCCTTAGGTTTGATCTTCTCATTGAGTCCTGGATTTCCTGTATGTTTTGGACCAGTTGCTTATTCAGCTTTACATTATCTTTGACAGTTGAGTCGATGATTTCTATGGAATCTTCTGCTCCTGAGATTCTCTCTTCCATCTCTTGTATTCTGTGGATGAAGCTTGTATCTACAGCTCCTTGTCTCTCTGTTTGGTTTTCTATATCCAGGGTGTTTCCATGTGTTCTTTCTTGATTGCTTCTATTTCCATTTTAATTCCTTCAACTGTTTGATTGTGTTTTCCTCGAATTCTTTCAGGGATTTTTGTGACTCCTCTCTATGGGCTTCTACTTGTTTATTTATGTTTTCCTGGAATTCTTTCAGGGATTTTTCTGATTCCTCTCTGTAGGCTTCTACTTGTTCTCTGAGGGAGTTCTTCACGTCTTTCTTGAAGTCCTCCAGCATCATGATCAAATATGATTTTGAAACTAGATCTTGCTTTTCTGGTGTGTTTGCATATTCCGTGTTTGCTTTGGTGGGAGAATTGGGCTCCGATGATCCCATGTTATCTTGGTTTCTGTTGCTTGGGTTCCTGCGCTTGCCTCTCCCCATCAGATTACCTCTAGTGTTACTTTGTTCTCCTATTTCTGACAGTGGCTAGACTGTCCTATAAGCCTGTGTGTCAGGAGTGCTGTAGACCTGTTTTCCTGTTTTCTTTCAGCCAGTTATGGGGATAGAGTGTTCTGCTTTCGGGCGTGTAGTTTTTCCTATCTACAGGTCTTCAGCTGTTCCTGTGGGCCTGTGTCTTGAGTTCACCAGGCAGGTCTCTTGCAGCAGAAAAGTTGTTCTTACCTGTGGTCCCGAGGCTCAAGTTTGTTCGTGGGGTGTTGCTTATGAGCTCTCAGTTGCGGCAGCAACCAAGAAGATCCGCACCACCCTTTCTGGGAGCTTCCGTGCACCATGGTTCCAGATGGCGTTTAGTGTTTTCCTCTGGAGTCAGAGATGTGGGCAGAGTGCCGTCTCTTCTGGTTTTTCAAGCGTGTCTGCCTCTCTGAAGGTTTAACTCTTCCTCCTACAGGATTTGGGTGCAGAGAACTGTTTATCCGGTCGGTCCCTTCAGGTCCCTTCAGGTGTCTCAGACGCAGTGGACCTGCTGCTCCTGGGCCCTCCTCTATGGAACCCAGAGGCCGTATACAGTTTCCTCTTGGGCCAATGATGTGGGCAGGGGTGGGCAGTATTGGTGGTTTCTTCTGCTCTGCAGCCTCAGGAGTGCCCACCTGACCAGGCGGTACGGGCTCTCTCCTATGGGGTTTGGGAGTAGAGAGCTGCTGTGGGCAGGGATCCGCAGGATTGGGACTCCAGCTAAATACCGGAAGTGTCTGGTCCTACCGCACATCTTTTTTTAAAGCTAAAATTAAAATGCAGTGAAATTTGTAATAAAAACAAAAGGAAGAAATACAACTGATGGGACAAAATGTTGGGAAAAACCAACATTGGTGCAGCTTCTTTCTGGTTCCTCTAATGAGTGAGTATGGTGGAGACAAGAGGAGCCCTGGGGTGCATAGACCTGCTTTCTGATGTATTTAATCTGTTCCTGGATAAATGTCATGTATTCAACTGAGTTGTCATTCTGTTAGTAGTAGCTCTTCTTTGTGTACCATAACCCTCTACTGCCCACACTTAGTTTTCCACTCCCTGAGCTGAACATGTTCTCTCATGCTTATCTAATTCTTGAATTATCCATGTTAGAACAGATAATGTTCTAGTTAAAAGATGGCTCCCATGTAATCTGGGACTGAGAGAAGTCACTAGGCCTGAGATGCATAAAAGTCGATTAATCATCATGATGAAATGAAACTGTAGGAGTTAGGCACTCAGCTAGAGCTTTGAGTTCTCAGTGGTACTAGTAATAATCTTTGTGACAGATGGCTCCAGAAGTCTCAGCAAAAGCTGACTTTAATCTGAGAACTATTCAAATCTAAACCATACATAGGTAACAGGGTGAGCTCCAATGAAATGCGGGTGAGGTCCCCATTCATCATGTTTGTCTCTACCATACTAAACCTTCTGTCAGCTAAACTAATTTAAAGTGTGCTTGTTATCAAAGTTTAAGTAATTGAATATTTTCAACTAATCACATTTGTCCTTTGGCACTCTCGCATAAGCATACACACACACACACACACACACACACACACACACACACACACACAGTGTTTACTCTCATCTTCCATTTGCACTTCTCTTCTACTCCTGTCATCTCCTTCCTCCTTAGAGGTCCTTTTTTAGAGGTTCCTTTTTTTTTTTTACATTTTGTCTTTTTTATTTCTTTTGTGACATACTGATATTTGATACAGGACTGTCTGAGGAACCATGGGTTTGAAACCTTTCACTGGATCCTAGTGTGCTCACAGTTAGCCTACACAGTTAAAGACAATGCCCATTTCTCCTCATTTTGTAATGTGGAATCCTCTCATTTCTTCTTTCACAACTAACTATTTTAATAGTATTCCATTCTGGAGACACGTCATGTTGATGATTGTACCTTGCTATTAGATGCCCTATATAGATCACTCTATTTTTTTATTTAATTCAGGGTAATTTAATTTTTATTTGGCATACAAAGTGTCATGTTTCTTTATGGTGTTTTCATGCATAAATTGATCATCCCTCTAATGTCTATTGCTCTCCCCTCTCTCCTGGGCCCCATCTCTGATTGCACCATAAAGCCACTAGTATGGTGTCCCCTTCCACTTCCATATCATACATTTTTCTATTACTCTTACTATCCTATTCAAACAGGTCAGTCTTAAGCAATAGGAATGTTCTATAAATATCTGTTAAGTCCATTTGGTTCAAGACTTCCCTTAGTCTTTTTATGTCACTGTTTAATTTCTGTTTCCATGATCTGTCCATTGATGAAAGTGGGGTGTTGAAATCTCCTACTATTATTGTGAAACATAACGTGTGCTTTGAACTTTAGTAAGGTTTCTTTAGTGTATGAAGTTGCCCTTGTATTTGGAGCATAGATATTTAGAATTGAGAGTTTATATTGGTGGATTTTTCCTTTGGTGAATATGAAGTGTCCTTCCTTATCTTTTTTGAAAACTTTTGGTTGAAAATCTATTTTATTTGATATTAGAATGGCTACTCCAGCTTGCTTCTTCAGACCATTTGCTTGGAAAGTTGTTTTCCAGCCTTTGTCTCTGAGGTGTGTTTCCAGTACACAGCAAAATGCTGGGTCCTCATTGCATATCCAGTTTTTTAATCTGTGTCTTTTTATTGGGGAATTGAGTCCATTGATGGTTAGAGATATTAAGAAATAGTGATTGTTGTTTCCTGTTATATTCATATTTGGATGTAAGATTATGTTGTGTGCTTTTCTTCTCTTTATTTTATTGAAAAACGTTTAGTTTCTTTCTTTTTCTAGTGTGTAGCTTGCCTCCCTGTGTTTAGGACTGGATTTGTAGAAAGATATTGTGTAAATTTGGTTTTGTCATGGAATATCTTGGTTTCTCCATCTATGTTCATTGGGAGTTTTGCTGAACACAGTAACCTGGGCTGGCATTTGTGTTCTCTTCGGGTCTGTATGACATATTTCCAGGATCTTCTGGCTTTCATAGTCTCTGGTGAGAAGTCTGGTGTAATTCTGATAGGTCTGCCTTTACATGTTACTTGCCCTTTTTCCCTTACTGCTTTTAATATTTTTTCTTCGTTTTTTGCATTTGGTGTTTTGACTCTTATGTGAAGGGAGGACTTTCTTTTATGGTCCTATCTATTTGGAGTTCTGCAGGCTTCTTGTATGTTTATGGGCATCTCTTTCTTTAGGTTAGGGAAGTTTTCTTCTATGATTTAGTTGAAGATATTTACTGGTCCTTTGAGCTGGGAGTCTTCACTCTCTTCTATACATATTATCCTTAGGTTTGATCATCTCATTGTGTGCTAGGTTTCCTGTATATTTTTTTTTCTGTGTTACAATATCTTTGACAGTTGTGTCAATGATTTCATGGAATCTTCTGCTCTTGAGATTATCTCTTCTATCTCTTGTATTCTGTTGGTGATGCTCATATCTACAGCTCCTTGTCTCTTCATTTGTTTTTCTTTATCCATTGCTGCCTCCCTTTGTGCTTTCTTTATTGCTTCTATTTCCATTTTTAGTTCCTTGACCTGTTTGACTGTGTTTTCCTATAATTCTTTCAGAGACTTTTGTGATTCCTCTCTATAGGCTTCTACTTATTTATTTGTGTTTTCTCCATTTTTCTAAGGGAGTTCTTTATGTCTTTCTTGAAGTCCTCCATCATCATGATGAAATGTGAGTTACAATCTAGATCTAGCTTTTCTGGTCTGTTTTGGTATTCGTTGTTTGCTTTTGTGGGAAAATTGGGCTCCGATGATGCCATGTAGACTTGGTTTCTGTTGCTTAGGTTCCCACACTTGCCTCTCGCCATCAGGTTGTCTCTGGCTTTACCTTGTTCTGCTATTTCTGACAGTGGTTAGGCTGTCCTATAGGCTTGTGTGTCATGAGTGCTGTAGACCTGTTTTCATGGTTTTTTTTTTCAGTCAGTTATGGGACCAGAGTGTTCTGGTTTTCAGGAAACTAGTCTTTCCTGTCTAATGGGCTTCAGCTGTTCCTGTGGCCATGTGTCCTGAGACCACCAGGCAGGTCACTTGGAGCAGAAAAGTTGGTCATATCTCTGGTCTCGGCCCTGAAGTCATTCCTCAGTGCTGGGTTTCAGCTGTCCATGAGGGCAGCAACCAGAAGGGCCTGCCCTGCCTTCTCTCTGGTCCCTGTGCACAGTGGGCCCAGATTTCGCTAGGCATTTTCCTCTAGAGTTATAAATGTGGGCAGAGAGTAATCTCCTCTGGCTTTCCAGGCGTGTCTGCCCCTCTGAAGGTCTAGCTCTCCCTCCCACAGGATTTGGGTGCAGGGAGCTGTTTGACTGGGTCCCTTCAGATCCTGGCACAGTCTGGACCGCAAGGCACCTCCAGCTTGAGTGCCCCTATCTTTCTGTTTCCAGAGGTCCTATACAGTTTCCTCTTGGGCCAAGGATGTGGGCAAGGGTGGGCAGTACTGGAGATCTCTCCTGCCCTGCAGTCTCAGGAGTGCCAACCTGTCTGGGCGATGAGCTATCTCTCCCATGGGGTTTGGGAGCAGGGAGATGTGGGCTGGGTTCAGCGAGGTTCAGGCTCCAGCTAGAAACTGGAAGTATCCAGTTCCAGAGGAATTTTCCTTTTGTGTGTCCTAAGTCCACCAGGCAGGTCACTTGGAGCAGGAAAGTTGGTCTTACCTCTGGTCTCATCCCTGAAGTTGCTCCTCAGGGATTGGTTTCAGCTCTCTGTGAAGGTAGCAACCAGATGGGCCTGTCCTGCCTTTTCTTGCATCCCTGTGCACAGGGGGCCCAGATGGCGCTAGGCTTTTTCTTCTAGATATCAGAAATGTGGGCAAAGAGTAGTCTTCTCTGGCTTCCCAGGCATGTCTGCCCTCTGATGGTCTAGTTCTCCCTCCCATGGGATTTGGGTTCAGGGAGTTGTTTGACTGTGTCCCTTCAGATCTGGGTGCCTTCTGGACTACAGGGCACCTGCAGCTTGAGTGCCTGTCATTTTCAATCTTACATGAAATTATTTAATAGCACAACTTTTCTAACTTAATTTTTAATTTGAAGCAAATTTTGGTATTGCTGTTAGGAATAACCTGTGCTAATTCTGGCTAATCAACTGTTTACCACTGAGACACATGCCAGCACCTGTTGTTAATATGTAGGAAGATCTGCTGCTAGCTGATCTCAGGTTTGTGTTTGAGGCCTCTAATGTTTTTGTACTAAACCATTTGACTCTGACTGCCCAGAGGGTAATACAAAGTCACATATTTGCATATTGTTAATATGTGAAGATAAATGGTAGACCCAGAGGATTAGCTTCTCTGTGCTATATTGCTGTACATTAAAGAAATGCTATATTTTGGTCTACTCATTTTGAATTCATTTGTTTTGTCTTTGAAGTCTTGGGTTTTATGTTTGAATAAGGAGACAGAGACATATTTAAGAGCAAAACCACACTATTTATTCTCATTGCTCTCTAAATGATATTATAAGTTACAGTGTGAAAAATAAATGAAGGCAATATCCTGAGGTATCACCACTAAGTACCAATAAAGACATATAAGAGAATTTATACTTTATATCTTTTAAACAAAGTAGGTACATATTCAATCTAAAGAGGAATTTTATCTTACCAATAAATGCAAGTGAATATCTTAAGCTCCAAATCCCCATATGCAGGCTATTTACTGTAATAATAAAGATCATACACACAATTTCACTTTACTCCCATCTATAACTCTACTGATGCTTTAATAATAACAAAAATATATGTTGGCAACAGAAAATAAATGTTACTTAAAGCAGCAGCATCTTTAACATTGAACAGTAACTTCTAAACACTGTGCTAAATATGCATCTCCACTGTATTCTCTGTGTGAAGCTCCATGTTATGAAAGATCCTTGAAATGCAGTGTTCATACTTGTTAAGAACAAATAATCCCCACCCCTGCAATGTGAAAAGTCAACATTCTATAGTATACATACAAGTACTCAGAAATAAAAAGACAAATTTCTTCCATTATTCTGTTCTTACCTGTTTGCCCATGCTGTGCTTTTCCTGCATTTGAGAAATCAGAAAGCAATGTATTTGTAGAAAACCGTGAAAACGCATTGATCCATGTCAAGGATTTCCATTGTCAAGAAAACAACTTTCTTTTAGCCATAAGACATATTTATTTTCTTAGTTACTTTCCTTATCATTGTAACATAATACAATGGTAACCATTTCAAGGGGGCTGACCAGGAAGTGGGGATGGTGTTTGACACCTCGAGATGTACCTTCAATGCTCAATTCCTTGCAAGGAGGCTCCAACATCTGAGGGTTCAACAGCTTTCCAGACACCAACAACACCATGATTCTCTGAACACATTTCTCATTCCAAACACAATCCACATTAATAGTTATGAATAATGTAAATAATGGCAGCGTATCACACAGAAGTTATACTCACCCAGCAGTCACCAGTGCACTGTTATCTACCTTGATCTTGCTCCAGGCTGGTTCAGTAACATTTGTGGAAGGATTATTATTTTTTTTGTCTTTTTTAGCCCAATTTCTTCAGATATAAGCTGAATTCAAATATATTTCTGGTTCCATAGACCCACCAATTTTTGATTATTAGCATATGTTGTTGGTAGATGTCTCAAATGTGTCAACAGCTTCTGATCTGTAAAAGCAGATGTGATTTTGGTCTCACTATACAGTCTTGAATTTTCATTGATATAGGGATGGAAGATAGCTGGCATTTTGTTTTTAAGTAACAAAATAAAACAGGAGAGGATTGGAGAAAAGACTGAGAAATTTAATGTGCTTGCTACATTTGAATAGGACCTGGATTCAATACCCAGAACTCAAGATAGGCAGCTCACAACCGCGTGCTACTCCTGTTTCACATAGTCTGTTTTGCTTTCCACAGACACCCACCAAGATATGTACATATCCATATACAGACACATACATACTTAAATAAAAATCAAATTCACTTTAAAAAGAGAAAAAACAGCAAAGATGACCAGCCATTTTCTAAGGAAAATTAATCCTAAGAATTTTAATTGCAGCTGAGATTTGGAAGGATTGCCACAGGAAGGGAGGTTGCAAGCTCATTCTGGAAATAGTTTGCTGAATATTGTTTTATTTGCCTCACAGGTTTTGAAGACTCTCTATGCTTTAGCTCAGAGCAATGCATTGAAACTGGACATGAGAAAAGCCTGATGTTTACTTCCTGTACTGTTCAGGAGACTCTGTAGAAAGAGAATGATGAATGCATATACATTAAAGTGGGATTTGTAGATTGATTTACACATCATCTACGTGGGAAACAATGGCACTTTTTCCATTACAGAAGTTTAGTACAGGTATCTTTTTAGACAGCAAGCACCACTATCTGGTACAGGAGGTCGATTTTTCAACATACCCCATCTGGTACAGGACACTGATGATCAGCATCTGAAATCTTTTATCAACGGCCTAAATGATTGTTGAAGAAACATTGTCCTTCACTCCACACTTGATGACAAAAGACATTGCATCATGGTATCAGTGAAGGATGGCATAAATAGTTTCACCAACAATGGAGTACACAAACTCTTGACTAGGTAGATGAAAGTGTCAGTAAGATGCATAGAAAGGTGGAAGGTAGGGAGAGCAAAAGCTCTTCTGTCAGACCTTATATCTAGGCAAAAATTTCTGCCTGCATTCGGGGTGAGCTTTCCTGCTTTAACTAACCCAAGTAAGAGATTGTCTGATACTTGTGCCAAGAGGTTCTACTTTTATTGATTCTAGATTTAGCCAAGTTTACAACTAAGATTAATCATCAAAGCTCCTCAACAATTTGTTTGTGATATGGACATAGAAAATTTCCTTCCACACTAGATAGTCTAGTCCTCTGGACATGGAGGGCAAAGGATTGCAAATCGGAGATTATGGACAACATAGACATCATGTCACAAAGAGAAATTTCCGCCAGATCAGAATTCTTCACTATTTTACATTCTTAAGGCAAAGGTAGGCAGAGAGACAGACAGAAAGACAGATAGACAGACAGAAACACACACACACACACACACACACACATATGAAACATAATGAGAGAGGGGGATTCAACATTGGTGAAAACACTAGAAACCTGAGGAAGCAGAGATACCTAAATTTGAAAGACAGTGCAGCAGGATTTCTGGAAGCCCATAGGAGTGACAGACCAGATAGTGTTTCTTCTCCTTCCTTTCCAGACCTGTTGGGTGTGAACTCAAGCCCACCTCTACCAGGATGCACAGCTGTGTTGAGTATATCTTGTAATCTCTTCCTTACTTGTCTTCACTTTCCTCTCTCTGTACTTCTCCTGTGTCCTTAGCTCACTTTGAGCCCTTAGCACAGAAAAGCTGTCATTAATGTCTGCTCTTTGGAAGGTTTTTATAGCACAGTATCAAGATCCTAAGAATAAAACTGTTAGTTCTCCTTGTAGAAGGCAGCAGCTATCCCTAAAAGCCTGTGCCACTGACTGTTCTTATGTGGACCTCATTCTAACTGCATTTCTTCCTTTTTATTATATTATCACATAGTTTATGGTAGGATATGGGTCAGATGACTCTCTATTTGGCAGACATAAAACACAGCTTACTCTACTCACCTAGATTGCCTTCTGACACTGTCAGAAGAAGCAATAGATCTAGGAATTAGGAACTTCGAGCTGCCATGCCTGGTGTTCTCTCTGTCAGTATTATTGGGTAAACATGGAGACACCAATGGAACCATCTTCTTACTCAAGGTAGAAGGCAAGATGACCTCTCATCTTTATGATTTGAAGTTTCCCCATGTTTATCATTGTTTTGGGACATGAAATCTTAATTCTATTGGGTTCTTCAAAACCCATTCTTAAAGCACACCAGGTCTGTGAAGACAAGACACTTAAAGTTTTCCTCTGCATCTGCCCCTTGATAGGGGCCATTGCTCACAGATTTGCTGATAAATAATGTGGAAACAGTGTTCTCAGAAATGTCATAGGTGGAAATAGCCAGTCAGAAACTTGGCTGTTATTGCTGTGAGGGCAATTTATTCTTAGAGATCAGGCCCTCCTAAAGCTGTTGTGAGAGAAGCACAGAAGGCTGGACAAATATGGGAGTATTTTGTGCAGTGCTAGACTCTTATGGAAGCTTGTCCTGCAGTATATCTATTAATACACCTATATCTGTGAATGATCTGTGAAAAACCTATGGTGTATTGCTCTGTTTTGCTCAGATCTATCCCCAGTGCCCATCTAAGGATGGGCAAAGCAAAACAATTAGGTCACACCAACATTTTTACATTGTAGGCATTTTAAGAAGTACAGGAAAAAAATTAACAACAGATTTGTTTTCTGAGTAGCAGGTGACTTAACATGACTTCAGATTTTGTTAAGGAAGTATATTCAGTTCTGGGGAGGAGGGGAACACCCATAGGAAAGGGGAGGGGTCGGGTTAGGGAGATATTGGTCCAGAAACCAGGAAAGGGGATAACAATCGAAATATAAATAAGAAATACCCAAGTTAATAAAGATGAAAAAAATAGAATACTATTTTGCTATAAAAAAAGAATACAAAATACCAATATGTAGAAAAATGAAGGAGTAATGAGACTATAAAAGCTGATAACATAGGCTTCAAGGATGGTCAGAGCCAGGTGCACAATACTTATAAAGGTCATATGGAAATAATATCAGAGACAGAAAATACATTGTCTGTGTATGAGTTTGTCTGTACGTGTGTGTGTGTGTGTGTGTGTGTGTGTGTGTGTGCATGTGTGCATTTGTTTTTATGTATATTTATGATCTACCGTGGATGTGTACAGATTTGCAACAACATATTCATTCTGGTATCTGTCTCTGTTAGTGGAGGTCAGAGGTCAATCTTGAGCATCATTCCTCAAGGCATTGTCCACCTTGGCTTTCAAATTAGAATCTTCATTGTGCTGGGCTGGATCACACAATATTTGTTATTCAGTTATTCAGTTATTGAGATTCACTGTCTCTCTCTTCCCAGAGCTGTGATTTAAAGAATGGAACATAGTACCCAGGGTTCTACCTGGGTGGTTGAACTCATGGCCTTATAGTCACAGAGCATGCACTTAGCAAAGTAAGCTGCTGTATCTACAGCTGGATCTGCTGTTCTGATGTTTCCCAATGTCAAAAGATTAATAAGGAAATGCAAGGTCTGCCTTGTATCTGAATTTGTGTATATGAGAAAGAAAAACAGATAGATGATAGATAGATAGATAGATAGATAGATAGATAGATAGATAGATAGATTAGATAGAGGTATGGATTAAACACATGTTGTGTGATGCACATGAAACTCTCTACCACTATCCTGTGGTAGGAGTAAAGCAGCCACATGATCCATGTTTTCCTGTTGGCATGTCCCATCCTCAGAGACCCCAAGTGCCATTAATGTGATTCTTATGGTTTCCTGCTCTAGCTGACATATGCCTCTATTTCATCCTTGTCAAACATTTTTAGATGTTTGCATTAGACTGTTAGCTTGGTGGGGTTGCTAATTGTTTGATTGACTGGTCCATAATTCTTTCATCATTCACCATCCCACTCTTTCCACAAACGTTTGCTTGAGTTCTAGTATGCAGTAGATACATGGTTAAAGACTCCCACCCCCTAAAACAAACAAACAAAAACAAAAACAAACAAACAAACAAACAAACAAAAAAAACAGAAAAACATAGCCTACCTCATGGAATCACTACAACTCATTGATTACTATGTTCCCTAGCCTGGGAAAAACCTGAAACCCAGTTTAACAGATTTTTTTTTCTTTTTCTTTCTTTCTTTCTTTTTTTTCCCCCAGAGTTGGGGACCAAACCCGGGCCTTGTGCTTGCTAGGCAAGCGCTCTACCACTGAGCTAAATCCCCAACCCCGGCATTAGATGATTTTTAAGCACATTTCCCAAACAAGAATTTAAGCCTCACATTTTTAATTATTTTTCCTAAAATTACCTATAACACAGCTTTGGAGGAATTGACTGGATAAAAAATAAAGATCTTATTTAAATGTTCTTTTCAAATGTCAGATAAGTTCCCCCAAAGTGTCTGTAAAACAGAAAATTTACCTTGAGTGGTACATTTCAAATATGCTCTGAATAAGATCTGTTTAGATGTTATTCAGTCATTTTTCAATGTCCCAGAAAATTAATCGTGTACAAAATAAAAACTGAAAAAGAACATTAGCTTGGTGGGGTTGCTAATTGTTTGATTGACTGGTCCATAATTCCTTCATCATTCACTATCCCATTCTTTCCACACAGCTTTATTAAAGTTCTAGTATGCAGTGGATTCATTGTTAAACATAACTCCCCCACCATCGCCATCGAAAGAACCCCACAGACTACCTCATGGAATCACTACAACTCATTCATTACTCCATTCCCTAACCTGTTTTGTGCTATTATAACAATATCTGAGACAGAGTAACTTATAGTTAAAGGCTGTTGTCTGACATTTCTGGAGGATGAGAAGTCTGATATCAAGGTGACAGTATGTAACAAGGCCAACATGATGAGACATTATCTGAACAAAGGAAAAAGAATGCGAAACTGAACTTCTGAAACACTAAACCCACAAGAGAGTTCAAAGATCTGCCTCTTAAATTGCTTTCATGGCAATTAAATCGTAATGATAGTTTTGATGAGCACAAATGTTCAAACCAGTTATGTATGTTATATGTGCTAAGTCTGGCCAGCATGTCCCTCCATCTGAAATCCTATTGCCAAGGATAAGTGTGAATTTGGAGGGATATAACCCTGGTGTCAAGACATGCATTTGTCCATGGTCTTATCTTGTTAAGTATTATCAAATAAGCCTTAGAATGTACCTCACTAGGGAAGGCTAGAAAGTTAGCTATTGAAGTTCCTATCCAGCTCAAAATAGTACAATCTATGAGACTGTTTTCTTTTATTTCCTTTAACATAATGAGCACATTTCCTACTTAATCACACACAAGTTGGAATACAATATTCAAAATATCCTATTTTAATAGACACACTAATTGCAAGATGAAGATATGACAATAAATGATGCTCTGTAAGAGTCTCCCTTCTCATAGACTAAACACAGACATGTGTGAGGATTTGCTCAAATACTCAACTAAAGAAAAGGATGGATAGCTAGTCTTTTAACCCAAAAAATCTTCCTGAGAGTTTGCTTATGCTATTTACGGGTGCTGTGAGCTTGAACCCCTGCAACCTTAATTTCCCCATGAATGAAAGGAAGTCATAGCACGTTATAGGGTTATGAGAAATAATTCCAAAGACACACACTGAAAACATAGTTCCCAACCTTTTCCAGGCAAGATGCTTGATAAAAGAGAGTGTTTACATTTTAAGTTCCCACTTTGTAAAAATTTTCTTCCGCATGTAATCTGAACTTTATTGCTCTTGCCATCTTTTCAGACAACTGTGATGACCCATTGGCCTCCTTCCTCTCACCAGTTGCTTACTCCAGTTCCTCAGATATCACTGGAAGTACCAGCTCAGCTCAACTGAATTGGAGAATGGGTAAGTATAGTGACTATTTCTGAAATCCAAGTATTAGATGTGGACAAGGTGTGTGCTAAGGAGAAAATTTCTTGTTCTGTCTATACAGGGGTCTCTTCCAATGTCACAGTCCAGAAATAAATTTGAGAGGTTAAGTCTATAGCAAAATGCTTCCCATCATGTAGTAAATAGTCAATGTGTTCCCCCAACAATATAAACCTCTAAGGAATTCCTTGTGTAGTTTTTGTTGTTGTTATTGTTTTTGTTGTTATTGTTGTTGTTATTGTTGCTGCTGCTGCTGCTGCTGCTGTTGTTATTGTTTGAGGTACCAACTTTGGAACCCAAAGCTTCATGAATATTAGGAGCATGCTCTCTCATAGGAGCCAATGGTCATCCTGTGAAATACTTTGTGTATATGAATTTATTTGTGTACAGACAAAATGTGAGTGTGTAAACATGCCTGCATGTATGCAATTGTAGGTTGTGGAAGGGATTGAGAACAACCTTGAATGATATTTTTATGTGTCATACACCCTTATGAGGAATGGTGTCTCATTACTCTGGAGCTTGAAGATTAGGCTGCCTGACTATCCTCCAGAGCTGGGACTACAACCATGTACAACTATGGCTGTTTGATTTTTAATATGGGTTCTGTGGGATCAAACTCAGGCTCTCATTGGTTGTATAGAAGTACTCCATCCATAGAACCATCGCCAACACTATAAATTTCCTTTTTGGTTATAGGAAGAAGTATTAGACGATATTATTTTTTAAATATTTGTTTTATTATGTACATTTTATATGTCAGAATAAATAGCTACCAAAACATGCTTTGTGATAAATTAATAAACTGTTCATTAAAATACTTTAATACATTTAATTTTACTGTGAGACTAATATTACTCTTTAAAGCATATATTGAATATACCTAATTAAAATAAGAACACAAGACACCGGCGGATCCCGGACCGCAGCAGCTCTCTGCTCCCAAACCTTGTGGGAGAGAGACCTCACCGCCTGATCAGGTGGGCACTCCTGAGGCTGCAGAGCGGAGGAGACCACCAACACTGCCCACCCCTGCCCACATCCCTGGCCCAAGAGGCAACTGTATAAGGCCTCTGGGTTCCCGTAGGGGAGGGCCCGGGAGCGGCAGGACCCCTGCACCTGAGACACTGCCGGAACCTGAAGGAAACAGACCGGATAAACAGTTCTCTGCACCCAAATCCCGTGGGAGGGAGAGCTGAACCTTCAGAGAGGCGGACATGCCTGGGAAACCAGAAGAGACTGCACTCTGTGCACATCCAGGCGCCAGAGGAAAACACCAAACGTCATCTGAAACCCTGGTGCACGGAGGCTCCCGGAAGGAGCGGCACAGATTTTCCCGGTTGCTGCCACAGCAGAGAGGACTTAGGCAGTACCCCACGAGCAAACTTGAGCCTTGGAACCACAGGTAGGACCAATTTTTCCCCTGCAAGAAACCTGCCTAGTGAACTCAAGACACAGGCCCACAGGAACAGCTGAAGACCTGTAGAGAGGAAAAACTACACGCCCGAAAGCAGAACACTCTGTCCCCATAACTGGCTGAAAGAAAACAGGAAAACAGGTCTACAGCACTCCTGACACACAGGTTATAGGACAGTCTAGCCACAGTCACAAATAGCAGAACAAAGTAACACTAGAGATAATCTGATGGCGAGAGGCAAGCACAGGAACCCAAGCAACAGAAACCAAGACTACATGGCATCATCGGAGCCCAATTCTCCCACCAAAGCAAACACGGAATATCCAAACACACCAGAAAAGCAAGACCTAGTTTCAAAATCATATTTGATCATGATGCTGGAGGACTTCAAGAAAGACATAAAGAACTCCCTTAGAGAACAAGTAGAAGCCTACAGAGAGGAATCGCAAAAATCCCTGAAAGAATTCCAGGAAAACACAATCAAACAGTTGAAGGAATTAAAAATGGAAATAGAAGCAATCAAGAAAGAACACATGGAAACAACCCTGGACATAGAAAATCAAAAGAAAAGACAAGGAGCTGTAGATACAAGCTTCACCAACAGAATTCAAGAGATGGAAGAGAGAATCTCGGGAGCAGAAGATTCCATAGAAATCATTGACTTAACTGTCAAAGATAATGTAAAGCGGAAAAAGCCACTGGTCCAAAACATACAGGAAATCCAGGACTCAATGAGAAGATCAAACCTAAGGATAATAGGTATAGAAGAGAGTGAAGACTCCCAGCTCAAAGGACCAGTAAATATCTTCAACAAAATCATAGAAGAAAACTTCCCTAACCTAAAAAAAGAGATACCCGTAGGCATACAAGAAGCCTACAGAACTCCAAATAGATTGGACCAGAAAAGAAACACCTCCCGTCACATAATTGTCAAAACACCAAACGCACAAAATAAAGAAAGAATATTAAAAGCAGTAAGGGAAAAAGGTCAAATAACATATAAAGGGAGACCTATCAGAATCACACCAGACTTTTCGCCAGAAACTATGAAGGCCAGAAGATCCTGGACAGATGTCATACAGACCCTAAGAGAACACAAATGCCAGCCCAGGTTACTGTATCCTGCAAAACTCTCAATTAACATAGATGGAGAAACCAAGATATTCCATGACAAAACCAAATTTACACAATATCTTTCTACAAATCCAGCACTACAAAGGATAATAAAGGGTAAAGCCCAACATAAGGAGGCAAGCTATACCCTAGAAGCAAGAAACTAATCATCTTGGCAACAAAACAAAGAGAATGAAAGCACACAATCATAACCTCACTTCCAAATATGAATATAACGGGAAGCAATAATCACTATTCCTTAATATCTCTCAATATCATTGGCCTCAACTCCCCAATAAAAAGACATAGATTAACAAACTGGATCCGCAACGAGGACCCTGCATTCTGCTGCCTACAGGAAACAGACCTCAGAGACAAAGACAGACATTACCTCAGAGTGAAAGGCTGGAAAACAATTTTCCAAGCAAATGGTCAGAAGAAGAAAGCTGGAGTAGCCATTCTAATATCAAATAAAATCAATTTTCAACTAAAAGTCATCAAAAAAGATAAGGAAGGACACTTCATATTCATCAAAGGAAAAATCCACCAAGATGAAGTCTCAATCCTAAATATCTATGCCCCAAATACAAGGGCACCTACATATGTAAAAGAAACCTTACTAAAGCTCAAAACACACATTGCACCTCACACAATAATAGTGGGAGATTTCAACACCCCACTCTCATCAATGGACAGATCATGGAAACAGAAATTAAACAGAGATGTAGACAGACTAAGAGAAGTCATGAGCCAAATGGACTTAACGGATATTTATAGAACATTCTATCCTAAAGCAAAAGGATATACCTTCTTCTCAGCTCCTCATGGTACTTTCTCCAAAATTGACCATATAATTGGTCAAAAAACGGGCCTCAACAGGTACAGAAAGATAGAAATAATCCCATGCGTGCTATCGGACCACCACGGCCTAAAACTGGTCTTCAATAACAATAAGGGAAGAATCCCCACATATACGTGGAAATTGAACAATGCTCTACTCAATGATAACCTGGTCAAGGAAGAAATAAAGAAAGAAATTAAAAACTTTTTAGAATTTAATGAAAATGAAGGTACAACATACCCAAACTTATGGGACACAATGAAAGCTGTGCTAAGAGGAAAACTCATAGCGCTGAGTGCCTGCAGAAAGAAACAGGAAAGAGCATATGTCAGCAGCTTGACAGCACACCTAAAAGCTCTAGAACAAAAAGAAGCAAATACACCCAGGAGGAGTAGAAGGCAAGAAATAATCAAACTCAGAGCTGAAATCAACCAAGTAGAAACAAAAAGGACCATAGAAAGAATCAACAGAACCAAAAGTTGGTTCTTTGAGAAAATCAACAAGATAGACAAACCTTTAGCCAGACTAACGAGAGGACACAGAGAGTGTGTCCAAATTAACAAAATCAGAAATGAAAAGGGAGACATAACTACAGATTCAGAGGAAATTCAAAAAATCATCAGATCTTACTATAAAAACCTATATTCAACAAAACTTGAAAATCTTCAGGAAATGGACAATTTCCTAGACAGATACCAGGTATCGAAGTTAAATCAGGAACAGATAAACCAGTTAAACAACCCCATAACTCCTAAGGAAATAGAAGCAGTCATTAAAGGTCTCCCAACCAAAAAGAGCCCAGGTTCAGACGGGTTTAGTGCAGAATTCTATCAAACCTTCATAGAAGATCTTATACCAATATTATCCAAACTATTCCACAAAATTGAAACAGATGGAGCCCTACCGAATTCCTTCTATGAAGCCACAATTACTCTTATACCTAAACCACACAACCCCAACAAAGAAAGAGAACTTCAGACCAATTTCCCTTATGAATATCGACGCCAAAATACTCAATAAAATTCTGGCAAAACGAATTCAAGAGCACATCAAAACAATCATCCACCATGATCAAGTAGGCTTCATCCCAGGCATGCAGGGATGGTTTAATATAAGGAAAACCAACAACGTGATCCATCATATAAACAAACTGAAAGAACAGAACCACATGATCATTTCATTAGATGCTGAGAAAGCATTTGACAAAATTCAACACCCCTTCATGATAAAAGTCCTGGAAAGAATAGGAATTCAAGGCCCATACCTAAACATAGTAAAAGCCATATACAGCAAACCAGTTGCTAACATTAAAATAAATGGAGAGAAACTTGAAGCAATCCCACTAAAATCAGGGACAAGACAAGGCTGCCCACTCTCTCCCTACTTATTCAATATAGTTCTTGAAGTTCTAGCCAGAGCAATCAGACAACAAAAGGAGATCAAGGGGATACAGATCGGAAAAGAAGAGGTCAAAATATCACTATTTGCAGACGACATGATAGTATATTTAAGTGATCCCAAAAGTTCCACCAGAGAACTACTAAAGCTGATAAACAACTTCAGCAAAGTGGCTGGGTATAAAATTAACTCAAATAAATCAGTTGCCTTCCTCTATACAAAAGAGAAACAAGCCGAGAAAGAAATTAGGGAAACGACACCCTTCATAATAGACCCAAATAATATAATGTTCCTCGGTGTGACTTTAACCAAGCAAGTAAACGATCTGTACAATAAGAACTTCAAGACACTGAGGAAAGAAATTGAAGAAGACCTCAGAAGATGGAAAGATCTCCCATGCTCATGGATTGGCAGGATTAATATAGTAAAAATGGCCATTTTACCAAAAGCAATCTACATATTCAATGCAATCCCCATCAAAATACCAATCCAATTCTTCAAAGAGTTAGACAGAACAATTTGCAAATTCATCTGGAATAACAAGAAACCCAGGATAGCTAAAGCTATCCTCAACAATAAGAGGACTTCAGGGGGAATCACTATCCCTGAACTCAAGCAGTATTACAGAGCAATAGTGATAAAAACTGCATGGTATTGGTACAGAGACAGACAGATAGACCAATGGAATAGAATTGAAGACCCAGAAATGAACCCACACACCTATGGTCACTTGATTTTTGACAAAGGAGCCAAAACCATCCAATGGAAAAAAGATAGCATTTTCAGCAAATGGTGCTGGTTCAACTGGAGGGCAACATGTAGAAGAATGCAGATCGATCCATGCTTATCACCCTGTACAAAGCTTAAGTCCAAGTGGATCAAGGACCTCCACATCAAACCAGACACACTCAAACTAATAGAAGAACAACTAGGGAAGCATCTGGAACACATGGGCACTGGAAAAAATTTCCTGAACAAAACACCAATGGCTTATGCTCTAAGATCAAGAATCGACAAATGGGATCTCATAAAACTGCAAAGCTTCTGTAAGGCAAAGGACACTGTGGTTAGGACAAATTGGCAACCAACAGATTGGGAAAAGATCTTTACCAATCCTATAACAGATAGAGGCCTTATATCCAAAATATACAAAGAACTCAAGAAGTTAGACCGCAGGGAAACAAATAACCCTATTAAAAAATGGGGTTCAGAGCTAAACAAAGAATTCACAGCTGAGGAATGCCGAATGGCTGAGAAACACCTAAAGAAATGTTCAACATCTTTAGTCATAAGGGAAATGCAAATCAAAACAACCCTGAGATTTCACCTCACACCAGTGAAAATGGCTAAGATCAAAAACTCAGGTGACAACAGATGCTGGCGAGGATGTGGAGAAAGAGGAACACTCCTCCATTGTTGGTGGGATTGCAGACTGGTAAAACCATTCTGGAAATCAGTCTGGAGGTTCCTCAGAAAATTGGACATTGAACTGCCTGAGGATCCAGCCATACCCCTCTTGGGCATATACCCAAAAGATGCCTCAACATATAAAAGAGACACGTGCTCCACTATGTTCATCGCAGCCTTATTTATAATAGCCAGAAACTGGAAAGAACCCAGATGCCCTTCAACAGAGGAATGGATACAGAAAATGTGGTACATCTACACAATGGAATATTACTCAGCTATCAAAAACAACGAGTTTATGAAATTCGTAGGCAAATGGTTGGAACTTGAAAATATCATCCTGAGTGAGCTAACCCACTCACAGAAAGACATACATGGTATGCACTCATTGATAAGTGGCTATTAGCCCAAATGCTTGAATTACCCTAGATCCCTAGAACAAAGGAAACTCAAGACGGATGATCAAAATGTGAATGCTTCACTCCTTCTTTAAATGAGGAAAAAGAAAACCCTTGGCAGGGAAGGGAGAGGCAAAGATTAAAACAGAGACTGAAGGAACACCCATTCAGAGCCTGCCCCACAGGTGGCCCATACATATACAGCCACCCAATTAGACAAGATGGATGAAGCAAAGAAGTGCAGACCGACAGGAGCCGGATGTAGATCGCTCCTGAGAGACACAGCCAGAATACAGCAAATACAGAGGCGAATGCCAGCAGCAAACCACTGAACTGAGAATAGGTCCCCCGTTGAAGGAATCAGAGAAAGAACTGGAAGAGCTTGAAGGTGCTCGAGACCCCAAAAGTACAACAATGTCAAGCAACCAGAGCTTCCAGGGACTAAGCCACTACCTAAAGACTATACATGGACTGACCCTGGACTCTGTCCCCATAGGTAGCAATGAATATCCTAGTAAGAGCACCAGTGGAAGGGGAAGCCCTGGGTCCTGCTAAGACTGAACCCCCAGTGAACTAGACTATTCGGGGAGGGTGGCAATGGGGGGAGGTTTGGGAGGGGAACACCCATAAGGAAGGGGAGGGGGGAGGGTGATGTTTGTCCGGAAACCGGGAAAGGGAATAACACTTGAAATGTATATAAGAAATACTCAAGTTAATAAAAAAAAAAAAAGTAAAGATGTGTCCTGTAAAAAGACACAAAGTCTTTGTTAATAGTTGCCAAATACCAGAACTCCAAATGGCCATTAAAAGATGAATGACTAAATAAATTACCACATTTTATTACAAAAAAAAATAAGAACACAAAAAATATAATCATAAAACATAGAAAATATGAAGGGTAAGTACTCCATCTGGTAAAACTAGAGTATTTACACTTGACTAGTCTGTTATGCAAAGTAAACTCAACCAATATAATGTTAGATATTTAGCTATATTGATTTTTGTGATGTATAGAGATTAATATAGAGAACTAAATTATCTCTTTTTGTGAAGAATTTAACCTATACAATTTTTAAATCTGATCACTATTATAAGCTTTTTCTTGATGAAAAATACTTGAGTGCCCTGGCTAGGAAGATGGCTCAGGGGGAAGAAGTACTAGTCTCATAAGCATAAGAGCAGAGGTTCAGAACCTTAATTTTCATGTAATTTCCAGGAGGGTGTGGTAGTTGCCTGCAGTTGCACATTCAGGAGACAGAGACAAGCCATGCCTAGAGCAAGGTAACCAGCCAGACTAGTCAAATAGTAAGTTCCTCACCTACAAGAGAACTTGCTGCAACATATCAAGTGAAGAGCAACCGAGAAATACCTTTAAAGTTTCCCTTTTGTTCCTTTGATTAAAAACACTCTGACCAAAAACAACTTAGTGGAGGAAGTGTTTTTTCAAGCTTCCAGATTCCCATTCATCACTAAAGGAATCCTGGACAGGAATTCAAAACAGAATCTGAAGATAGGCTGCTTGCTATTGCATTACCTCGAACCAAATATCTCACTCACTGCCAAGAATGTATAGCAGAAACCATGGAGTTGTAGAATGATCCCTGATGTTTACTTCCTTAACAAACTTTTTAATAGAGTAACCCTGTCTGGGAGTGTACTACCCTTCCTACTTATATTAACAAAAATACCCACTTAGACATGCCCTTAGGCACAAGCTAGTCAATTACTCAAGGAGCCTTTCTTTGGTGACTCCTGACTATGTCAGATTGATGGTTAAAGGTATCTAGGGTAACACAGATAGCAACTCTGGGCCTCTTTACATGTAAATGAGTATATGTACATCCACAAACATTACACACACACACACACACACACACACAAACACACACACACAGAAGAACTCTCCTGTGCTCACATATAAACACACCATATACACAAGTGTGTGTGTGTGTGTGTGTGTGTGTGTGTGTGTGTGTATAATTTTATAGGGAAATATACTATATCCATTGGTCTTTTCCCATTTGTGCTTTTCAACTCTATGTCACATATTTTATTAGGATAACTATCTTGTATTTTTCTATATTGATGTACCTTTGCATTCTAAAATGCATTGTAGTCAATTATTGACTATTGCTATTGTTATGTTGACTTTCAATGGATTTAATTCGTTAATACATTATGATTTTTGAGTCTCCATCAATTCTGATTTATAGATTTGTTTTTACTCTTGTAGTTTATTTCATGATATATGTTACAAGATTGTTGTCATGATGGTATCTATAACCAAAAATCAGAGTCATAATTTTTTTGAAAGTTCATCTAAGAATACAGATTTTTCTCCCTATTTATTTGGAGGAAACAGGTAAAGAATTGCTTATGCACTGAACATGAGTGTTTCTTTCCACTGTTCCCAAACAATACTGTACAGCAGTTATTTATTTAGAATTTACAATCACTTTTCTGTTATTTTTATACCAAAATCTTGAACATCTGTAGGTGTGATGCAGAACTTTCTGGATTGAGCCCTTGAGATGCCAACAGATTGTACTACACTAAAAGGGGAAAAATATCTCATCATAGCACAGTAGAGAAATTACTGATGTAACTTCTATTCTAATATTGGTATTTGATAAACCATAGTACCAAACTGTATTGTTTTAGGCAGATTATCTTATTATTCCATAACAAAACTATAGTAAGATATGAATAATAACATTTTTCCAATAAATAGCGTTGCTGAACGTCAGAGAGTTGCTGAACTTTCCCAACAACATACAGTAGGAAAAGGAACATACTTGGGCCTAAACACAACTGAAATAAATTCAAAATTTAGAATGCTCACTACTGTGATAACTGTAGCTTGATTCATTAAGAAAGCTGGAAGGGAAATGGAGCATCACACAAAATGACTGAGAAACTAACCACCCAGAACTCACACGCCATCTGTGAAACTATGGTATTCCATGGGCATCAACAAACCACTTGTTAAGCTCAGATTTATATCTTTGCATCTCTGGATGATACCTGTCTTGCAATATCACCTGGAGAACCAAACTGGAAACCCATCTTGAAAAGAGCTTCCCACTGCAGGACTGAAACTTGGGAGTCATGCAGGGAGGTCCCATTTTGATTTCTGGAAATAAACACATGCTGAGACATTTTAATACCGTTCTAAATGTGCTTCACAAGACAATTAGTCTCATTTTTTCTCAAATTCTGAGATACCAGATCAACAGTGTCTGAGAACTCTGTATTCATTTCTGGGGAGACTGAGAGTCTAATTTTAGGGCACTTACCTCTCTACTAGACAGTACTTCTGTAATGATTAAATATACTTGCCCTTTTCTGGCTTGGTGAAGAATCAGAGTTCTCCAACTCCAACTAGTACATGTGAAAGAGGAGTTTGACTCCTAGTTTCTCTTTGTTAGCCTCTAAACAGAGAAGACTGAACAGAAGCTACAGTCATGAAATCTGGATACAGAGACTAGAACTACTCTTCTAGACCAGTGTACAATGTACTGTCAAAACTTTCTGTTCACAGTGCCTCATCTTTCCTTAGGGAAGAGCAAACAAGAGCTCTAGGAAAAACAGAAGCCCTCTCTCTCTCTCTCTCTCTCTCTCTCTCTCTCTCTCTCTCTCTCTCTCAATCTCTCCCTTCCTCCCTTTTTTCCTCCCTTCCTCCCATCCATGTGTGTGTGTGTGTGTGTGTGTTTGTGTGTGTGTGTGTGTGTGTGTGTGTGCATGCCACATTCGTGTATGTCTGAATCACCTGGCCATTTCTGCCAGTGACATTACCCTAATAATAGCACTGATGTTTTGTGACACTATTGAGCAAGTGCATATACAAAATATTTCTGCAAGTTTTCAAAATGCAACCAGAGGTCCAAGCCAATAGTTTATGACAAGTAATGAATAGTCAGTGCCTCTGTGATTATTCAAGAGCACCTCTTATGTGTTAGGCATTGCACTAGAACCTTCACACATGATTGCTCAAAACAAATAGGAATGCTATTTATAAAAAGTTGATGATTTGAGGAGATGACTCAGTTGGCTAAGCGCCTGCTTCACAAGCATGATGATCTGAGTCCATTATCCATATAAAAATCCTGGAAAGGTAGCATTTACAGTAACCCAAGCTTTGTGAACTGTAAATAGAGCCAGGAGGATTCCTGGGCCTTATTGGTCATATAGTCTAACCAAACCAGAGGGCTACTATTTTGATGAGAAACTTGCCTCAAAAGACATAAAAGCATGGTAGAGGTGATGAAAAGATGGTTAAGTCTATTTATTTACTCTTCCTGAAGATGCCAGCTGTCATAACCTGTGGATCACAACCACCTATAACTTCATCTTTAGTGGATGTGTGCCATCTTTTGTCATACACAGGCATGTCACACACATGTGAATAGACAGATATAGACACATACAATTTAAATAATAATGAAATAAACAAAATTTAAATAATAATAAAATAAACACTTTAATAATTAGTTTGTATCTTCTTGTAATAATTATTTAATCTCAAATTCAGGTTTCTACCCACCATTGATTATTCAGTTCCCAGAGAAAAAACAGACTTTTATTCTTAAACTCTAATCAGCACTTGACCTAGGCAGGTGTCTACCCACTTTGTTATTAGAATCTATTTTCACATCAAGAACCCTTGGATTATACCTTGCTATGATCCATTTAGGCTGCTCATAACTCCAACTGGCTAGCCCTTATGACCTGACGCTGGTTTCCTCTTCTCTTACCCTTCTCTCTCCCTAGTGGTCTCTTCTAACTCCAAGACTGAGGACCCAAGAACTCTGTGTTTTTATTCACCAATCACAGATAACTTGAGAATGGGCAACTGCCTCTGTAACTCTCCAAGCTCCAAGGTGTTTGAACCCAGATTCCTGTTAGCTAAAAAGAGGAGAGAACAGATATCTCGGCTATAGGTGAGGGAACAAGTACACATCTACTCTGCTCTTATTTTGTCTTATTGTTCCAGGGACTTCATGGCATCTTCTTACAGGGATGAGTATTATTCTGCCCCACTAAGTCCAGTGATAAAAACACCAGTCTCTCTCACAGACATCCTTGCAGACAGAACTAGAGACAATATTTTAACAGCTATCTTAGTGTCCTTTAACCAAGTCAGACTGACACTTGTAACTAGCCATCATCATTATCTTAATTGATGCCAAAACTCTAAAAGGCAGACTTTATTAGCTAGCATGTAGTTTACTGGTATCAGATATTTAATCTGTCCTCAAAAAAAATAGAAAAGAAAAAACTTATGGTTTGCAAGGACAGCTGACTTGGTCTGGACAACTGAATAATAAGGAAGGAGGTGTGTTATAAGGGAAACAACACCCTTCATAATAGACCCAAATAATATAAAATACCTCGGTGTGACTTTAACCAAGCAAGTGAAAGATCTCTATGCTAAGAACTTCAAGCCCCTGAAGAAAGAAATTGAAGAAGACCTCAGAAGATGGAATGATCTCCCATGATCATGGATTGACAGGATACATATAGTAAAAATGGCCATTTTATCAAAAGTGATCTACAAATTGAATGCAATCCCCATCAAAATACCAATCCAATTCTTCAGAGAGTTAGACAGAACAATTTACAAATTAATTTGCAATAACAAAAAACCCAAGATAGCTAAAACTATCCTCAACAAAAAAAGAACTTCTGAGGGGATCCCTATCCCTGAACTTAAGCAGCATTACAGAGCAATAGTGATAAAAACTGCATGGTATTGGTACAGAGACGACAGATAGAACAGTGGAATAGAATTGAAGACCCAGAATGAACCCACACGCCTATGGACACTTGATTTTTGACAAAGGTGCCAAAACCCTCCAATGGAAAAAAGATAGCATTTTCAGGAAAAGGTGGTGATCAACTGGAGGTCAGTATGTAGAAGAATGCAGACCGATCCATGCTTATCACCCTGTACAAAGCTTAAGTCCAAGTGGATCAAGGACCTCCACATCAAACCAGATGCACTCAAACTAATAGAAGAAAAAGTGGGGAAGCATCTTGAACACATGGGCACTGGAGAAAATTTACTGAACAAAACACCAATGGGTTATGCTCTAAGATCAAGAATCAACAAATGGGATCTCATAAAACTGCAAAGCTTCTGTAAGGCACTGTTGTTAAGACAGAATGGCAACCAACAGATTGGGAACAGATCTTTATCAATCCTACAAACGATAGAGGGCTAATATCAAAAATATTCAAAGAACTCAGGAAGTTAGACCGCAGGGAGACAAATAACCCTATTAAAAAATGGGGTTCAGAGCTAAACAAAGAATTCACAGCAGAGTATGGTTGAGAAACACCTAAAAAATGTTCAACATCTTTAGTCATAAGGGAAATGCAAATCAAAACAACCCTAAGATTTCACTTCACACTAGTGAGAATGGCTAAGATCAAAAACTCAGTTACAGCAAATGCTGGTGAGGATGTGGAGAAAGAGGAACACTCCTCCATTTTTTGTGGGATTGTAGACTGGTACAACCATTCTGGAAATCAGTCTGGAGATTCCTCAGAAAATTGGACATTGAATTACCTGAGAACCCAGCTATATCTCTCTTGAGCATATACCCAAAAAATGCCCCAACATATAACAAAGACACATGCTCCACTATGTTCATAGCAACCTTATTTATTTCCAGAAGCTGGAAAGAACCCAGATGCCCTTCAACAGAGGATTGGATACAGAATATGTGTTACATCTACACAATGGAATATTACTCAGCTATCAAAAACAATGATTTTATGAAATTCATAGGCAAATGGAAGAATTGGAAAATATCATCCTGAGTGAGGTAACCCAATCACAGGAAAACACACATGGTATGCACTCATTGAGAAGTGGCTATTAGCCCTAATGCTTGAATTACCCTAGATGCACAGAACACATGAAACTCAAGAAGAATGACCAAAATGTGACTGCTTCATTCCTTCTTTAAAATGGGAACAAGAATACCCTTGGCGGGGAATAGGGAGGCAAAGATTAAAACAGAGGCAGAAGGAACACCCATTCAGAGCCTGCCCAACATGTGGCCCATACACCTACAGCCTCCCAATTAGATGAGATGGATGAGGCAAAGAAGTACAGGCTGATAGGAACCGGATGTAGATCTCTCCTGAGAGACACAGCCAGAATACAGCAAATGCATAGGCGAATGCCAGCAGCAAACCACTGAACTGAGAACAGGACCCCTGTTGAAGGAATCAGAGAAAGGACTGGAAGAGCTTGAAGGAGCTTGAGACCCCACAGGAACAACAATGCCAAACAACCAGAGCTTCCAGGACTAAGCCACTATCTAAAGACTATACATGGATTGACCCTGGGCTCCAACCTCATAGGTAGCAATGAATAGCCTAGTAAGAGCACCAGTGGAAGGGGAAGCCCTTGGTCCTGCCAAGACTGAACCCCCAGTGAATGTGATTGTTGGGGGGGAGGAGGTTGTTAATGGGGGGAGGATGGGGAAGGGAACAGCCATACAGAAGGGGAGGGGACTGCTTAGGGGGATATTGCCCTGGAAACTGGGAAGGGGAATAACAATCAAAATGTAAATAAGAAATACTTAAGTTAATAAAGATGGAAAAAATAAAAAGAAAATAAAATAAAAAGGCGCCCTGGATGCCAGGGAAAGGACATAGTGTTCTTATCTTGATGTCTGGGATTTGTTTAGGTTTTCTTAACATGGCCTACTTAGTCATTTGTACTACAGTTGAGGTAATTAACTAATTCCTTCTGTGTTATGTCAACCAGCTTTCCACATGAGTGTTAGGAATTGTTATTTTATTTTCAAGAAAGATGAAGTCCAAGTTGGAAAAGTCTCCTTTCAATGAAATTCTGTTCTGTAGTCATAGAAGTGCTCAGTGGTGGACACTGGCATTTTCTGGAATTATATGAAAAAAATCTGTTTATTCCAGACTTTGCACTTCTAACATCCCAATCAAGGACTCCACTCAAGTCTAATGCAATTAACCATTGAGTGTATTCAGGTAACTTTCAGAACTGTGACTAAGAAGCTACATACAGCAACATGGATGATTCATTAACAGTGAAGCACTGAAAAGTCTAGCTTTATCCCCCAGACAGCTCAGCTGATTTCAAAGTCTTCTCTCTCCAAGTGATTATTTTGGTATAACATCTGAGAGGGGCCTTGTAAATATTGGAGTTTAATGGAACTTTAGAGACATGTGAGTTTTGCTTACTTCTTGAGAATCCTGACTTCCTCTTATATACAAGAAGGAAATTTTAATTCAGTGTTGTATTCAACAAGGTATATTCTTGCATTCAACCTGCTAAACCATTGTAAATGGAGGAGTAATTTTTATGTAAATTTTGGGCATTAATTTAAAATACTTGAATCTCCTTGGAATCACATAAAATTTACTAGGTACTGAACAGGTGTAAAATATTTTTCTTCCAATGTATAACAGCACTATTGAATATAATCAAGTCTGATTACATGCAGGAAGAAGGTATACAGCAGGTAAATATATAAATGTATACTAGCACACAATGTTTGTCCAAAATGAGAGGGAAAATCCAGGAAGGCTGTGATCAAAACCCAAGCAATATAAGTGTAATGTGTTCCATTGGTAACAGAATCATTTCTTAAAGCATAAAAGTAAAGTAAAAACAGTACCACTAATGCAGCTATTGTGTAAATCAAGACCCAGAATTCCAGTCCAGGAATTGAGGACTAGGTTGTTAAAGTCTCCCTTAAGCTCTCAGCATTGCTATCTCATTAGTGAAGGGGATTTAGAAAATGGATTATGTTCCTTCTCTTCCATTGCCCCTCAACCTCTGTTTAATTTCACACAAGGAAAATGAAAAGCAAGAAAGAGCATTAATCCCTTCTGAAATTACCTGGAAACTACACTAAGCAGATGCCAGTGGCCATTAACTTAGACAGCCAAGTCATTTTATGTAATTAAGGCTTAGGAAGGTTCACTGTGTGTCAGATGTGATGTGATTGTGACAAGAAAGGTTTAAATGGAAAGATTAATTCATCAGAGCTTTCACAAACACTGGCAATAGGAAATTCAGGAGCTGCTGGGCAAAGATTAAACTGTCCATATGTGGCTTAGATCTTGACAATTAGGGGAAGAATTTAATTTCCTTGTGCAATTAGAAACAAGGTGATCATACAGCTCTTAGTATCCATAAGAGGAAAAACATTCATGGCTCTCTTTCTAATGAAACAGTTTATAAGTAATAATCCTTAACATTATCACTTGAAGTTTTAAGTCTTCTTCCTCACTTAAAAACATATTATTAAGATGTGGATATTTAGAATTTCAGATCATATATCTGTGCTGTGACAATTTTGTTTAATTGAAGATTTTGATTATTTTATATGAATATATTAGAGAGTTCTTGAATCTCTTTTTTGGCACAGAATACACAAACATAAACACACACACAAATACACAATACTCTATACCACTTGTTATGAAACACATACACACCAGACACTGGACAAATAATAGACCATACTACCCCACACTCACTGACACACACCAGAAATTCCACACAGACGATACACACATTATACCACCCACACAAAACCAGATTACACTATAGCTCACACATATCACCACACACACAGACACATAGACACACACACGCACACATGCACATACACATGCACACACACACACACACACACACACACACACACACACACACACACACACACACTGTCTTTCTTAGGCAATACTAGTCACCCATGGAGAACTTTAGAAGTTGCTTTTAATTTTGAACCATTTTACTTTAAAGGGATGGGATTGGAAATAATTTGTGAATCAGAGTAAATTAGTGTGGTTGCCTCATATGTGAGTTAAGAGCACTGAGGACCCTATAATGGTCTGCTTGCTAAATGAATGCTCCAGGCTCCCATATAAACTGATTGCTGCTATATGATTTCTATTTAATGTGTTTTAAATAGTTTCAGAACTGGGGATGTAGTTCAGTTGATAAAAGGCTCATAACATGCAGACAGGGTAGGATCCATTTCCCAGCAATGAATAAATGAAATATGTTAGTATGACTGTAGTTCTAGAACATAAAATAGAGGTAGAAATTAGAGGATCAGAAGTTCTAAGTCATGACCAGTAACACAGACAATTTGAGGATAGCTAAAGATCCTGTCTCAAAAACTTATAAACAAAAAATAATGATGTAAATAATATTAGTAGAAATTGGCCAACCCATTTCCTCTTCTAAGATTCATCTTTCTAGGGTTTAATGTCATCAGTACTTTACTTTTTTTCTCTTCTAGCTTCCCAAAGGTAGAACAGGTGCATTTATATATATTTTTTTTCTTCCTTTTGTGGCCTCATATTGCTATTCTAATCAGTGGAAACAAATGAGCCTTGAGGAATGGGGATCAAGAGGAATAGTGGGATGAATCTTTGTCACAATTATAGGTTATTAATGTGGACAGATAGACAAATAGACATCAGCAATGGAAAGACTCTGACGAATAACTGAGACCTATATAGTGACATGGATCTCTCCTAACTCTCTGAGGAAGGAAGAGATTTCACAGCCCAAACCTGCATGCAGAGGATCTCCAGTTCCAAGGTAGAATCACAATGTGTGGTCACCAAAACCCACTATACACATAAACTCACTTTTGCAGAGGAGAGATCTCAGCATCTGGGTGTCAGTTGCCTAGGAACCCACATATAATGTTTTAGTAGTATGCTTGTGTGTATCTGAGAGAAAAGAAGGCAGCTAAAGATACTGTGACCTAAGCAGCAGCTAGATTCATATATCATGTTCTTACATTCTCCTGATCGGCTGGATCAACAGATTCATAATGCTATTATTTATTCCAGAGAGGGATACCCTATTCTAGAATACTTCTGAAATATCTGTGTCTTCATATTTTACTGCTATGTGTTATTCACCATAGATTTAAGTGATAAATGAGCTTGGGAAATTTTGAAGTTGACTGAGATTTTCTGAACAAGGAAATGTGTGAGGAACTTTAGCCCTCTCTTTTTTAGAATAAAATCAGTATTCTTAAATAATTCTTACTGTTGTTTCTCATCTCAATTTCTATTTTCTTACTCTTTTTCTCTTTTCTGATCTTTTCCTAACTCCTCCTTTTCTTCCTTTCTTTGCCACTTTGATACAGGTTTTTACTCTATAGCTCAGGCTAGCCTTGAATTCATGAACATTCTTCTGTATCGGTCTCTGAGAGCCAGGATTACAGACCAAAACAGAATCCCCAGATTTAAGAAAATTCTTAAGCAGTCATATATATATGTATATATATACAGTGTGTCAACAGTCTGAGGTTTGTAAGCAGTTAGGGCTGCTTGTGTTGATTAAAAGAAAGAAAAGAACACGATGACTAAACACTTTTGTTTTCTTAGAGGTCTGTGGTTTAATATTTGCCATGATCAGAAAGAAAACAAGGAGCCCTGTGCCTCTTAAACACTCAGCACTGTAAAATAAGTCCTTATTTCCCTCTACTGGAGAGCACAGAACACCTTCTTTTAGTATTAGTCATGTGGCTGCAACAAAATACCTCACAGTTGCAACTGAATAATTTTTTATAATAAGCATTGCTTTGGTGATATTGTCATATATGTACCTGCACTCGCACCACTCTGTGTGTGTGTTTGTGTGTGTGTGTGTGTGTGTGTGTGTGTGTGTGTGTGTGTGTGTGTGTGTTTATCATCCAGGGACAAGAACCTAGGGTTTCATCCATGCTAGTCAATTATTCTAGGCTAATCTATACCTTAAACCTATTTGAATGCTATTTTTTCTTTTTTCTTTTTTATTTGATTTTTTTTAAGATTTTCATTTCAAATGTTATTGCCTTTCACAGTTTCCTGGACATAAATCCCCTATCCCATCACCTTCCCCTTTTTCTATAAGGATGTACTTGTACCAAACCATCCCCTCTTCCTGCCACCAGACATTCCTCTATACGGGGGTGGGGGGGAGGTCCAGTCTTGGTAGGACCAAGGGCTTTCCATTCATTGGTGCCCAACAGGGACCTCTTCTACTACATATGCAGCTGGAGCCACGGGTCAGTCCATGCATAAAATTTGGGCAGTGGTTTAGTCTCTGGGAGCTCTGGTTGGTTGGCATTGTTGTTTTGATGGGGTATCCCATTTTTAATAGGGTTATCTGGCTCTCTGGGGTCTAACTTACTGAGTTCATTGTAAATTTTGGATATAAGCCCTCTATCAGAGGTAGGATTGGTAAAGATCTTTTCCCAAGTTGTTGGTTGTCCTTTTGTCCTAATGACAGTGCCCTTTGCTTTACAGATGCATTGGAGTTTTAAGAGATCCCATTTATCTATTCTTGATTTTAGATCATAAGGCACTGGTGTTTTGTTCAGAAAATTTTCTCCTGTGTCCATGTGATTGAGACTCTTCACACTTCTTCTTCAATTAGTTTAAGTGTATCTGATTTGATGTGGAGATTCTTGATTCACTTGGACTTAAGCTTTGTACAGGACTATTAGAATGGATCAATTTACATTCTTCTACACTGTGACAGCCAAATGAACCAGCATCATTTATTGAAAAATGCTATCGTTTTTCCATTAGATGGTAATAGCTCCTTTGTCAAACTTCATGTGACCATAAGTATATGGGTTCATTTCTGGGTCTTCATTTCTAGTCCACTGCTCTACCTGGTAGTCTCTGTACCAGCACCATACAATTTTTATCACTCTTGCTCTGTAATACTGCTTGAAGTCAAAGATGGTTATTCCCCCAGACCTTCTTTTATTGTTGAGGATAGTTTTTACTATTCTGGGTATTTTGCTATTCCAAATGAATTTGCAAATTGATCTTTCTATCTCTATGAAGAATTGAGTTGGAGTTTTGATGGGGATTGCATTGAATCTGTAGATTACTTTTAGCAAAATGGCCATTTTTACAATATTAAATCTTCTAATCCATGAGTGTGGAAGTTTTTTCCATCTTCTGAGTTCTGCTTCAATTTTTTTCTTCAGACACTTGAAGTTCTTGTCGTACAGATCTTTCACTTGCTTGGTTAGAGTCACTCCGAGGTATTTTATGATATTTGGGACTATTGTGAAGAAAGTGATTTCCCTATTTCTTTCTCAGCCTGTTTATACTTTGAGTAGAGGAAGGCTACTGATTTCCTTGAGTTAATTTTATACCCAGCCACACTGCTAAAGTTGTTTATCAGGCTGAGTAGTTCTTTGGTGGTATTTTTGGAGTCATTTAAGTACACTATCCTACCATCTGCAAAATATGATATTTTGATTTCTTCCTTTTCAATTTGTGTCCCTTTGATCTCCTTTTTTTTTTCCTGATTGCTCTGTCTAGGACTTTGAATACTAAACTGAATAAGTAGGGAGAAAATGGACAGTCTTTTCTAGTTCCTACTTTTAGTGGGATTGCTTCAAGTTTCTCTCCATTTAGTTTAATGTTGGCTACTGGTTTGCTGAATATTGGTTTTAATATGTTTAGATAAGGGCCTTGAATTTTTCATCTCTCCGGGACTTATATCATGAAGAGGTATTGAATATTGTCAAATGCTTTCTTAGTATATAATGGATGATTATGTGTTTTTCTTTTTGTTTCTTTTGGTTTGTTTATAAAGTTGATTGTGTTAATGGATTTCCATACATTAAAGCATCTCTGCAACCCTGGGATGAAGCCTACTAGATCATGATGGATGATCATTTTGATGCATTCTTGGATTCAGTTTGTGAGAATTTTATTGAATATTTTTGCTTCAATATTTATGAGGAAAATTGGTCTGATGTTCTCTTTCTTTGTTGGGTCTTTGTGTGGTGTAGATATAAGCATACTTGTGGCTTCATAGAAGGAATTGGGTAGTGCACCTACTGTTTCTATTTTGTGGAATAGTTTGGACAGAATTGGTATGAGGTCTTCTATGAAGACCTAATAGAATTCTGCACTAAACCCATCTGCTCCATGAATGTTTTTGGTTGGGAGGCTTTTAATAACTGCTCATATTTCTTTAGGAAGTATGGGATTGTTTAGATGGTTTACTCTTTCCTGATTTAACTTTGATTAACTTTTGTTGAATACAGGCTTTTGTAGCAGGATCTGATGAATTTTTGAATTTCCTCAGAGTCTGTTGTTATGTTTCCCTTTCATTTCTGATTTTGTTAATTTGAATATACGCTCTGTGCTCTCTGGTTAACCTGGCTAAGGGTTTTTCTGTCTTGTTGATTTTCTCAAAGAATCAACTCCTAGTTTTCTTGACTTTTTTGTATAGTCCTTTCTGTTTATACTTGGTTGATTTCAGCCATAAACTTGATTATTTCCTGCCTTCTACTCCTCTTGGGTGTATTTGCTTCTTTTTGTTCTAGAGCTTTTAGGTGTGCTATGAAACTGCTAAGTTATGCTTTATCCTGTTTCTTTTGGAGGCACGCACAGCTATGAGTTTTTGTTTTTGTTTTTGTTTTTCCTTAGAACTGCTTTCATTGTGTCCCATAAGTTTGGTTATGCTGTGCCTTCATTCTCATTAAAATCTAAAAATCTTCACTTTACTTCTTCCTTGGCCAAGTTATCATTGAGTAGAGCATTGTTCAACTTCCATGTATTTTGGGTGCTTTCTGACATTTTTGATGTTATCGAAGACCAGCAGTCTGATAGGATGCATGGGATTATTTCATTTTTATTGTATCCGTAGAGGCCTGCTTTGTTAACAATAATATGTTCAATTTTGCAGAAGGTACCATGAGATGCTGAGAAGGTATATTCTTTTGTTTTAGGATAAAATGATCTATAAATATCTGTTAAATCTATTTGGTTCATAACTTCTGTTAGTTTCTCTATGTCTCAGTTTAGTTTCTGTTTCTATTATCTGTCCATTGATGAGAGTGGGGTGTTGAAATCCCCTACTATTTTTGTGTGAGGTACAATATGTACTTTGAAATTAATAATGTTTCTTTTATGAATGTAGGTGCCCTTATATTTGGAGCATAAATATTTAGGATTGAAAGCTCATCTTAGTGGATTTTTCCTTTATTGAATATTAAGTGTCCTTTCTTATCTTTTTTTGAAAACTTTGGTTGAAAATCAATTTTATTGGATATTAGAGTGTTTACTCCAGCTTGTTTCTTCGGGACATTTGTTTGGAAAATAGTTTTCCAGCCTTTTACTCTGAGGTAGTATCTGTCTTTGTCTCTGAGGTTTGTTTCTTGTATGCTGCAAAATACTGTGTCCTCTTTACATATCCAATCTGTTAGTCTATGTCTTTTTACTGGAGAATTGAGTCTACTGATGTTAAGAGATATTAAGGAAAAGTGATTGTTGTTTCTTTGTTGTTGTTGTTGTTGTTGTCATTAGAGGTGATATTATGTATGTGTGTTTCCCTTCTTTTGGTTTTGCTCCAAGGATATTACTTTCTTGCTTTCCCAAGGTTGTAGTTTCCACCCTGTGTTAGAGTTTTCCATTTATTATCTTTTGTAGGGCTGGTTTTGTAGAAAGATGTTGTGTAAATTGTGTTTTGTCATGGGATATCTTGTTTTTTCAATGTATGTTAATTGAGAGTTTTTCTGGATATAGTAGCCTGGGATGTCTTTTGTGTTCTCTTAGGGTCTGTATGACATCTGCACAGGAATTTCTGGCTTTCATTGTCTCTGGTGAGAAGTCTCATGTAATTCTGATAGGTCTGCATTTGTATGTTACTTTACCTTTTTCCCTTACTACTTTTAATATTCTTTCTTTGTTTTGTGCATTTGGAGTGTTGACTATTATGTGACAGGAGGAATTTCTCTTCTGGCCCAATCTGTTTGGAATTCCATAGACTCCATGAATTTTTATGGGCATCTCTTTCTTTAGGTTAGGGAAGTTTTCTTCTATAATTTTGTTGAATATATTTAGTGGTCCTTTAATTTGGGAGTCTTCACTCTCTTCTATACCTATTATCCTTCGGTTTGATCTTCTTATTGTGTCCTGGATTTCCTGGATGTTTTGAGTTAGGGGCTTTTTGCATTTTCCAATATCTTTGATGGTTGCATTGATATTTTCCATGATATCTTGAGCCCCTAAGATTCTCTCTGCTATCTCACATATTCTGTTGGTGATGCTTGAGTCTATGAATCCTTATCTCTTAGGTTTTCTATAGCCAGAGTCATCTCCTTTTGTGCTTTTTTTTTTTACTTTTTCTATTTTTTTTTAAATTTTGGGTGTTTTTTTTCAATTACTTTCCCTGTTTTGTTTTGTTTTCCTGTAATTATTTAAGGGATTTTAGTCTTTCCCCTTACTGACTTCTACTTATTTACTTGTTTTCTCATGTATTTCTTTAAGGGAGTTATTTATGTCCTTCTTAAAGTCTTCTATCATCATCATAAGATGTGATTTTAAATCCAAATCATGCTTTTCCATTGTGTCTGGATATCGAGTATTTACTTTAGTTGGAGAACTGGACTCTGATGATGCCAAGTAGACTTGGTTTCTCTTGCTTACGTTCCTGTACTTGTTTCTCACCATCAAGTTGCCTCTGGTGTTAACTTGTCTTGCTGTCTCTGACACTGACTTGACGCTCCTGTTGGCCTGTGTGTCATCACTCCTATAGATATGTCTTCTTTCAGTCGAATCTGGAAACAGAGAGCTGCGCCTAGGTTTGTGTGACCTGAAGTTCCAGATGGGTTGCTGGAGCAAAAGATTTGGTCTCATTTCTGCTCTTAGTTTTAGGTGCTTCTGTTGACTGGCTTTCAGCTCTATGAATAAGTAGAAACTCAAAAGCTACTGCCCCTGACTGCTCCTAATTCCTTGTGCTCAGAGGGCACAGATGACACTATAGGGTTTTCCCTTGGGTCAGGAATGGTGGCAGAAAGTAGTTGTCTCCTCTAAGTCCTCAGGAGGGTTTACACTTCTGAGGGTTCAGCTCTCTCCCCCATGGGATTTGGGTGCAGGGAGCTGTTAGACTTATTCAGTTCAGTTCCAGGTACAGTCAAAAACCAGCAGGTTCCTGATGCTGACTGATCCTATATTCCTGTATCTAGAGGCACTATGCAGTTTCCTCTTCTGCCAGGAATGTGAGCAGAAGTGGGCAGAACTGGCGGTCTCCTTTGAGGTCTCAGGAATGTCTGTACTTCTGGGAGTTCAGTTCTTTCCCCCACGGGATTTGAGTGCAGGGAGCTGTGGGATAGGTTCAGTTCAGTTTCAGCCACAGACAGAAATCTGCAGCAGACTGTTCCTGTATTCCTGTATCCAAGGCCACTATGCAGGCTCCTCTTGTGCCAGGAATGTAAGCAGAAGTGGTGTTCTCCCCTGAGGTCTCAGGATTGTATACACTTCTGGGAGCTCTTTCTCCCACAGGATTTGGGTGCAGGTAGCTGTGGTTTTGGTCTTGAGTGATATTTATATCTGTGAGAGATTTTTTTGTTTTGGTTTTAGTTTTTCCAGTATATCAAACCAAGTACTCAAAGCAATGAGGCTATGTAGGCATATAGATGAGCTCAGCACCTCTGTCTTCTTGCCACTAACTTTCCAAAGCTAAAATGTCCATTGAAGCCCTTAGTTCATAACAAAGTTTACAGATCTTTCCATGGTGTGTATCTTCCTCTATGTGTTTGTGTGTATATTCAAATACATGTATATGCATTTGCAGGCCACAAAACAACTTTGACCTTACTCCTAATTGGACATCTTATTATGTAAGGTAGGGTCTCTTACTAGACTAAAACTCAAATCATATTTTTTTCCTATATCTACCTCTCCTGCTCTGAGATTAAAAGTTTGCATCAACATTCCCTGCTCATTAAAAGAGTATTGTGGGAATCAAAGTAAATTAAAAAAACATGTACAGTAAATGATCTACTCGGTGGGCTTACTTCAAATTCCTCAACATAGTATCCACATAGCAGAAGGGAAATTATTTTTTCCAAGTACCAAAAGTAAAATGTATCCCTTTTAAGTAAAAAAGAAGACTTACATTGAGCACTGTCTTTTTAAATAAGTCACACAAGAAACCAGTTTCAATGTGCTATGTAAAACCATGTTAAAACCATGTTGATAATGAGCTAAAAGATTTATATAGTAATATCAACAAGATGTCCTTTCAAATGACTAAGATTTCATTTCACATCTCCATTTTCCTTCCAAAGATAGTTATTGCTTGAATTATTTTTATTGTATATGCCCAAAAACAAGAAATATTGTCTTACTCTGATGTTAAATTGGATAAACTACTTTACTTATATACAGAAGTTAATAATTATAAATAAAGCAAATAAGAAATAATGAATTAACTAAAATCCACTGAAAGATTCAGCAAGCCTGAGCAATAGATTTCAATTAGCATGTTCATTTATCAAATTAAAATCAAGCTAAGCATCTGGTCAGGATACAAGTGCTTTTGACAGAAACTTCTGCAAGTTCAGAAATGTCTTATTGTGACTTATTGTGACAGCTCTTGAGTATTGTGTTGGTAAATAACTAATGTGATAAGGTGTTTCCTTTGCAAACTTGAACATATATCATTGTTCTCCAGGCCCATGTGCAAACCAGTCATCTTTCTTACAGATTTCAGTTGAAAGATGAAAGTTCTGATGATATGGTTCCTCCATATTCCACAACACAGCCTGCAGTCATGCTGTTAAAGCTTCCTATGCAACAGGAGTGAGGGTTCTTGCATTATAGGTAATAAACACACAGCTCTGAGTATGTTGTAGAAGTGGGCTGAAGTGTCAAATATTAAAGGTACTCATTAATTACCATCAGCTCTCTGATGTCCCAAGGTCCAGTAACAAACCCTATAAATATTCTGCTGGAACTGAGACTTGAATTCGAATGCTGGCCAAGCTTCTGAGTCCTGAAACCTGGAGATGCTGTTAAAGGGTTAAAGAATCACATATAGACTCGAAATATGTTTCCTGCCAGCAGCTACAGGAAAGAGAATGCTGTTGGTGGCAATAGCTGATTAGCCAAAACTTGACAGAAAGTATTCAGTGAAGGTCATCATAGCTAAGACAACAAACAGTACACAGTTTTGATATACAGCCAGCTCTTACAGCTTGGAAACAACCCTACCAGTATTCAGGTAATACTCAGAGGCAAAGAACAGGAAACCTCCATACCAAGGTTACATATTTTCCTCTTTTGTCACCCTCGTCTACCCCTTAAGTATTTCATGTCAGCATCAGTCCTAAAAACCCTCAGCTTCTTTCCACTATGCAGTGATGACTGTGGACACCCCCTGTGATGGCAGAAGTGACCTCTCATTTTTACTCTCAGATTCAGGGCTCCATAAGAAAGGGATGCCTTACAAAAGAGAAGAAAAGCACACAAACATAACCTCACATCCAAATATGAATATAACAGGAAGAAATAATCACTATTCCTTAATATCTCTCAATATCAATGGTCTCAACTCCCCAATAAAAAGACATAGATTAACAAACTGGATATGCAATGAGGACCCTGCATTCTGCTGCCTACGGGAAACACACCTCAGAGACAAAGACAGACACTACCTCAGAGTGAAAGGGTGGAAAACAACTTTCCAAGCAAATAGTCGGAAGAAGCAAGCTGGAGTAGCCATTCTAATATCAAATAAAATCAATTTTCAACTAAAAGTCATCAAAAGAGATAAGGAAGGGCACTTCATATTCATCAAAGAAAAAATCCACCAAGATGAACTCTCAATCCTAAATATCTATGCCTCAAATACAAGGGCACCTACATACGTAAAAGAAACCTTACTAAAGCTCAAAACACACGTTGAACCTAACACAATAATAGTAGGAGATTTCAACACCCCACTCTTATCAATGGACATATCTTGGAAACAGAAATTAAACAGAGACATAGACAGACTAAGAACGAAATGGACTTAACAGATATTTATAGAACATAATATCCTAAAACAAAGGGATATACATTCTTCTCAGCTCCTCATGGCACTTTCTCCAAAATTGACCATACGGGATTCAACAGGTACAGAAAGACAGAAATAATCCCATGCGTGCTATCAGAACACCACAGCCTAAAGCTGGACTTCAATAACAATAAGGGAAGAACGCTCACATATACGTGAAAGTTGAACAATGCTCTACTTAAAGATAACCTGGTCAAAGAAGAAATAAAGAAAGAAATTAAAGACTTTTAGAATTTAATGAAAATTAAGGTACAACATACCCAAACGTATGGGACACAATGAAAGCTGTGCTAAGAGGAAAACTCATAGCTCTGAGTACCTGCAGAAAGAAACAGGAGAGAGCATATGTCACCAGCTTGACAGGACACCTAAAATCTCTAGAACAAAAAGAAGCAAATACACCCAGGAGGAGTAGAAGACAGGAAATAGTCAAACTCAGAGCTGAAATCAGCCATGTAGAAACAAAAACGACCATAGAAAGAATCAACAGAACCAAAAGTTGGTTGTTTGAGAAAATCAACAAGATAGATAAACCCTTAGCCAGACTAATGAGAGGACACAGAGAGTGTGTCCAAATTAGCAAAATCAGAAATGACAAGGGAGACATAACAACAGATTCAGAGGAAATTCAAAAAAATCATCAGATATTACTATAAAAGCCTATATTCAACAAAACTTGAAAATCTGCAGGAAATGGACAATTTCCTAGACAGATACCAGGTACCGAAGTTAAATCAGGAACAGATAAACCAGTTAAAGAACCCCATAATTCCTAAGGAAATAGAAGCAGTCATTAAAGATCTCCCAACAAAAAAGAGTCCAGGACCAGACGGGTTTAGTGCAGAATTCTATCAGACCTTCATAGAAGACCTCATACCAATACTATCCAAACTATTCCACAAAATTGAAACAGATGGAGCACTACTGACTTCCTTCTATGAAGCCACAATTACTCTTATACCTAAACCACACAAAGACCCAACAAAGAAAGAGAACTTCTGACCAATTTCCCTTATGAATATGACGCAAAAATACTCAATAAAATTCTGGCAAACCGAATTCAAGAGCACATCAAAACAATCATCCAACATGATCAAGTAGGCTTCATCCCAGGCATGCAGGGATGGTTTAATATACGGAAAACCATCAACGTGATCCATTATATAAACAAACTGAAAGAACAAAACCACATGATCATTTCATTAGATCCTGAGAAAGCATTTGACAAAATTCAACGCCCCTTCATGATAATAGCCCTGGAAAGAATAGGAATTCAAGACCCATACCTAAACATAGTAAAAGCTATGTACAGCAAACCAGTCGCTAACATTAAACTAAATGGAGAGAAACTTGAAGCAATCCTACTAAAATCATGGACTAAACAAGGCTGCCCACTCTCTCCCTACTTATTCAATATAGTTCTTGAAGTTCTAGCCTGAGCAATCAGAGATCAAAAGGAAATCAAGGGTTTACAGATTGGAAAACAAAAAGTCAAAGTATCACTATTTGCAGATGATATGATAGTATATTTAAGTGATCCAAAAAGTTCCACCAGAGAACTACTAAAGCTGATAAACAACTTCAGTAAAGTGGCTGGGTATAAAATTAACTCAAATAAATCAGTAGCCTTCCTCTACACAAAAGAGAAACAAGCTGAGCGAGAAATTAGGGAAATGACACCCTTCATAATAGACCCAAACAATATAAAGTACCTAAGTGTGACTTTAAGCAAGCAAGTGAAAGATCTCTTTGCTAAGAACTTCAAGCACCTGAAGAAAGAAGTTGAAGAAAACCTCAGAAGATGGAAAGATCTCCTATGCTCATGGATTGGCAGGATTAATATAGTAAAAATGGCCATTCTACCAAAAGCGATCTACAGATTCAATGCAATCCACATCAAAATACCAATCCAGTTCTTCAAAGAGTTAGACATAACAATTTGCAAATTCATCTGGAATAACAAAAAAACCCAGGATAGCTAAAACTATCCTCAACAATAAAAGGACTTCATGGGGAATCACTATCCCTGAACTCAAGCAGTATTACAGAGCAATAGTGATAAAAACTGCATGGTATTGGTACAGAGACAGACAGATAGACCAATGGAATAGAATTGAAGACCCAGAGATGAACCCATACACCTATGGTCACTTGATTTTTGACAAAGGAGCCAAAACCATCCAATGGAAAAAAGATAGCATTTTCAGTAAACGGTGCTGGTTCAACTGGAGGTCAACATGTAGAAGAATGCAAATCGATCCATGCTTAACACCCTGTACAAAGCTTAAGTCCAAGTGGATCAAGGACCTCCACATCAAACCAGATACACTCAAACTAATAAAAGAAAAACTAGGGCAGCATCTGGAACACATGTGCACTGGAAAAAATTTCCTGAACAAAACACCAATGGCTTATGCTCTAAGATCAAGAATCAAGAAATGGGATCTCATAAAACTGCAAAACTTCTGTAAAGCAAAGGACACTGTGGTTAGGACAAATTGGCAACCAACAGATTGGGAAAAGATCTTTACCAATCCTACAAAAGATAGAGGGCTTATATCCAAAATATACAAAGAACACAAGAAGTTAGACCGCAGGGAGACAAATAACCCTATTAAAAAATGGGGTTCAGAACTAAACAAAGAATTCACAGCTGAGGAATGCCAAATGGCTGAGAAACACCTAAAGAAATGTTCAACATCTTTAGTCATAAGGGAAATGCAAATCAAAACAACCCTGAGATTTCACCTCACACCAGTGAGAATGGGTAAGATCATAAACTTAGGTGACAACAAATGCTGGCGAGGATGTGGAGAAAGAGGAACACTCCTCCATTGTTGGTGGGATTGCAGACTGGTAAAACCATTCTGGAAATCAGTCTGGAGGTTCCTCAGAAAATTGGACATTGAACTACCTGAGGATCCAGCTATACCTCTCTTGGGCATATACCCAGAAGATGCCCCAACTTATAAAAAAAGTCACATGCTCCACTATGTTCATAGCAGCCTTATTTTTAATAGCCAGAAGCTGGAAAGAACCCAGATGCCCTTCAACAGAGAAATGGATATAGAAAATGTCGTACATCTATACAATGGAATATTACTCAGCTATCAAAAACAATGCCTTTATGAAATTCATAGACAAATGGTTGGAACTGGAAAATATCATCCTGAGTGAGGTAACCCAATCACAGAAAAACACACATGGTAAGCACTCATTGATAAGTGGCTATTAGCCCAAATGCTTGAATTACCCTAGATGCATAGAACACATGAAACTCAAGAGGGATGATCAAAATGTGAATGCTTCACTCCTTCTTTAAAAATGGAACAAGAATACCCATGGCAGGGAATAGAGAGGCAAAACTTAAAACAGAGACTGAAGGAACACCCATTCAGAGCCTGCCCCACATGTGGCCCATACATATACAGCCATCCAATTAGACAAGATGTATGAAGCAAAGAAGTGCAGGCTGACAGGAGCCGGATGTAGATCGCTCCTGAGAGACACAGCAAGAATAAAGCAAACACAGAAGCGAATGCCAGCAGCAAACCACTGAACTGAGAATAGGACCCCCGTTGAAGGAATTAGAGAAAGAACTAGAAGAGCTTGAAGGGGCTTTGAGACCCCATATGAACAACAGTGGCAAGCAACCAGAGCTTCCAGGGACTAAGCCACTACCTAAAGACTATACGTGGACTGACCCTGGACTCTGTCCTCACAGGTAGCAATGAATATCCTAGTAAGATCACCAGTGTAAGGGGAAGCCCTTGGTCCTGCTAAGACTGAACCCCCAGTGAACGTGATTGTTGGGGGGAGTGTGGCAATGAGGGGAGGATGGGGAAGGGAACACCTATAAAGAAGGGGAGAAGGAGGGATTAGGGGGATGTTGGCCCGTAAACCGGGAAAGGGAATAATACTCGAAATGTAAATAAGAAATACTCAAGTTAATAAAAAAAAAGAAAAGAAAGTGATGCCTTTCCTCACTTTTTTCACCTTCACTCGTCTCTTGGTGTCATGTACAAATTAATTATTAGCACTGAGGGCTTTGTTTCATAGATGAGAACTTATCAGACTATACCCAAAAGTACTCTCCTGATATTGCTCCAGTGTCACATATTTCTTGAATATAACTAGATTTGGACATGAAGATGTCCCTTCTCTCCAAGAGTCTCCTATGATGAATTCCTTTGTGTATCTTTGCAAATTGGTCTCATTCATCACCACCCCAAGTTTTCCTAAAAATGTTTTAAAATTATATACATATATCAGTGTGTATCTGTGCCACTAATTTTCAGAAGCCAGAATAGGAAATAGGATACTGTGGTCCTGGATTTATAGACAATTGTTAGCTGCCTGATATAGGTTCTAGGAACATTGAATCCTCCAGAAGAGCAGTAACTGAGACATCTGTCTAGCCCTAGCCTTTAGAATTCTAGTCTTTTTCAAAAATCACATTGAATATTTGTTGAAGTTACTATTTAGTTTTCCTCTTGGACCTTGTTAGCCTTTAAACTGGAACTGTGGTAAATGAATGACATTCACCTGTAGCATCCTATTATACTATACAGGCTGGCACCACAAGAAGTGTTTGTATGTTTCATCCAACTGTGTTCGAGCCTCTAAGGTCACTGCTCAGCACAGATGCTGTTTCTTATAGGTAAGAGTGTTTGACAAAGACAAGCTAGTATCTAGTGCCCTGATGAATGTTGTATATGCAGGTATATGTGAACATGTTACTACTCTTAAACATTTGATGTAGTATAATATTCATAGAGGAGTCTCTTGTGAATATAAAGTATGTGTTTGTGTGTGTGTGTGAAAGGAAAATATCATGCATAATTTTCAGACTCTATCCACCTTACAACTACCCCTAAGTATTATTATTGTTATTGTTGTTGTTATTAGTAGTAATTGTAACAACAAAGGCAACAACAAGAACAGGAACAAGAATAAGATCAACAGCAACAGCAACAATAATAATAATAATATTTGGTTACAACTTACACAATGGTCTGAAATTTCTAAAACTTGCCAATGTGGCTTGCCAGTGAGTCTCAGCCCCAGTGATCTACTATACTCCTCCTTCCCATAACTAGGAAAGCAGCTATCCACCATTATTCTCTGCATGATAATATGGGTGCTTGGGTTTGAACTTTGGTTTTATGTTTGCAAGGCAAATGATGTCTGTACTGAATGAGTCATCTTACCAATTCTTAGTTCTCTCTGTTTACATATTACTGTGTTTTAATAACTTAGTAGATATGTCGATAAAACAATTTTGAATCTTGGCTCACAGGCCCACTAATTGTGTCATAACTCTGGCTACATCTTTTATCCCGGTTAGCACCTCCTTCATTTTTGGAAAAGTGTTTGCTTTTCATAGACTTCTGTGTGATATGTAGAGAGACATGGGTCCTTAAAACCTATTAATTATAAGATTCATTTTAGGGATTAAAAAATAGTCAAGAGTTGGTAGAATAGCTAAGTTTTAAAGTGCTTATTGTAGAACCATGAAGACTTCTGTTAGGATGCTTGGCATCATGCAAGAGCTAGAGTTGGCTGGCCCAGAGATGAGAGAGTCCACATGTAGACTCAAGTGATACTAAATGACCTTGCCCCAAGTTGTTTCAGGTAGGTAAATAATGATGCTAACAGCCAATATCAAGGCAGAAGGGACATAGGTTGGGTTTAGGGTTCCAGGACTTGTGATCAGAGGAAAACAGCCACAGGAAGAAGAAGGTGGAGAAAGGAGCAAGCTACCATGGGTTACGTGAGTAATATGGCCAGAAGGGTTGGCTACCTGGAGTTAAGAGTACCACAAACAAAATATGGAAAATTATATAATGGAATTGTTGGCTAGGTAATAGGCATAAAAATATAGAAGATAGATATCTGCCAGTCTCTTTTGCTGATGAAGGCTTATTGTAAATATGAAGATTGTATGTGACTTTTATTTGATAAGCAATGAGAAAAAAGATGTGGTAGAAACCCTGGATTGGCATTAAATATTTCTAAACCAAGGCCTAAATGTATATGTCTGCAATTCCAGTACTGTTAAGGTAGAGAGAAGTTATATTGGGCTGTTACATGGCCAATGTAGCTGAATCAGTTAATCTTAATGGTTAAGTGTGTTTTCTGATGCTTTGATAAAAACACTTTTCAGAAGCAACTTAGAGGAGAAAATTTTTCTCTGTCTTACACTTTTAAGTCACTTTTATCTTTGAGGGAATTTAGGGCAGGGATTCAAGCAGGAACCTGGAGGTTCTCTGAGAAAGTCAACAAAATAGATAAATCCTTAGCCAGACGGCACAGAGAGAGTATCCAAATAAACAAAATCAGAAATCAAAAGGGGGACATAACAACAAAATCTCAGGAAATTAAATAAAATCATCAGATCCTATTTCAAAAGCCCATATTCAACAAAACTGTAAAATCTGGAGGAAATTGACAATTGTCTAGATAGATACCAGATACCAAAGTTAAATCAGGATCAGATAAACCATGTGAATAATCCCATGACTTCTAAAGAAATAGAATTAGTTATTAAAAGTTTCCCAATCAAAAAATTCCATGACCAGATGGGTTTAGTGCAGAATTCTATCAGACATTCTTAAAAAACCTATTATCAATATTGTCCAAATTATTCCACAAAACAGCAACAGAATTAACCTTACCTAATTCATTCTTTGAAGCCACAATTACACTTGCACGTAAACAACACAAAGACCCAACCAAAAAAAAAAAAAAAAGAGAGAGAGAACTTCAATTTCCCTTATGAGTATTGATGTAAAAATACTCAATCTAGGGGTTGGGGATTTAGCTCGGTGGTAGAGCGCTTGCCTAGCAAGTGCAAGGCCCTGGGTTCAGTCCCCAGCTCCGAAAAATTTAAAAAAAATACTCAATCTGATTCTCACACACCAAATCCAAGAACACATCAAAATGATGACCCATCCTGATCAAGTAGGGTTCATCTCAGGGATGAAGGGATGGTTCTATATACAGAAATCCACCAATGCAACCCACTATATAAACAAACTCAAAGGAAAAAATAACCCACATGTTTATCTCATTAGATGTTGAGAAAGCATTTGACTAAATTCAACACCCCTTCATGTTAAAACTCATGGAAAGATCAGGAATTCAAGGCCCATACCTATATTTAGTGAAAGCAATATATACCAAACCAGTAGCCAACATTAAACTAAATGGAGAGAAACCCACTAAAATCAAGGACTAAACAAGGCTGCCCACTCTCTCTCCACCTATAGTACTTGCAGTCCTAGTTAGAACAATCAGACAACAAAGGAGGTCATAGGGATACAAATTGGAAAGGAAAAAGTTAAAATATCACTATTTGCAGATGATATGATAGTATACTCATGTGACCACCAAAGTTCCACCAGAGGACTACTAAGTCTGAGAAACAACCTCAGCAAAGTGGCTGGATATAAAGTTAACTCAAACAAATAAGTAGCCTTCCTATTCTCAAAGGATAACCAGTCTGAAAAAGAAATTAGGGAAAGGACACCCTTCACAATAGTCAAAAATAAAGTAAAATAACTTGATGTGAGGGTAAGCAAGCAAGTGAAAGATCTATATGATAAGAATTTCAAGTCTCTGAAGAAAGAAATTGAGGAAGATCTCAAAAGATGGAAAGATCTTTCATGCTCATGGATTGGCACGATTAATGTAAAAAGGACATCTTGCCAAGAGCAATCTACAGATTCAATGCAATCCCCATCAAAATTCCATCTCAATATTTCATAGAGTTAGAAAGAGCAACTTGTAAAATCATTTGGAATACAAAAAACCCAGAATAGCAAAAACTATCCTCAGCAATAAAAGAACATTAGGGAGAACCACCATCCCTGACGTCAAGCTGTATTATACAGAACAATAGTGATAAAAACTATATGGTATTGGTACAGAGACTGCCAGCTAGACAAATGGAATACAACTGAAGACACAGAAATTAACTCACACACCTATTTTCACTTGAATTTTGACTAAGCTAAAACCTCCCAGGGGAAAAAAGATACCATTTTTTAACAAATGGTGCTGGTTCAACTGGAGGTAATTATGTAGAAGAACGCAATTTGATCCATTCTTATAGCCCTGTACAAAACTCAAGTCCAAGTGGATCAAGTACCTCAACATAAAACCAGATACACTCAAAGTAATAGAAGAAACAGTGGGGAAAAGCCTTGAACACATAGGCACTGGGGAAAATTTCCTGAACAGAAAATCAATGGCTTATGCTCTAAGATGAAGAACTGACAAAGGAGACCTCATAAAATTGCAAAGCTTCCATAAGGCAAAGGACACTGTCATTAGTGCAAAATGGCAACCAACATATTGGGGAAGGATCTTTACCAATCCTACATCGAATAGAGTGGTAATATTTAATATACACAAAGAATCAACAAGTTAAACTCCAGAGCGTCAAAAACCCTATTAAAAATTGGAGTACAGAACTATACAAAGAATTCTCAATTGAGGAATATTGAATGGCTGAGAATTACCTAAAGAAATGTTCAACATCCTTAGTCATCAGGGAAATGTAAATCAAAACAACCCTGAGATTTCACCTCAAACCAGTCAGAATGTCTAAGATCAAAAACTCAGGTGACAACAGATGCTGGTAAGACTGTGGAGAAAGAGGAATACTCTTCCATTGTTGGTGGGATTGCAAGCTGCTATGACCACTCTGGAAACTAGTCTGGAGGTTCCTCAGACAATTCAACATAGTACTACTTGAGAACCCAGCTATACCACTCCTAGGGATATACCCAAATGATGCTCCTATGTATAAGAAAGACACATGCTCCACCATGTTCATAGCAGACTTATTTATAACATACTGAAGCTGGAAAGAACCCAGATACCCTTCAAAAGAGGAATGGATACAGATAATGTGGTACAGCTACACAATGTTGTACTACTCAGCTATCAAAAATAATGACTTCATGAAATTCATAGGCAACTGGATGGAACTAGAAAATATTATTCTGTGTGAGGTAACACAATCACAAAAAAGTGCACATGATATGCACTCACTGATAAGTTGGTCTTATTCTTAAAGCTCAGATTACCCAAGATACAATACACAGACTACATGAAGCTCAAGAAGGAGGATGAACAAATTGCTGATGCTTCAATATGTTTTACAAAGGGGAAACAAAAATACTCATAGGAGGAAATATGGAGAAAAAATTTGGATCAGAGACTGGAGGAATTGCCATTCAGAGTTTGTTCCACCTGGGGATCTAACCCATGTATATAAAGCCTCCAAACCCAGACAATATTGCTGATGCCAAGAAGTGTATGCTGACAGGAGCCTGATATAGCTGTCTCCTGAGAGCAACTTCAAGAGCATGGCAAATACAGAGGTGAATGCTTGCTTGTAGCCAACCATCAAACTGAGAAGAGGGTCCACATTGGAAAAATTAGTGAAATATTTGAATGATTCAAACAGGTGAAAAAATTGAACAAAGCCATCCAGGATCTAAATATGGGAATAAAAATCTTACAGAAAACACAAGGGGAGACAGCCTTGGAGAAGGAGAACCTAGAAAAGAGAAAAGGAGTCACAGAACATATTAGAAGAGATAGAAGAGAGATTATCAGCCACAGAAGCTACCATAGAAGACACCAACACAGCAGTTAAGGAAATAAAATCTCCAACTGCTCTTAACTCTAAATATTCAAGAAATCCAGGACAAAATGAAACACTGAACCTAAGAACAATAGGTATAGAAGAGAGGGAAGATTCCCAACGCAAGGTCTAGCAAACAACTTCTACAAAGTTATGGAAGAAAACTTCCTTAACTTAAAGAAAAAGATGCACATAAACCTACAAGAAGCCTACAGAATACCAAACAGATGGGGCCAGAAAAGAAATTCCTGCCATCATATAATAATTTAAACACCAGTATTCTTTCAAAGAATATCGAAAGCAGTAAGGGAAAAGGAGTCAAGAAACATGTAAAGGCAGACCTATCAGAATTACACTAGACTTCTTTTTTTTTTTTTTTACATTTACACTTTTAATTTTACAAATACAAATACCAATACTAACAAATACAAAGCCCACCTAATGCATTACTTTTTATATAAAGTAGCTATAGTGGAACTATAATTAATAAAATATAATGGGACATATTTTTATATTGTGTAAAGCTTAAGATGCTATTAAGAATTCAACTATAATTTTTTTTTAAAGTGCTCATTTTTTTTTTATTAACTTGAGTATTTCTTATATACATTTCGAGTGTTATTCCCTTTCCCGGTTTCAGGGCAAACATCCCCCTCCCCCCTCCCCTTCCTTATGGGTGTTCCCCTCCCAACCCTCCCCCCATTGCCGCCCTCCCCCCATAGACTAGTTCACTGTGGGTTCAGTCTTAGCAGGACCCAGGGCTTCCCCTTCCACTGGTGCTCTTACTAGGATATTCATTGCTACCTATGGGGTCAGAGTCCAGGGTCAGTCCATGTATAGTCTTTAGGTAGTGGCTTAGTCCCTGGAAGCTCTGGTTGCTTGGCATTGTTGTACTTTTGGGGTCTCGAGCCCCTTCAAGCTCTTCCAGTTCTTTCTCTGATTCCTTCAACGGGAAACCTATTCTCAGTTCAGTGGTTTGCTGCTGGTATTCGCCTCTGTATTTGCTGTATTCTGGCTGTGTCTCTGAGGAGCGATCTACATCCGGCTCCTGTCGGTCTGCACTTCTTTGCTTCATCCATCTTGTCTAATTGGGTGGCTGTATATGTATGGGCCACATGTGGGGCAGGCTCTGAATGGGTGTTCCTTCAGTCTCTGTTTTAATCTTTGCCTCTCCCTTCCCTGCCAAGGGTATTCTTTTTCCTCATTTAAAGAAGGAGTGAAGCATTCACATTTTGATCATCCGTCTTGAGTTTCGTTTGTTCTAGGGATCTAGGGTAATTCAAGCATTTGGGCTAATAGCCACTTATCAATGAGTGCATACCATGTATGTCTTTCTGTGATTGGGTTAGCTCACTCAGGATGATATTTTCCAGTTCCAACCATTTGCCTACGAATTTCATAAACTCGTTGTTTTTCATAGCTGAGTAATATTCCATTGTGTAGATGTACCACATTTTCTGTATCCATTCCTCTGTTGAAGGGCATCTGGGTTCTTTCCAGCTTCTGGCTATTATAAATAAGGCTGCGATGAACATAGTGGAGCACGTGTCTTTTTATATGTTGAGGCATCTTTTGGGTATATGCCCAAGAGAGGTATAGCTGGATCATCAGGCAGTTCAATGTCCAATTTTCTGAGGAACCTCCAGACTGATTTCCAGAATGGTTTTACCAGTCTGCAATCCCACCAACAATGGAGGAGTGTTCCACTTTCTCCACATCCTCGCCAGCATCTGCTGTCACCTGAGTTTTTGATCTTAGCCAATCGCACTGGTGTGAGGTGAAATCTCAGGGTTGTTTTGATTTGCATTTCCCTTATGACTAAAGATGTTGAACATTTCTTTAGGTGTTTCTCAGCCATTCGGCATTCCTCAGCTGTGAATTCTTTGTTTAGCTCTGAACAACATTTTTAATAGGGTTATTTGTTTCCCTGCGGTCTAACTTCTTGAGTTCTTTGTATATTTTGGAAATAAGGCCTCTATCTGTTGTAGGATTGGTAAAGATCTTTTCCCAATCTGTTGGTTGCCGTTTTGTCCTAACCATAGTGTCCTTTGCGTTACAGAAGCTTTGCAGTTTTATGAGATCCCATTTGTCGATTCTTGATCTTAGAGCATAAGCCATTGGTGTTTTGTTCAGGAAATTTTTTCCAGTGCCCATGTGTTCCAGATGCTTCCCTAGTTTTTCTTCTATTAGTTTGAGTGTGTCTGGTTTGATGTGGAGGTCCTTGATCCACTTGGACTTAAGCTTTGTACAGGGTGATAAGGATGGATCGATCTGCATTCTTCTACATGTTGCCCTCCAGTTGAACCAGCAGCATTTGCTGAAAATACTATCTTTTTTCCATTGGATGGTTTTGGCTCCTTTGTCAAAAATCAAGTGACCATAGGTGTGTGGGTTCATTTCTGGGTCTTCAATTCTATTCCATTGGTCTATCTGTCTGTCTCTGTACCAATACCATGCAGTTTTTATCACTATTGCTCTGTAATACTGCTTGAGTTCAGGGATAGTGATTCCCCCTGAAGTCCTTTTATTGTTGAGGATAGCTTTAGCTATCCTGGGTTTTTTGTTATTCCAGATGAATTTGCAAATTGTTCTGTCTAACTCTTTGAAGAATTGGATTGGTATTTTGATGGGGATTGCATTGAATCTGTAGATAGCTTTTGGTAAAATGGCCATTTTTACTATATTAATCCTGCCAATCCATGAGCATGGGAGACCTTCCATCTTCTGAGGTCTTCTTCAATTTCTTTCCTCAGTGTCTTGAAGTTATCTTATTGTACAGATCTTTTACTTGCTTGGTTAAAGTCACACCGAGGTACTTTATATTATTTGGGTCTATTATGAAGGGTGTCGTTTCCCTAATTTCTTTCTCGGCTTGTTTCTCTTTTGTATAGAGGAAGGCAACTGATTTATTTGAGTTAATTTTATACCCAGCCACTTTGCTGAAGTTGTTTATCAGCTTTAGTAGTTCTCTGGTGGAACTTTTGGGATCACTTAAATATACTATCATGTCATCTGCAAATAGTGATATTTTGACCTCTTCTTTTCCGATCTGTATCCCTTTGATCTCCTTTTGTTGTCTGATTGCTCTGGCTAGAACTTCAAGAACTATATTGAATAAGTAGGGAGAGAGTGGGCAGCCTTGTCTAGTCCCTGATTTTAGTGGGATTGCTTCAAGTTTCTCTCCATTTAGTTTAATGTTAGCAACTGGTTTGCTGTATATGGCTTTTACTATGTTTAGGTATGGGCCTTGAATTCCTATTCTTTCCAGGACTTTTATCATGAAGGGGTGTTGAATTTTGTCAAATGCTTTCTCAGCATCTAATGAAATGATCATGTGGTTCTGTTCTTTCAGTTTGTTTATATAATGGATCACGTTGATGGTTTTCCGTATATTAAACCATCCCTGCATGCCTGGGATGAAGCCTACTTGATCATGGTGGATGATTGTTTTGATGTGCTCTTGAATTCGGTTTGCCAGAATTTTATTGAGTATTTTTGCGTCGATATTCATAAGGGAAATTGGTCTGAAGTTCTCTTTCTTTGTTGTGTCTTTGTGTGGTTTAGGTATAAGAGTAATTGTGGCTTCATAGAAGGAATTCGGTAGGGCTCCATCTGTTTCAATTTTGTGGAATAGTTTGGATAATATTGGTATGAGGTCTTCTATGAAGGTTTGACAGAATTCTGCACTAAACCCGTCTGGACCTGGGCTCTTTTTGGTTGGGAGACCTTTAATGACTGCTTCTATTTCCTTAGGAGTTATGGGGTTGTTTAACTGGTTTATCTGTTCCTGATTTAACTTCGATACCTGGTATCTGTCTAGGAAATTGTCCATTTCCTGAAGATTTTCAAATTTTGTTGAATATAGGTTTTTATAGTAAGATCTGATGATTTTTTGAATTTCCTCCGAATCTGTAGTTATGTCTCCCTTTTCATTTCTGATTTTGTTAATTTGGACACACTCTCTGTGTCCTCTCGTTAGTCTGGCTAAGGGTTTATCTATCTTGTTGATTTTCTCAAAGAACCAATTTTTGGTTCTGTTGATTCTTTCTATGGTCCTTTTTGTTTCTACTTGGTTGATTTCAGCTCTGAGTTTGATTATTTCCTGCCTTCTACTCCTCCTGGGTGTATTTGCGTCTTTTTGTTCTAGAGCTTTTAGGTGTGCTGTCAAGCTGCTGACATATGCTCTTTCCTGTTTCTTTCTGCAGGCACTCAGCGCTATGAGTTTTCCTCTTAGCACAGCTTTCATTGTGTCCCATAAGTTTGAGTATGTTGTATCTTCATTTTCATTAAATTCTAAAAAGTTTTTAATTTCTTTCTTTATTTCTTCCTTGACCAGGTTATCATTGAGTAGAGCATTGTTCAATTTCCACGTATATGTGGGCATTCTTCCCTTATTGTTATTGAAGACCAGTTTTAGGCCGTGGTGGTCCGATAGCACGCATGGGATTATTTCTATCTTTCTGTACCTGTTGAGGCCCGTTTTTTGACCAATTATATGGTCAATTTTGGAGAAAGTACCATGAGGAGCTGAGAAGAAGGTATATCCTTTTGCTTTAGGATAGAATGTTCTATAAATATCCGTTAAGTCCATTTGGCTCATGACTTCTCTTAGTCTGTCTACATCACTGTTTAATTTCAGTTTCCATGATCTGTCCATTGATGAGAGTGGGGTGTTGAAATCTCCCACTATTATTGTGTGAGGTGCAATGTGTGTTTTGAGCTTTAGTAAGGTTTCTTTTACATATGTAGGTGCCCTTGTATTTGGGGCATAGATATTTAGGATTGAGAGTTCATCTTGGTTGATTTTTCCTTTGATGAATATGAAGTGTCCTTCCTTATCTTTTTTGATGACTTTTAGTTGGAAATTGATTTTATTTGATATTACAATGGCTACTCCAGCTTGCTTCTTCTGACCATTTGCTTGGAAAGTTGTTTTCCAGCCTTTCACTCTGAGGTAGTGTCTGTCTTTGTCTCTGAGGTGTGTTTCCTGTAGGCAGCAGAATGCAGGGTCCTCGTTGCGTATCCAGTTTGTTAATCTATGTCTTTTTATTGGGGAGTTGAGGCCATTGATATTGAGAGATATTAAGGAATAGTGATTATTGCTTCCCGTTATATTCATATTTGATGTGAGGTTATGTTTGTGTGCTTTCATTCTCTTTGTTTTGTTGCCAAGACGATTAGTTTCTTGCTTCTTCTAGGGTATAGCTTGCCTCCTTATGTTGGGCTTTACCCTTTATTATCCTTTGTAGTGCTGGATTTGTAGAAAGATATTGTGTAAATTTGGTTTTGTCATGGAATATCTTGGTTTCTCCATCAATGTTAATTGAGAGTTTTGCTGGATACAGTAATCTGGGCTGGCATTTGTGTTCTCTTAGTGTCTGTATAACATCAGTCCAGGATCTTCTGGCCTTCATAGTTTCTGGCGAGAAGTCTGGTGTGATTCTGATAGGTCTCCCTTTATATGTTACTTGACCTTTTTCCCTTACTGCTTTTAATATTCTTTCTTTATTTTGTGCGTTTGGTGTTTTGACAATTATGTGACGGGAGGTGTTTCTTTTCTGGTCCAATCTATTTGGAGTTCTGTAGGCTTCCTGTATGTCTATGGGTATCTCTTTTTTTAGGTTAGGGAAGTTTTCTTCTATGATTTTGTTGAAGATATTTACTGGTCTTTGAGCTGGGAGTCTTCACTCTCTTCTATACCTATTATCCTTAGGTTTGATCTTCTCATTGAGTCCTGGATTTCCTGTATGTTTTGGACCAGTAGCTTTTTCCGCTTTACATTATCTTTGACAGTTGAGTCAATGATTTCTATGGAATCTTCTGCTCCTGAGATTCTCTCTTCCATCTCTTGTATTCTGTTGGTGAAGCTTGTATCTACAGCTCCTTGTCTCTTCTTTTGGTTTTCTATATCCAGGGTTGTTTCCATGTGTTCTTTCTTGATTGCTTCTATTTCCATTTTTAATTCCTTCAACTGTTTGATTGTGTTTTCCTGGAATTCTTTCAGGGATTTTTGCGATTCCTCTCTGTAGGCTTTTACTTGTTTATTAATGTTTTCCTGTGCTTCCCTAAGTGTGTTCAGGTCTTTCCTGAAGTCCTCCAGCATCATGATCAAATATGATTTTGAAACTAGATCTTGCTTTTCTGGTGTGTTTGGATATTCCATGTTTGTTTTGGTGGGAGAATTGGGCTCCGATGATGGCATGTAGTCTTGGTTTCTGTTGCTTGGGTTCCTGCGCTTGCCTCTCGCCATCAGATTATCTCTAGTGTTACTTTGTTCTGCTATTTCTGACAGTGGCTAGACTGTCCTATAAGCCTGTGTGTCAGGAGTGCTGTAGACCTGTTTTCCTCTCTTTCAGTCAGTTATGGGGACAGAGTGTTCTGCTTTCGGGCGTGTAGTTTTTCCTCTCTACAGGTCTTCAGCTGTTCCTGTGGGCCTGTGTCTTGAGTTCACCAGGCAGCTTTCTTGCAGCAGAAAATTTGGTCTTACCTGTGGTCCCGAGGCTCAGGTTTGCTCGTGGGGTGCTGTCCAGGGGCTCTCTGCAGCGGCAGCAACCAGGAAGACCTGTGCCGCCCCTTCCGGGAGCTTCAGTGCACCAGGGTTCCAGATCGTCTTTGGCTTTTTCCTCTGGCGTCCGAGATGTGTGTGCAGGGAGCAGTCTCTTCTGGTTTCCCAGGCCTGTCTGCCTCTCTGAAGGTTTAGCTCTCCCTCCCAAGGGATTTGGGTGCAGAGAACTGTTTATCCGGTCTGTTTCCTTCAGGGTCCGGCGGTGTCTGTGGCAGGGGTCCTGCCGCTCCTGGGCCCTCCCCCACGGGAGCCCAGAGGCCTTATACAGTTTCCTCTTGGGCCAGGGATGTGGGCAGGGGTGAGCAGTGTTGGTGGTCTCTTCTGCTCTGCAGCCTCAGGAGTGCCCACCTGACCAGGCGGTTGGGTCTCTCTCTCACCGGGTCTGGGAGCAGAGAGCTGCTGCGGGCCGGGATCCGCGGGTGTGGGACTTCTGGTAAACACAGAACGTGCCCGGTTCTAGAGAAATTCTGCTTCCGTGTGTCCCAAGCTCACCAGGCAGCTTTCTTGCAGCAGAAAATTTGGTCTTACCTGTGGTCCCGAGGCTCAAGTTCGCTCGTGGGGTGCTGCCCAGGGGCTCTCTGCAGTGGCAGCAACCAGGAAGACCTGTGCCGCCCCTTCCGGGAGCTTCAGTGCACCAGGGTTCCAGATGGTCTTTGGCTTTTTCCTCTGGCGTCCGAGATGTGTGTGCAGGGAGCAGTCTCTTCTGGTTTCCCAGGCCTGTCTGCCTCTCTGAAGGTTTAGCTCTCCCTCCCACGGGATTTGGGTACAGAGAACTGTTTATCCGGTCTGTTTCCTTCAGGGTCCGGCGGTGTCTGTGGCAGGGGTCCTGCCGCTCCTGGGCCCTCCCCCACGGGAGCAGAGGCCTTATACAGTTTCCTCTTGGGCCAGGGATGTGGGCAGGGGTGAGCAGTGTTGGTGGTCTCTTCTGCTCTGCAGCCTCAGGAGTGCCCACCTGACCAGGCGGTTGGGTCTCTCTCTCTACACTAGACTTCTTAACAGAGACTCTGAAAGCCAGAAGATCCTTGGCAGATGCCATACAGAGCCTAAGAGAAGAAAAATGCCAGCCCAAGCTACTACACCCAGCAAAGTGCGCAATTACCCTAGATGGAGAAATCAATGTATTGTAAGACAAAACCAAATTTAAACAATAACTTTCCAGTAATTCAGCCCTGCAGAGGATAATAGAAGGAAAAATCTACCACAAGGAACAAAAGGCTTTCCCCTGAGTTACTCTGGTTTGAAATCAGTGTCTACCCCAGGCTTCATTCAGGCTAGCTGTCAGCATGATGGCAAAGAAGGCTAAGAGAGAGGTTTAACAAGGTGGGAAGACAAAGTCTGTTTTATTTAAATATTATAGTTCTATAGGCAATGGGTTTGTACATGCTGAAGATTTTTGCTCACTGCTAAAACCTACATGGGCTACAAGGAATCTGGTGATAATCCTGAAGTCAGAAAAGCAGATTTAAGATCTCTGGTTACATCCTCTACATTGGGTCTAGGCTTGGCTTATTCTTTGGTGTATTGATAGCCTTTCTAGGAATTTGTGGATAAATCAGTAGGTAAAGGTACTTCCTGCCAAGCTGGAGCACCTAAGTGCAATCCACATGATCTACATGGTGGGAGAATAGAATCAACTCTCATAACAGTCTTCTGACCTACACATTGCTACCATGGGATACTCCCAACTACCCACATACAAAAACATGCACATGCGAATATTATACGTAATGTTTTTAAATGAAATGCAATTGCTAATTTCCCTAAAAATTTACAGGAATACAGCAGAGAATGTGGAGTTATGTTTAAGATGGGAACAAGAATGATGAGTGAGAGAGGGTGACTGAGAGTGGTTCGGGGTATAGAACTCTGGCTCTGGATTAAGGTTGTCTGGACTAGAATCCTCTGCTTGGTCAACTATAGGACACATGTGGCTGATAAGCTACATGATGTCCCCGGCACTGGATCTCAGCAAAATTTGTAGAACCTCTACTAATCTAACCTTGGGACCAGAACTTGGTACTGAACCTGACCTCTATATTTTGTACTAAGATCTAGATGCACCAAATTTTCTGAAATAGAAAACAAAACAAAACAAAAAAACAAAAAACCCAAAAACCTGAAGTTAGCTGTCTAGTAGAGATGGTATTCATATATTGCTAATTTGTAATTAGCTAATATGCACAAGACCCTGGTTAGATTCCCAACATTATGCAAAATCAGGCAGTGTGGCACTAACCTGTGATCCAAACACTATGGAGATGTAAGTAGGGGGTTAATAGTTCAATATCATCTTTCGCTACATAAGGAATTTGAGGTCAGCCTGGACTACTTGGGATCTCGTCTAAAAGAAAGAATAAATTATGTCAACCAGGCAGTGTGTAGTTAAAAGGGTTATAGGGTGTTAGAAACCATATCTGACATAATTTTAAAATCATCCCTGGTCTTATGAAAAACTATGGCTGAATTCTGGATGTTGTTACATACCTAAGGTAATATCTTTTTTTATTCTTTTTGCATTTGCAAGATGGGTCAGCAGGTAAAAGTACCTTTTTTCAAGGCTAATTCCTTGATTTAAATCCTAGGAATCATACTACAGAAGAAGAAAATCAAATTCCACAAATTGCTTCCTGATATTATTTACATGCACTTATTGGCACATAAATGTTCAAAGATAGACAGACAGACTCAAACACACACACACACACACACACACACACACACACACATACACACACACACACCAAATAAATAGATAAATGAATAAATGTCATAAAACAAACTTTTTTAGCATTTAAATGTTTTAAAATTCTTTTATGCATAATCTGTATGATTGATGATAGTCCTTTATATTTAGAAATCATGGAGACATCAGTCTTGGCTATGGACAACACAGCCTCATTTGGTACTTTTGACTTTATGCCTCCATGTGTTTATGATAAATTTTGACATTATTAAGCAGGACTTGGTAAGCATACAGTTTGTCATAAAAAGACTGTACATATCTTCAGGTTGTCCTCATCATTTTCCAAAGCATATTTATGTCTAGCTAGTAAAAAAATATGTTTGCCATGCCAACCATGTAAACTATGAATGTTTTTCTATTAGATGTAATATGTGACAAAAGGCATCTTCAACAGCAGGGGAAGAAGCCTAGGTGATAATCAGGCAGGGACTGGCTCTTCATGGTAAGCACTTAAAAGCTATGAAAAAAACTGTAAAAAAGAAACATTCTAAAACATTAACAAGTGTCCACCTGGGTACTATTGGCAAATAAAATCAAATTATGAGGAATTTTTAAAACTAGTGAACCTCACTTAAAAAGGCCAAAGTCCTATAATATTCTGCCTATAAAAGTGTATTATTTATTTTATATGGCCATTTATTACAGAGATATACTAAAGGGCTCCATGGAAGAAACACAAGCCTACAAATCAACCTGTTTTTAATCTATTCAGAAAAAAGTACCATCATACATGTAGCTGAAGTAGATTAATCCACTCTACCAGCCTGTTGGCAGCAGCACATCTTCCTCATTACCACCCCAATGTTGTGGATACTTGACTCAAACACACACACACACACACACACACACACACACACACACACACACACATGGCCTTATTTTTAATATTCCCTAAATAGTTCAATGGCAGGGCTACTCCCAATCATCTCCACATCTAATATACTCTTCATACTCTTGCCTCTGATATTCCTGAATTATTACTTATTAAAACCTATATTCCATCTTAGCCACCCCATACTCAGGCCTGCAACCACCCTGGACCCTTATCCCAGACTTGTACATGATGGCAGTCTCTCTGTCTCTCTGTCTTATAATTCTCAGGACTGGTGATTCTCCTTCCCTAGTATTGTGTCTTCTCCTTCTGCATTTCTTGTCAAGGAATCCTAAAAGTCCCCTCTCTGCATCTCTGGCAAGTCATTGGCAGCTGGCAAATTTATTTATTAGTCAAACCAAACTGGGCCCAGAGATACTCAGCATCCTTTATTCAGATGTTGCAAATATTCATATAATTTCAGGAACCTGATTAACATAATATAAGCAATGAACTAAATCCACAATATATATGTCCATTTCCTATCAACAATTTAGTATTGTTGAGGTGACAGTGTTCAAAACCACTTTGCATTTTTTACTTTTTAAAATCAGTGAAGTCTCTGAAATGAGCTATAATAGAGATTGTGCATGATGGATGCTTTCAGAATTAGCTTGCATTTTCCTAGGAAAGTAATATCTGTATCTCTTTCAGTTCTAAGGAATTATCAGCGAGGCAGGATTAGTGGTTGGGACTTTTAGGCGTGGTCGGTAGTAGTGATAGTAGTAACAGCAAGTATGTATTTCTGAGGCTAGTGTGTCAGGAAACTCGAATGCTTTCTCCCATGACTATTAACATTTATTAAATTTGTTTCTTGCAATTATTTCTTGAGAAACACATGGGTGTATATAATGTATTTTGATTAACCCTCCTCATTTTCCCTCCCTTCCAATTCCTTTTCTATGGCTTCTACTATTTATTCCTTCAACATTCTTTGTTTTTACATTTTTTGTTTTTGTTTCTGTTGTTGTGGGTAGTGGTGGTGTTTGTGTGTGTGTTCTTGTGAAACAACTTACTGAAATTAGTCCCCTCTTTCTGCCATGTGGTTCTGGGGATTTGAGTCAGGGAGTCAGGCTTGGGAACAAATCATTTTCACTGAGATATCTCCTCAGCCTAAGATCTTCTGGGGATTAGCCACAATATTTCCTGTTACAAAGTAATCTCAAGGAGCTGCATTCCTCTTAACTGTATTTGAATCCTGGCTGTACAGTTTTTTAAACTTTCTGCATTTCTTCTGTTTACTACACCAAGAGATGGATGTTATTTTTTCATAGGCAACTGTGCAGAGAGTAAAAACAGAATGAACACAGTAAATTCCAGTATACAATAGCTGAATCACAAAAAGTATTGATTCTTAACCCCACTCTGGATTGGTTCAGTCTAACAAGGATACAGGAGCTTTCCTCCAAGTGATAGTGCAGACATCCAATGTTTTCCCCAGCAATCTTTGCAGCATGATCTAGACCTTGTTTCCTGTATATGTCATAGGAATGGGAAATCAGGGGGGAAAGACATAACTAGAAGTTTACTTATAGCTTTTATTCTTGAGACCTTGGTCCTGTAGTTATAACTGTAATACTATAAAAGGAAAAAGAAAGCAAGCAAGAAAGAAAAAGAAAATCCGTTACCCCTCCCCACACAAACACTACCCACACATATACATGTGCATACCTCATACTAGAACAAGAGTCGAGAGTATCAGCATACCATAGCCCCTAGCTTGTTTGTGGCACACTGACCACTAACGCAGAACATAGTTCAAAGTAGATTGCATTCATAGGCCTTTCTCTGTCTCTGCTTCAAATCTTATTTAATTGTGGGAAATAAAAGGAATCTTATCAAGCAATAATACTACAGGCAAATTGATTCTGGAAGAGAATCCCAATATCTTACAAGTTTTATGATCAGAATGATTTCTGCCTTCTTTTTCCCAGGTTTGGTATCAATATATGTAGTCCAATACACTGAGAGACTTTGCAGTGGGAACGAGAATGTAGAGTGTCCCTGACCTACTAAGCTGGGTCTGAGTGAACGTTCAGTGGAGACCAGAAATAGAAAGTCCTTGAGTTACCAAACTGAGGTCTGAGTAAATTCTCTTCCATTTGGTGAGAGGTAAACTAGAGCATCAGCGAATGAACGTACAAGTTTAAGGAAATGGTAAAACTCTATATTTAGTAGCACTTTTCCCTCCAGTACTCAGCAAAGGGGTCAGCAAGATGGTTGATTTTCACCACACATCTGTGTGTCTCATAAGATAGTGCAACATCTCTCACCCTAGGTTTCAGAATATTTAAGAATTAAGCAGTCATTAAAAGTATATATTGATTTAAAAAGTATATACTGGAGACAAAAACTTAAGGCATGGGTTTTCCAATTCTAAGAGAAAGAATATTGATTATTTACAAAGTTCAAATTTTATAAATAATCTAGGGGCCAAGCATCTGCTGCAAAGTCCTTGTGAGTATAGTGGAATATACATTAAATGTGCCAGACTTCCTCATTACTGCAGCTATACACACACACACACACACACACACACACACACACACACACACACACACACACACACACACACACACATATATATATGTATTTCTTCTGTTCCCTGCACATGGATAATTACTGAACTGTCTGCTTCCCACCTTTCTAGGCCTGACTACCCTGACTTTAGGTTTCAGCTTTACTGTTTCTGTCTTAGACAGGCCTTGCTGAGTACCTTCTAGTACATTCTGTCTCCCGTACATGAAGTACATGAAGTACTCCTTACAGTACTTGAAGTACATGTACTCCTTATAGTACATGAAGGCTCCTTACAGGCTTTCTTTGAAACTTTCCCCCATTTTACCAAGTGTTCCCCTCATGAAGAATAAAGTTTAAAATAATTAATGATATCCATGGAAGGCTCAATGAATGCCTTCTTTCAGCTTTGTATCCACACTGAGATACGAGTCCCCTAGTAGGTTCATAGTATAGAATTGTACAGAGAAAGAAAAACCAGAGCTAAAGAGAGAAGAATGACAGGACAGAAGGGGAAAGGAAGTTGGCTCCATGAACTCTGCCCTTTCCCTGAACCTGGTACTCTGGATACAAGTTAGAAAATTGGATGAGTAAATATTAAAAGTTTAAATTCAGAGGCAGAAACTGTGCCTTGATTGAACATAGTAGTTCCACTTATCTTCTACATAAGAAATAGTGAATTCCTAAGGCATTATTACAAGTCTCTCTTTTATTGCAGGAACTGGCGGTTGGTCCCCAGCAGATTCCAGTGCCCATCAGTGGCTACAGTTGGACCTGGGAAACAGAGTAGAGATTACAGCAGTGGCTACACAGGGAAGATATGGGAGTGCTGACTGGGTGACAAGCTATCACCTGATGTTTAGTGACACAGGGCACAACTGGCAACAGTACAAGCAAGAAAACAGCATATGGGTAGGCAATACTTTTCTCTGCCAATAAATAAAGATGAAATTTGCTAATTCTAACCAGTGCGTGTCTCTGCCATCTTACTGTAACCAGACTTTGGGGCCTAATCACTCTCTTGTACCTATTCAGAAATAATGAGATCACATCTAGGCAGTTTCATATGTAGCTCTATTTCAAGGGGAATTGGACTACCAGCTGTAGAGAGTTTGGTGTGTTACTGCCTTTCTTGAAATTTCAATGGTTTTACACACAGAATATGTTATGTCATCTATAAAAATTCAAAACCTGGTAACAAAAATATGCTTTCCAATAAGATTGTGTCATTGGCTATCTTTCTTTTGCCCATTGTTCTGTGGTAAAATTCTGCCAACAAAGGCAGGGAATTCACATCTGTGGGAGATTGAAGTGGCTGATCACAGGCCATCAATAATCAGAAAGAGCAATGACTGTTATGCCAGTGTTCAACTCACTCTCTTCACTATTACCTAGTCCAAGATCTTAGCCAGGGAATGCTGTCATCAACAGTGGACAAGTGTACCCATTTAAACTAGCACAATCAAGAAAGTTCTCTGCAGACATGCTCAGATGCTCATCTCTCAGCTGACTCTAGATTTTGTCAAATTGACAACATTCACCATCATATTGGCTGAAGATTGTGTGTGTGTGTGTGTGTGTGTGTGTGTGTGTGTGTGTATGTGTATCAGACACTTTGCATAACTTGCCTAAATAATTCAACTATGTCACTTGTCCAAAATCGCTAGGTATAAGGATTATGCCTAAGGAATCTACTTTAGTCTGAGTGTGCTAAATAGCCACATTCAAAGTTCTAAAAACATTCAAATATACATGACAATACTTAGATTTATCCTGGCTCTTGGCACTGGCAGGAGTAATTATCGCTTTGGAGGTAATATAGCTGCTCTAAGTTATAAAACAGAACTTTCTTCCCTGTTTCAACCCCACATTTGTGAACCTTGTGTAAGCAAATGTTGTTAGGAGCTTTGGGCTTGGTAAGATGGCTCAGCAGGTACTGTGATAACCCTCAAAGAACAAGAACTGGAGAACAGATCCTAGGAACCAGTCAAAAAGCCAGGAAGATGTGATGACATTTTTAAAGTTTCCCACAGCAATTAGGCTAGCAAGATTAGACAAAAAGACAATAGACACTGCCTAAGTTGATAACAAGTGATAGAGGAAAAACACTCCTCATGTCAATCACAGGCATCCATGCATCAGGCCACACCTGTGTGAACATGCATACATACAAGAACGTACATGTATATATCCCTCCCCCTCAAAAAAAAGAAAGAAAGAAAGAATGTTAATGCTTTTATAAAATAACATGTGAACAAATGCTGCTTTTAGTTTAGGAGGAAAAAAATCATAAACATCTCTAAACATAAAAATGTGAATACACTGAGATGCATAGCAGTATTTATCTCTCACAACTTCCTTTGATGCAGCTTTGACTTCAGATACAACACCTTTCAGTATTAGCCCAACCTTGCTGAAAAGAATATGTTTTAGCTGCAGTGATATTTGCTGAAGATCTCTAATTGGGATCAGAGTAAGCTAAGCATTCCAGTTAGTTAGCAAACATGGAGTAATGAATATGAGTGTTGCCATCTTTAGTTGGAACACTTACGATGTCAGCAGCAATATTCTCACTAGGCATGGTCTTTCATTTTCAAAATACTCTTTGAAGGCTCTTCTATTTTGTTTCTCAATATTGAAGTCCACATTAATATTTACAGAATTGGTGCTTGCTTTGCTGTTGAGTGTGTAGTGAAAAATAAGTAGTCCTCTGCCTAGGGAATGATATCAAATTTTTATGTTGACTTTAAAGGCAAAAATGGATGTGGGGTTATTTACTTTCTCTGAAGTTTTCCCTCACAAGTGGTTGTTTTCAGACTGAGTTGCAGTCTTGACTTATGTTTAAAAAAAAGATCCAAGTTTCATAATCTTCAGATCAAAGTGGCCTTCTCTCAGCCTACCTAGGCCTCAGGCTAACTCTCTCTATGTTTGGGGACAGTGCACAAAAAGCTCTAAATCTTGCTTGAGGTAGTATATTTGAGGTCCCTCCCCCATTTTTTTTGTTCATTCAAGGTAGGAACAAAAAAAAAACAAACATAGCCTCCACATACTGTACTAATATTCAGGTCTTTAGAAAAAAATCTGTGGCATCACCAAGGTTCCTATTATTGCAGGATAGGCAAGGTCTGTTGCAAGGCTAGCCCATCAAACCTCAACCACACTAAAGTTGACCAGGGACCATTAGCACATTACTTAAAATTAAGTTTCACTTCTAAGCACACTTGATTGTGAATTATGGTTTGTTTCACTATGTCTTTACATTTTCTTTTACGAGTAAAGTATTCTAATTAAACCTTGAACTTACTGATTTGGCTAGACTGCTAGACAACGAGTCCACGAGGTCACCTGTTTTTGATTATCCAGAAAGAGGGTTAAAATTGTATAGCACCATCTCTTCTCTTCTCTTCTCTTCTCTTCTCTTCTCTTCTCTTCTCTTCTCTTCTCTTCTCTTCTCTTCTCTTCTCTTCTCTCTCCTCTTCTGTTCTCTTCTCTTCTGTTCTCTTCTCTTCTGTTCTCTTCTCCTCTCCTCTCCTCTCCTCTTCTCTTCTCTTCTCTCTCCTCTTCTGTTCTCTTCTCTTCTCTTCTCTTCTGTTCTCTTCTCTTCTCTTCTTTCTTTTCTTGATTTATTCTTCCTTTAAATATATGCAGGATGCTGCCTAACAGCAGCATAGAAATTCTTGAGCATATTTTGCCTTGGTCTTTTAACAAATTCTTTTTTTATTATATGTGTAACATATAAGAATGTGTGTACATGACTATTAACATGAATGTGGACTAATGCATGAGTTCAAATTCCCCCTTCTCATTCCTATATATGTCCATGTATACTCTTATGTACAGAGTCCCACAGATGGTGTTGAGCTATCTTTCTTGATGTTTCTGTTCTCTGCCTTATACTTTGAGGCATACTCTATCACTGCACTCAGAGCTTATCCTTAAATTATAGTAGTTAGTCAGCTTGCTCTAAGGAGTTCCTTTATCTTGAGCAATGAGCTTGCAGACAGAATGCCATACCCTCTCAATTTTTTTCTTGCTGTTCTAAGGATTAAATCTTTGATCTTCATGCTTGTGAAGCAAGCTCTGGCCATGCTAACCCTTCTCTTTAACCCTGCTTTTTGTATTGCTGGAGATGAAAAACATGGCCTGAGGCATAGCAGGCAAAATCTCTCCTAACAGTTAGAACCTATGACTCACTTGGTCATTGGCAGAGGAGTGAAGTTTGATGTGTTTCTGTGTGTAATGGTTTTTAAATAACAGATATATCAAATAATGTACATTCCACCAATATTTTCATAACATAATGCTCAGCTAAGTCAAAGTGAAAACTCAAGCCTCCTTGGAAAATTCTGGAATTAAGTGTTTTATGTTTTTTTTTTTTTTGTAAAGATGTGGAGGACACAGAGATGCTTAACCTGTGTTCCCACTCTGCTTTCTGAGAGCAGATACAGAGTGAAGAATGGCCTCCTATTCATGTACCCATGGGGAATTTCAGTGTGACCCAAAGTAAATGTTCTTCCTTTACATTACTTCCTCTCTGGTAATTTGTCACGGCTGTCAGGAAATTCATAGATACACCAGCCTCTCATTTTCCTCTATCATGCATCTTCTTCAGACTCATTTCGTATTTTGCTTTCGCAAAGATCATACTGGCTTTTACCAACACATCCATCAACCAGTGTCGTCTGATTCTCAGAGATTTCTGTCCTTTTCTGAAATCCATTTGCACACATGGGGCTTACATTGGTCATGCAGCACTTTGTTACTCAGAGGTTAATTGAAACAATACATTGCATTTTCAGTCATCAGTTTCCCAATTTCATACTTGAGCAGCTACGAAATTTTCTGGGAGATGCTCCCCTACCTTCTTGATTTATACACATTTATTCTGCCAATTACTCCCTAGCATATTCAGAGTATTGATCATTGTTTGATATACTATTTTAAGTTCACCAATTTTAGAAAACAATTTGAGAGAAAGAAGCTTATTACTATCAACATATATCTTTTAAAATCTCATTAGATTCCTAGCACTAGGCTACTTGATCAAGGCTTAAAAATACAATCTCTTCCTTTCTTGTATGCACAGACTCAATAAGAGCCTAAAAGCACAGCTCCTCTGTATCATGACCTGTATTGTTATTTGGATGTGTGTACATGATACACACATCTGTGTATTATGAAAATAAAGGCAGATGTTTTGTGTTCTGTTCTGTCACTTTCTTACTTAGTCCTTTGAGATAGGTCCTCTCAGTAAAACTGGACCTAGATTTGCAGCCATCAAGTCCCAGTGATCCCCTTGCCTTAGTCACTGACAGTCCTGGGTATACAAGTAGACACACTGCAAAATCTTGTAGTTTGCTTATGAAAGTCTAAAGCATGCATCCACAGTCATAGGCCTTCATGTCTGTATAGAGAAGAAACAGTGCTGCAAAGGGAGAAATAAGTGGCCAATTCAACAGCTGGTGATTACCCCAACCTCAGAAGTTTTCTCTCTAGCCCTCTGGCTTTATAGTTAGCCCTAAAACTTCCTGAATTGTCCATCTGTTTAACTTTCTTAATGTGAGAAATTACTGTGTTGTTTCAGGGTACTTGCCTACATTGGTTCTAGCCCCTTTGGGATTCTACTGCTTTCCCACATCTTCCTGTGTAAAAAGGTGGTATTTAAACACATTTCTTGAACAGGGAGTCAGCAAGTAGTCTTCAAAATATTCCTATGGACATTGTCTTTGAAAGAGCACATAAATGTAGTCCCTACCATATTTGCATTTGTAGTTGAATATGATCCAGTAGTTGATATCAAAGGATCAGGATTATCTGTTTAAAATTAATTCTTCTAAATCCACTGCTCTGAAACTAATCTTTCTGTCAAAGTACTCCAAGTTTACTAGGAAGTTCAAATCATAATAGTATTTTTAATATATATAAATCCATGATGTTCTGAAGACTTTCTTCTTGGAATAGAAGTCAGAGTTAATATTACAATTTTAACATTTTTCTACCTTTTTACATTTTCTGAATTGTATTAAGTATAGTGTCTGAGAGAGTGAGTTCTTTTTAATTGCCTCTTCTTTACTGAGTTCTCTCTCTCTCTCTCTCTCTCTCTCTCTCTCTCTCTCTGTCTGTGTGTGTGTGTGTGTGTGTGTGTGTGTGTGTGTGTGTGTGTGTGTGTTGATGTGGAGACCAAACTTCAAATTTATGAGTCCACTCTCTATGTATTTTTTGGAGACAGGTTTTGTCAGTAGCCTGGATCCCTTGAATTTGGCTCTGCCGGTTAACAGGCAAACCATAGGAATCCACTTGTATCAACTTGTCGAGTGCTTGGATTATAAAGGCACACTCTTGCAACCAAATTTTTTCTTGGATTCAGATCCTTATTTTGTATACTAAGCACTTTACAAACCAGGCAATCTCTACCAACATTACTGAGTATTTACTGCTATATATGTAATTTGTATTTCATCTTTAAGCTGTTGTTTTCTCTATATATTTTGTCTCTGTTTTGAAGTTTAAAATAATCTGTGGCTTTGGTAGATAACTAAATCTCTAGGAAGCTTAGCTCTCTCCCTTGCAAAGCAAGTGTAATGAGGATGCTGACCTCATATGACCTGTAAAACGGATTTTCAAAACTGAGCATACCTCAAAATGCCCCACAGGGCTTGTTAAGGCACAGTGTACTGAGCCCTGCTTGAAGAATATCTGATCTAATAGGTCAGATGTGGTTAAGAATTTACATTTCTGAAAAAAAAATTGTAAGGCAGCTGTTCAAGCCCTCACTTTATGAAGCTCTGTATAAACCGTAAGTGGATTCATGTACTTGATGAGCTTTGACCAGAGCTAAAGCCAGTGTTTGGCAATCACTTGGATAGGGTACCCAGTTGACACAGACTGTCAGTGTCTTTAATTTGAGCTTTGTATTTAAAAGAATGAACAAGATGTCAGCACCTTTTGAAACTGAAAGCACAGTGAGACAGGTAATCTCTCTCCTTGGGTTATGGGCTGTTACCCAAGCAAGCTCATTAAAGACAATTAGTTCAAAAGCCTTTCAGCAGACAGAGGTGCTATAGCAGAACCTGGGGGAGTTGCTGACGCCTAAAGAAAGGAACACTAGGCCAAAATGCAAAGCCCCAGGTGTCTACTTGGCCTATAGTCAAATGGAAAGTTTCCAGGCCTGCAAAGGGCTCCTGGAAACAAAGACTCTCCCAGGCTTTTAAGAAAAGAAAAGAACCTCAAAGGAAATTTATCTCAATAAGATTATTAAGCTCATTATCACAATAGCAGTCTGTGCTAAGGAGAGAATGTGATATAAAAACCAGAAGGCATGAAGTGTTAAAGAGAGTTTTGTTGTTGTTGGCTCAGTGTGAGCTGCAAGCAAAGAGGGATAATGCAAAGTTGATGGATATAGAGTAAGAATACATGAGGATTCACCCAATAGGCTATATGCAGAGTTGTACAGAGATGATCTGTTTCTTGTCTATGCTCAGTTGTACTGGATCACCGGGAGAAAATATTTCCCTCTTTCTGAGAGTATCAAAATACTTTGAACACTGTTCAAATTACAGGAAAACACCAAATAGGCCCACAACATGTGTTTAGCATTCCCAACTTTCATTGAAAATAATTATTTCATTTGTAACCCAAGAGTGTATTAGAAACTGAACTATAGCCTACAGACGAAGGTAATAGCTAATTTATTTCCTTCGAAGGTATCACAGAGAAGTCCCCAAAGATGAAAATAAAGCTCATCAGTTAACAACCCACAGACCTGAGTTCAGTTCAGTTCTCCTCATGCATGTATGTAGGGTCATATCTACCTTTAAGTCAAGCTCTGGTGGATCGTATACCTATGGCCTTTAGAGACATTGCACTTATTTACACACACACACACACACACACACACACACACACATACACACATGATACACACACAAGCATAGAGACAAAACATGAATACAACAAAAGTTTAAAACAAGGAGTTAGCATTCTGTCTATGCTCCACCCTGACAGTTAGCTGGAAACACTCAAGTATGCCTGACACAATAAAAGGGTCTGCTTACCCCCTCCTCACTCTCTTGCTCTCTGTCTTCCCATTACCTTCCTCCCTCTACCTTCACATACTCATGGCTGGCTTTTGCCCCTCTACTCTTTTCCTCTCCCCTTCCCTTCCCTTCCCTGAAGTCCCCTCCCCTTCGCTCCCTCCCTCCCTCCTCCTCCTCCTCCTTATTCTCTCTCTCTCTCTCTCTCTCTCTCTCTCTCTCTCTCACTCTCTGTCTCTTTCTCTGTCTCTCTCTGCCCTCCTCTCCCCATGCACTGAATAAACTCTGTTCTATTCTATAATATACAGTGTTTTAGCTGATCCCTCAGGGGGAAGGGATATCTCATCATGGACCCCCCCGAGGCACCCCTTTTCCCGTACCTCACAACAACTCCATAGAACATAATCCCCCTCTCTTTATCTTTTTATACACACATCGTAATGGCCTTTTAGAACTGTGCTAGAGTTATCAAAGAATCCTGGATCTCTCTCTCTCTCTCTCTCTCTCTTTTTTTTTTGTTTGATTATATTTTAGGGTATCAAGCATGTGTGACACAATAGATAAACTTGTTTGAAAAGGAGGATGATGTGGCTGTCTTCCATGAGCGGCAGAAAAATGCATGGGAAGGGCACTGTAAAGCTCTGTGTGACGCTGGGGAGATTCATGTTTTAGGTTTATCAGTAGTTCAAGCCATATGGTACCTTTTCCCTAGGAGCAATTTTGACTTAATAAATATTTAGTTACATTTTTCGTCATCTTTCTTCTTTTATTACAAGCTGCAATGACAGAGGGCCAAATGTCTATTAAAAGAATGATAAACTGAGTATCTAGAAGGGATAAGGACTTAGCAGGCTAATCATCTGTGCTGACTGAGGATCTACCTGAGATGGACATGGAAGTATTGTGTCCATAAGCTCCTAGGCATGCACTTACTCTAAACTAGCTGATTCTGTGATGTGCATTGCATCTCTGTGAGTGCTGTATGCTTATGAGAACATAAGGTACACACATAAGGATCACATGGCTACATGGTGTAAAAAGTGCAAGAGTACTTGCTGCTCTAGCATTAAGATCTGAGTTCAAATACCAGGTGTGGCTCCATACATTTGTACGCCCAAAGCTATGAAGGACTGAGATGAAAAGACCACTGAACTTCCAGGCTGCCAGGTAGCCCAAGGACTAGTCAGAAACCCTTCTCAATAGAATAAGTCAGATACTGTCAGAGCAGAGGATCTTTTGCCTTTTTCTGGACTCTGCACATATGTACTAGGATATATGTGCCCATACATACATGTTCAAACATATTTCCAAGCCAAGAAACAAAGATGTTTGTACATGTACGGGGGAAATGCATATAGTGTATAAGAATTTTAGCCCAAACCAGCTTAATGATGAGATAACAAGGACTCTGTACTTGATAAACTTAAAGGTGAGATCTGGGTGCCCCTTCCACACCTGCAAACACTAAGACGGCATCGCTAATGTGGTTGTACACATACAAGTGACTATACCTCTAGGAACACCTATATGAAGACCAAGCACTCTGCCAATTAGTGCTTCCTTTTTCCCAAACCAGAAAACACTTGATCAACAAGTCCCAGTGTTCTCGTGTTTTGCTTCTCTTTCCCTGCTGTATATTCTAGTCACAGTTCAGGCATATTTTTATATGCACCTCCTTCATCCAACTAATATGCCAGCTTGTCAGTGTTCTCTTATGGGATTGATTTGTCACTTAATAATTTCTGAAACAATTAGATGACAGCTCAATAAAAGGCTTTGTCAGTTCTGTGTAATGAAAAAGCAAAATTATCTTGGAAGAACATGCAAAATCTTACTTCAAGTGGCATTGTAGAGATTTTATAAATAGAGTCACAGAATTCAAGCTTGAAGTTCTTTAAAACTTGTAAAATCCATGCAACTGTTTATAAACCATTCTTTCAGGAACTTGAAGTCTTCCAGATGGCTATATTTAAATGTACAGATATGAGTGAAAATATTTTTCTTTCAGAGTGTGACCCTAGTATTTAAGCAACAGTTGATAGATTCTCTCAACACACACACACACACACACACACACACACACACACACACACACACACACACACATCACTTCCTCCCATGAGGAATCTTCACAATTCTTAATCACCTCAATTCTCAATCACACTGTTTCTCAATCTTCCCAGTTCTCAATCTTCCTAAACAGCACCACCAGCTAGGATCCTAGAGCCCAATCATATGACTCTTCAGAAGACATAAATATTAAAACTGAGAGATGGCTCAGAGGTTAAGAACAATGTCTGCTGTCCTATATGTTTCCTGTTCAGTTTCCAGAAAAATACATGGTGGCTCATCTATAATTACATCTGGTGCTCTCTTCTGGTGTGCAGGCATACGTGCAGGCAGAACTCTGTATACATAATAAATAAGTTCTTAAAAATGACTACAACAGTCAGCAAAAGATTTGAAAACTTCCTGAATTAATTCTTTTCCAGATGAAACATATGCTAATAAGTTTGTATCCTGGCTAGTCTGTGAATGAATCACAGAAAATACATGACAGGCTGCAAGTCTTTAAATTTCATTTCCTGTAACTGTGGATACATGCCTGTGGGCCTGTGTATTGGAGGCTTTCCACAGAAATATCTGGTCCAGGTAGGTGCAGATCTCTGGCCCAGCTAGGTGTGTGGGTTCAGGTGAAGTTGACAGAACTCTGGCAGGGAGGGAGAACTGCCTCTGCCATCTCCACTGCTGGTGCTGCTCTACCTCCATCTCCATCTCCACTGTTGTTGCTGCTGCTTCAGTTGCTCCAAGATGTCAGGCTGGGCTGAGCCAGTAGGAGGCTGGCCAGCTGGCAAGGGGTGCAGGGGAGCATCTGCCAGTGGTTTCAGGAGAGCAGATCTCTTCTCCAAGCAGCAGTGTTACAGCTCTTATGATAGAAGCTCTCGGGTGATGGAGTAATTCTTGCATGCCTTTAATCCTCTGGATAGATTTCTTATATACAGTTTTGAGGTGGGTCAGGGTGTGACAGAAGGTGTTTCCTATTGCGTTGGTCTGAGCTTGTGAATACCTCATCTACATATGGGAGGGAGTGGCCCTGCTTCTCTGTGACTAAACCTCTCCACAGGGGGCTGTAGAGGTCTGTAGCTACAGGAGAGGATCCTGACCTTCTGGGAGTTTAGGGAACCACCTACCATCCCTTAGGGCCACTGGAGCTTCAACCTTATCCAGACCAGGAACCAGGATACCTTTCACAGACTGCCATCCAACAAATGTCTGTGTGCTGATGCATGGAAGTAGGCAGGGCAGAGGACAACCTCGCTATTCTTTCTCAGGTGTTGCCCATCTTAATTATTTTGAAGAGAGATCTTTTATTGGCCTGGTGCTCATTAAACTGGGCCAATTTGAAAGTAAGCCCTAGAAATCTGCCTTTTTCAGCATGGACCACTAATATCCTGATTTTGTAAAATGGATTCTGGGGAATGAATTCAGGTCCTTATGCCTTTAGGGAAAGAGTTTACCAACCAAACTTTTACCCCACATACGAATAGGTTTTGTTCATTTGGTTTTGATTGGCCATTTCCCTTTCCCCATTTCTTCTGTTCAAGCCATATAGAATCAAGTATATTAGCAATATGTACTAGGTATCTTCCCGGGTGACGTTTGTGCTGAGTGTTCTTGTAAACTCATCTGAAAGCACAGGAGAGACAGATGGTCCCCATGTAGAGAAGAGGCAGTAAAGAGTGGGCTGTAGCTCAGTTATAGTTGTGAGGAGTCTAGTCTGCTTCTATGACAGACTTCAAATTGGCAGGTAAGGATACTAGGCTTAAAAACAGGGCAAGTTTAGGCAATCCCAGGCAAGTCAATTATGCATAGAAAAAGCCTCAGGGTCCAGCCTTCAAGCCTAGGTAACAGAATATCCCAGCCACCTGGCCAGAAGCAAGGACAATGAATGGGTCAGCAGCAGTTTCCAGACTTCCTTAGCTATTTACCCAGTAATAATTCCCAGACCTCATGAGTAAATTCCCAGCCCCCACACTCCAGTAGTGGAATGTGTCCATAGAGCTGGACCAAACAGATTAACATAGAGGTCACCTACCCAAGAATTCCCTAATTCTGATGTGCTTTAAATCAGGCCTGCAAGATCACGTGGATTTCTCTATCTTGATAATGAGGGACCCCAGCATGCTGGACTTCTGCAGAATATAATACTCTGCATTTACATACTGTTTGAGAACTAGGTATCATTCTTTGGTGAACCAGGGACCCTTACAATTGTAGAGAACTTGTTCAGGATGTATGAGACTGTGGGTTCTCCATGGCCAAAAGGGAAGAGGAAAAAAGAAAAGCAAGGCAATAAGTTCCTGGTGTCAGTAACAAGCTTAGCTGGAGAGGGACCAACAGGGCTAAAACTTACAGAAGAGATACCCAGTTTCACACCTTGGATCTGCCACTACACAGGCAATTGGGTAACCCAAGTGGCACCTGCTCAACATCCAGATATCCAGTTTCTTTGCTTCAGAAGAAAATGCAACAATTCCAGCTCTTGGAGATAGGTCTAACCCTTTCTCTGTATCTAAACTTTCTGACCCCAGGTGAAGGGACATACAGAGGACTTTGTCATAATTTTCTTGTTCAAAGACTTGTATGTCTTCCTGAATTACACAAGACAAGGGAAACAGAAAATAAATGGGCATGTTTTAGAAATAATTAGGCAGTACTTATCAGGATGTTTGTCAGAATGGATACTGATAAGGATGGTCCATAGACTCTGAATTCATTGTGTACCACTTGAACTGTCTTTGTTTCTCCAACAGTAGATGAAGTGCCTCTGTAGCCTGTATCTGGCCCTGGGATTCAGATAAGACTGAGAGGAGGATTGACCCCTGAGACTACAGCAAAATTACACTGTTTTATTTGCATCATTTTATGTGGAAATTTGGAAGTGCTTAGCAGAACTCCTCTTTGTGCTCCGATTTAGGACTTGAGCTCTGGATTTAGGCATATCTGTATTTGAACACTGATTGCTATGTGGAAATCTCGTCATTTTGAGCAGAACTTCATGACTTCGGGTGATAGAGCCTTCATCTGACAGACGTTAATGAAGCCCACATCAGACTCACTGGGCTGTTCTTCAGAGATTTCCCAGCACCCCTTATGAAAATGTTCAAATCAGCAATATTTAAGTACTTGTATTTTAACTTTGTTTGAATCCCTAAAGTCACCTTTCTTCCCTCGAATTTAAAATGCTAAGAGTGCCTTGAAAATCTCAGTGCTTAACCAAGGTAATGAGGTCAGTGAAGTGCTGGCTTTGAAGCATGTCGATCTCTGCTCTGTCCTTAGAAACCACATTAAAAAGACCCCTTGTGTGGTGTTGCTTACTGGTAATCATAGCTTACTGGAGAGAAAGCCCAGTGGATCCCTGAGGCACAATGATGGTGTCCTTTCAGATTTCCCAGGGCAGTGAGAGCTGTGCCTGGATAAACAAGGTAGATAATGTCTGAGATGTGGCAGCTGAAGTTGTCCCTTTTCCTCACAGGCACACCCAAACAACCATACAAGCACAAGTAATGCAAACACAAGCATAAAAGCAGTTCACATCCCTGGGTATATTCTCAGAGGACAGTAGTGTTTGTTGATTCTCAAGAAAATGGAACTACTTGGTGGTATGAGAAGGAACTGAGGTCCCATAGCCCCAGGATTGTTGACTAAACCCCTCCTCAGTTTGTTTCAGAAAGGAGAAATTACCTCCTATTCTGAGGAATGGATACAAAAAGTTAGTAAATTATCTCTTAGCAGATGCAAGTGGGTCTAGAAGCAAAATAATGCAGCTCAGGTAAAATAGAAATTTAGCAGCTGATTGCAAGCTACTGGTATTTTGTTTAAATTGACTCCAAGGTAAAAAAACAACCCAGTGTACCTTTAATATAACAGCTGGGTCTTTGCTGAAGCTAAACTGTTAATCTCTCTCGGAGGCATAGAACCAGAAGAATCACATACAAGTTTCTTTCCTCTACTTATGAGGTAATTAACAACAGATACTGTGCATTCATTTTCCAGCTGGTTAAGTAGCTGTTCAAAACCTCAAAATGCTCACATTTTGACTGCTTTCGATAGGTGTAAGCTTGTTTTGCAGTTTGATTCTCTGCTTAGATAAATTCTAAACAGAATATAAAATTGATTCTCATCTCTCAAGTTGACTTCAAAGTTGCTATATGGTCTAGGATGACATTGCAATTCTGATTCTTCTTCCACAGCGTTAGTATTTTAGTCATGTACTGTAACACAGAGCTTGTACAGTGATGGGTTAAAGCTCAGTATTTAGTGCATGCTACCAACTGAGCTACACTCTCAGTCTCCTGACAGAAATTCTCTAAACTCCTCTCAGAAAATGAAAACACTATCTAGAAGAAATATTTATAAGAAAATACAGTGTTATTCATGGTGACAGGTCTGAGACAGGCTGACTCCATGACAGGATTCAAACTGACAGTTCAGGAGCCTAGGCCTAAATCTCTGTTACCCAAGCCTCAGGCAGCAAATCAGAAGCTGAGGCAAGTGCAATGAGTCACCAACAGTTTTCAGGCTTCCCCAACAACTGTTTCCAGGCTTCCCCAGCAACATTTTCTAATCCCACTGCAACTAGCAATGGTTCTGGTATGTTCTTAGAGATCTAGCCAACTAATTAAGAAAAAGGTCACCTAATCCTCCCTAGAATTCCCCTAATGTGTTTTAAATTAGGTCTAAGAGCTTGGATGGGTGTCAACATCTTGGTAAATGGTCAAACCCCCACCATGCTGTAGAATAAATTGCTTTTTGCTTTTGCATAGTATTTGAGTCCGGGATTTCATTCTTCAAATGATAATCAAGGATTCGTATTCAGCAAATCTAGGGCCCTAACAAGGGAACACCATGCACATGGGGAAGGAGACCTTAAGGAATTAACAAGAATACTGGCTCAACAAAGATCTCAGAAATTTGAAGTCCCAAACTGTAAAATTGCCACTATTAGCTGAGACAGGAAACAATCTCTTCAGACAGTTAGGAAAAAACTAATACATGGGAAGTGAAGTAAGTCATCTATATTCTCTGGTTGATCTTGTCCCTTACTGGCTTATATATTTTCTAGCCCACTTTGAGTCTTTCAGGTTGAATATTAGGCAAATACACAGCAGTTTTGCAATGGTTGATGGCTGTGAAAAATTAATGATATGCCATTAATATTCTGTTCACTTGGAGTCCCTAGCTTGCCTTCTTCACTCTCCCACATGGCCCAGTATGTTCAATTTTCTCCCTCTCCCTCCATCCCCACCCACTCTAAGAGGCCTAGGAGCCGAAAAGGCATCAAAAGGGCCCAGTCCAGCAGGCCTGGCATTCCAGACACCTGTCCCTATTGCCCTCACAGGAAGTCACATCCCCCTTCCCTCACCCACCACCACAGTCTATAAGACACTCCCACACAACAGTCTGTTTACAACTAATTCTAATTTCACACCCTGAGACTGGTGAATTTGCCCAGGATCCAGGATTCCCAAGTAAACCTGCCTTTTTACTTTTAATTTGGCTGTGTTAGCTCATTTGTTCAGCAAGAAAACCTATCATTTTAATAATGAGCAGCTAAATATTATTAAAAAAATCACAGAATTTACTAGTGAGAAACATTTACTTCCTGTTAACTGCCTAGAAGTAAACAATGTCATCAGTTTGGTGAAAACAAGAAATTGCGTTGAAGACCTTAATGATTTGTCTGAATAGGATTACAGTTTGGTGTATTTTCTAAATAAAATAAGAACTAGGTACCAATTCTTATGAAAGGAGATCCACTTGTCATTATCATCATAAAAACAAGCAAAACAAAGCAAAAGAAAAACTAAAACAATAAAAGCTTTAAGGGATGGCCAGATAGCTCAGTCAGCAAAATATTTATCACACAAAATGGGGATGTGAATTTGAATTCCCATCAGCTAAATAAAAGAGCTCTACCTTAGGGTCTATCTCTGTAATGCAAGCACCAAGGAAGCCTAGAGAGGGGAATCCCTGGTGCTTACTAGCTAACCAGTCTAGGCAAGTCAGTAAACTCCAGGTGCAGAGGGACACTGTTCCAAAAACTAATGTAGACAGCTACTGAGGAAGGCTCCCTCCATACACACACACACACACACACACACACACACACACACACACACACACACACACACACACAAAACTGCATTCACTTATAAAGTCTTGGTAATAGGTTATGTGAATAGTGACAGTATAGATGTTATCAAAGTACAGTGAACAAAGGATAAATTAAGGAAAGCGGCTCTCTTGGAATGTACATGACTAGAGAAAATTTGATGATATTAGTTGATGTTGGTCCTCATCTTTATGGTAATTCAAAAGACTATTGCTCAGTTTTCAAAACTTAAACTTTCAGGTAAAGGAAAGTGGTACTTATGGTTAAAACTTTGCTTATGTGTTATCCATGTTGGTGTATGTTTCAGATCTTTGGGTATTTATGTGGTCTCAGAGTTAGATATGTTATAACCATGTCAACCCTATTTTCTCAGGCATTTTTACAGGTCTTTTATAAATATAAGAAAACAGAGTTCTTACCTATCTCAGTACATATGTATGACAAAACTATCCAGGAAATAAGAGTTTACTCAAGTGTAAGAGTTTGAGAACAATGAGCTAGGGAGATAGTAGCATCATAGTTAGTTACTTAACAGAAGAATTTCAGGTCCTGTATTTGAGGACAGATCCTATAAACATCTTAATCCTAGCCGTCCTACAGTGGCAGTCAGAGAAACAGGGATTTTCAGAAGTTTGTGAACAACTTATTCTGACATACACAGGGAGACCCTGTGATAAACTGCATAGAAGGTGAAAATCAGCACTGAAGGATGTGCTCTGACTTTCACAGTCATATGATTATATGCACATAAACACAAATGATTGCATAAATTCATATACACATACACACATATAAATATATCATATACAGATAAATATACCCACACATACCACACATATACAAATATGCACATGAATGCATATGTACACATATGCATGCATATATACACAGAGACACACACAAACACACACACATGAGAAAATGGTTTTAAAAGACAGAAATAAACTCTTCCATGCAGTGGAATTAGTAGTGGATACTATAAGGTAAAATCATGGTTTTTGGTCACTAATTATCCTAGATATAAATAAGCTTATTGTGATGAGCTGGAAATTCTCCCCACAAACGCATGGGCATCCAGACTCTCAAAATATGACCTTTTTGGAAACAGCTTATTTGCTGTTGTATCTTCATGTAAACTCTTTCTAGAACAAGACTCTCTAAATTAGGAGACTGCTGTAATTATCAAAAGTAGAGGTTGGGCTGGTAGATGCTGTGTAGATAAGTGCTTTGAAGATCTGAGTTCCATCCTCAGAACCCAAGCAAATGATGTTTCTTTTTTTTTTTTTTTTTTTTTTTGGTGCTATGCACTTATAACCCGGTGATGGGGATATAACACGTGGATCCCTACAGTTCACTGGCCACCCAGGTTAGCCAACACAGTGAATTCCTGACAGAGAAAGAGACTTTGTCTCAACAAACAATGTCAAGGTAGACAGCACTTAAAGAATCACAGCCAAGTTTGATCTCTAGGGTCCACACATTTGGCTGTTTTAATACTTACAAAGAAAAGGATAGGAAATATGTAGATGCAGTGAGTCATAGACAAAAAGAGAATGGGGCTGATTTGATATATTTGGAGGCAACCAAAGCTGGGAGAAAACTAGGAAAAATGCCCCCCCTGGGACTATTAGAAAGCATAAAGTCCTATATCAATTTAATTTGTGAAGTTCTGATCTCCAGAATTATGACATATTCTTGGTTTTATAAACAACCTAGTTAGGGAGAGTTTGCTTTGACTACCTCAAAAAATCTAATATACTTCTATATCTCTTGTTTTTTGCTATAAACCTCATATAACTTGGACTTTTTCTACAGAAGACAGGTCACTAACACTGACCAGCAAGTCCAGTCTACATGACAAAGCAATGTCAATTAAAACTGTGCTCAAGTACAACAACTGATCCCTGGCACACACATGCACAGCCTCAAATATGCATGCATTTGCTTCAAAATTAACTTGTCTAACTCAAGGACATCACAGGTCCTCCAGGTCATGAAGTGTGATGCTCTTGCTACTGCAAAATTGCTATCAATCATGCTTCTCCTCCCTCTTTAATGATGCCATGATAAGACCATCTCTAGAACACATCATCAGCTCCTTTTGTTTTACAGGTGTGATTCAAATGTAGTCAGCCATACTTGTCATGATTCAGCTACTTAAAGTAGAATTGTCTTCTTACCCATGTGTGCTTCTTTCTTTTGGGTCACCTCATGGGGCTGAAAGATTACTTCTAATATTTTTCTACAAACTCTTCTACTATTTCATGGGTGGGTAGTTTTTGTCCATGAAATTGAACAGGGTGATTTTGGTAAAGATAGACCAGCCTGAGCTCACCTCTATCTCTACATCTCTACATGTGTATCTCAGAAGAAGTAACTGATAAATATTTGCTGAATATTTTCCCTGGTTTCCTTATTCTTCAGTGAAATAGCCGAAATGTTTTCTAAAATGACATTGACATCACTATAAATTTGACTTGAAAGCTATTCAATTGATTAATTTGCTAGGGCTTATCTTTGCCACAGAGCTCATTAAGTCTGTCCTCACATACCACAGTATTCATAGGAACAGCAAAATGTCAGGAGTGACCTAAGTAATTAGCCTGACATGAAGGAAATACCTACATCAATCAGGATCATATGACAGCTCTGCTGGGTGGCTACAGTTATGAGGTATGGATGATGAATGAGCTAGAGTAGAAAAGGCAGACTCTAGATGCTAAGGGAAAGAAGAGAGAAGCCCTCATTAATTAGTACATAGAAAACAATTTGCAAGGATTAGCAAAACCAGATATTGATAATGGAATATGCTCTTTAAAATAAACAAAGAGACAGTTTCAGAAACAGTAGTGTTTAGGTTGGAAATATTACTTGTGAAATCCTGATTATGAGTGTTGGTGTCTGCACATTACAAAGCAGTAGTTGGGCAGAGACACTGGGTACATGTAAGAGAATACTCTCATCAGTCATTGGCTCTCTTAGACACTGAATGAATATGAAGTACTTCCAAAGTAAATAACCACACTGGAGTATCTACATATTGGGCAATAGCAAAGTTTACTCTCTGGTTGCTATGCAAAACTCCACGATGATATGGCTTTCTAAGTCTACAATCACAATGCAAACTTCAAAGGGATCCACTATATTACATTCAACTTCTCCACAGTCATAATTTTTGGTAGTGTTTTGTGAATGATGTAATTTAACCAGGATTCTCTATATGACCACTGAACTGTATATGTCCATTAGAGCCTGGTGTGGTCCTTGGTGTATATATAACTAAATGCAAAAATTTTCCAACTCCCTGAATCTATAAGTTGTACATAGCTCATCTGTGAGGAGTAGAGTCCCATAGGTCCCTACTTCCTCCATGCCTGAGTTTAGAGGCACTTTAGGGAAAAAAAAAGTATAGAAAACCACAACTGTTGAGTTCATGATTGCAATTGCTATGTCTTGTCCAAAAAATGATACGTGACCCTTATATTCTATTATTATTATTATTATTATTATTATTATTACATAAATTAATTAGTTTTATAGTCTGGATTTTATTTTCCTCCCAGTTCACCCTCTGACTGTTCCATATCCTATAACTCCTCCCTGCCATCAATGTCTCGACAAGGATGTCCCCATCCCACCCACCCCACCAGACCTCTAAACTTCCTGGGGCCTCCAGTCTCTTGAGGGTTAGGTGCAATGTCTCTGACTGAACCCAGACTGCAGTCCTCTGCTGTATATGTGTTGGGTGCCTCATATCAGCTGATATATGCTATTTGGTTGGTGATCCAGTGTCTGAGAGATCTTGGGGGAATCCAGGATAATTGATACTGCTGGGGTCGTCCTCCTCCTCAGCTTCCTCCAGCTTTTCCCTAATTCAACTCCAGGGGTCAGCAGCTTTTGTTCATTGGTCTGGTGCAAATATCTACATCTGACTCTTTCAGCTGCTTGTTGGGTCTTTCAGAGGGCAGTCATGATAGACCCCTTTTACTGAGAGCTCCCTCAGTAATAGTGTCAGGCCTTGGTCCTCCCCTTGAGCTGGATTGCAGTTTTAGCTTGTTGCTGAACCTTCTGTTCCTCTGACTCTTCTCCATTTTCATGTCTGCTGTTCTTTCAGACAGGAAGATTATGGGTCAGAGTTTTGACTATGGATAGCAACCCCATCCCTCAATTGATGCACTGTCTTTCTGCTGAAGTTAGGCTCTATAAGTTCCCTCTCCCCACTGTAGGGCATTTGATCCAGGGTTCTTCCCTTTGAGTTCTGAAAGTCTCTCACCTCCCTGATCTCTGGTATATTCTGGACAATCCTCCCAACCTCCTTTCTCCTGACGTTTCTTGTTTCCATTCTTTCTGCTGGCCTTCATGGCTTCAGTTCTTTTACCCCCCCCCAATACTAAATCATGGCCCCCTGCCCCTTCCCACTGTCCTCCCAGATCCCTTCCTACCCCCTATGGTTGGTTTTTTCTCCCTCCCAAATGGGACTGATGCACTCTAACTTGGGCCATTCAGCTCGTTGACCTTTTATAATTCTGTGAACTGTATCTTGGGTATTCTTGGGTATTTTTGGCTAATATCCATCTATTAATAAGTACATACCATGCATGTCCTTTTGGATCTGAGCTACTTCGCTCAGGATGAGATTTTCTAGTTCCATCCATTTGAGGACAAAATAGCAATCAGAATGGCTAAGACCAAAACCTCAGGTGACAACACATATTGGCCAGGATGTGGAGAAAGGAACAATCCTCCATTGCTAGTGGGAATGTAAAATGGTACAAACACTCTGGAAATTAATTTGGAGTTTTCACAGAAAATTGAAATAAATCTACCTAAAGACCCAGCAATACCACTCTTGGGAATATATCCAAAAGATGCCCCATCATGCTACAGGAGCATGTGTTCCACTAAGTTCATCATGGCCTTATTTGTGATAGCCAGAAGCTGGAGACAACCCAGAAGTCCCATGAAAGAAGAATGGATACAGAAAATGTGGTTCATTTAAACAAAGGAATGCTACTCAGCTATTAAGAATGAGGACATCCTGAGTTTTGCAAGTTCTTAGATTCTTTCTGATGTGTCCTCAGAAATGCTCCTTGAGCTTTGGAGAGGGATTTAATAAGTGCCTTGCTTAAGCCAAAATAGGATGAAGGACTAATCCATCACTTATTCTCAGCACCTTGCACAGCCAGGAGTTTCAGCATCCCTTTACTATTTATTGAAAAAAGACATGATTTATTCAGTGTGCCTACACTGGACGTGAATCCTCTTATGTTTTCCTCAAACTCTATCTGTAGGTTTTGAGATGGGGTTCAGGTTTTTAAAAAGTGCTAAAGGAATGACTCCTGGTTAAAATGTCACACCTATTACTGATCCATTTTTGTCTTTTCTGCCCTGGATGATAAGAATTCCAGCCTTTTTCCTGTACCAACAGGACATTTCAGGGCAAATTTCAATTATTAGGGTTACATCATTTCAATAGTATGATAGACTAAGGAAAGGTACAACAACTCTAAAATATCCTCATTCTTGTCAGGACCACAACATAAGATGACTCTTCTAACACCCCCAAACCCCCTGCCCAGTGTTATTCCTAAAGATAGAAACTTTTCTTTAAGAATTTTTAGTCAGGGGCATGAATCATTACTTTTTGAAAAAGGTAAAATTTGCTTAAAGACTATAATAAACACCTTAGAGCATCCCACATAGGTCCATAAAAAAAGTATTTTCCTATCTCTTAGGTACAAAAGGACACATTTAATAAAGTGTCCTTTACTAAAGCCCCCACTGTGTATGCCTTTGGCATATGGAATGTCTTACATAAGAATGTTGTCTTTTCAATGTAGCTCATCAATGCTTTTCATCGTCTGTTTCTATTAAAGTCTGAGTGAATGGCAAAACTTTTCTGCACATTGTGATGATGGTGGTCCTGACTCTCTCACTGGCTTAATTAATGATATCACCATCCCTTGAGCTCACTTAGTTAAACTGTCACTTGAACACCATTCTTCCACCTCTAATAATTTATTGAAAAGAAGGAACATTTAATGAACAAGAATCTTTGCCCAGTGTCTTGTGAAAGCATTGTGAGAGGCAAGAATGAATGTACAGGGGAAAACATAACTGAGAAAGATGATTGCAAATTAGAAAGAAAGAAAAAGAGACCTTCTGGCAAGGTTATGTGATACAGTCTATGTAACAAGCTCATGGTAAAGGAAGCATTACAGGACACTGGTATTTGAACAGGGTATGTGGCCACCCTGGATTATCTAGGTGGTAGTTGGTTGGACTGGGTGCCTGGGATCTTGACTTCTGCTTCTATAGCCCTAGCATGACTAAGCACAATTAATAAGCATTCACTTTTACACTTGTATCATGAGAATCCTAGAAAGAATTGTTGCTTTGAGGGATTCTTGGGTCAATGAAACGATGAGGCAAAATGTGAAACTTCAGCTTTGTGCTATATAGCTAGCTATCTTGACACTCCTACCACATAGCTGATATATATGAGACACCACTCTGGGCCTCAATCAAGCACCCAGCATTCATAGCTCTATAATTTTAAGCAACCTGCTTAACTTTGCCTGTAAGAGTCAGGGTTTCCTAAAGAAACAGAACTGACAGAATTGATAACAGCTCACAGATGGATTCCTTGTTGCCATAAGCTAAAGACTAAAAGGTAGAATAACATAGTATAGCCAAAACAAAACTTATTGGCAATTCAATAGACTATTGGTAGACCTGAGGAGACCACAAACTTTAACAGGGGTTGTGTTTCTTTGGTGGTTTTGTGCTGCCCTACTTAGTGACCTCCCCTTCCTATGTTCATTGGTTTGAAAATGTCTCTATATCCCTTCTATAGCAGGGGTTCTGTATCTCCCCCCATTGATAAGCATGGAATAACTGACTTGTTGGTTGGCTTGAGTAAGAATAGGATTCCCAACTTCTCCTCTTTGGGGTATATCAGACACAGAGACAGACAGAGAGTGCAAGGAAATACTGCATGCTTCATAAAGATAGAAGCTTCAAGCTAAGGGGCAAAAAGTCATGAAGAAATGATGACGCACTGGGTATTGCTGAGGCAGAGAAACACAGAAACCTTAAAGTGGGATTATTTTATTTCCACTTATCCCAGGAGGAGGCTACAGCCTCCAAGGGAATGTGTATTGCAAGAAGGATTATTAGATTGCTTTAAGGGTTGTAAGTGAGTTGTCCAACACTAGCTGTTTTATAGCATAAAGACTGAGAAGTTGCTAAATGATTAGTCTTCAAGGATGGATATCTCAGAAACCTCAGTCTGATGTTCAAACCCTAGATCTCTGGAAGAAGTTTAATTCCACCATATGTATTACAAAAAAAAAAAGGTCTGGCAGCTCCCTAGAATGATTTATGCATGGCATTCTGATGCATAAAAATCTCATTTTCTTTACTGCATTTGACCCTAGCTATCTGTAGGACAAATTGATGTCCCTTAGACACCTTAGCAGAAGAGGAGAATTTTTACTGAAAGTTTCTCTTGACAAGAACTGTTCCTGTTGCCTTTGATTGATGGTCTGTTCTTCTTTAATTCCTGCACTGTGAAGTTTATATCCTCTCTTACTCTCTGTATATTAATACCTGCGTATTCATGGCCAGATAATGGGAAGCCATCAAACTCAGTCTCTCCAGGCATTTAGGATTCTGCTGACAAGCATGGATTTGTCTTTGGTGTACTACTTCCTGGACAGTGGAGAGATAGTATCCTGTTCTTTTTACAAAACAACACCCCTATCTAGAATAGAAACCTCATGCATGTTTGCCAGTTTAAGCATAATATTGATTCATAACATCAAAGGTAGAGTCATGACATGAAGTGAATGCTTTAAAATTATTTACTGTCCTCATTAGCATTAGGAAGTAGGCATATTCTCTCTCTCTCTGTCTTTGTTTATCTCTGTCTGTCTCTCTGTCTATGTCTCTCTGTCTCTGTATCTCTGTCTCTGCATCTCTCTCACTCTCTTTCTCCAATGTTTTATGATAAAACCCTATTTTAAGATTCATAATTTTATTGCATCTTTTGTTCCTGCATGGAAAATGCATGCAACAGGGGGAAGAGTGAGGACTGATTAATGCTCACTTGTTAAGATTCTCTAGAGGAGTAATACCTAAAGATTGAATACCTAAATCATAGGGAATTCATTCGATTGCCTTGCCTGCTAACAGCCAAGCCTTTTAAAAATAACCTGAGACAGGGTGGAGAGGTTGAGAACCAATTATCTGCTACTCTGCAAGGCTGGATACTGCAGCATTCCTAGTCTCCTGCTGGGGGTCTGGAGGACTCCTGGACTGTCTTTGATCCTCAGGAGAAAACTACAAGAGATAGACTTGTATGTTAGTGGAGCAGAGCAGCAGATACCACAGCATGTGGTGGCTGCACTTTCCTGCAAACTATGAAGCTACAGAGACAGAAGCTGCAGCTTTTCCCTACTCCATAAATTTGTTTCCATAAAGTTGCTGCCTACTATAGAAAAAGGACTTGCCCTCCTCAGTTATTTCTTCCTGCACTTACTTTCACAGACTCACCCAGAGGCATTTCTCTTAGCTGCTAGTCAAGATGATCCACAACACTATCCCAGAAGCATATTAGATAAAGGGGAAAACTGAGTCCTGAATAAAGTGGGCACTTCACTGAGTTTTGGGGAAAGACTGACAGGAATTTGTAGTATAGACATTTAAAAACTAAAATAGCCAAGTTCTCATATTTGGGGTCACGGTGATTAATTCTTACTCTAAAAGTAGTTCTCCTTATAGACAAGACATCAAGTAAACAGTCTCCTGTGACTAACAACCCCATGGATGGTGGCAGAATTATTAAAGCTTCGAAGGTTATGGGGGGCATAATGCTTCTGCTTGTATGCCATTTAATTGTAAGGTATAAATATACACATTGCACAAAATGGCCACATATGTCAGACTTTAGGGATTCAATTTCTGTTTCTGTTAACAATTTGAATTAAATTAAGGGAAATGCTTTTGACACAGTAATAAATAAAATTCATGGCATGTTTTTCTAGGAAAAATACTTGCATTTTTTATACATCATAAATATCTAAGGAGGAATTTATATTTTTCAGATATGCATCTTTGGATAAATATAAAATGTCCTGTATATAAGAAAACAGCTTGGGAGAATTTGAGGGAGAATGTTTCTATCAAGAAAACTATTTCAAAGAAGAAAAAGCAGAAAGCCTATGAATAGAGAGAAAACAACTTAACCTTGTTTCTCATACTTTAAAATACATGGTTTAAGGGCTGACTCACACTCTGAAAACCCTTTCTTCAGGGTGTTTGCTTGGTGCACACGGAGAGGTATGTAGCATGGATAATATTCTGCCATGTGTCTTAAAGTCAGGTCTTCAGAGTAGGGTTCCAGCAGTGTTAAACACACTCAGAAGTGTAAAGTCCTGAGCATTCATGCAGGACATTGGGATGTGACTCCCATATAAGTCTAAGTTCTCTGTTTTTAGATAAATATATACTGGCAAAGTCAAGAACATGATGGTGTTTTGTAACCATCCACACTGGTTTTGCTTTGAAACATTAAGAAAATGACTCTTATTTGGAAGAACATAAAATTACATGCATATCTGCTAAGCTGGCTCGGGAAGCAAGTGTGCACTGTATATGTTTATCTGAGTTCAAATACTAGAATTCATAACATCCGGATATGGCCACACAGAGCTGTTGCAGGTGAAAACAATAGGATGGTTAGAGTTCTTCTTGTTTACTGCCAGACCAGTCCCATGTTCTGTGAGAGAACCAGTTTCAATGGAATAAGGGATAGAATGACAGAACAGGATACTTGGTGTCCTGCTCTGGCACCCACATCCACATTTGCAATAGGATACACACACACACACACACACACACACACACACACACACACACACACACAGCCATATACTTATGTGTGAATGGTTGAAATTGTGGGTTTAATTTTCATAAATTTATGTATATTTAGACCATATTCATGCGCCTCTTAGCCTTCCTAATTGCACTCACTTCAGCCGATCTCCTTTCATATCCCAAATGATACCATGAAGATTTTCATGTCCTTTGTTTCTAGAGAATGACCCAAAGAGTATCATGAGAGTTGCTTACTGGAGCATGGACAAGGGGTCATTACAGGAACATGTGAACCTTGCCAATGGCTGTCACTAAAGAAAATGTCTTTTACTCCCCTTTAACTACTAGCTGCCTATAGTTCCTAAAAGGTAGTACAGCTGAGTTTAGATTTTCCTCTACGAGAGGATATTGAGGCCCAGGTATTTCATAAATTTTGTGCAGGTAATCATAGCTACCATGAGTTGAAAAATGCAATGGCCATATCATTCATAGGTGTTAGTGTCACACATACTCCTTACCTTCCTCTGTATCTTACATCCCCAAGACGTAGGAAACAACCTGGAAGAAGTATACAGAATCATCAGCATTATTAAACTCAACTGTTGTGAGATGATAATAATAATAATAATAATAATAATAATAATAATAACTTTTCTACCTTCTAAGATCCACTATGAATATAATGAATGATTGTGAACTTTATGACTTATTTTTCTTATGATCTTGATGCAGATTGTATGGAATTAACTGCATGAAATAGCTATTGAACAGTGTGTTTGTGTATGTGTATGGATGTGAGCATAGGTATGTGTGTGTAGATTTCTGTGTACTCTCTCTTAAGTTCATATCAGTGTGAGTCTCTGTGTGTGTGTGTGTGTGTGTGTGTGTGTGCATGCTTGTGAATATGTAGGTCACTAGTACACTCAGGTACCCTTCCATCCATCCTGTCTAGTGAGATCTCACCAGGGACTTACCAAGGAGGCTGATTAGTGAACTCCAGAGATATGTGTATCTCAACTTTCCTATGGTAGAATTCAAAAAATCCACATGCCACCCTTTCTTCAAGGGCCTTAGGATAAAACTCAAGTCCTCTTTCATATGTGGGAAGCACTATGCTGACTTAGGTGTCATCCCAGCCCCAAATTGACTTGTATTACTATCTTCATATTGTAGATGTGATTTTAAGGATGTGTTTGACATTGACTAAGAAGTATGATCCAGTGGACATAGGGTGGTCATATTCTCCTAGCATCAGGGAGACAGGGCATTGTCACAAGTTTTATTAGAGGACAACTGGAATCAACTTGGAAGGCACTATTTTATGAGAACTAAGTTAGACATAGAAAGACAAATACTGTATTGTCTATGTCTATGGAAGGCAATAAAAGTCTTTTTTACATGTACAGTAGAAGAGTACTCAGCAGAGGCTGGGGACAATTAGGGTGACCTGTTAATATGGATTAACAGGTACGAAACTGGAACAGAGAGGAATAAGTTTTGGTGATCTAGTATATTCCAAGGCAATTGAAGTTAATAATAATTTAGTATACTCCAACATGGCCAGCACATAAAATTTGTTAAATGATTTTACCATGAACATTTGAAGTGATAGGTGTGTTAAGTAGATACAATTGATGTTTACATAATGTATTCATGTGTCCAGTCACCACAGTGTTGTAAGTAGGCTGCTATCACATGTCACAAAAAGGAATGACATTATTAGGGCATGGAGATGTCTTTCCTATAGCTCATGAAATTGGGCATGATGGTATGCATCTCTAACACCAGGGGTAGGAGGCAATGAAAAGCAGATACCTGGAGTTCATTGACATCCAGTCTAGTAGAGTCAATGAGTTACATATTCAATAAAGTCCTGTTTTAGAAAGGGTTTCCATGAAAAGACCAGGACAAAGGGAACTCATGTTCAGGACAACAATAGAAGTTCAGAGTTCCATCCATTGTCATCAAGGCAGAAAGCATGGCAGTGTCCAGGAAGACATGGTGCTGGAGAAAGATCTGAGAGTTTAACATCTTGTCTTGAAAACAAACAGAAGACTGACTTCCAGATAGTTAAGGAGGAGGACCTCAAATTTCACCCTCACAATGACACACCTTCTCCAACAAATTCACATCTCCTAACAGTGCCACTCCGTTGGCCATACATATTTTAACCACCATAGAGATCATGTCCCAAAACTAATGTTTAGAGCAATCAGCGATCAAGGAAACACCTGATAGTCACCTTTAGCTTCCTCATATGAATTTACATGGCACATAAACATAAGTACACACATTCACATACACATACAAAACACATAACACATACACATGAAAGATGAAATTATAAATAAAGGTCCATATACCATATGCTAATTTATATAAAAGTTGTAAATTATATTTTAAAAACTGAAATAATATGTATAATTTTTTTACCTTTCCTTCCTTGTTCACAAGTATGCTTTCATACTACAGGGGTTCGGGACCCAATCAGAATACATTTTATTTGTGTATTGATACTCTACTTCCAGTACCTGACACACATTTCCAAATACCCCGCCTGTTGCTCCTGCATTTATCCCATAAGTGCCCATGATGTTATGCTTTTCAGGCATAGTCATTAGGAGATGGTCAGGGATATTCATCATGCAACACTCTAGTCTGGACATTTAAAAATGCTGCAGACTAAAGATGTCTTAATTTTTTTCCTGGGAAACACAAATAAGTGTTCAAATCAGATGAGGAACCAATGACAGACAAAGTATGATTCCATCAAACTTTAACTTAGCTTTGGGCTTACTAAGAGTACGTAGAAGTTACTTACAGGCTCAAGCTCCCCTAATCATGAATGATGATCTCTAAGAAGTAGCATCATGAAGTTGCATTTCAGTTAAACTTTAAATTCTTTTATTCTCTAGCATTTCTCAAAATTACTTGCAGTTGAGTGAAAGCAGAAAGAATAATTGTTGGACACCAAACAGTGTGCTATAGTTGTCATGTCCTCTTTTAATAAAGGAATACCAGTAGATCGATGATTATAGACATGGCAATTACATTGGTTTTCTTGATTACTTGACCAAGGCATTGTCTGCTCTAATATGGTGACCATGTCATATACAGAAGAAAGAAAAATACTCATGTAACAGGTGGAATGGAGAACTGGTGAGGATATGTCACAAGAAGTCTCATCACCTGTAAAGCACAACATATTAGGATGTGAGGAAGATGATCAAGAAAAAGAGTACATAACATATTCTCTTGGAATCTGAAGGACTGGAAGAGAGGCATACCACCATCAGAAGAGAGCTAAAGGGAATGGAATGCTAATTAAGACCTTGAATTTGAAACTTACTGCCCCATCCACTGTTTCTGGCTGAAGTCTTAGTGTTTTAAGCAAAAACATAAGAAAAATTAATTCACTATAGTGGATATCTGGTCTGTTAAGGAATCTTTTCAAAGGTACGTAATAAAAGATTTCTAGAGACGGGATCCTGCAGAATCATTTGGGGTTCCTGCTGCCATCATAAAGACCCTCTGAACTGAGCCTGGCTTATTTCTTTGGGATCTCCATGAATTGGGACTTCGGAGCATCCTGAATAATTTATCTGATAGTTGAGGTTAAGATAAAACATGTAGAACCCTGATGATTCCCCTCTAGAGATATCACAGTGAGTGATATGAGCTCTGGGCTTCTTTGCTTTTCAGTCAACAGGAAATAGAGGTCAAGGTAAGCTCCTGTGAGAGAGATTTTTCTTGCCTGTCCTCTGAGTGCAGAATGTGATAAGAGAGGGAGGTCTTGTACACTGACCGAGAAAGTAAATGTAAGTTGAACAAAAGAGAGATGTGGCTGCCAGAAGATGAGTTGGTTGCAAAATTGAACCTGGCTGGAGGTTACCTGTTTATTCTAGACAAAACTCAAACTGACAACATGCACAGGAACAGAAGTAATTATATTTAGCAGCTCAAGCCTCCAAGTTAGAGAAAGGTGAGAGCAAAAACACTTTATCCCATTGGAAATACAGGTGTGTGTGTGTGTGTGTGTGTGTGTGTGTGTGTGTGTGGTGTGTTTGCGTATGCACAGTCACTTATGTGTAGTTGGCATCAGATATCTTCTTTTATCACTCTAAGTTACACAGTTTCTGTCTGTAGCTAATTTTAATAGCAAACTTGGTGTGATGATCCATTATTTCTGTCTCTTGTATATAGGGATTAAAGATAGACTGCCTCATCCATCCTGCTTTTATCCATGCTTTTTGAATCCAAACTGATTTTTATACCTCTATGGCAAGCACTTTACATGATCAGCCATTATCTAAAGCTTGAAACATGCACATTATTGAGGACACATTTTCTGGCTACTGAGTCCCTTTTTATTGGTGCTACCAAAGACAGACTAGGACAAGTATTAGAATAGTTCTCATGCTTACAAATGATCTAGAAGTATATACGTAATCTACCTATAAATAATTTTTCAAAATCCAATATTAAATCATCCTATAGTAACATTATAATAACACCACCTCAGATTATATTCTCAAGTCTCTTGGAAGAGACAGTGAAGCTGACCATGTATATTCTATATTCTTCAATGTTCTTATTACTCCAAGAAAATATTAGACAGAGTCAAATAAAGAAAAAAAAAAGGTTTCTGTGGTTTACAGTTTGTTAATGTAGTTCTTCTAGGTGGAAAGAGCATGGAATCAGGATCATAAACTGGGTCGTCTCATTTTACGTGTAGTCAGGTAGCAGGAAAAGGTGAACTCTGTTGCATGGTGTCACCCACACTTAGGGAGAGTCTTTCCATCTTGATTAAAAGAATCAAGAAACTGAGAGGCAGGTCAGAAGATTTATCTAGATCCAGTTAACTTGACCAGAAAATTAAATATCTTATGCCTAACTTCACATACACCTGGAAATACTATGCTCTCAAGAGCACGTCTTGTCTGTCCAAACATTAAAAGAGAGGATATGAATGCTTGTGTACGTATGATTGGGAAATAATTGTATTTGTAAATTTGATGAAGTTCTGCACATAAAATGTTTTATAAACAAAACATTGTTATTGAAACAAAAATGTCCGTGAGAAGAGAAAGTTGTTTTTTCTCCTCAATTTTCTCACTATTAGAATATGGGCATAAGTGACACAATATCTACATTTCATATCAGATTCCTAGTTAGAAACTTTGGCCCAGAAACTGCCCCCTTTTACTTCTGAGTAGAGGTACAGGTATTATTTTTAGAGTCTTCAAATATCTCAGCTCTGGATAGTAAAAGTGGTGTTTCTATGTCTAACAAAGGTATTGTTCCTATGACCAGTGACCTTGCACCTATGCTACTGCCCACATATAATTATTGAGTATTTGGGTCCCAGAACAGTTCAAAATCACTACCATAGAAAGTCTAGAGAAGATGAAAATGGGAATAGATTCAATGAAACAAGACAGTATTCTGAGCAAGTAATATTTACATGTGTGACTAATAGAAGCACACAACAAAATTAGAATAGAAATATAGCAGATTTCACAAGAGAAGAAAGACTTATATCATAGGAAAGAACACATCTCACCTTCTGCAAACCAAATTGAGAATGTCAGGCACTTGCCAAGGGACCTGTGAATGTGATAAGTCAGAGACTAGAAAGAGAAGGTCAAAGACAGAGATGTGACATGGTATTGCAGTTTACTTTCTGTTGCTATGGTAAAGCAATGAACAAAATCAACATGAGAAGAGAAAGTATTTATTTGTTGTCCAGGCAACTATACATCTTTGAATGAAGCTGAGAAATTTATGGCAGGATATCTGGAAGTAGGAGCTAAAGTAGAGATCATGGAGGAAAGTTGCTTCTTGGCTTGCTTGCTCTAACTTCTGCTCTGCCATTTTCCTTATACATCCCAGGCCCATTTGCTCAGAGCATGGCAAAACCCATATTTGGTTATTTGTTCTTCTATCAGTTATCAATTAAGAAAATGCCCCACATATATGACACAGGCCACTGTGATGGAGGCAATCCCTCAGTAGAGATTGTCTCTTCCCAATTGTCAACTTCACAATCAAGATTTGCTATAGTACATGGTGAAGGCAGGGTTTATAAAACACATCACTTAACTGCATGCACAACTTATAGAATTCAAAGGAGGTATAGTCAGAGAATTCTAACAGTGACCTGCCTGAAAATATGTTTTGAACTTTAAAATATCACTGGAAGTCAAGGTTTAAGAGCAAGAGAGAGGGTTCAGTTCAAAAAGTCCTTCTCTGTTAAACCTGAGAAGCTAATGTTAGTTCTCAATTATCCATATTAGAATGAATGAATGAATGAATGAATGAATGAAGCTCCAGGTACAGCAGCTTTATGTAATCCCAGTTCTGAGTAAGTGGAGAGAACAGGATCTCTGAAGCTTACCTCAGTAAAAAGGTGAGCTTCAGGTTCTGTGAGATACTTCAACCCATAACATAAGGTAGAGAACAATGGTTGGCCTCTACACATAGTTACCTATATATACAGTCACCTGCATACACATGCACATAGTCACCTTCACACACACATCCCCAAATAGTTATCTGAACATATGCCTATATTCATAATTATTTGCACAGTGATGCACATAGTCACAGTACACATGTCTGCATCCACATGCCACCTGCACAGACATGTACATACATACATACATACACACACATACACACACAAAAAAAACACACAGACATACACACAAATACACACACACACACACACACACACACACACACACACACACACCACATACAAAAAATAGAACCATTACTTTTCATTGGTTTTTTTACAATTGATTTTATACATGTTTTTAAGTAATAGTTTTATACTTCAGAAATGACTATTTGTAGGTTTTAACTATTGGTCTCTGCCACATATACAATTTTCTTGTCCTTTACATTTTAGATATCATTATTGATAGTCATCATCATAAACTAAGCAGCCACAAAGCTTATTTCTGAAACATTTTAGTTTTCCCAATCTCTGAATTGCACTTCCTGTTTTCATTTATCTTCTTTAATTCAGATATAATGGGTTGTTTTTGGCTTATGTAAAAGCTATTTTTTGGTACTCAACTCTATTCTTAACTATTTTATGAAAGTGGATTGAAGTGCTCTTTTTATAGGAACTGGAGTACATACATATATTTATATGTATATACACACCCAGACACTTACCCATTGTATGTGTAGAGAAAAGGAAATACAGAAGCTATCTGGTCTCTCCCCCATCTTCTTGGAGGAAGGCATGGAAGACACAGAGAGAATACTTCACTTTAGAATTGTAGAGTCAAAGTAATGTGAGTCTAGCTTCACCAATGCAAACATAGTAAAATGGGTTAGTAAATCCAGTTAAATTTTAATAGTTTCCAGGAGATTATTTGGCTGTGTGTTAGTTAATTTCTTCAAGTGCCCGAGTCTGTTCCATTGTCTGTAAAATTACATATAGCTATATAAGTTAATGAAATTTTGTAATTCTTAAATAATGCACTGTATGATATGTATAACAATAGTAGCCAACTCAATAGAATCTACAATAATCTAAGAGACAGACCTCTGAATATGTCTACAGGAACCTTGAAGACCTGGATAAATGAGGTATAAAGACCTATTCTAAATGTGATTGACACATCCCATTGGCTGAGTCTTGACCTAACAAAAGTGAGACAGTAAGATTCCCATCAATCCTACCACTCATTGCTTTCAGAGTATGAACACGTTTTAGTCAGCTGCTGTTCATGCTCCTGCTGCCATGGCTTCTACATCGTGATGGACTGTAACCTCAAACTGTGAGCCAAAATGAACCCTATTTTTTCTTTAAGGTGCTTTTGTCAAGTGTTTTGTTACAACATTGAGTACTTCACATATAGTATCTAAAAACCTTGAGGGATTTGTGAAATCAACACCATATACTACTTTATTGTTATGATTAATGTTATTATAAACATGAATTTGGAACATGACAACAAAGACTATTCAGTTTTATAGTTTCACTCAGAATCTTAGCTCTTGAATTTGTTCTTAACTGGCAGTACTAACTCAGAATAATAATTATTTCTGCTATAATACTTGTTAGTTCTTTAGCCATGAAATAGTCATTTAGATTTTCTAGCTAAAGAGAAAGAAAAAGAAAAAAGGAATGATGTAGGAGTATGAGATCTACACTAGATCTCTATTATTAAGAGCTAGTGCTCAATAGAAGCAAAGCAATGCCAATCGCACAGTGATTGCTCAGTGAGTATTGACTTGTTATCCTTAGTGCCTCACATATAGTATTAGAATGTTACTGTAATCTCCTAATTTCAAAGGTTATTTTATTAAATGATAGGTAAATGATATAGCAGAAACTTGAAATGAATAAGAGGTGAAAGAAAAAATTCCTCCCTCATTATCTATTTCTCATTTTTTTTCTTACAAGGTCAGGTTGCAAATCCTACTACCGAACTGTGCACACTACTAGTACAGTCTTAAGTCATTTCATCATTTGGTTAACTAATAGTGATTTTTTAAATATTAATTTATTAATTTGCTTTATATCCTGATGGCAGCACACCCACCTCTCCTCCCATACCCACCCTCCCACCATCCTGCTCCCATTCCAGTTTTCACTCCTATTCACAGAAATGGACTCACCCCAACCCCTCACCCCCAATAACAAATCACTCTGATACATCAAGTCTCATCAGGATTAAGTAGCAGCTGATATAAACAGATGTAGAGACACACTGCTAAACAATATATGGAACTCTGGAGTTTTGTGAAGAGTGTGTGTGTGTGTGTATGTGTGTGTGTATGTGTGTGTGTTTGTGTTTGTGTTTGTGTTTGTGTGTGCATGTGAGCTCACACACTCAGGGGTTGGTTGCATGTGCTGAGGGTCAAGGACAGCACAAGAAGGCATACGGAGCAAACTAACCACCTGGGTCCGTACTAACTCCCAGAAACTGACCATGAAAAACAAAAACAAGAACAAAACAAAACAACAAACAAACAAACAAACAAACAAACTAAAAACAGCATGCATGCACTGTACCTAGGTTCCCTACATATATGAACCAGATTGCAGCTTGGACTTTATATTTGTTTACCAACTGCAATCCGGGTTGTCTCTGACTCAGACTCTGTTGCCTGCCTTTGGATCTCTTTCAAATTGGACTGCTTTGTCTGTCCTCAGTGGGAGAGATTGTGCATAATGGACTTTTAAATTGAATATAATATATTGTATATTGTATGGATATATGGTTCATGTGCCTGTCATAATACACATGAGGAGGCCAGACATAACCTCAGTAATCATGAGAATCAATCTTTTCCTAGCACCTCATTTAAGAAAGAATTTCAAGTTGCTTTCTGATACTTATGCCAGGCTAGCTCATAAGAAGTGCAGTCTGATAGGTTTGGAACCCTGGAGCTGGTTTGGGGGTCTGCTGCTGCTGAAGAAAGCATCTAGCCCTGGACTAGAGCAAAGGAAGCAGCTCTGGCTTGTCCCAGCAGGGAGGTTGTCCTTAGCTTGACAGTAGCAGGTTTGGTGGAAGTTGTGGCAGGGAGAACAGGAAGCCACCATCCCTTTTTTAAATTGGATATTTTCTTTATTTATGTTTCAAATGTTATCCACTTTCTTGATTTTTCCTCCAGAAACCCCCTATTCCATTCTCCCTCACCCAGCTTCTATGAGGGTGCTCTTCTAACCACCCACCAACTTCCTCCCAGCTCCCCTCTATGGCTTCCTTAAACTGGAGCATTGAACCTTCACAGGAACACGGGCCTCTCCTCCCATTTTTGGCCAACACAGCCATCCTTTGCTACATATGTGACTGGAGCCATGGGCTACTCCTGTGTACATTTCGGTTGGTGGTTTAGTCCCTGGGAGCTCTGGAGTGTCTGGTTGGTTCATATTGTTCTTCCTTCTAGGGGATTTCAAACCCCTATAGCTACTTAAGTCCTTTCTCTAACTCCTCCATTGGAGACCCTGTTCTCAGTCAAATGGTTAACGGTGAGCATAGTTGTCTGTGTCAGTAAAGCAGAGCTCTGGCAGAGCTTCTTAAGAGACAGTTAAAATCAGGCTCCTGTCATCATGCATTTCTTAGCATCCACAATAGTATGTGGGATGGATTTTCAGGTGGGGCAGTCTCTAGATGGCCTTTCCTTAAATCTCTGCTCTACACTTGGTCTATGCATTTTCTCCTGTGAGTATTTTGTTCCCCCTTTCAAAGAAAGACTGAGGCATCCGCACTTTGGTCTTCCTTCTTCTTGAACTTCATGTGGTCTGCAAACTGTGTATTGGGTATTCTAAGATTTTGGGCTTATAGCCACTTATAAGTGAGTGCATATCCTGTCTGTCCATTTGTAATTGTGTTACCTCACGGAGGATGATATTTTCTAGTTCCATCCATCTGCCTAAGAGCTTCATGTGGTCATTGTTTTTAATAGCTAAGTTTTTAATATATCCATTGTGTAAATGTACCATATTTTCTGTATCCATTTCTTGGTTGAAAGACATCTGGGTTCTTTCCAGCTTCTGACTTTTATAAATAAGGCCACTATGAACATAGTGGAGTATGTGTCCTTGTTTTATGTTGGAGCATCTTTTGTGTATATGTACAGGAGTGGTATAGCTGGGTCCTCAGGTAGTACTACGTTCAATTTTCTGAGAAACCTCCAGACTGATTTCCAGAGTGGTTGTACTAGCCTGTAATCCCACCAAAAATGGGGGAGTATTCCTCTTTCTTCACATCCTCACCAGCATCTGCTGTCATCTGAGTTTATGAACTTAGTCATTTTGACTGTTTTCCAAGGAACTTACTGAAGACAAGTATAGCAGCAGGGATGACTCAATGGAAACTCAATCACTGCAAAGCCCATCTAACTATGAGTGATGACCCACAGAAGCCAAAGCTGTGTAGTTGTATGCATGACTTGAACATACTGTGTCAGTGCACACCTTGTGATGACCTGAGACTTTCTTCCTTCAGCAACTGTTTGCTGTTCACATAATCTTGGTCCTTTTAACCCCATTTCAGGAGTGCATGAGCATTGTATTCTTTATTAATTTCATGAATCTTGTAAATTTCATTTCCTTCCTGAGTCTTGATGAAACTTTAATATGGAATATTTCAACTTGATAGGTGATGGTTCAACTCCAGATGTGATTTCTAGTCCAGGAATTTCAACTTTTCCTCTCTGAACCTGTCCATAACTGCCCATTGCCTAAACAAACAAACAAGAAACAAAAACAAAACCATAAGAAATGTGTTGTTTTCTTAATTGGGTGGCCAAGTCTTAGAAAGTCTTAAATAGACTAGAAAAGTTCCAGTCACATAGTTTTTCAAGGAAGCACCATGCATTCTTGTGCGAAATTCATCAATGTGTACCCGAAAACAGAGTAGCTAGTTACAATGCTTTCATCTCATGTAATAAATGGAGGAGTCATTGGCTAGAAATAAAGTTCTGAACCTAATGTTAAGGGTCAGGGACAATAATTTGATGCTTATCAAGAACCTCGTTGTATGGGCACATTTACTTCTCCTTTTGTATTAAATACAAGAGAAATTAATTCCTCATTGCCTTAGTGAAAGTGAGTTAGGGGATTATGCCTGCAAGACTATTGAATTCTTAATGTGCTATTCATACATTAGTCTATTCATACTTGGCTATGGATAGGGCAGTGAGAGTATGCAAGAATAGTGGGTACTATGTTGTGTTTCCTGAGAAAATGTAAACACCATCTCCTTACTGCAGGTAGGGCATCAGTAACAGACCAAAAATAAAACAATACAAAAAAAAAAACAATAACAACAAAAAGAACAAAGAAACAAAACTATTCTACCCAGTTTGAACTTAATGAACTAGTGAGATTATTGTTGTTGTAGAGGAGTATGAATGAGAGAATTGCAGGATCTTGACTAACTCACAAACAGATGAATCACTGTACAGGCAACCAAACATGAGTGCCAACCCACAAAAGATGCATCCTGACATTTACCTGCTGCAATCTTGAAGAGTCTTGTTTCCATAGCAATTGTTACTGTTCAAATAACTTTGGGAAAGAAGCTTGTGAATCTCAGAAAGATCAGAAGTTCCCTAGGGCTATCAAGCAAACATTTCATAGGGTGGATAGAGGGATCTACATCCTTACTTTGGAGGACTGGTGTAATGCCACCGTACAAGTGGAATATGATGGACTTAGGAATTTACCTACCATAATCTCTTCCTCCCTACATGTGTATTCTTACCGTCATTCATCCCTTTACATAAACATTACTTATTGCTTACCAGATGAAAATGTGTATTAATCAGCATCCAACACTTTTAAAGCTTAATAGCGTTTTCCTTTACAGATATCCAAATGTACAGTTTAAACATTCATGTATAATATTACTGAAAACACAATGGCTCCTGTGGATATATTTATTATTTTATGTTGTCTTAAGTCCTAGTTTCAACCTTAATCTCCCAGTTTGTCTCACATGTTTAAACCTCTTTTTTTTGACCACTGTTAGAAGTTCCATAGAATTTGTACAGCTTTTTATTTTTTAGAGAATATTTGCTGAAGTTCTGGTGAAATGTATGATCATATTCCAAAAGGAGAAGAGAATATCAGATTCTGGTTGCTTTTTCTATTGTATTCAGATGTTGTTCTCTGGATCCTGGATGACTTCTCTTTGGAGACTCCAACCCTGTGGAAATGCTTTGCCTTTGATTTATCTTTCCCTTTTTATTCTGCTTCTAGAATTCTAAAAGGAGCATGAGATAAAGGATAGACCTAATGGTCACTTGTCTAGCATTTGTCATCCTTCATATAATGCCAGAATGACAAAGAAGAGGAAGAGGGAGAGGAGAAAGGGAAAGAGGAGGAGACAAAGTAAAGGACTATGTTCCTTATTTCAGAACAGTGTTATTGGATTCAATACTTGTAACTTATATATTCGTAAAAAATTGATAATATACTTCTGAGAAATTGGAAGTGGAGAAAAGATGAGACAGTAATCAGGTACTTGAAATACATGAAATACATTTGTGAAAATGTAATATAAAAGCTAGTATTGTTTGCAATTAGTATGAATAAAAATATTTTTTAAATTTAAAGTCTTCATTATTTAAAAGAAACATAACAATTTCACATAGTTATTTAACAATTTTTAAAGAATGAAACTGAGGCCCTCTTTGCCACAAAACAACTGCTTAATATAAAGACAGACTTGCTGTCCCCTGGCCTTTCTCTGTCTTTGTCTAGACCTTTCTATGACCACTTTGCAGCTAGTCATTAAGCTATTTATCTAACTGAAACTCTAGGCTAAGGAAAGGTTAAAAACAGCTTTTAGAACAGCACTTTTATTTTAACACCAGGAATGAAACACTTAATAACTAGAAGCACAGTTGTTGAGCTCCTGTGTAATTTAGCACTATGTGGGCATCACAAGATCCACAGCAACTGGGTTCTTGGGGGAAGGGTGATAATGAGGGGGAGGAGGGGGAGGGGAACAGCCATATAGAAGGGGAGAGAGAGGTTAGGGGGATGTTGGTCTGGAAACCAGGAAAGGGAATAACATTTGAAATGTAAATAAGAAATACCCAATTTAATAAAGATGGAAAAGAAAAAGAAAAGATCCACGGCCACAGAACAAAGGTATCATTTCAGAGTTTTCATGTGAATTGAGGCCAGAAAAATTCCTGCAAAGTGATCAAACAGGGAAAAGTGAAATGGTGACAGCTTTCTACCACACCTACTTCCCTCCCCTTTTCATGTGCCACACTTTTAAAGTTATAAAGGGAAGGGTTCTTAGAAGTGCAGACAATCCTGAGACCTCAGAGGAAACCACCATTTTTGCCTACTTCAGCTCATATTCCTGGCCCAAGAGGAAACTGCATAGTGCCTCTGGATACAGAAATATAGAAGCAGTCAACAGCAGGAACCTGCTGGTTTCTGTGTGCACCCAGAACTGAACTAAACCTGTCCAACAGTTCCCTGCACCCAAATCTCTTGGGAGAGAGAGCTGGATCCTCAGAAGTGCGAACAATCCTGAAAACACTGAGGAGACAACTACTTTCTGTTCACATTCCAGATACAAGAGGAAACCCCCTAGTGCCATTTGTGCCCTCTGGGCAACAGAATCTAGGAGTAGTTAGGGGCAGGACCCTTCATGTTTCTGCCTGCACTGATTGCTGCACTTTAACCAGGAGCACCTACCCACCTGAGAGCAGAGATAAGACTAAATCTTCTGTGCCAAGAGAGCTTCCTGGAGGCTTGAGGTCACACAAAACTAGGAGGAGCTCTCTGTTCCCAGATCTGGCTGAAAGAAAACAGGTCTACAGGCGTGCTGACACAGAGGGCTACAGGAGAGTCAAGCCACTGTCAGAAACAACAAGACAAGCTAACACCAGAGACAACTTCTTAGCAAGAGGCAAGCTTGGAAATCTAAGCAACAGAACCCAACACTAATCTGCAGAGCCTAATTCTCCAACCAAAGCAGTTACTAGATATCCAAACAAACTGGTAAAAACAAAATTTGGGTTTAAAATCACATCTTATGAAGATGATAATGGAGGACTTTAAGAAGGACATAAATACAGGACAACACACATAAACAAATAGAAGCCCTTAAAGAGGAAACATAAAAATTACTTAAATAATTGCATGAATTATATGAAAACCAAACAGGTTAAGGAATTGAACAAAACCATCCAAGATTTAGAAATGGAAATAGAAACAATAAAGAAAGCACAAAGGGAGATGACCCTGGAGATAGAAAACCAAAGAAAGAGATCAGGAGTCATAGATGTAAGCATCACCAACAGAATACAAGAGATAGAAGACAGAATCTCAGGGGCATAAGATTCCATAGAAAACATTGACACAACTGTCAAAGAAAGTGTAAACACAAAAACTCCTAGCCCAAAACATCCAGGAAATCCAGGACAAAGTGAGAAGATGAAACCTAAGGATAATAGGTATCTAAAAGAGTGAAGACTCCCAACATAAAGGGCCAGTAAATATCTTCAACAAAATTATAGAAGAAAACTTCCCTAACCTAAAGAAGAGATGCCCATAAACATACAAGAAGCCTACAGAAGTAAAAATAGATTGGACCAGAAATGAAATTCCTCCCATCACATAACAGACAAAACACCAAATGCACAAAAGAAAGAAAGAATATTAAAAGCATTAAGGGAAAAAGGTCAAGTAACATACAAAGGCAGACCTATGAGAATTGCACCAGGCGTCTCACCAGAGATCATAAAAGCCAGAAGATTCTGGGCAGATATCATACAGACCATAGGAGAACACAAGTGCCAACCTAAGCTACTATATCCAGCAAAACTCTCAATTAACATAGATGAAGAAACCAAGCTATTCCATGACATGACAAATTTACACAATATCTTTCTATAAATCCAGCCCTACAAAAGATAATAGATGAAAAACTCCAAGACACCCTAGAAAAAGCAATAAAGTAATCTCCTTGCAAAGAAACTGAAAGAAGAGAGACACACAAAAATAATAACACCTCTAACAACAAAAATAACAGAAAACAACAATAACTGTTTCTTAATATTTTTAACATCAATGGAATCAATTCCCCAATAAAAAGACTTAGACTAAGATACTGGATACATAAAGAAAACCCACCTTTTTACTGCATACAGGAAACCCACCTCAGACAAAGACAGACATTACCTCAGAGTAAAAGTCAAGAAAAAAATTTTTTCCATGCAAATGGTCCGAAGAAACAATCTGGAGTAGCCATTCTAATATCAAATAAAATCAACTTTCAACCAAATGTTATCAAAAAAGTTAAAGAAGGACACTTCATATTCGACAAAGGAAAAGATACCAATATGAACTCTGAATCCTAAATATCTATGCTCCAAATTCAATAAGACCTACTTTCACAAAAGTAACCTTACTAAAGCTCAAAGAACCCATTGGACCTCATACAATAATAGTAGGAGATTTCAACACCTCACTCTCATCATAGGAGAGATCATGGAAAGAGAAACTAAAGAGAGACATTGAGAAACTAAAAGAAGTTATGAACTAAATGGATTCAACAGACATTTATAGAACATTTTATCCTAAAACAAAAAATATACCTTCTTCTCAGCACCTCATAGTACCTTCTCTAAATTGACTATATAATCTACCACAAAACAGGCCACAACAGATGCAAGACAATAGAAAAAATCTGATGCATCCTATCATAACACCAGGGACTAAGGCTGGTCTTCAATTACAAAAATAACGACAGATTACCCACATAAGCATGGAAGTTGAAGAACACCCTACTCATTGATAACTTGGTCAAAGAAGAAACAAAGAAAGAAATTAAAGACTTTTTATAATTTAATGAAAATGAAGGCACAATATACTAAAACTTAAGGGACGCAACGAAGGCAGTGCTAAGAGGAAAACAGATAGCTCTGAGTGCCTCCAAAAAGAAACAGGAGGAAGCATACATTAAAAGCTTGATAGCACTCTTAAAAGCTCTAGAACAAAAAGAAGCAAATACTCCAAGAGTAGTAGAAGGTAGGAAATAATCAACCTCAGGGTAGAAAGAAACCAAGTAGAAACATAAATGATTATACAAGGAATCAACAAAACCAGGAGCTGGTTCTTTGAGAAAATGAAAAAGATAGATAAACACTTAGCCAGACTAACCAGGGGGCACAGAGAGTGTATCCAAATTATTATAATCAGAAATGAAAAGGGAATCATAACAACAGAATCTGTGGAAATGCAAAAAAAAAAAAACAACAACAAAAAAAAAAAAAAACCAAAAAAACAAATCCTACTACAAAAGCCCATATTCAACAAAACTGGAAAATCTGGAGGAAATGGAAAATTTCCTAGACAATTACCAAAGTTAAATCATCAACAGATAAAACCATCTAAACATCCCCATAACTTGTATAGTAATAGAAGCAGTTATTAAAAGTCCCCCAACCAAAAAGATCCCAAGAGCAGATAGGTTTAGTGCAGAATTCTATCAGACCTTCATAGAAGACCTTATACAGATAGTGTCCAAACTATTCCAAAAAATAGGAACACACAGAGAACTTCCCAATTCCTTCTATGAAGCCACAATTACCTTATGCCTAAACCACACAAAGACCCAACAAAGAAAGTGAACTTCAGACCAATTTCCCTGTGAATATTGATGCAAAAATACTCAATAAAATTCTCACAAACTGAATTCCAGGGCACATCAAAACGATCATCCATCAGGATCAAGTAGGCTTCATTCCAGGAATGCAGGGATTGTTCAACATAAGGAAATCCATCAACATAATCCCCTATATAAGCAAACTAAAAGGGGGGGTGGAGAAGGGGGACACATGACCATTTCATTAGATGGTGAGAAAGGATTTGATAAAATTCAACACCCCTTCATGATAAAAGTCTCGGAAAGGTCAGAAATTCAAGGCCCATGCTTAACCATTGTAAAAGCAATATACAGCAAACCAGTAGCTAATATTAAATTAGATAGAAACTTGCAGCAATACGACTAAAATCAGGTACTAGACAAGGCTGCCCTCTCTCCCTACTTATCCAATATAGTACTCAAATTCCTAGCCAGAGCAGTCAGACAACAAAAGGAAGTCAACGGGATACAAATTGGAAAGGAAGAAGTCAAATATATGTATTTGCAGATTATATGATAGTATGCGCAAGTGACCCTAAAAGCTCTACCAGGGAACTAATAAGTCTAATAAACAACTTCAGTAAAGAGGATGGGTATAAAATTAACACAAACAAATATGTAGCCTTCCTCTACTCAAAGGATAAACAGTCTGAAAAAGAAGTTAGAGAAATGACACCCTCCATAATAGTCCCAAATATCATAAAATACCTTGGTGTGACTGTAGCCAAGCAAGTGAAAGATTTGTATGATAAGAACTTCAAGTCTCTGAAGAAAGAAGTTAAAGAAGATCTCAGAAGATGGAACGACTTCCCATGCTCATGGATTGGCAGGATTAATATAGTAGAAATGGCCATTTTTCCAAAAGCAATTTATAGATTGAATGCAATCCCCATAAATATTCCAGCTCAACTCTTCATAGAGTAAGAAAGAGCAACTTGCAAATTCATTTGGAATAACAAAAAAAAAAAATCAAAAAAAAAAAAAAAAACAGGATAGCAAAAAAAAGTCTGCAACAATAAAAGAACTTCTGGGGGAATCATCATACCTGACCTCAAGCAGTATTACAAAGCAACAGTAATAAAAAATGTATGGCATTGGTACAGAGACTGCCAGGTAGATCAGTGGAATAGAAATGAAGACCCAGAAATGAACCAACACCCCTTGGTCACTTGATCTTTGACAAAGAAGCTAAAACCATCCAATGGGTAAAAGATAGCATTTTCAACAAATGGTACTGGTTCAACTGGAAGACACCATGTAGAACTATGTAAATCAACCCATTCTTATAGCCCTGTATAAAGCTTAAGTCCAAGTGGATCAAGGGCCTCCACATCAAACCAGATATACTCAAACTAATAGAAGAAAAAGTGGGAAGAGTCTTGATCACAGGGACACAGGGAAAAGTGTCCTGAACACAACACCAATGGCTTATGCTCAAAGGACAAGGATCTACAAATAGGACCTCATAAAACTGCAAAGCTTCAGTAATGCACTGGCAACTGACATTAGGACAAAACAGCAACCAACAGATTGGGAAAAGATCTTTATCGATCATACATCTGATAGAGGGCTAATATCTGAAATATACAAAGAACTCAAGAAGTTAGACTCCAGAGAGCCAAATAACCTTATTAAAAATGGGGTACAGAGTTAAGCAAATAAATCTCTGCTGATGAATATTGAATGGTTGAGAAGTACCTAAAGAAATGCTTGATATCCTTAGTCATTAGGGAAATACAGATCAAAACAACCGTGAGATTAAAGCACACATCAGACAGAATGGCTAAGATCAAAACTCAGGTGACAACACATACTGGCAAGGATGTGGAGAAAGAGGAACACTCTTCCATTGTTGGTGGGATTGCAAACTGGTACTCTGGAAATCAGTCTTGATGTTTCTCAGAAAATTGGACATTGCACTACCTGAGGACCCAGCTATACTTCTCCAAGTTTTATACCCAAAAGATGCTCCAATATACAACAAAGACACATGCTCCACTATATTCATAGTAGACTTATTTATAATAGTCAGAAGCTGGAAAGAACCCGGATTCTCTTCAACACAGGAATGGATACAAAAAAATGTGGTACATCTACATAATGGAGTACTAGTCAGCTCTCAAAACCAAAGCGTGAAAGTTTTACCCTTCTTAAAAGGGGAAACAAAAGTATTCATAAGAGGGGACATGAAGGCAATGTTTGGAGCAGAGACTGAAAAAATGGCCATTCAGAACTTGCCCAACATGGGTATACAGCTCATATACATACCAAAACTAGATAGGATTGATGAAGGTAAGAAGTGTATGCTGGCAGGAGTTGGATATAGTTGTCTCATGAGAGGCACAGACAGATCATGTCAAATACATAGGTGAATGGTAGCAGCAAACCATTGAACTGAGAATGGATCCCCAGTTGGAGGAATTAAGAGAAAGAATTGAAAAAGCTGAAGGGGATTTCAACCCCATTAGAACAACAATGCCAACTAACCAGAGCTCCCAGTTACTAAACCACTACCCAAAAAGTTTACATGGACTGATCCATGGTTCCAGCAGCATATGTAGCAGAGGATGGCCTTGTTGAGCATCAGTGGAAGAAGAAACCCTTGGTCCTGCCAAGGCTGGAAATTCCAGTGTAGGGGAATGTTGCGGGGTTATGAATGGGGAGAACACACTTCTAAAAGAAGGAGAGGGGAATGGGATGGTGACTTATTCCAGAAAATCGGAATTGGGAATAATATTTGAAACATAAATAAAAATTATCAAATAAGAGAAAAGAAAAGGAAAGTACTCATGAAAAATTGCTTTAAATAAATCAATCATCATTAATTCTGTTTACTTATTTCTTAAATTCTTATCCATTGTGCTTCTGTTAACATTCTGAAGTTTTAAAAAAATTATTCTCAAGTACCATTCTGTGAAATATAGTAAGTAATAAGTAATTACTTAATAAGAAACACCGATTAAAAACATGTTCTTCAATACAGTTTCAATTCATTTTCCTCAAAAAATACTTTTAGGTTTTTTTGCATGTGGACATATTTAAAAGAAAATTGTTAGTACACTTGTAACTTTACTGTGAAAATCTTCCTCAAGGAACAAGACAGCTAATGCAGGAAGCTCAACATATTTGTATTCTCCTGAGACCAGTTAGGCAAGAGTTAAAAAATGTGTTTCCCTTTGCTGCTTCTGTGGTGGTTTCTCAGAATGGGTGCAAGGGTGCTTCTTGTCAGTACAAAGGGTAGATGGAACCTTTTAAGGAGGTAAGTAAAAGGATTGTTTTATAGCTCTAAATTCGCAGACTAAAGTTGAAGAGTAGTACCTTTCTCCTGCATAAACCCAGACTCTTTCTCACTGAGCAGATAGTAGCCTGACATATATCTGCAGGAAGGTAATACTGACACTCAGAATTCACTTTTTGTCCTCTCCTCTTTGTCCCCAAATGAATCACCTGTTCGTAAGTTTGGTTAAATTAGGCTAATGAGAGTGTAGATTTTGAGGTGTACTTCAGACCTTTCTTAATGCTTCCAAAGTTCCAAGAACATACATAGAGAATTCAAACAAGCCTTTACTCATAAGAAAGGCAAATGGTGACAAAAAAAAGCTTTGAAATAAGATGATCTTGTATTTGAATTCCAAATTTTTGTCAAAGTAGATATATGCTTTGTATTTAATATCTAATGTAATACCTTTCATATACTTAATTTGCAAAGGGAATAATAGAGTTATAACAGAGATATATAATAATTGAGTTGTGATGTTCAGTAAACAATGTCTATGTAGATACCATAAAATGATATTAGGACTTGGAGTTACCTTCCTCCCCCATTAATCTTTGGAATCCACAATCATGGAAAATACTCTAAATAAAAAGATAGTTCACAAAGGATTGAGGAGAGCTCAGTGAGTAAAGAAGCTGCTATATAAACATTAGAACCTGAGTTATATCCCAGGATTCCATTTGCAAAATTAGGCCTGCCAGAACACACTTATTTATTTATTTATTTATTTATTTATTTATTTATTTATTATTGGATATTTTATGTTTACTTTTCAAATGTTATCCCTTTTCCCCCCTCCCCCTGTTTCTATGAAGATGCTTCTACTCCCACCCACTCATTCATACCTCAAAGCCCTGGAATTCCCCTACCTCCCAAGCTGCAATATCTTCCTTCTCTGGTATTATCCAGGAAATTTTATAACAACGATGTCAATACAGTTCAAAAGATTCAGAATAATTCCTTTTATGTGCTAGGGTCATTTTGGCAGCTTGACTTGCCAACTTTAGGAATATCTTGGACAAAGATTAGGTCCTGGTTCATAGAATTTTCTTATAAAATTAAACAAACTTTATGGTATATAGAATAAGTAATAAATAGAGTGCAATGTGGTTGTGTAGAGTTGTATTAAACTGTGAAGTAGCTTCCACATGCTAACTGCACTGTATCCATCACTCATGGTTTCCCATCCCCAGGTCTCCATCTAGTGCAATGCAATGGTGCGGTTTGTTGAACAAGAGTCACATTTCTAGAACCTTGTGAAAGACAATGAGTTCAAGCCCTATTAACTCATTCTTTCTGATATCTTTACATTCATAATGGAGGAAAAAAACTAGCCTAGAGAAATGGCTCAATTAGTAATCAGGAAGATTTAAATTCAGTTCCCAGAACTCATGTCAAAAAACCAGGATTGCTGAGTTGTGGTTCCTCAGTTAAGAGCATATACTGAAGGAACACCCATTCAGAACCTGCCCCACATGTGGCCCATACATATACAGCCACCGAATTAGACAAGATGGATGAAGCAAAGAAGTGCAGACCGACAGGAGCCGGATGAGGATCGCTCCTGAGAGACACAGTCAGAATACAGCAAACACAGAGGCGAATGCCAGCAGCAAACCACTGAACTGAGAATAGGACCCCCGTTGAAGGAATCAGAGAAAGAACTGGAAGAGCTTGAAGGGGCTCGAGACCCCATATGTACAACAATGCCAAGCAACCAGAGCTTCCAGGGACTAAGCCACTACCTAAAGACTATACATGGACTGACCCTGGACTCTGACCTCATAGGTAGCAATGAATATCCTAGTAAGAGCACCAGTGGAAGGGGAAGCCCTGGGTCCTGCTAAGACTGAACCCCCAGTGAACTAGACTGTTGGGGGGAGGACGGCAATGGGGGGAGGGTGGGGAGGGGAACACCCATAAGGAAGGGGAGGGGGGAGGGGGATGTTTGCCCGGAAACCGGGAAAGGGAATAACACTGGAAATGTATATAAGAAATACTCAAGTTAATAAAAAAAAAAAAAAGAGAGTATATACTGCTATTTGCAGGTACCAGAGTTATGTACCAACACTCATGTCGGGCAGCTCATGACTCTCTGTAACCCCGGTTCCAGAGGAATACTGTCTATCTTCTTACTTTTGTCGGTTCAATATAACAGAGAGAGAGAGAGAGAGAGAGAGAGAGAGAGAGAGAGAGAGAGAGAGAGAGAGAGAGTAAATCCAAAAAAATCTGCTTTTAAAAGGCCAGATCTCTCTTCTATGTATATGTTGTGGCTCTTACCTTGATGTATTGTATGGGAATCATAAATTTAGGAGTGAATTATTTCTGACTCTTTTACCTACTTTTTCAGATCTTTTCCCTCCTGTTAGGTTGCCTTGTCTAAGTTTGGTCTTTGTTTTGTTGTGTTGTTACTGTCCAAGAACACAAGAATGATAGCCAGTTTCAACTAGTACGCAAAAGCAAAGAGAATTTATTCAGCTGAATTTTCTGAATGCAAGGGTCTCTTCATTTCAGAATGGAAAACTCTAATAGACTGACAGGTCCAGCATTTATTGTCAGTTAGACAAATTCCAAGGAATGGTATGTGCTTCTTTACCTTGATTGGTGATCTCTCTCTATGGGTCTGACTGATTCTACAATTGGTTAGGCTCTGGAGACTTCTTCCCAGGGGGTTGCTTATACTTTCTAGCTATCTATTCTTACTTCAAGCAAGATGACAAGGTGTTCTCAAATTAGCTTGCCACAGGCTGACCACAGCTTCCTGGATCTGGGTTCTCATATCTGGGAAACAAAAACTAAGGCCTATTCTTCCAAACTGCCAGTGTGTGGCCTGTCTTGGAGTCACCATGGCTCTGACTAACTTGGTCCTCTCAGTATTTGGTTGTAGTCTGTTTAAGGCCTGCTGTTTTCTGTTGGGAAATAGAGGAGGCATGGATTTGGGGAAGAAGGAAGGTGGGGGTAGGGCTGGGAAAAGTGAATACTATGGTCAGGTGATATTTTATAAGGAAATAATACATATATGTACGTGTGGTGTATGTGTGTGTGTGCATGCGTGCGCACGGCCATATCTCAGCCTTGTGGAAGTGAAGATAGGAGGATCCCTAGGGTTCAGTAAAAAGGCAATTAGATGAGATCCTTTATTGGGACAAGCTCTGTCTCAAAAGTCCAAGATGGATGATGACATCCAAAGAATGAAGTCCAAGGATGTCTTCTAGGCTCTACATTCAAATGCATACATGTGTTCCTGTACACACATGTGAACACATATATGGAACCATATAGAATTAATATCTATATTAGTAAGAATGTTTAAGGTAATTTGTATTATTTACTGATTATACAACAAGTTGGTAGAGCTTATTATAGATATTCTTTTGAAAATAGCTCTCCAAATTGGATATTTTTTCTTTATTTTTATCAATGACAAAAGTAAAAGCCAGAGGTTACATGATTTTTCCTGATCCATGATGTTGTCCAATTGATGATTCCTGATTCAGCTCACATCTTGCTTGCTCTTGATCACGTTGACCTTTCCCATAGCTTCATCTCCCTCTTTTCCCACTCAATCAAGACTTCTCAGGACCCAGCCTATTCTGTCGAGTTAGGGCTCAACTGGGAGAACAGGGATGAATCTCCACTTCTGCTGTAGAGATGAGACTCTTAAATTTTTTGGTATTTGGACTTACTTGAAAAATTTCACCAAGTTATGACCACCTAGGATCTGCTTACAGACATTCTGATTCCATGGTCTGCAGCAGGACCTACTCTAGCATCTGCATGTCAGGTTGTTCTCCTGCAATTAGGATGTATAAGGAAGCCAGCAAAGTTGTCTTGCACTAAGATTCCCTGAATCTCCTGGGGATTCCTGACAGAAGATGGGACACAGTAAAACTAGTTGATTTTCAGCTTTTCCACTGCCAAAGCCCCTCATAACAATCTGCTGATGTCCCTGGATGCATCATTATGACAAGTGCCCAAACTGCCTCTTCTCTCTCAGTGTACCAGCTCAGACTTCTCCTGCTGGCTTCTCTCCTAAAAGAAAACCTACTAACCAGAGGTTCTGGTATCTTCCTTTTCCATAGATGCTCATTTATGAAACACATTTAGCCATATGAACACTTGAGTTTTATCCAATATACTCTATTAGTTGGATGTCACTGGAGTTCAATCCAGGTCACAATTTCAAGGTAGGAATTTAATGTTGAAGAGACTATTTTCATCCTGCTAAGGACTAGTCTCAAAACAGCATCTCACAGAGGGCACAGCTACTCTGATGGATGGAAGCTTTATCCAGCCGCATATTCACGGTATTCATTGCCAGATTCCTATGCACATAGAGAATCATAGCACAATCAGCTTTGGAAATACTTGCTGTACAAAGAGATCAGTGAAATAGTAACTTCCACAATCTTCTGCCTAGAAGCTATTGCCCTTGTCCCTGTAGAGTAGATGACAAACTAGGCTGAAGGTCATTACCTTCTGAAAGCTGCATCCTGTAATAAAGGCAGAAAGTAAGGACTCAGTTTGGAAGGGGCAGAGTGAGGAAAGAATGACAGGTGATTTGCAGCCTTGAGGCTTATAAACTTCATAGGTAATTCTTCCTTCTCACCCCATCCCTGTTGCTTCCTGATTCTTTGGTGGGATTCCTAATTCGTTGTATTTTTCAGTCTGTCTAAATATCAAATGAAACACTTAACAACAATCCAAATTTAACAATATTAACTGCAACTACCAAGAGCAGTCTCTGTTTCTGCTCATTGAACCAGTCGTAAAAGGGTCTAATCTTCATTTTCTCCCACTTCTGATTTGTCACAGGTTTAAAACTTAACACTTCTTAGCTAGAACTTAGGATAAGTTCTATTTAGTCACAATTATCAGAGCTTCAGACAAATCTCTCTCTGGTTTGCATATTAAATACAATGCTCAGATTTTACACGGGTTTTAGTAATACTAATTTTGAAAAAAAATTAATTTGTTTGTATTCTTTATTTTTGAGATTTTATTTTAATAACATCAATTCCCCTTTCTATTCTTTCCTCCATACTTTCTCATGTACTTCTCCCTGCTCTCCTTCAACTATTTTGCTTCTTTTTCCACCAAATATTGTTACTTATATCCATATATATATATATAAATTTGTATATATGTGAATACACACACATATATACATATATATATACATACATATACATGTACACATGTATATGTATATGCATTCATTCCTAAATATAAGCTATTAAATCCATAAAATGTTACTTGTGGTATTTGTTTTTAGCTCTGGCATTTTGATGCTGGAAAACCAACTGTGCTCCACTCTGGGGAAGATCACCAGTATTACTCTCAGCTTTACTCAATTGTCAGTAGTTCTTTGTATAATGGGGTTGAAGCTTCATAGTCTTTGAAAACATATTTTGATCAAAAACACTAGGGGTTAAGGGCCGGAATGATGGCACAGTGGTTAAAGGCAATAACTTCTCTTCCAGAGGTTCTAAATTTGATTCCCAGCAACCACGTGGTGGCTCATAACCATCTGCAATGTGGTCTAATGTCCTCTTGTATTGTGTATTTATATATGCAAAATAAATAAATCTAAACAAAAAACCAAAACACTAAAAAATAGAGAAAAAATTAGGACTTGGTATGTACTTCAGTAGGTAAAGTGCATACCTCTCATGAAGCCTTATGGTTCATCCCCACACCTCATGAAGTGGGCATAATGACTCACTTCTTATTCCAGGACCTATGCTTATAAAAGCAAGAGAATTGGGAGCTTAAGGTCACAATGAACTCTAGAGCAAATATGAGCCCGTTTGTGCACGAGACTCTGTATCATAAAACAAACCTTGAAGAGGAAGCTACAACTGTCTTGTTTCAGTTCTGCAATGCTAGTTCTGGTTAGACAATAGGATACCTGGCATTGTTGGCCAGGCAACATCACTGAATCTATGAACTTCGGGTTCACCAAGAGACCTTGTGTAAAGAGATAATATAGAGGCTGTCTTTTTTAGGCTTTCTATTATTGTGAAGAGATACCATGACCATGACAACTCTTATATAGTAATACATTTCATTGATCCTGTCTTACAATTAAGAGGTTTAGTTCATTTAATCGGAGTGGGAAGCATGGAGGCCTGCAGGAAGCCATGGTGCTAAATAGGTAGCCAAGAGTTCTACATCTTGATATGCACACAGTAGAAAAAGTGTGAAACACAGGGTCTGACTTGAGCATCTGATATCACAAAGCCTACATCCAGCAACATTCTTCCTCTAACAAGGCCACATTGACTCCAACAAGGCTACACATCTAGTAATGCCATTCCCTGTGACTCAATTGGAGCCCTTGTTATTCAAATAACTGCAGAGACTAACTGAAAAAAATCATTTGACAATGAACACTGACAATGCACAATAATATCCATGTACACACACTTATAAATGTACATACAAAATTAAAACTAATTTACAAAAAGTGCAAAGTTCCTACCTAGTCAGATCTGATGTCTCCATTTATTCTGTCCATAGCACTTAAAGCCACTTCTCAATACAGGAGTTTGGCATCTCCTCCTCTAAATCTAATCCTCCTCTAAAATGTTATATTTAGAACAGTATACCATATTGTCCATCTTTCTGGTTCTGGAATGTAAATTGTATGGTCATAGAAGTATATCTGTTCCAGTACCATGTTGACATAGACAAGAATGTGCCATAGGAAATAGATATATAGCAAATGTTTCTTAAAAAATAAATAAATGAACCAATCAATATTAGCCAAATATGGGATGAAAAATAACTTTTCACTGGATGTCATTTTAGGGTCTTCTATAAAGTCATAAGATTTGAGACTATTCTAATTTAGTGTTCTAGTTCACCATAACCCCCTTTCTTGAATCTATCAATATAGGGTCATTGTGCCTGGTTATGTGTCTATGACAGCAATGAAAACAATGTTCTCTTTTGAAATTGTATCTGTGGTGCTGTTAGATATTGGTATTTCAGTCTTTATATGTGTATAGGTTGTTTTGGTTTCTTTATTTTCTTCTGAGATCAGTTAACCAAAACTTGTATTTCTGTCAATGAAGCAAAGTTAGTATGTACTAAATTGCTTAAAGAGTAATTATTTTTAATGAAATAGAAAGCTAAAATATAGCTAAAAGTAAATTAGAAGAACACGTACGTATGTGTTTGTATCTCTATAAAACAGTTGATAATAGATAAAAATGTGCATGAATTTATCACCTATCATTATATTACTAAAATAAAGGAGTATTGATTGGTCACAAAATCACTGGATTTAGTTTTAGAAGAAATATTTAGAAATTCCTCTACTGGTTAACAAAATAATGAGCCAAGCCTCTCTGGGTGTGCATTTTCAATGTTATTAAGATACCATGCAGTAGAAGTGCTATCAACATTTTACAGATGGAGATGGAAGGAGAGAGGCCAATAAAAGCATGGCAGAAATATGACATGTTCTGTTTGAATTTTGAAACACTGTCTCTGTGGTATTGGCTGTAATTTGGCAATTTAATACCTTTCAAAAATCATTTGGAATTTCATACATGTGTACTGTTTTGATCAATCCATCCCCATTCCCTCCATTCTAACTCATCCATATCACCTTCACTATATTGACCTCCGGATGTGCAAAGAAAAAACGTTATTGAGGTCACTTAGAACTGTCCTTATATCCATGATCATTTACTGGATCATAAGTTGCCCCTTGGGCCCTGCATCCCTGAAGAAAGTGTTTTTCCCTCTTTCAGCAGTCATCAACTAGGTATGTGATTTCTTACCTACTTCCCCATATAGGCTAATATTTTGACTAGGTGATCATTGAAAGCCTTATTCATGCAGTAATGGTCACTGAATTCATGTGCTAAATGAGGAGGTGGAATGATATAAATGACAGACAGGGGGGAGCACTTTACACTCTATTAATATTGAACGCTAATCATTTGTGCGTCTTTTAGTTACTTGTTAAATACTACAAAAAGAAGCTTCTCTAATGAAAATTAAGAGATCTAATTTATGACTATAAAGACAAGCTACTGGTGTGAAGTTTAATATTAAATCCATTTACATTTGGTAGCATAAAAGTACTAGGTTACCCGAAGGACCTTGGACCTATCTATCCACTCATGAGGGTTTGCCCAATTAACAGTACCAGGTATGAGTTGTGTCTTGTGTAGAAGACTTAATCCAATCAAAAAGTTTTCTTACTCTTGTACAATCATAGCGCTATTGAATTAATGGACATAAATTACAAGGTCAGTTGTTAAGGTCTGTAGTTCACAGAGTTCACAGCTGGGTAAGACTATTGATTAATTTTTTTCCTTGCAGTGTTATAATAAAAGCTAATGTACACATATGGTTTTAACTAGTATAAAGCTTTTTATTTGTTCTATCTATACATGTAATATTTTTTCTATAAATCTTTTTGTAATAATAGGATCATGATTATTTTTTCCTATAATTTTATGATTTATTAGGTGAATCTGGATAGAAATCTCAATTGCTAAAGGGTTTCCCGTTGATGATCAGAGTTTGGATGCCCAGAGCTCATGTAAATGATAGTTGGGTAGCCTTGTATTTCTACTGAACAAGGCAGAAGAGTAATGGTGGATGATATCTAATATCAAACTTATGACATATTCAGACTGAATGGAAAAATGAAAAATTTGCTTGTGGGCAGTGTGTGTGTGTGTGTGTGTGTGTGTGTGTGTATGTGTGTGTGTGTGTGTGTGTGTGTGTGTGTGTGTGTGTGTGTGTAGATAGTACATATGAAGCTAGCAGACAGTCTTGGATCTCATTACTCCAGTATTGTGTGTTTTTTTTTATTAACTTGAGTATTTCTTATATACATTTCCAGTGTTATTCCCTTTCCCGGTATCCGGGCAAACATCCCCCTCCCCCCTCCCCTTCCGTATGGGTGTTCCCCTCCCCACCCTCCCCCCATTGCTGGCCTCCCCCTAACAGTCTAGTTCACTGGGGGTTCAGTCTTAGCAGGAGCCAGGGCTTCCACTTCCACTGGTGCTCTTACTAGGATATTCATTGCTACCTATGAGGTCAGAGTCCAGGGTCAGTCTTTAGGTAGTGGCTTAGTCCCTGGAAGCTCTGGTTGCTTGGCATTGTTGTACATATGGGGTCTCGAGCCCCTTCAAGCTCTTCCAGTTCTTTCTCTGATTCCTTCAACGGGGGTCCTATTCTCAGTTCAGTGGTTTGCTACTGGCATTCGCCTCTGTATTTGCTGTATTCTGGCTGTTTCTCTCAGGAGCGATCTACATCCAGCTCCTGTCGGTCTGCACTTCTTTGCTTCATCCATCTTGTCTATATGGGTGGCTGTATATGTATGGGCCACATGTGGGGCAGGCTCTGAATGGGTGTCCCTTCTGTCTCTGTTTTAATCTTTGCCTCTCAATTTCCTGCCAAGGGTATTCTTGTTCCCCTTTTAAAGAAGGAGTGAAGCATTCACATTTTGATCATCTATCTTGAGTTTCATTTGTTCTAGTCATCTAGGTTAATTCAAGCATTTGGGCTAATAGCCACTTATCAGTGAGTGCATACCATGTATGTCTTTCTGTGATTGGGTTAGCTCACTCAGGATGATATTTTCCAGTTCCAACCATTTGCCTATGAATTTCATAAAGTCATTGTTTTTGATAGCTGAGTAATATTCCATTGTGTAGATGTACCACATTTTCTGTATCCATTCCTCTTTTGAAGGGCATCTGGGTTCTTTCCAGCGTCTGGCTATTATAAATAAGGCTGCGATGAACATAGTGGAGCACGTGTCTTTTTTATATGTTGGGGCATCTTGTGAGTATATGCCCAAGAGAGGTATAGCTGGATCCTCAGGCAGTTCAATGTCCAATTTTCTGAGGAACCTTCAGACTGATTTCCAGAATGGTTGTACCAGTCTGCAACCCCACCAACAATGGAGGAGTGTTCCTCTTTCTCCGCATCCTCGCCAGCATCTGCTGTCACCTGAGTTTTTGATCTTAGCCATTCTCACTGGCGTGAGGTGAAATCTCAGGGTTGTTTTGATTTGCATTTCCCTTATGACTAAAGATGTTGATTATAACTGTCCTGGAGCTTATGAGGTTAACCAAACTGTATGATCCATTACCCCCAGTGATATGTCTCGCCCCTTCCCAGAAATGGGATTACAAGCATGCACTAGTGTGTGCAGTTATATTTCTTTACATGGGTTCTGGGTTACCAACTCATGCCTCATTCTTTCTGAACAAGGACTGTACTAATTGAATAATCTCCCCAGTCTTTATTTATCATTCAACAATTTTACAAGAAACAAAGCTTTTCTTTACTGACATTTAAAAACTTCTTGGATTTGTAAGAAGGCATAACACTTTAAAATCCAGTTAGACTGTTCTAGTCAGGCTTCTCCCAGCTCTTGTAATTCTTGTAGAACGTACAGTCCCTAGTTGGAAGGATAAACATTCTACATTAGCAAGCCCAGTCTGAAGAGAAACTTCTGATCATATTCGATTTAATGTGTCTTCTTGTGTTACAGTTCTTGAAACAACACAAGTGAAGGAATGCCATATTCAAACACCATGGGGCTGTTTACTATTCTATTCCAAGTGCTTACCATTTGGTGATAACTAAATAAGTTATTACTATAATTAAACCAATGAATGAACACACAAGAACTTTTGTTCTCCCAGAAATTTAATCTTGTACAAATTGAAGTGATCCTTCCAATTGTTAGAATATCCTTCTTTCCATTACAATATCCTTCTTAGAAAACAAATAGATGTAATGGAAACAGGCCATTATATTTACAAACTCAGAATTTGTCTTCTGAGGATTGCTTTGGGTTACACATGTGTGGGAACCACAACAATTTCACCCTCGAACTGTTATTACATGTAAGCCATGCTTTTTCAGTGTTGAACTACAATATACTTCCTTAACACCATTTAAATAGCAACTAAACTAAATATTGGTATTAATGAAAAGAAGGTATAATTGTGAGGATGGCCTCTGTGAAAAAAATCTATGCATCCTTTATGACCAAGCATAGTGGCAGGGTAGCCACTATAGCTTATCAATGGGAATCTACAGCCCACTCATAGTCAGTGTGAAGAATACATGCACAGTCTACATACGTTTTCTTTTATGGAGATTTACTTAATTTGGAGACATTTTCCAGTATCTTTGAACCTCAAAAAGTTATTTCTTTCAAATTATACAACAAATGTTAAACCAAAAATGCTATAGGCTTTTTTGTTTGCTGGTTTGGTTTGTGTGTGTGTGTGTGTGTGTGTGTGTGTTGTGTGTTTGTGTGTGTGTGTACATGTGCATGGCTGTGTGTGTGCTTGCACACACGTGAATGTGTTTAGAAAATTACAGTTACTGAAATAAAAGCAAAAAGGATCATATTGAAAGCCTTCCAACAAAAGCAAGGGAGGGACTGAAAAAACTAAAAGATGTATACTTAAATAGTCCCAAATTAAATTTCAGTAATCTCTGATTGTGTGCTACAATCTCATGTCTTTACTAAAGAACATTTTGATGCAGCTCCTAATTCCTAATTAGATCGATACATCTTCTGAATCATAGGAGAACGAAATTAGTAAATCCTGTGAATTTGAATAAACCTTAATTTAGTGAAACTTGTACATGAATCATAGAGAAAATCTATTTAACAAATCTTATTGTGTAAAAATATTAATCAAAAGAAAAAGGGGGAGATTGTATAAGGAGACAAAAATAATTCATTTCAAAATAATATGGGCTTAAATATTTGAAGTATTATTACAATGATTCAAGACTGATGATCCACTTAATTTGTACTTTCTCTGAATTGGCCTGAAACCTTAATAGTTTATAGAAGTATGTTCTATGTTGAATCAATGAACAGTTTCACCCATCAACGAATTATTGAGTTCACCTCCAAACCAAATTATTCAATTTTTAAACTGCAACAATGAAGCATGACAAAATTAACACTGATTAAAATAATTAGTAAGGTGATTCGTTAGCTTGCTTATTTTCTTTTGAATATTAAACTATTCTGTAGTTAGATCTTAAAATATCTACTACTTTAGGCCAGTGACTGATTTAGAAGGTATAGGCACTTGCTCCCAACTTAGTGACCAGAGTTTAATTCCTGGGATACACAACAAATAATAAAAGAACCAACTCTTCCAAGTTGCCCTCTTAGGGTTTGTGTTTACCCACAAATACACAGTCATGTATACAAACAAATGTCGATAATAGTAATTCAATAATGACAAAAGTGATCTATGTTATACTTATCCTGGTGCTGATGCTCTCACTGCACCCAGTTTCACTTTTATAAGTGATACACACAATATGCTATTATCCCATTAAAGATATTCACTTAAGAGATTTTTTAATTGCACATATTTGAACAAAATACTGATGTCCAGGAGTAAGACTTGGGTCCAACTGATAAGCATAGTCACAATAAACAAAATAATGAGAAAATTAACCAAAGCCCATGTTGTGAAATAAATGAAACCATTTAGGGTTTCATAAAAATGCTGGGAATAAAGTTAGATATATATTGAGGGGTCCAAATAGGTGTCTCTGAAATGCAATGTGCAGATTTGCCTTAGTTTCTGTTCCTACAATATAGTGTTCTAACTAAGGCAGCTTAAGGCAGATGAGGTTATTTGGCTCATAGTTCTAGGTTACCGTCCATCATAGTTGGAAAGTAAGACCACAGGAGTATACAGGAGCTTCCCATAACACATCTGCAATAAGAAAGCATAGAGATGAATGCAAGCTAATGCTCAGCTTACATTGCAGACTTTAAACAGGCCATAATGCCCAGCCCAGGAAAGGTCTAGCCAACAATTAAGAAGAGCCTTGTCCTATTGCATTGAAGAGACACCATGATATGGCTCTTCAAAATGTAAACAAACAACTGATGCTTCCTTACAGTTTCAGAGGTAGAGTCCATTGTCATCATGGTCAGAAGCATGGAGGGCTGTGCATAGATATTGTCCTCGAGAACTAGTTGAAAGTATTAAATCTGGATCTGCACACAGCAGACATTGGGCCTGTCTTGAGCTTTTGAAACTCCTAAGCTCACTCCCAGTGACACTGTGCCTCAAATAAGGCCACATCCCAATCCTTTCTAAGTAATTCCACTGTCTAATGACCAAGTAATCAAATATATGATACTATGGGAATATTCCAATTTAAACACTACACAACTTCACACATCAAGTAACAGTCAAGAAGATACCCCCAATCATTCCCAGAACCCCGTCTCAAGTGGTAGGATTTTGTCAGCTTGACAACACTAACTGCTAGAAGACTGTAGTGTAGCCACTGCTCAACCATCTTAATTAGTAGAGGATGGGTAGCCTAGAGAGCAAGAATGATGTTCAGGATGTAGCATTCTAAGAATTAGAAGAAAGTCTATTCCTGTTGTATGTGAATACAGGAGTCTTCTTGTAATCTTGTCTTGTAGAGGGGGTGACAAGGAAACCCCTGAGAAGGCTGACTATCTTTCCTAGTCACAATGACATTCTAGAATATTCTACCTTAATAAATAAGATGAAAATCTCCTGAGGAAAATGCTTTAAAACTGACATCAAGCTTTCATAGAAATTGTGTGTGTGAGTGTGTGTGTGTGTGTTTGTGTGTGTGTGTGTGTGTGTGTGTGTGAGTGTGTGTGGCCCCACACACACACCAGAGCCCTAATACATGGAAATACCTACCCACATACATACAAAAGGAAAGAAAACAAAAATATATAAAATAAAAGAAAAACACACTTGAAACACGTGTGATTTAGTGACATAATTTTAAAAGCAAATTCACTAAAATTCTTGGGGGTGGGGTAGAATATCTTCTGCCTTGCTAGATATAACAAGATTCACAATGAAGGAGAAATTAGTTCCAGAATGGGGATATACCTGTTGTCTGCTATTAAGGATCCTAGTAAGAGTCAGATTCCAATAAGATTGCCACCAGTTCAGCTTATGCTGCCAGGACAATGTGGAAAATACAGTGTTGAGGAAGTGTTTCTGTACTCTTACCATTATGTCACCAAGCATATACCCTGTACCCACTCACATGCATTCTCAACTGTTATTACCTTTCTGTTGACATCACACCATGAAATTTTCATCCATTCCTTGAGAAGACACTCTGAAGTCCTGCAAATACTGAATCTACTTTATGACCAGTTACATGGCAGGCTTACAAGAAACTACATATGGCTCCAACAAAAAAGAAAGATCTTGAACTTTTAAGTAAGTAATTAATAAAACTAATGCCATCTAACTAACTCCATGTACATATACACATCCATATCCAGGGCACAAAGTTGAAACATGGACAAGAGAGCTAATGGAGACATGGTGTCAATTCCATAAAGGAGAGACTGTGGGACAAGCCAGTTCTACTTGCTACAGCTTACAATGTTTTAATTTGATTAGGGGTGGTATTACTTGGAAGTAGACACAGAGCCTCCCGCTTACTATCATCTTCTGTTTCCACATCTTCCATTCATCAGATACCCTTCTCATTTGAATGTGAATATCTTTTGTGTGAAAATGCAAGGGATAAAGCTATAACTCATTTGGACCATTAAACTGAGTGACTTTACCTAACTCTTCTGTTTTGCTGAGCTGATGGTAGCTCTTCAAACTTTTTCTAAACCCTCCTTATAGTGTATAACTACAGAAAACTCCAATTTACACAAGCACGAAACAACAAACCCCCACACTATTTTCATTCTCCCAATTCTTCCTTCCATGTTCTGACTTCCTAGGTCTTCTTTTAGGTCATATGTTCACCAAACTTTCATGAGAAAAATTTCTCTCAGTACTCTATTCTGGTGAATATATGTCTCCATTTGCCTAACTTCTAACATTGAAAACTTCCCGCTCATTCAGGAAGCATCATTCCAGGCTATCCACACACAATTACCTTTATATTCTTCTCTTTTTTTCTTCTTTATAAAATAGCAATTTACTTTGTGATACCAATTCTAATTAGTTTAAATACTGATCACTTATTGTCCATGTTACAATTGTCTAAAACATCAAGTCTAAGTGCAACAATCTGTTTCATAGACTACTGTTTCTTAGAAAGTTGGAGCCTAGATGGCTATGTAAACTATTGCCTTATGCTACAGAGTATATAAGTGACTTTGTGCTAAGGCAAATGCCTGACCACATAAATTTAAGGAATGAAGAGCTTATTTCTACTTCAGGATTATAAACCATTATGGTAAGCATGGCACAGCAGCAAGAACATGAGAGAACAGGTAACATGGCAGAGAAGGGTGAATCCTGGAACTCAGCTGGAAATCAGTGTTTTGTTAAGTTAGGACATCAGTTCATTGATAGGTTCCAATCGCAGGGAGCATGGTTCTTCCCAAATCCAAATGAGTCCGGAAGTTAAAGGATTCGAAGAATATTTTGGTAGATGAAGTCTTTGTGTCTCAATGGTACTACAAATTTGTAAAATCATATTCATATCCATGATCTAAATATATTTCCAGCTCCTTCTCAGAAGTGATACAGCTGAGTCTTGACACATTTTGTGTATGAAGAAGTGGCAATGGGCATACACTTGGCCTCTACTGCACTGGCTTCAACCACTATCATGGAGCAAAAATATTTCAGCAATAATGGAGATGCATGATAGGAAAGAGAGAAAATAAATCTGATAAATAATGATGGACACTGAGGGAGCACCTAGGAAGGTTGTCATTCGAAGCCTCATGTATGGATCTTTAAAAAACAAACAAACAAACAAACAAACAAAAAACAGAAAGAGCTCCCCACCCACATACAGGTAAAAAGGAATGTGGTTAGGTACCAGTGTTCTCTTTTCAGCTGGGTATATTGTGAAACTCCTTTTCCTGGGGGGGGTTTATATATGAACAGCATCTGTCCGTCCTAGGAAACGAGTGACTTTATTGGGCATACTTATACTAGTTGGGTCTCTGTAGCTGTAATAAACATTATAAGCAAAACCAACTTGCCAAGAAAAGAATGAGTGTCATCCTACAGGATGTAGTATATGATCCAGAGAAACTGAGGCAGGAACTCAAGGTCTGGGCTTAAAGCATAAACATTGGAGAATGCTGCTTACTAGTTCAGAACAGTTAACTTTCTTCTACAGTCTAGAATCATCTGCCCAGGTGTTATGCCACCTATCGGAGATTATGTTTGCATTCAGACATATTAGATCCAGTTAATTCCTCAATTGAGACTCACTCTTTAATTGTGAACTTGGTTGTCCTAAGTTGACAGTATAAAACAATTCAGTACACATGATGGTTGTGAAGTTACTCAAATGGGTGTGGGCAACTGGAATTTTGCTACATTGGGGACTCTTCACTCAGCATGGATTCTGTCTTTTACATAGCCTCATAGGTTGAACTTTCTTTTCCTATTATTCCCCATCCTAGGTACTCTAGTCCAAGCCATCTAAATGCAATTTCGGCAACTTTTTATACACCTGAATAGCAGCAATAAATCAGTACTCTGGCAAAGGTCCAGTGATCCTTGTTCCCCCTCTTTCTTGGAAATAATATGAACAGTCCATAAACCCCCACAGTAATTCACTCTCAAAAGGAGGCCTACCTGATCTATTTAAGATGATGGTGTTGCTAGGTAGTGTTCCCTGTTCAAAGAATTAAAGAAATCCACAAATGGCAAAGTCATGAAGACTCTTATTCAGAAGCAAAGGTGCAAGAAATAGCAGGACCTGCATGAGACTGGTCCAAAATTTCTGCTTATAGCACAAGTCTTTTCTTTTGGTTACAGCAGCAAGAGGTAAGTGCTAGGGGTGGGGATTGAGGGTATTTTTCTCTTTTGATTGATAATCTGGGTACTGGAACCTTTTGTTCACTGTGAATGTTATTTCCCAAGATATTTCTGATTTGAATCATGTACATATTATTTTAGTTTCTTTTCCTGTTGCCATGATAAAGTACTCTGACAAAGACAACTTAGGCAAGAAAACTTAATTCTGATTTGTAGTCAAGAAAATGGTCCATCATGGCAGAGAAATTAAGGTATGAATTTGCAGTAGCTGCTCACAATATATCCAAAGAGAACAAAGAACAACCAATACACACCAAAGCCCAGTTACTTTTACCCAGTTAAAAGAGTACTGTTCCCAGTTCCCAGTTAGAAATGGCCCTGCCCATGCAATTGGATACTCCATGCTCCAATTGCTATCATCAACATAATTTCCCAGGGGGAATAAAGAGGCCATGCTAACAAGTGATTCTTGGTTACGTCAAATTGACAGCACTGGCTTTAACCCATGTCAATCATATATGAGCATAAGATCACAAACAGGGAACTTTCCCCAAAGAGTGACTCAGCCTACACTGTTTTGTACTGATATGTACCTAATAGTCAGGGCTGAATTGGTACACTAGATCTGGGATATGGTTCATGATGTGATTGACAAATAGGGAGTTCCTATGGATTGTTGGGGCCCTAAAGGTCACAATAACCTTTTGCTTTACTTGGAGCAGTTCAGTGAAGTTGGGTATCTCACATTTCTAAGTGCATTGACAGAACAGGGTAAGTAAATAGCTCATGATGAATGGGGTTCCAAGTAGTTGTCATCTTTAAATTGTCTGCCCCCATCTTGATTCCACAGAAAATATTATCAGGCTCAAGGAATAAGTGACATGGAGGAAGGTCATGACATCTGCTAGACTAAGGGACAGCTGAATCTTTGTGTAGGGGAAGATGGTCATGAAAGCTGCAGGTTAGATGAAGGGGCGGTCAAGGATTGGGGGGAAAACTATGTTCAGGAACTTATATATAGGTAACTTGCAAACATTCATCCTTGCACTCTCTCAGTCCTGTGCAGCCTGCAGGACTTGGATGCAGGTCTTGGCTGAGTAACATTGGTTTCTCAGCAGACTCTTCAGGGGGCTAAGTGTGGGGACAATGACAAGTGATTACACTTGCAAATTCTGGGGAGCTATACTTCTGTGCACAAAACTTTCCCAAATCTGGGTCCAGCAACATCTCGTCCTGGAGGAGAAGAGGTATGTGATTTTCATGGAAGAGAGAGAGAGAGATTGTTGAGATTATTAGAAATGTGGCTATTCTTTATTCTGTAAACATCTCTAATGACTGATCTTCACTGGATCAAAAGGGGCATGAGAGTATTCAGAGGACTAGTTAGAAAGTAGAAAGAGAGTAAAGAAATTAGCATGGTGGCAAATGAAAACACAATTAAAATGCACTACACATGCATGCAAATGTAATGAAATCTATGTTGTATGAATAGAATATACTAATTAAAAATAAAAGAAAAAATTATGTAAAAATGGGTTGTCAAGATGAATCAAAGTGCCAAGGCACCTGTAGCCAAGACTGATAACCTAAGTTTGATCTCTAGGACCCAAAAATAGAAATAGAAATCCAAAGACTGCAGGTGCCTTCTGATGTCTGTAACACACACACACACACACACACACACACACACACACACACACGCACACATACAAACAGTGCCATGTATTCTCCTCTTCAAATAAACAAGTGAGTAAAGAAATGTAATTAAAATTTTTAAAAAGAAGAAAGGCATATGTTGGTTGAGCTTTTCTATGCACTCTCAGAACAAGGTATTATATCCAAGAACACACTTGTTTTCAGTTACACTTGGGCTTTAGTCATTAAGTGACTCGGTATCATGCTTTATAGGGACAACTCTTTTGTTTGGATGATGGACTGAATGATGCTTACATTTCATGGTCAGTGAATCTTCATTTTCTTTGCAGAGGCAGTATATATTCTCCAAAAATTAGACAGCTGTATTTGCTAAATAAAGTGTAGTATCGATCAACCTCTTAAACTATTACACCCTTTCCATCTGTGAACTAACACTGTTTTGTCTTTTCAATCCTTTTCCATCATACCTGTATTCCTACAGCAGATCCCCTAATGGAGTTTTTATGACTCTATTGTTATTGGCTCTCCTACTGAAATTAAATCTTCAGGGAAAATGATCTCTATTATATCACATATATTATCATTTTAAATTATGACAATCAGTTAGTTTACTACTCTTCATTCTTCTAACAGTCACTCTTACACTTTTTTGTTAAAAACAGGGAAAACAGTGATTCAATGTCCCATTTGTTAGAAACATGCTGCAGACCTGTCTTCAAAGCTCCTACCAGAGCATATTCCATCACCTCTCCTATATCATGGAATCATATTGTTCTTATGTGGTCTCTCTCTCCCTCCCTCCTTCTCTCCCGTTTCTCTCCTGCCCTCTTGTGTGTTTCATATTTCTATTTACAAATGTGTTCATGAATGTGTTTATGCTTGCATGTATAGGACAGAGGCAGATGTCTACTTTTCTTTATTCTATTTTCTTAAGATTTACTTATGTATTTTATATATGAGTGCTCTGTTTGAATGTACACCTGCATGGCAGAAGGGGGCATCAGATTCCAGTGTTCTAAGCCACCACTTGGTTGCTGGGGAATAAGCTCAGGACCTGTGAAAGAGCTGCCAGCCCTCTCTCCAGCCCTTAATGCCTCTTTTCAATTAAGTTGTACCTTATTTTTGAGATGTGGTCTTCCTTTAGTAGAACTAAAACTTACTGATTTAACTATACTGATTAGTTGGCTGTCCCAGGCACCTCATCTTTTTCTTCCAATTTCCAGGATTACAGGAACATGCCACCATGCTTGGCTTGCCACATGCTTGGATGTAACTCATATCTTCATGTCAAAGAACTTTACTGACATATCCATCTCCCCAGCCTCAGATACTTCTAATTTCTCCTGAAATTTTCTCATGATACATCATGTAACTGATTTGTAGATCCACTTTAAAAGTCTACTTCATGGTATACAGGGGAAGATATTTACTACAGGTAACACCTTATGGGAAAATTAAACTGATGTGGAATGTTATGGACAAATTGTATATCCTCTCAGTCACATTTATATATTGAAGCCATCACTCTCAAGGTGACTATATTTGGAAATAGTCCCTTTAAGCTTATAGACAGTTAGGTAAAGATATAATTAACTAGTAAGAGGGAGAAATGTCAGGACAACACAACTATAATGCAGCTACCTACAAAGGATTAGATGCCTCAACATTAGTCATTGGAACCTTGACCCTCAATTCCCACTTCTAGAAATGTACAAACATGTCTATAGGCTAAGCCATTCAGTCTGTGGTATTTTGCTATGGCACCCTAGCAAGTACTACATGGAATATTTACTACTTTAAATCAAAGAACAAATGAATGAATGAATGATGATGAGAAAAATAGCACAATGGACTAAGTGCTTGTTGCACAAATATGAGGAACCTAGTTTGTCTTCCTAATTTCAATTAAAAAACAAGAGTAGTAGTGGTTACCTGCATCCACAGTTTTGGGGAAAGGCAGGCAAAACGATTGCGGAGGCTGATGGGCCAGAGAGCCTAACTCAATTAGGAAGATCCAGGTTTAAAGCTTAAGGTGGAAAGAAACAGAAAATGTTACCCAGAGTTGAAATCTGGTGTCCCTCTACATATGCACACAAATGAATGAATCTCCCTTGCCTTTTGATCTGTTTTACAGAAGTTTCCTGTCTTCTGTATCTGTAGGTTTAGAAGCTTCATTATCAACCTGATTCTGGATATAATTCATACAGGAGAATCTTAAAATAATAGAATTGATGCTATGAAGGATTTACTAATAATGTCCATAGTAAATATTAACTTATGCAATGTAGAATTAAGCTAAAGGAGAGCTGTCTTTAATAAGGCTGAAAGTGGTACATAAAACAAGAGTATTTGCAACTACAGAAAAGGGAATTTTGTAGCATAATTGAAATTTAGAGTTGCTGATAACTTTTCTGCTAATGCTTATTCACCAAGATTGTACTTCAATTAGACTCTGACCCTGACAGATGAGACAACCGTGACTTACAACCTTCCCTTAAGCTCATTCCCATGTGAAAGAATTTGCCTCTAAGGGACATCTCAGGGCTGTAGCACTGGGTCATAACCACCACTTTATCCCCTGTACTTGTATCAGTGATAGCACAATTCTGCCAGGTGGGCAAGATAACCCCCATAACAACTATTTAATAAGAATAAACTTTGTGTGCATAAGAAACAATTCTGGCAACATTTTTTGCTGTATTAATCTCCCAGGTCCCCAAGTGGTTAGACTTGTAGACTAGTCTCCATTTAAACTGTTGAAAATATAACCTGGGGCTGAGACTTGAGAGACACATAAGGATGGAAGCATACGTGAAATATACAATACTAAATTGTACATAATTCAGCAAAATTTTCTAGCATGGGCACCAGCCAGAGCCAGACCCACACTATATTAAAGAGATTTTTTTCACTAGTGATCTCTAAATGTATGGAGCTATTTTTCATTGGCAATGCATAGTATTCCTGTAACAGGAATAAGTCAACACTGAGAGGGTGAGTTAATTTCCAAGCCTCTAAACTAGTATACTTGGTGAAATACACCCTGCCTCTGAAGTCCTCATCATTATTCTACTGCTCACCTTGTCTTTTATGGAAATGAATCCTGGGTTTCTTCTTAGTATTGAGTAAACGCATTTAATTTTTGCATTCATAAAATTGACAGTCCCTACCTATTGGTTGTTGCTTCCCCAGCTTACCTGCTTGATATCACACTTAAAGTATCATGGTTTGTCTTCTATTAGCTGTGGTATGGAGGTTTTCCTCAGGTTATAACAAAAGGCTGTCTTCGACAAGTGCACATCTAGTAACCATGGAAGCTAAACTGGAACCACACAGGGAAACTCTAGCCTATGTTTATGGTAATGAAACTATTAATATTACAAAGCAGATAAGAATCCTCAGAATTTCACCAGAGATTGCAGCTTTACTTCTACTCCTGCATCCTCAGATGCAAGTGATGTTTGGAGAATAAAAATGAAGTTGATTGTTAATTGAAGTTCAGGTGTACTGGCTTCTTCCATGATATCCTCACTGGTGGAACTTTGCAGTGACATATCTGTTTTGCGGTCTCCTGGGCTCCTTAAAGTAATCACTCTTATACGACCTTTAAAGAAGTCTGATAAATGCATTGGTCTCAACATGTTGGATTAAAAGATAACTATACTTTAGTCTGACATTACTGGCTACCTGGGGTGAATAAGATTTTGTTTTTCCCTAGGAAAAGTTGACAAAACTCTGTCTTCCACTGGGCCTTGGAAATTCCCTTACTCCTGCCCAAGGATTGTCTGCAGATCTATTTTTGTTGTCATCTGTAGAAGTCAATAAATCACTTATTTTCATATGGGAAACAGAAAGAGAAAGGCTATGTATTACTTTCTAGGACTTACTCCAGTAGGATAAGAGCTATGTGCAAATCTAGCCAGATGATCTGAGGATATGTACACACAAATCTGTGTATTCATGCATAAAACATTTTCAGATGAAGGTTTTTTAAACCCAGATGGATCCTCCTGGCAAGCTCTTGTGTATAGCCTTTCAACCCACGAAGAGGCAGTTTCCCCATTCCAGAGCCATTGAAAAGTCTAAACCATTTTCTGAGGTTGTTATGGAGTTCCAGACAACAAGGAGATGACCAGAGAATCATTTCAAATTCTATTTATCTGAATTTTTATTAAAGCAACAGCCTTAAAGCCAAATAAAAGGCATGACACCCAGAGTGGGCTAAGGGAAAGATTTTTAAAGATGGAGATCAGAATTATTTCATTCATGTGAAATTTACAGCTTCACAAGAAAATGCTTCCCTCCCCTCAACTACATAAGAAACTGTCTCTGTCAGAGAACACAAGCTGTCTTATTCAGCTTACAGCAGAAATAAGATTATAGAAGCCTGGGCAAGTGGTTAATTTTCTCATAGCCATAAACCAATCCGAAGATGGTGCAGATTGCTACGGTTTCACCTTTCTGGCAGTTTGGACAGTGGCCAATGTCTACTAATGTGGGTCAATGGTACAGAATGGAAATTCCTTAGTCATTCCAAGGTCAGAAACACCAGTTAGTAAAACTTATGACCATCAAGTGAGGTCCTCCATTTAGAAAACAAAAAAGAAAGAATTGAGGAAAATTTAACTAGCATCTGTTTCTATACAATATTAATATACTTATCACATTACACTTTGCAGTTACATGTGATGAAAAATACAGATTTTTTAAAATAATTTAAAGTAATGGATGAGGCATAGAGTCCAAACAAAGACCCATATAAATTTGGCTCTTATCTCCATTCCCATCAGAATACATTCTATTTTTGCTAGAAGCATACTTTGTGATCAAAATAGACAAATGCTCTGATTTTTACATGTTGGTTGTTCTATTAATGAGAATAATTAAGAAAATAATTGAGCAAGTCTTCAGAATCACAAGTAATTATAATTATGTTGCTACAAATGTGAAATATTTGGTGAATGGAATGGTCAAATTTTTAGCAAGTGACATAAACTGTATTTCCATGACAGTTTCTTCAAAATGACAATATTGTGCTGACATCTGGCAGAGAAAAAATAAAATCCAGGATGGGGGTAGGAGGAGTGGAAGAGCAGGACAATAGTTGGAGCAAACCAGGAGAAAACTCAGGCCCAAGCACAGAGTGTGAGAGAAGCCTTGGAGAAATCATAGGCACCCGTGAGTTTTCTCAGTCCCATTCTTAATGGGTTGAGATGGTGGAAAGCTGGTTTTAAGTAGAGAGAAACAAGATTTACACTATAGTTCCAGAGTTAATATTGATTGTCAACTTGACAGGCCCTCAAATTACTTAAGAGAAGAGGCCTCTGGTCACAAAATATTTCTTTGAAGAATACCTTGGTCATTAATTTTCTCACTATTCAATCAATTCTGAAAGCCCCATTTATTATGGAATGAACCTTTTGTGTGGCAGAAAACCTATGAAGGGGAATACACAACGCCTGTCCTTGTGAGATAATAGCTGGAAAATCACTGTATATAATCTATGACTTTTCAGAAAAAGAAAAGCATGCTTTTAATATGTCCCTTACTGTACTCTCCAGTTTCTACCAATGGCAGACCATACCTCTTGCAATAGTAAAATTTCCATGTCTACTCAGTACATATTGATATCCCTTGTCATTATTTCCTAAACAGAAGGAATAGTCAATATTCACATGACACTTAAACCACAGGGCACATTTTAAGTAATCTAAAGCTAGTTTGAAGTGTATGGAAAAATGTGTAAAGGCTATATAAAAGTCTTGCTTTCCTGGTTGCTGCCACCGCAGAAGCCCTTGGGAAGCACCCTGCGAGTAAACTTGAGCCTCAGGACCACAGGTAAGACCAACTTGTCTGCTGCAAGAGAGCTGCCTGGTGAGATCGGGACACACAGAGGCAGAGTTCATCTAGGACCTGGCACGTCCTGTGTTTGCCAGAGGTCCCACGCCCACGGATCCCGGGCCCGCAGCAGCTCCCTGCTCCCAGACCCTGTGGGAAAGACACCTCACCGCCTGATCAGGTGGGCACTCCTGAGGCTGCAGAGCGGAAGAGACCACCAACACTGCCCACCCCTGCCCACATCCCTGGCCCAAGAGGAAACTGTAAAAGGCCTCTGGGCTCCCGTGGGGGAGGGCCCAGGAGCGGCAGGACCCCTGCCTGAGACACAGCCGGAACCTGAGGGAAACAGACCGGATAAACAGTTCTCTGCACCCAAATCCCATGGGAGGGAGAGCTGAACCTTCAGAGAGGCAGACAAACCTGGGAAACCAGAAGAGACTGCTCTCTGTACATACATCTCGACGCCAGAGGAAAAAGCCAAAGACCATCTGGAACCCTGGTGCACTGAAGCTCCAGGAAGGGGCGGCACAGGTCTTCCTGGTTGCTGCCGCTGCAGAGAGCCCTTGGGCAGCACCCAGTGAGCAAACTTGAGCCTCGGGACCACAGGTAAGACCAAATTTTCTGCTGCAAGAAAGCTGCCTGGTGAACTCAAGACACAGGCCCACAGGAACAGCTGAAGACCTGTAGAGAGGAAAAACTACACGCCTGAAAGCAGAACACTCTGTCCCCATAACTGACTGAAAGAGAGGAAAACAGGTCTACAGCACTCCTGACACACAGGCTTATAGGACAGTCTAGCCACTGTCAGAAATAGCAGAACAAAGTAACACTAGAGATAATCTGATGGCGAGAGGCAAAAACAGGAACCCAAGCAACAGAAACCAAGACTACATGCCATCATCGGAGCCCAATTCTCCCACCAAAACAAACATGGAATATCCAAACACACCAGAAAAGCAAGATCTAGTTTCAAAATCATATTTGATCATGATGCTGGAGGACTTCAAGAAAGACATGAACACACTTAGGGAAACACAGGAAAACATTAATAAACAAGTAGAAGCCTACAGAGAGGAATCGCAAAAATCCCTGAAAGAATTCCAGGAAAACACAATCAAACAGTTGAAGGAATTAAAAATGGAAATAGAAGCAATCAAGAAAGAACACATGGAAACAACCCTGGATATAGAAAACCAAAAGAAGACACAAGGATCTGTAGATACAAGCCTCACCAACAGAATTCAAGAGATGGAAGAGAGAATCTCAGGAGCAGAAGATTCCATAGAAATCATTGACTCAACTGTCAAAGATAATGTAAAGCGGAAAAAGCTACTGGTCCAAAACATACAGGAAATCCAGGACTCAATGAGAAGATCAAACCTAAGGATAATAGGTATAGAAGAGAGTGAAGACTCCCAGCTCAAAGGACCAGTAAATATCTTCAACAAAATCATAGAAGAAAACTTCCCTAACCTAAAAAAAGAGATACCCATAGGCATACAAGATGCCTACAGAACTCCAAATAGATTGGACCAGAAAAGAAACACCTCCCGTCACATAATAGTCAAAACACCAAATGCACAAAATAAAGAAAGAATATTAAACGCAGTAAGGGAAAAAGGTCAAGTAACATATAAAGGCAGACCTATCAGAATCACACCAGACTTCTCGCCAGAAACTATGAAGGCCAGAAGATCCTGGACTGATGTCATACAGACCCTAAGAGAACACAAATGCCAGCCCAGGTTACTGTATCCTGCAAAACTCTCAATTAACATAGATGGAGAAACCAAGATATTCCATGACAAAACCAAATTTACACAATATCTTTCTACAAATCCAGCACTACAAAGGATAATAAATGGTAAAGCCCAACATAAGGAGGCAAGCTATACCCTAGAAGAAGCAAGAAACTAATCATCTTGGCAACAAAACAAAGAGAATGAAAGCACACAAACAGAACCTCACATCCAAATATGAATATAACGGGAAGCAATAACCACTATTCCTTAATATCTCTCAACATCAATGGCCTCAACTCCCCAATAAAAAGAAATAGATTAACAAACTGGATACGCAAGGAGGACCCTGCATTCTGCTGCCTACAGGAAACACACCTCAGAGACAAAGACAGACACTACCTCAGAGTGAAAGGCTGGAAAACAACTTTCCAAGCAAATGGTCAGAAGAAGCAAGCTGGAGTAGCCATTCTAATATCAAATAAAATCAATTTTCAACTAAAAGTCATCAAAAAAGATAAGGAAGGACACTACATATTCATCAAAGGAAAAATCCGCCAAGATGAACTCTCAATCCTAAATATCTATGCCCCAAATATAAGGGCACCTACATATGTAAAAGAAATCTTACTAAAGTTCAAAACACACGTTGGACCTCACACAATAATAGTGGAAGATTTCAACACCCCACTCTCATCAATGGACAGATCATGGAAACAGAAATTAAACAGAGATGTAGACAGACTAAGAGAAGACATGAGCCAAATGGACCTAACGGATATTTACAGAACATTCTATCCTAAAGCAAAAGGATATACCTTCTTCTCAGCGCCTCATGGTACTTTCTCCAAAATTGACCATATAATTGGTCAAAAAACGGGCCTCAACAGGTACAGAAAGATAGAAATCATCCCATGCGTGCTATCGGACCACCACGGCCTAAAACTGGTCTTCAATAACAATCAAGGAAGAATGTCCACATATACTTGGAAATTGAACAACGCTCTACTCAATGATAACCTGGTCAAGGAAGAAATAAAGAAAGAAATTAAAAACTTTTTAGAATTTAATGAAAATGAAGGTACAACATACCCAAACTTATGGGACACAATGAAAGCTGTGCTAAGAGGAAAACTCATAGCGGTGAGTGCCTGCAGAAAGAAACAGGAAAGAGCATATGTCAGCAGCTTGACAGCACACCTAAAAGCTCTAGAACAAAAAGAAGCAAATACACCCAGGAGGAGTAGAATGCAGGAAATAATCTAACTCAGAGCTGAAATCAACCAAGTAGAAACAAAAAGGACCATAGAAAGAATCAACAGAACCAAAAGTTGGTTCTTTGAGAAAATCAACAAGATAGATAAACCCTTAGCCAGACTAACGAGAGGACACAGAGAGTGCGTCCAAATTAACAAAATCAGAAATGAAAAGGGAGACATAACAAGAGATTCAGAGGAAATTCAAAAAATCATCAGATCTTACTACAAAAACCTATATTCAACAAAACTTGAAAATCTTCAGGAAATGGACAATTTCCTAGACAGATACCAGGTACCGAAGTTAAATCAGGAACAGATAAACCAGTTAAACAACCCCATAACTCCTAAGGAAATAGAAGCAGTCATTAAAGGTCTCCCAACCAAAAAGAGCCCAGGTCCAGACGGGTTTAGTGCAGAATTCTATCAAACCTTCATAGAAGACCTCATACCAATATTATCCAAACTATTCCACAAAATTGAAACAGATGGATCACAACCGAATACCTTCTACGAAGCCACAATTACTCTTATACCTAAACCACACAAAGACACAACAAAGAAAGAGAACTTCAGACCAATTTCCCTTATGAATATCGACGCAAAAATACTCAACAAAATTCTGGCAAACCGAATCCAAGAGCACATCAAAACAATCATCCACCATGATCAAGTAGGCTTCATCCCAGGCATGCAGGGATGGTTTAATATACGGAAAAGCATCAACGTGATCCATTATATAAACAAACTGAAAGAACAAAACCACATGATCATTTCATTAGATGCTGAGAAAGCATTTGACAAAATTCAACACCCCTTCATGATAAAGGTCCTGGAAAGAATAGGAATTCAAGGCCCATACTTGAACATGGTAAAAGCCATATACAGCAAACCAGTTGCTAACATTAAACTAAATGGAGAGAAACTTGAAGCAATCCCACTAAAATCAGGGACTAGACAAGGCTGCCCACTCTCTCCCTACTTATTCAATATAGTTCTTGAAGTTCTAGCCAGAGCAATCAGACAACAAAAGGATGTCAAGGGGAAACAGATCGGAAAAGAAGAAGTCAAAATATCACTATTTGCAGATGATATGATAGTATATTTAAGTGATCCCAAAAGTTCCACCAGAGAACTACTAAAGCTGATAAACAACTTCAGCAAAGTGGCTGGGTAAAAATTAACTCAAATAAATCAGTTGCCTTCCTCTATACAAAAGAGAAACTAGCCGAGAAAGAAATTAGGGAAACGACACCCTTCATAATAGACCCAAATAATGTAAAGTACCTCGGTGTGACTTTAACCAAGCAAGTAAAAGATCTGTACAATAAGAACTTCAAGACACTGAAGAAGGAAATTGAAGAAGACCTCAGAAGATGGAAAGATTTCCCATGCTCATGGATTGGCAGGATTAATATAGTAAAAATGGCCATTTTACCAAAAGCAATCTATAGATTCAATGCAATCCCCATCAAAATACCAATCCAATTCTTCAAAGAGTTAGACAGAACAATTTGCAAATTCATCTGGAATAACAAAAAACCCAGGATAGCTAAAGCTATCCTCAACAATGAAAGGACTTCAGGGGGAATCACTATCCCTGAACTCAAGCAGTATTACAGAGCAATAGTGATAAAAACTGCATGGTATTGGTACAGAGACAGACAGATAGACCAATGGAATAGAATTGAAGACCCAGAAATGAACCCACACACATATGGTCACTTGATTTTTGACAAAGGAGCCAAAACCATCCAATGGAAAAAAGATAGCATTTTCAGCAAATGGTGCTGGTTCAACTGGAGGGCAACATGAAGAAGAATGCAGATCGATCCATGCTTATCACCCTGTACAAAGCTTAAGTCCAAGTGGATCAAGGACCTCCACATCAAAGCAGACACACTCAAACTAATAGAAGAAAAACTATGGAAGCATCTGGAACACATGGGCACTGGAAAAAATTTCCTGAACAAAACACCAATGGCTTACGCTCTAAGATCAAGTATTGACAAACGGGATCTCATAAAACTGCAAAGCTTCTTTAAGGCAAAGGACACTGTGGTTAGGACAAAACGGCAACCAACAGATTGGGAAAAGATCTTTACCAATCCTACAACAGATAGAGGCCTTATATACAAAATATACAAAGAACTCAAGAAGTTAGACCACAGGGAAACAAATAACCCTATTAAAAAATGGGGCTCAGAGCTAAACAAAGAATTCACAGCTGAGGAATGCCGAATGGCGGAGAAACACCTAAAGAAATGTTCAACATCTTTAGTCATAAGGGAAATGCAAATCAAAACAACCCTGAGATTTCACCTCACACCAGTGAGAATGGCTAAGATCAAAAACTCAGGGGACAACAGATGCTGGCGAGGATGTGGAGAAAGAGGAACACTCCTCCATTGTTGGTGGGATTGCAAACTGGTACAACCATTCTGGAAATCAGTCTGGAGGATCCTCAGAAAATTGGACATTGAACTGCCTGAGGATCCAGCTATACCTCTCTTGGGCATATACCCAAAAGATGCCCCAACATATAAAAAAGACACGTGCTCCACTATGTTCATTGCAGCCTTATTTATAATAGCCAGAAGCTGGAAAGAACCCAGATGCCCTTCAACAGAGGAATGGATACAGAAAATGTGGTACATCTACACAATGGAATATTACTCAGCTATCAAAACCAACGACTTTATGAAATTCGTAGGCAAATGGCTGGAACTGGAAAATATCATCCTGAGTGAGCTAACCCAAAAACAGAAAGACATACATTGTATGCACTCACTGATAAGTGGCTATTAGCCCAAATGTTTGAATTACCCTAAATGCCTAGAACAAATGAAACTCAAGACAGATGATCAAAATGTGAATGGTTCACTCCTTCTTTAAAAGGGGAACAAGAATACCCTTGGCAGGGAAGAGAGAGGCAAAGATTAAAACAGAGACTGAAGGAACACCCATTCAGAGTCTGCCCCACATGTGGCCCATGCATATACAGCCATCCAATTAGACAAGATGGATGAAGCAAAGAAGTGCAGACCGACAGGAGCCAGATGTAGATCGCTCCTGAGAGACACAGCCAGAATACAGCAAATACAGAGGCGAATACCAGCAGCAAACCACTGAACTGAGAATAGGACCCCCGTTGAAGGAATCAGAGAAAGAACTGGAAGAGCTTGAAGGGGCTCGAGACCCCATATGTACAATAATGCCAAGCAACCAGAGCTTCCAGGGACTAAGCCACTACCTAAAGACTATACATGGACTGACCCTGGACTCTGACCTCATAGATAGCAATGAATATCCTAGTAAGAGCACCAGTGGAAGGGGAAGCCCTGGGTCCTGCTAAGACTGAACCCCCAGTGAACTAGACTGTTGGGGGGAGGGGGACAATGGGGGGACGGTGGGGAGGGGAACACCGATAAGAAAGGGGAGGGGGGAGGGGGATGTTTGCCCGGAAACTGGGAAAGGGAATAACACTCGAAATGTATATAAGAAATACTCAAGTTAATAATTAAAAAAAATAAAATAAAATAAAAAAAATAAAAGTCTTGCTTTGGAGATCAATGACTTTGTGAATCTACAAGAGCAAATTCCCTCAGTGACTCCATTAAACCATCATATATGTCATATGTGCCATAGCTTCTTAGTGTTCAAATGATTGTTCAAAATTGGCCTCCTTTCTGCACCCCCAAAAAATCCTGAGAATGGCCATTCCTTTACAAATCTTTCTTCAAGATTGGTCTGTCTTTTTCAGATTTGTCTTCCTACTGACTTTCACCACACAGAATTTGTGAAATTGTTTTTGACAGAATCAAAATTATGTGACTTAAGACTGTATGAACTTCTGAAAACTATATAAAACACAAATAAAACAGTTATTTGCTGCCCTGGTTAGCTTTAGCAATCAACTTGACATGAAATAGTATCAAATGATAAAAGACTTTCTGTTAATGAATTCCCTAGATCAACCTGTAGTGTGTCTGGAGGAAACTATGTTAATTTTGTGTGTGTGTGTGTTTGTGTGTGTGTGTGTGTGTGTGTGTGTGTAAGAGATTTTAGCTCACTCTGGATGGCACCTACCATAGGCAGGTCATCCTAACTTATATAAGAAAGCTAGTAATTATATGCTAGCCTGTGAGGTCATGATCAACCAGCATGCTTCATGGTTCCTACTGTACTTCTTTGGCTGTGAAGTGAATTATTTAGTGATAGGTGATAGATAATAACTGATAGAATAGAAAGCAAGTTTGCCTTCAAATTTCTTCCTTGACATTATCTCCTTGCTGGATTATGATATAGAATATTAAGCCAAAATAAACTTTCCTTTTATTACTTTTGCCCAAAGTAAAGTCACAAAATAAAAGGAGAACAAGTGACTTCCTTTGCTGTCTTTCTCCTACTCTCCATTTCTCCTCTGCCAGTCCTTCTCACTCCCTTGATTGCCTCCTTTGCAGAAAGATCATTTTACATGAATGCAAGCAAACTGTGTTAGTTCCTTTTCTATGGCTATTAATAAATATTATGACCAAAGCGGCTTATAAGAGAAAATGTTTAACAGTTCCAGAGGGATGTAGTCAATAGCAGTGGGGAAAGCATGAAGCACAGACTGGTTCATCATATTCTATCGGCAGTCAGGAAGCAGAGAACAATCATATATTGATCCTCTAGTCTTTAGCAAGGAATTGGGAACAATGGAGAGAAACAAGGCAGGTAGATGGTGTCGCCCTTGTTGTTTACTGTTCTTCTGTTCCTCCATCACTTTTGCAGTCTCCTATATCATTTAGCAAAGATCTTTCTAGGGGATCATTTCAACTCTTGCCAATGTGCCCTGAATCTAAGCATAAAAACCATTGCTAAGCAGCCAAGCAAGTTGTACAAAGTTTATAGTTAGGGAATATCATTCTGACAATATTCATTGCTGCAGGGAGCAGGATGCTAGTGATCACAATGCACAGTTCTTCAGCAAGCCATGACACAAACCAATGAATTTCCATGAAGAAAGATAAGGCCTATTTGAACTTCTCTGTCATGAATGAAGTGTCTCCTTTTGGTGCCCAGCTGGTCTGTGTGTGCGTGTGTGTGTGTGTGTGTGTGTGTGTGTGTGTGTGTGTGTGTATGTGTGTGTGTATGTGTGTCTGTATGTGTGTGTACCTGTGTTGTATGCTCTGTATGTAAATGTGGTGTTTGTGATGTCTGTTTATTCAGTGTAAGCAAGTAAGTGGAAATCAGACGAAGTCTAAAACAGGATATCTGGAATATTTCTCTATGGCTTCCCATTTTTCACTGACCTGAAAGCTCACTATTTTGGCTTTTCTGGCTAGATAGAGAACTCTCAGGTTTTACTTGTGTTTGTCCCTCCATGTGTATAAGCACACACAGCTGTGATCAGATTTTTCAAACTCAAGTGCACAAGCTGGCAGAACAAACGTTATTTATTACCCACTTAGTTGTCTTCCAGTACTGAGAGACATTTAAAAAAATTGTACTTGGACATATGATATTTGGTGTGTGCTATTCCAGCGGCACCAGTCTTGACCACTTATCAATACCTCCAACCATGTCTCCAAACCGTCCTTTAGTCTCTGTTCTGATTTCTTTTAGTTTTTTTTTAAATCAGTCCTTCAATTTGGGAAATTGTTTTATGCCCTTGAATTCGTTATGTAATCAAGTAAGGCTTGGAACTTCTGATAGTCCTGCCTCCACATCTCAGGAGACAAAATTATAGCTGTGTAACAGTGTGTCTACTTTATTTATAACTAGGGACTCAACCCAGTGCTTTGTGAATGCAAGTTAAACGATCTACTAAGCTACACTTTTACCCATAATTTTCTTAACAACTTAACTTTAGTAGGTATGTCTAAATTAGATAGATAGGTAGATAGATAGATAGATAGATAGATAGATAGATAGATAGATAGATAGATAGATAGATAGACAGTTTAAAAAATACAAAAATTCAAGAAACAAGGCTCAAGTATCTTAGACTGAACTCATGTTAACTCCCAACCCACCTTTGTCCATCCAATTCTAGATTACTAGAAAAATAGGTGTTTTCACCCTATCCAGTATATGAAGTACTGGGCAGCAAACCTAAACAGCAGGTATTCTAGGCAAGCAATCTGCTGGATGAGCTTTATCTTCAGCCTTTGCTATCTTTTTTTTAAATTTAATTTTATTTAGTGCATGTGTGTTTGTGTGTGTGTGCATGTGTGTGTGCGTGTGTGGTGTGTGTGTGTGTGTGTGTGTGTGTGTGTGTGTGTGTGTGTGTGTGGTTGTATTCAAGTGAATGCTGTGATGTGTGAGTAGATCTGTGAATGTTTGTTTCGGGAATTGGTTCTCTGTCATCCTTTATGTCAGTTCAGAAAATGGGTCTAATGTCTCCAGATTCACTCAGATAGCAAGTAAGCCTCTGAACCATCATACTCACTTTCTACCCTGATTTATTTATTTATTACTTTATTTTTATGGGATATTTTATGTATTTACATTTCAAATGTTATCCTCTTTCTCGCCTTTCCCATCCCCCCTCCCTCTCACTCTGCTTCTATGAGAATGCTACCACTGCCACCCATTCCAACTTTAACGCCTTGGCATTACCCTATATTGGAGAAATAAGCCTTCAAAGAATCAAGGGGTTTTGCTCCTATTGAAGCTGGACAATGTCATCCTCTGCTACATATGTTGCTTCTATCCTGATTTCTAACATGATTATTACTTGCCAACGTAGGAGCTAGGATTTACTCAGTTTCTATTTCCTTTGGCATGTATAATGAGTTGCTATGCTGCAAATTGAAATCTAACCATGTGTGGTGAGACTTTTATTGACTATTTTATGTAACAAGCTACATTATCAGAAGGCTCAAATAAAGTAAAATTAAAACATAAGAAATTCAAGTCACCCGTTATTTTAAATGGGCTTAAAACGGTCACCAGAAGAAAATCAGTATCCGTCTGTTAGAGTTATAAAAAAAGAATCCAAGATGAATCGAAGATGGAAATGCTGGCCCTTGACTGCAGTTTGTTTTCTAAATGAACTGCTTTAGGGATTAAAAAATAAACCCATATATATATATATATATATATATATATATATATATATATATATATATGTGTGTGTGTGTGTGTGTGTGTATGTATATATATATATTATTTAGTGCATGTGTGTGCGTGTGTGTGCGTGTGTGTGTGTGTTTGTGTGTAAATGTGTGTGTGTGTGTGTGTGTGTGTGTGTGTGTGTGTGTGTGTGGTTGTATTCAAGTGAATGTTGTGATGTGTGAGTAGATCTGTGAATGTGGACCCATATATATGACACATGCCTATATGGAAATAGTCTCATGCTGACTTCGAAAACAGGTGTTACAAAAGAGGAAAGAGCATTAGTCTTTGGTCAGACAAATTGGCTACAGGTACCAATGACAATGTGCAAGAACTAAGCAGTTTGGACTTGCTACATTAGGTTTTTTTTATTTTCCATGGAATAGAAGTACAACTGATGAAGATTGGTGATACTGAGTAAACTGGATTGATTGGTTACAGAGCCTAGCATCTGCTACAGATACTAAGAGATGGATTAATCACTTTAGGGAAAATATTGACTGAAGAGTTACAGCAGGAATCAGTGCCTGACTGACACTAAAAGACATCTTCCAAATCCATTTTAATTGAGTATAATGTCATCTCTGTGTTTATATTTGAACTTCACAAGGGCTGTAGGAGTAGGAAGGGAAAGATAAATATTTTTTCATGTTAATGTTTGGAGAGGGAAATCTATGGGTAAACTTGTTAAGTGACAACTGAAAGCTTCTGTGATCCACAATGGAGCCTCCTAAAACATGGTGCTGTGCTTCCTCCTAACCCCAATTTCTAAGTATTCTGTAATTACTATACATTATTCCTGTATCCTATGGCCCTGCTTTGCCCAACCAGTTTCCCACAGGGACAACTCACATATAAAAGACAAGAGGAGCTCTGCAGAGGGTAAACAGATCTCAAGGAAGGGCTCTGTTCTATCCCACAGCTACATCTAATACCCCTGGGACAAAAATCTACAGATAGAATATACTAGTGATGTTGTAAAAATATAAAAATAGGCCTGGAGAGATGGCTCAGTGGTTGAGGGAGCTGGCTGCTCTTCCGGAGGTCCTGGGTTCGGTTCCCAGCAGCCACATGGTGGCTCACAAACATCTGTGATGGGTTCGATGCCTTCTTCTGGTTTGTCTGAGGACAGCTACAGTGTACTCACTTAATTAAATCTTTAGAAAAAAATATAAAAATAAAAAAATATTGTCTTTTATCCTGCTAGGTCCAGCACCACAGTGCCCCAAGATATCTGCTAGATATCTTGTCGGAAACACATCCTAACTCCATGGGAACCCAGACCAGTCGCCCCACACTCCATTATACTTAATTCTACACATTAAAGAACACACGACACAATAATCTTTGACCCAATTGGTAAGATAAAATTGCGCACCGAAACATACAAAGCCCAGTACCATCCATCCCTTAGGAACATTAATAACAACTTGTAAATACACAGAGCAGAATCTTTATGTCAGCCTCGATCGTCCTACCACGGCTTCTCTCTCCCACCTGACTCTCCTTTCAGTTCTAGTCTCCTCCTCTTCCTTCAAACTTCTCTCCCACCCATCCTTTCTTTTCCTCCAATGACAGGCCTCCTTCTATCCTGTACCTGCCCCTCACCTGTACTTTATGTATTCAATGGGGAGAAGGTTCTGGTGAAGTCACTTGATTACTGAGTACTAGGCAGCTAGTCCTTGGGGAAGTGGAATTAGCATCAAAATACAGATAACTTCAGGGCAAACCACAACATACTGGAAATATTCCATTTACTCTGTACAGTATCTCTCTCTCTCTCTCTCTCTCTCTCTCTCTCTCTCTCTGTGTGTGTGTGTGTGTGTGTGTGTGTGTGTGTTTCATCCCAAAGAAAGTATGGGGGTAGAAACTACATGACAATATTCAGGAACTAGGCCTCTCCTTTCTCCTTCCACCATGGGATCCTAGGGCCACACTCATGTTGTCAACCATGAACTACAATAGCTATTATTCATCTTGTAGGCTCCTACCTCAGTTTTTGAGACAGGTTCCCTTCTTGAACACAAAGGACATCATCTCAACTAGATTAGGTGTCCAGTTAGCTTTTGTAATCTGATGTATCCAATCCCAGTACTGACCCTTCAGGTATCAAGGCCATCTATGTTCAACTCTTATGCGGTGTTGTGGATTTGAACTCTTTGCCTAGCAAGTGCTTACTAGGCATCTTTTTAACCTCAACATATACTTTTTATTTTACAAAGGGAATGGAAGTTTGTTTTAGGAAGTTTTTATCTGAAAAGTATTTGAACAACTAACTTAATTGATATGGATAGTAAATTGGGTATCTATAGATCTCTTTTCCCACTATCAGAAGTAAAATCCACATGTAAGGTTATTCTCAGGTCCTTGTGTTAGATAAGAAAATGAAAGCTACATGTTGTGATTTCTGAGAAAGAACCTAAGTGTTGATATATGTGAGGCTTGTATACAGTCACATGCATATATGTTTGTGGCACACATTGACTGTGTAACTGTTTATTTTCTGAAACAGGAGGAAGGGTGAAAGAAGTAGCTATCCTTAGTGAGGAAAAAAAGTGGTAGTTATTGAAATAGGTAAAGTCATTCTTTCCTACTAATAATACCTTTTATCTTTTCATCCCTCCTGAAGGAAATGTCATCGCTGGTCAGAACCATAACTTTCCATTATAGCTCCACTGAGAGCCCTTGATTTGTGGGCGAAAAGAAAACAGGTTCCATTAATATTCCTGATGGCTCTTTCAGTATTTTTTTAAAAAGTCTTTATACTTTTTGATCTTTTCAAACAATGTTCCTATTAGAAAGTTGGAAAGGGTCTTATATATAGGATTTAGGGAAAACTTTCATTAAGAAAAATTGAGAATAAATCTAGAGATGGCCCAATGCTTAAGAGAGTTGACTGCTCTTGCAGAGGTCCTGACTTTATCTTCCAGCAACCACATGATGGCTCACAACCATCTGTCATGCAATCTGATGCACTCTTCTGGTGTGTCGGAAGACAGTGAGAGTGCACTCACATAAATCAATCAATCAATCAATCAATCTAAAATAAAAAGAAAGGAAGGAAGGAATAAAGAAAGAAAGCAAAAAAGAAAAAAGCCATCAAGAATGAAAGAAAAATCAAGAAAGGAAGAAATCAAATAAAGAAAGAAAGAAAGAAAGAAAGAAAGAAAGAAAGAAAGAAAGAAAGGAAGAAAGAAAAGGAATGATTTCAGGGACAGTGTCAAGTGTCTTTAAAGAGCTTGACCTCACAACTAAAGACTGTCAGTCTCACTCCACATTTAACAGCACTGACCACCAGTTCCCAAGGCTTGGTGATTTGAATTAGAATAGCACTATAGGATCATGTGTTTGAATGATTGGTCCCTATGAGGGATTTAAAAGTTGTGTTGTTGTTGGAGTCAGTGTGTTCTTAGAGGAGATGTGTCATCAAGGGTGGACTTTGAGTCAGAAATTGGCTATGGGGTTGAAAAGACCACATTGGGTTCTCATACTCCCTGTCTGTCTGTCTATCTATCTATCTATCTATCTATCTATCTATCTATCTATCTATCTATCTATCCCCCTTCTTTGCCTAAACTTGTTGATCAGATACAAGCTCTCAGTTTCAGCAGTCTCTGCCTGCTTCCCCATTATGCTCCCAACCATGACAGTCATGGACTCACCTTCTGAAACTATAAACCATTCTCATCACATATTTTCTTTCATAAAAAGCATTGGTTGGGATATTTCTTCATAGTAATACAAAAATAACTAAGACAAGAGGAAAGAAGAGTCTGACTGAGCCAGGCTATGTCAAAGTCCTTACAGTGATTGTCTTGGGTCCAGGTACAGATAACTATGAATTCTTAAGAAAATTCTACTTCATCATTGTTTCTTCAGTGTGTGTAGGCAGGTCAGAGAATAGTTTCTCCTATGTGGGTCCCAGCGATTGAAACCAAGTCTTCAGTAATGGGAAGAAGCACTTTAACCCACTGAGCTACCTTGTTGAGAGTTTTCATTTCATTTTAAATTGTGTGTTAAAAGTGGACTATTATTCAAATAATCTCTGAAAGACCATTTTCATATTTTGCTATTTTATACATGAGTGGATGGAAAATGGTATTCTGGTTATTCCAACATCAAAATAGCATCACCTCTTAAAAATTCAGGCATATTTTCCTGTAGCATCAAATAGTCACCCAAGATTTAATTCTTATATAAAAACAACTAAGCATATCTATTTCACAAATGGATATAAAAACAAGTAGAAAGTATCTATAAATAAAATCAGTCTGTGTCTATTTAGTGTTCAGCAACAAGTGACTATATTATTACTCTGATAATATTAGAGAATCTTCTAGAGACCCTTCAGATGAGTTGGTTGTCACCTCTGATGAGAATCGTACAGTTTTTATTCTTTCTTAGATTTCACCTTTGTGTTTCCTGGACATTTGAATTAGCTAATATTTTTGTTGATCTCAGTATGACAAACTACAAACAAAAGAAATTTAATATAGAACATTTTTATTTTGGTTTACAGACCTAAGACATACTAATCATATCAGGTAAGTCATAGCAGTAGGGGCATGAGGCAGCTGCACAGAGTGTATCTAGTCAGAAAAACAAAAAGATGACTGCTGGTGCTCAGCTGCCTTTCTTCTTTTTATGTCACTTAGGAAAGTAGCCCTTTAAAAAAGTTGCCACCCTTAGTTTTTGTGGGTATTTACACACACACACACACACACACACACACACACACACACACACACACATACACACACATCTGTTTGTCACAGAAAGATAGTAAGGCAATTTATTATTGGAGATTAATTATTATGGACTCTGATAGATTTTTTCACTGGCACTTACTTAGGTCAGCTTGAGCAGAGATAGATTATCACGTTGCTTTTATACACAGATGTTTTTTATAGATCTGAGAAACTACCATTCCAATACCGTGGTGCTGGTACATTCATCTCCTCCTTCCTATGACTGGCCACTTCTTTCGCTTTCTCACATGACATTTACCCACTGTCTGTCCAGCATTGGTCATGGTTATTTTTGTTGTCAGCTACATCTGGAGTTAACTAAAAACTAAGTGGTTAGGTTTACCTGTGAGGGGCTTTTCTTAATTAAATCATTTGTAGTGGGAAGGCCCAATTTTAATCAGGATCTTTCGAGGTGAGAAGATCCATCTTTAATCTGGGCCACACCATTCACTTGTGACAGTCTACAGAAAAGACGTAGAAGGAAGCTTTGAGTCTTTGCCAGCTTGCCCTCATACTGGTGGCAACTCCATCCCATAATTAGTATTTGAGACTTCTTTAAGATTCTGGGGTAAACTGAGACGCCTGGCCTTGTGGACTGAGAAACTACTGAATTCTTAGACTTTAATAACCATTGTCTGAGTAGCTGGACTACTCAGACTACTCAGCTCCCCCCCCCCCTTATCCAAAAAAAAAAAAACACTCTGAAAACTTGGACTCTGCTTCTGTAAAAAGTCATTCTTTGAGGAGCTGGACTGCTGTCTTTAAATCACTTTGAAAACTACTGAATTCATGGCTAAATTGCAGCTTGTAAAGCTAAACCACTCTAATAAGTTCTCTATAAAATGTATCTATGTATCTAACTAACATTTTACATATATATATGTATATATATATATATCGATATGTAAAATTTCTCTCTTTTTGTAAAGCTGATGTTACATCAGATTTAATCCTGTTGATAGAACAACTTAACATTAATTTTCTGCTAAAAGTTCTATATCGGCATATGGGTGCTTTGGGGAAGCTTTGGGAGTACTTTGCATCCTCAAACTTATAATCTCCCTGCCTCTGCCTTTCTAATATTAGGATTATAGCCACATTGACCCATGACTTAGTCCACATATGATTTTGAGAAAAGTATACTTCAATCTACAGCACTGTCTTATTATAAAGTTTAACTGTTAGTTTCTCTACTCTTCTAATGCTTATACTAAAACAAAGTCTTCAGGTGAGGGTGGAGTAGTAATATGTGAATTTATTCTGCTTAGTTTTATTAGCAGCCTACTGCGTAGGGCTTTATGTGAGGTTCTAGAGTTACCCAACTTAATAGAATACCATTTCTACTCCTTCATAAGCTAGTAGAGACACATAAGCTAAGTAAAAATTTGAGACTGGTAAATGACACACAGCTAGTTGATAAAGTACTTGCCTTGAAACCATGTGTTTCTTAGTTTAATCTCAAAAACCTACTAAAAAGAGCAGATGGGTCATGGACACAATGTTGTGCTCTTTATAATCTCATTAGGGAAGAAGGAGACAAAGAGAAACCTGGGGCTCACTGCCTAAACATTTCAACCATTTGTAAGTCTTAAGCCAATAAGAGACATATTTCAAAAAAAAACATAAACAAAATAGAACAAAGCAAAAAAAAAACCCAAAAAACAAGATAAACAGTGCCTGAGATGCATTCATATTTACACACACACACACACACACACACACACACACACACACACACACACCACTCACATTCTGCAGGGGAAAAGAAGAGTGAGTGTGAGACTATGTCAAGAATAGTAAAGTGATAGATCATATTTTTATGGTAAAATGAGGGAGATACCCGTAAATGACTGCAAAGGCAATTCTAGTAAATTTTGAAATGTTATTGGTTAAAGATATGAATGATAAAGGAAAACAAGAAGCATCTAAATGACCAAAAAGTAAAAGAAAGAAAGAAAGAAAGAAAAAGAGAGAGAAAGAAAGAAAGAAAGAAAGAAAGAAAGGAAGGAAGGAAGGAAGGAAGGAAGGAAGGAAGAAAGTGAATGTAACTCAATGTGCCCAGGAAATGAACAGATAATCCTGCTGCTTTATGGTCCACAGAAGGCTTGATTTTTTTTGTAAAACAAACAAACAAACAAACAAAAACGTGAAAAATTCTGTATGTTAATTTTTGAGCTGCTCATAAAGCAAGTAAAGAGTTTTGAGAGCAGCCTGTACTTTCACCTCTTCAATCCCTGTTATCCTATCTGGGAATAAGAAAAGGTTTCCTCATAAAACACAAGGGCAGAATCCTGATCCTGGTCCTAGCTTACTTTGTTTGCTGAGAGTCTCTAGTTCTATGGTTACATTATCTTAAACCTAAAACCAGGGAACATCCCAAAACCTTCTTCCAACTTTCACTTTTGACAATGGTAACCTTTCCATTTAGTTCCATTTCTGCTACTGTAACTCTGAGACTCAGGAGGCATTTGATGTTCGTCACTTTCTCATGGAACTTCCCATTGCCTTTCTTCTCTGGGCAGAGAGGATGTTTTGCCTCTTGCATTAGTTGTTTATCTCTCTGATAAATACCTGAGAAAACAATTTAAAGGAAGGGTTTACTTTGGCTCACAATTTGAGGGTGGAGTCCACCATGGTGGGGAAGTCTCTGAAGCAGGAACCTGAGAGGCTCCTAGTCACACTGCATCCAGTCAGGAAGCAAAGAGGGGTGAATGTTGGTGCTCAGATCATTTTCTTCTGTTTTGTATTCCAGGACTACAGCCCATAGAACAGAACAGCCCACACTCAGTGTTGCTCTCCTGCATATGATTTCTCCCAGACATGTACAAAGGCCTGTCTTCTCTGACTGTAGGTGAGGCCTGGTAGACGATCCTTTTCTTACTATCACACATCTTCTGGTCCATAATCAAACTCCCCAAACAGAATATGCATCCTGCCTTCTGGACTATCTACCACTTGCCTTTTGTAAAGAGAAATGGTATTATGTTTATTTTCTTATCTGTCCCTGATATTTGGCGCACTACCAAACATGGCAGATCATCAGCTTCCGTTTGTTGAATGAATGACAAGACGCGTATTGGCTTCTTCCTCCTCATACAGTTACTTTAGTCCCTAAATTTTTAATGTTTTCTTATTGATAAACATACCTATCAATTAGTAATCTTAAAGCAGATGACTGTTCTTGCTTTTAGGAATTTATAGTACATTGAAAGACAAATATCAAAAATGTATACAAAGCCTGTGTTATCTCCACAAGGAAAGAATGAATAGTTCCTCCAATCCTAGTGAAAACCCCCCTTTCCTCACCATTCTACTACAACAAAGAAAATAAAGGACTGAGAGTGCAGCTTATGAGGACAGAAAAAGTATGTTTGTTTTCTTGCAACTAGAGTTGTAGACAATTATCCACTGTGAAATAGTTTGCTGAGAACTGAACTCTGGTTCATTGAAAGAGCAACAGCAACTTTTAACCCTGAGGCATCTCTATACCCTTGCTCTTCCATTTTTAGTAAGAGAGATATCCCAATATCACAGCAATATTGAATGCCCTCGAACAAACAGAATTACTGAAGAGATTTCAGAGAGCACATAGCTGTCATCAGAAACCAGCCAGACCTGCCACTACTACAATGCCCATTTCTTAATAATGAAACATCTGCCTCATACATTTTTCTATGCAAAGGAAGACGCACTTTAATCCACAGTTTTTAAGTTACAATCCATATTGAAGAGACCAAAAACCTGGCAGTAAGCAATTAAATGAAGTGGCAGTGCTTTATTGCTCTGAAGAGATACTATGTCCAAGACAAGTCATATGAAGGAAAGAATGTAATTGTTTGCTCACAGTATCAGAGTCCATTATCATGACAAAGAACATGGCAGCAAGTATGGTGCTGAAGAAGTAGCTGAGAACTTTATATCTTGATCTGTAGTCAGAGAGATGAGAGAGAGAGAGAGAGAGAGAGAGAGAGAGAGAGGAAGAGAGAGAGAGAGAGAGAGAGAGAGAGAGAGAGAGGAAGAGAGAGAGAGAGAGAGAGAGAGAGAGAGAGAATTTCTATTAAAATCAAGTTTCCTATTTGGAGATGGAGATATATGTTCTGAGCCATTATTGCTGGAACTCTAAAGGCAGTGAATGTGTGGACTAAACCAAACAAAAAACTCCTTTCCTGAGGAGTATTTTGTGAAAATATAGGTTACAATAAGCTATCACTGGCTGCCCTTCTGATTAAAGTTCATACTTATTCTAAAGACCTGTTACTATTTTGTGGAAAGCCTGGGGTTCCAGGACACTAACAAAATGAGAGTCTCAGGGTCAGAGTCGGGGATGGAATGGAGAAACATTGGAGTAAATATATCTGTAGCAGTCTAGTTCTAGTGTTCTAGATTTATGTGTGTGTGTGCGCATGTATGCATATTTGATAGATACAAATAACAAATGAATGATAAACACAAAAGTAGATACGGAAAGTTTATGGACAGATAAATGTGATTGTTAGGCAAATGTAGATCATAAGTTAATCAGACAATGAAAGCAAAAAAAAAACAAGCAATCAAACAAAAAAGCAAAACAAGACTAGAGGCAGAAAAATAGAGGGTCAGTAATCAAGGAGGTCATTTAGATGTGAAGTACCTGAGCAAACACCAATGTTACCTCAACTCAGTAAATGGGAAATGCAAGCCTCTGAACTAAGAAGCATTAGCAAAGGTGGGACTATACTCTTTATAGAAAGAGAGTATACTTGCATGGGGCATGCATTTCTCTTTTCTTTTCTTTTTTCTTTTTTATTAACTTGAGTATTTCTTATATACATTTCGAGTGTTATTCCCTTTCCCGGTTTCCGGGCAAACATCCCCCTCCCCCCTCCCCTTCCTTATGGGTGTTCCCCTCCCAACCCTCCCCCCATTGCCGCCCTCCCCCCATAGACTAGTTCACTGGGGGTTCAGTCTTAGCAGGACCCAGGGCTTCCCCTTCCACTGATGCTCTTACTAGTATATTCACTGCTACCTATGGGGTCAGAGTCCAGGGTGAGTCCATGTATAGTCTTTAGGTAGTGGCTTAGTCCCTGGAAGCTCTGGTTGCTTGGCATTGTTGTACTTTTGGGGTCTCGAGCCCCTTCAAGCTCTTCCAGTTCTTTCTCTGATTCCTTCAATAGGGGACCTATTCTCAGTTCAGTGGTTTGCTGCAGGCATTCGCCTCTGTATTTGCTGTATTCTGGCTGTGTCTCTCAGGAGCGATCTACATCCGGCTCCTGTCGGTCTGCACTTCTTTGCTTCATCCATCTTGTCTAATTGGGTGGCTGTATATGTATGGGCCACATGTGGGGCAGGCTCTGAATGGGTGTTCCTTAAGTCTCTGTTTTAATCTTTGCCTCTCCCTTCCAAGCCAAGGGTATTCTTTTTCCTCATTTAAAGAAGGAGTGAAGCATTCACATTTTGATCATACGTCTTGAGTTTCGTTTGTTCTAGGGATCTAGGGTAATTCAAGCATTTGGGCTAATAGCCACTTATCAATGAGTGCATACCATGTATGTCTTTCTGTGATTGGGTTAGCTCACTCAGGATGATATTTTCCAGTTCCAACCATTTGCCTACGAATTTCATAAACTCGTTGTTTTTGATAGCTGAGTAATATTCCATTGTGTAGATGTACCACATTTCATGTATACATTCCTCTGTTGAAGGGCATCTGGGTTCTTTCCAGCTTCTGGCTATTATAAATAAGGCTGCGATGAACATAGTGGAGCACGTGTCTCTTTTATATGTTGAGGCATCTTTTGGGTATATGCCCAAGAGAGGTATAGCTGGATCCTCAGGCAGTTCAATGTCCAATTTTCTGAGGAACCTCCAGACTGATTTCCAGAATGGTTTTACCAGTCTGCAATCCCACCCACAATGTAGGAGTGTTCCTCTTTCTCCACATCCTCGCCAGCATCTGCTGTCACCTGAGTTTTTGATCTTAGCCATTCTCACTGGTGTGAGGTGAAATCTCAGGGTTGTTTTGATTTGCATTTCCCTTATGACTAAAGATGTTGAACATTTCTTTAGGTGTTTCTCAGCCATTTGGCATTCCTCAGCTGTGAATTCTCTGTTTAGCCCTGAACCCCATTTTTTAATAGGGTTATCTGTTTCCCTGTGGTCTAACTTCTTGTGTTCTTTGTATATTTTGGATATAAGGCCTCTATCTGTTGTAGGATTGGTAAAGATCTTTTCCTAATCTGTTGGTTGCCGTTTTGTCCTAACCACAGTGTCCTTTGCCTTACAGAAGCTTTGCAGTTTTATGAGATCCCATTTGTCGATTCTTGATCTTAGAGCATAAGCCATTGGTGTTTTGTTCAGGAAATTTTTTCCAGTGCCTATGTGTTCCAGATGCTTCCCTAGTTTTTTTTCTATTAGTTTGAGTGTGTCTGGTTTGATGTGGAGGTCCTTGATCCACTTGGACTTAAGCTTTGTACAGGGTGATAAGCATGGATCGATCTGCATTCTTCTACATGTTGCCCTCCAGTTGAACCAGCACCATTTGCTGAAAATGCTATCTTTTTTCCATTGGATGGTTTTGGCTCCTTTGTCAAAAATCAAGTGACCATAGGTGTGTGGGTTCATTTCTGGGTCTTCAATTCTATTCCATTGGTATATATGTCTGTCTCTGTACCTATACCATGCAGTTTTTATCACTATTGCTCTGTAATACTGCTTGAGTTCAGGGATAGTGATTCCCCCTGAAGTCCTTTTATTGTTGAGGATAGCTTTAGCTATCCTGGGTTTTTTGTTATTCCAGATGAATTTGCAAATTGTTCTGTCTAACTCTTTGAAGAATTGGATTGGTATTTTGATGGGGATTGCATTGAATCTGTAGATTGCTTTTGGTAAAATGGCCATTTTTACTATATTAATCCTGCCAATCCATGAGCATGGGAAATCTTTCCATCTTCTGAGGTCTTCTTCAATTTCTTTCCTCAGTGTCTTGAAGTTCTTCTTGTACAGATCTTTTACTTGCTTTGTTAAAGTCACTCCGAGGTACTTTACATTATTTGGGTCTATTATGAAGGGTGTCGTTTCCCTAATTTCTTTCTCGGCTTGTTTCTCTTTTGTATAGAGGAAGGCAACTGATTTATTTGAGTTAATTTTATACCCAGCCACTTTGCTGAAGTTGTTTATCAGCTTTAGTAGTTCTCTGGTGGAACTTTTGGGATCACTTAAATATACTATCATGTCATCTGCAAATAGTGATATTTTGACCTCTTCTTTTCCGCTCTGTATCCCCTTGATCTCCTTTTGTTGTCTGATTGCTCTGGCTAGAACTTCAAGAACTATATTGAGTAAGTCGGGAGAGAGTGGGCAGCCTTGTCTAGTCCCTGATTTTAGTGGGATTGCTTCAAGTTTCTCTCCATTTAGTTTAATGTTAGCAACTGGTTTGCTGTATATGGCTTTTACTATGTTTAGGTATGGGCCTTGAATTCCTATTTTCCAGGACTTTTATCATGAAGGGGTGTTGAATTTTGTCAAATGCTTTCTCAGCATCTAATGAAATGATCATGTGGTTTTGTTCTTTCAGTTTGTTTATATAATGGATCACCTTGATGGTTTTCCGTATATTAAACCATCCCTGCATGCCTGGGATGAAGCCTACTTGATCATGGTGGATGATTGTTTTGATGTGCTCTTGAATTCGGTTTGCCAGAATTTTATTGAGTATTTTTGTGTCGATATTCATAAGGGAAATTGGTCTGAAGTTCTCTTTCTTTGTTGTGTCTTTGTGTGGTTTAGGTATAAGAGTAATTGTGGCTTCGTAGAAGGAATTCGGTAGTGCTCCATCTGTTTCAATTTTGTGGAATAGTTTGGATAATATTGGTATGAGGTCTTCTATGAAGGTTTGATAGAATTCTACACTAAACCCGTCTGGACCTGGGCTCTTTTTGGTTAGGAGACCTTTAATGACTGCTTCTATTTCCTTAGGAGTTATGGGGTTGTTTAACTGGTTTATCTGTTCCTGATTTAACTTCGATACCTAGTATCTGTCTAGAAAATTGTCCATCTCCTGAAGATTTTCAAATTTTGTTGAATATAGGTTTTTATAGTAAGATCTGATGATTTTTTGAATTTCCTCTGAATCTGTTGTTATGTCTCCCTTTTCATTTCTGATTTTGTTAATTTGGACGCACACTCCGTGTCCTCTCGTTAGTCTGGCTAAGGGTTTATCTATCTTGTTGATTTTCTCAAAGAACCAACCTTTGGTTCTGTTGATTCTTTCTATGGTCCTTTTTGTTTCTATTTGGTTGATTTCAGCTCTGAGTTTGATTATTTCCTGCCTTCTATTCCTCCTGGGTGTATTTGCTTCTTTTTGTTCTAGAGCTTTTAGGTGTGCTGTCAAGCTGCTGACATATGCTCTTTCCTGTTTCTTTCTGCAGGCACTCAGCGCTATGAGATTTCCTCTTAGCACAGCTTTCATTGTGTCCCATAAGTTTGGGTATGTTGTACCTTCATTTTCATTAAATTCTAAAAAGTTTTTAATTTCTTTCTTTATTTCTTCCTTGACCAGGTTATCATTGAGTAGAGCATTGTTCAATTTCCACGTATTTGTGGGCATTCTTCCCTTATTGTTATTGAAGACCAGTTTTAGGCCGTGGTGGTCCGATAGCACGCATGGGATTATTTCTATCTTTCTGTACCTGTTGAGGCCCGTTTTTTGACCAATTATATGGCCAATTTTGGAGAAAGTTCCATGAGGAGCTGAGAAGAAGGTATATCCTTTTGCTTTAGGGTAGAATGTTCTATAAATATCCGTTATGTCCATTTGGCTCATGACTTCTCTTAGTCTGTCGACATCTCTGTTTAATTTCTGTTTCCATGATCTGTCCATTGATGAGAGTGGTGTGTTGAAATCTCCCACTATTATTGTGTGAGGTACAATGTGTGTTTTGAGCTTTAGTAAGGTTTCTTTTACGTATGTAGGTACCCTTGTATTTGGGGCATAGATATTTAGGATTGAGAGTTCATCTTGGTGGATTTTTCCTTTGATGAATATGATGTGTCCTTCCTTATCTTTTTTGATGACTTTTAGTTGGAAATTGATTTTATTTGATATTAGAATGGCTACTCCAGCTTGCTTCTTCTGACCATTTGCTTGGAAAGTTGTTTTCCAGCCTTTCAATCTGAGGTAGTGTCTGTCTTTGTCTCTGAGGTGTGTTTCCTGTAGGCAGCAGAATGCAGGGTCCTCGTTGCGTATCCAGTTTGTTAATCTATGTCTTTTTGTTGGGGAGTTGAGGCCATTGATATTGAGAGATATTAAGGAATAGTGGTTATTGCTTCCCTTTATATTCATATTTGGATGTGAGGTTATGTTTGTGTGCTTTCATTCTCTTGTTTTGTTGCCAAGACGATTAGTTTCTTGCTTCTTCTAGGGTATAGCTTGCCTCCTTATGTTGGGCTTTACCATTTATTATCCTTTGTAGTGCTGGATTTGTAGAAAGATATTGTGTAAATTTGGTTTTGTCATGGAATAGCTTGGTTTCTCCATCAATGTTAATTGAGAGTTTTGCTGGATACAGTAACCTGGGCTGGCATTTGTGTTCTCTTAGGGTCTGTATGACATCAGTCCAGGATCTTCTGGCCTTCATAGTTTCTGGCGAGAAGTCTGGTGTGATTCTGATAGGTCTCCCTTTATATGTTACTTGACCTTTTTCCCTTACTGCTTTTAATATTCTTTCTTTATTTTGTGCGTTTGGTGGTTTGACAATTATGTGACGAGAGGTGTTTCTTTTCTGGTCCAATCTATTTGGAGTTCTGTAGGCTTCTTGTATGTCTATGGGTATCTCTTTTTTTAGGTTAGGGAAGTTTTCTTCTATGATTTTGTTGAAGATATTTACTGGTCCTTTGAGCTGGGAGTCTTCACTCTCTTCTATACCAATTATCCTTAGGTTTGATCTTCTCATTGAGTCCTGGATTTCCTGTATGTTTTGGACCAGTAGCTTTTTCCGCTTTACATTATCTTTGACAGTTGAGTCAATGATTTCTATGGAATCTTCTGCTCCTGAGATTCTCTCTTCCATCTCTTGTATTCTGTTGGTGAAGCTTGTATCTACAGCTCCTTGTCTCTTCTTTTGGTTTTCTATATCCAGGGTTGTTTCCATGTGTTCTTTCTTGATTGCTTCTATTTCCATTTTTAATTCCTTCAACTGTTTGATTGTGTTTTTCTGGAATTCTTTCAGGGATTTTTGTGTTTCCTCTCTATGGGCTTCTACTTGTTTATTTATGTTTTCCTGGAATTCTTTCAGGGATTTTTGTGTCTCCTCTCTATGGGCTTCTACTTGTTTATTTATGTTTTCCTGGAATTCTTTCAGGGATTTTTGCGATTCTTTCAGGCATTTTTGCGATTCCTCTCTGTAGGCTTCTACTTGTTCTCTAAGGGAGTTCTTCATGTCTTTCTTGAAGTCCTCCAGCATCATGATCAAATATGATTTTGAAACTAGATCTTGCTTTTCTGGTGTGTTTGGATATTCCATGTTTGTTTTGATGGGAGAAATGGGCTCCGATGGTGCCATGTAGTCTTGGTTTCTGTTGCTTGGGTTCCTGCGCTTGCCTCTCGCCATCAGATTATCTCTAGTGTTACTTTGTTTTGCTATTTCTGACAGTGTCTAGACTGTCCTATAAGCCTGTGTGTCAGGAGTGCTGTAGACCTGTTTTCCTCTCTTTCAGTCAGTTATGGGGACAGAGTGTTCTGCTTTCGGGCGTGTAGTTTTTCCTCTCTACAGGTCTTCAGCTGTTCCTGTGGGCCTGTGTCTTGAGTTCACCAGGCAGCTTTCTTGCAGCAGAAAATTTGGTCTTACCTGTGGTCCTGAGGCTCAAGTTCGCTCGTGGGGTGCTGCCCACGGGCTCTCTGCAGCGGCAGCAACCAGGAAGACCTGTGCCGCCCCTTCCGGGAGCTTCAGTGCACCAGGGTTCCAGATGGTCTTTGGCTTTTTCGTCTGGCGTCCGAGATGTGTGTGCAGGGAGCAGTCTCTTCTGGTTTCCCAGGCTTGTCTGCCTCTCCGAAGTTTTAGCTCTCCCTCCCATGGGATTTGGGTGCAGAGAACTGTTTATCCGGTCTGTTTCTTTCAGGTTACAGCGGTGTCTCAGGCAGGGGTCCTGCCGCTCCTGGGCCCTCCCCCACGGGAGCCCAGAGGCCTTATACAGTTTCCTTTGGGCCAGGGATGTGGGCAGGGGTGAGCAGAGTTGGTGGTCTCTTCTGCTCTGCAGCCTCAGGAGTGCCCACCTGACCAGGCGCTTGGGTCTCTCTCTCACAGGGTCTGGGAGCAGAGAGCTGCTGGGGGCCGGGATCCGCGGGTGTGGGACTTCTGGTAAACACAGAACGTGCCCGGTCCTAGAGAAATTCTGCTTCTGTGTGTCCCAAGCTCACCAGGCAGCTTTCTTGCAGTAGAAAATTTGGTCTTACCTGTGGTCCCAAGGCTCAGGTTCGCTCGTGGGGTGCTGCCCACGGGCTCTCTGCAGCGGCAGCAACCAGGAAGACCTTTGCCGCCCCTTCCGGGAGCTTCAGTGCACCAGGGTTCCAGATGGTCTTTGGCTTTTTCCTCTGGCGTCCGAGATGTGTGTGCAGGGAGCAGTCTCTTCTGGTTTCCCAGGCTTGTCTGCCTTTCTGAAGGTTTAGCTCTCCCTCCCACGGGATTTGGGTGCAGAGAACTGTTTATCCGGTCTGTTTCTTTCAGGTTCTGGCGGTGTCTCAGGCAGGGGTCCTGCTGCTCCTGGGCCCTCCCCCACGGGAGCCCAGAGGCCTTGCATTTCTCTTTTCTTATCCCCTTTTTTCTAACTCCTTTAGTGTGAGTACATTTTAAAAGACCCATTTTACCTAAAATTCAGAGTGATATAAATAGATGAAAAGGAGACAGAGATTTTTTTTCATATTTCCAATCTAAAAAGTTCTCTAGGGGATAGAGACACAGCTCTCTGCCCATAGTCCCTGGAAAGAAAGTCTTTGGTGCTCATTTGAGTTGTCCTAATTAGACTCTATCACTACCTATGGTTCTTGAAATCCTGATTCAAAGTATTTGGAATCAACCACCAACTGTTGTTCTGAATATATATATATATATATATATATATATATATATATAATTTAAAATGGATTCAGACAGCAGGTTGAAGACACATTTGTTGTAGTTTTAGAGTAAAAACAACAAAGCAGGCCACCTGTGGTGAAGCTGAAGGTCTTAGCACATCCCAGAAAGAGGAAGATGAACAAAGGGAGGGAGACAGTTATCTTTTCTGAATCAGAATTTTAAAAAATACCTAAATTCAACAAAGGAGGTATTCATGAAGCCAAGAGTGAAGTGTGTGAAGCAGCAATTCTGTAGAGAAAAAGAAATAATGGAATAATATATTTAATCTTGTATTTATTCAAATGGATTGCAAGCAGCATGGAGTTGGTGTCCAACCATGGCCATTTGATTGCTGGGTCCATTGAGAAGCAAATAATTGCTCATTTTATAAAGTTCGATACCTCATCAGTTCCAATCTGAATGTGAAGGGGTAGAGATCCCTGGAGAATCAGTGGTCTTTGGTCCAGAGGGTCAAATCTGAGAAACTTAAGTCTGATGTTGATGGCAGCAGAGGCATGTCCTCTCACCCTGCAAACATAAAACAGGCACAGAGCATCAGTGATGTTTTTCCTTTGTGTTTGAGCTACTTGAAAAAACAGATCATTCTGCAGAAACTCTTCCTTGAGTTATTCCTTCTTAGAAATATCCTCACAGTCCCTGCCCAGATCCTATTACATGAACAATCAAGATAAAAATATTGGGGGTTGGGGATTTAGTTCAGTGGTAGAGCGCTTGCCTAGCAAGCACAAGGCCCTGGGTTCGGTCCCCAGCTCCGGAAAAAAAAATACTGGAGCAAGGGTGCTATTCTCTAAGAGTATGAGAATGTTCAGTGTCATAGCAATCACAAATAAGGATTTTTTGATCAATGTCTAAACAAATGTGGTAGAAACATAGCAAAGAAATTGCACTCAAAGCAGCAAGGTACAAGCAGTGTGTAAAAACAAATACATTGGGGAAGGGATTTCTGAGGCCTAAGAATGCCTATCTCAACGAGGAGTTCATTATTCTACCATCTGATTATATCTTCTATAAAACCATGTTCATTTTCCTCATTATCATGGGTCTTTACTAAAGGGGATTATTATCCTGACCAAACTACTTGAAATGGGGGTTGCTTATGATTAACTGTGCATCAGAGTTATATTCTAATTGCTGTAATGAAAGTAAGGCCCAGTTAAAGCAGTTTATGGGAGTTTATTCAGTATCAGAAAGAAGGGCTCCATCATGGGGAAAGAATGCCGGGAGGCATAGAAGGCATAAAAGCAGAATCAGAAGGCAGGTTTTCACACTGCATTGATATCCAGGAAACAGAGTATGAATAGGAAGTGTACCTCATTTATAAAGTCACAAGACCCACTTCTTCCATCAAGTTTCCACCCCCAAAAGTATCAAAACCTTTCCAAACAGTGCTCAAAAACATGAGCTTTGGACAAATATTTCACATTTAACCCACAACACCATGGGATCACAAATTCCTTTTTTAGATTTATTTATTTATGTAATGTATGAATACTCTATCTGCATATAACTCTGCATGTATGAAAATGGCATCAGATCACATTATACATGATTGTGAGCCACAACCTGGTTGCTGGGAATTGTGAGCAATGGTTTTTGATATTTCTCCCTTCCTTTAAAGTTGGTATTTTACCAGGGACACAAGAAGGAGATTTTAAAACAAAAAGAGGAAGGGGTTCATGTTCAGTGAGCTTTGGGCTTATGAATTTCTAATTAGTTATCTAATAGAATCACATCTGGTACTTGGATTTCCTCCTTTCTGCCTCTGGCATCAAGAAGGAATATGAGGATATTTCTAAGAATTTTCCCTAGTTGGATAATGTATATAACTATTATTGACTTCTTCCAATTGTAGAAAAGTATTTGTCACTGGGAATTGGGTTGCTTGAACTTATTTAGACACATGGAAGGAATGATCACTGTATAACATGTACATGGAATAAGCCATGTGCCTAAGCCCCATCCTATTTAGTCCTTTTCCTTAGCGGATATACAGTGTGCTGAACAGGAAGCTTGAAAACTCAACATAGCAGCCACAGACTTCAGATTTAAGCATAGGCATTCTGGCTCTAACAATCAAAATGAGAAATGTATATAAGGAGGATAAGTACAGAAATAACCAAACCATAAGTAGGATTAAATATTTTCAGGGGTGCCAGAAGAGAATGCATGCTGATAAGTAGCCTGAAAACAGTAGGTTTAGACAGGAGTTGAAAAGGTAATGATGTTTCTTTGTTGAAGGCTATGTTGGACAGCCCTATGCATGGAGCTTACCACCCATGATACACTGTGTATTCAGCACAGAATGACTTGTTTTCTAAACCTGAGCTAGACTTATTATGCTTTCAGGATAGTTATTAAAACACTTAAGTTAATTTTTATTGAATTTTTAATAATTTACTTATGGGGCCCGAGAAATGGCCCCAGGGGATAAGGGTATGGGCTACTCTTCAAGGGGACAATGGTACTATTTCTAGTATACACACTGCAGCTTCCAAATATCTGCATTTCTGATTCTGGGGCATTTGACCCTTTTCTGACCATTATGGACACTAAACACAGATATGGTTCATAGACATACTCTGGAGGCACAGCATCCATACACATAAATACATAAACATTTTTTAAAAAAAATTATTTGTGTGTATGTGTATGTGTATGTATGTGTGTGTATGTGTGTGTGTCTGTCTGTCTGTCTGTGTGTCTCTGTGTGTGTATGCATGTGTGCATGCAGATGCATGAACATGTCATTGTAAGTTTGGCCACCTGTGCAAACAGGTGCAAAGCTACACATGTGGGAATCAGAGAGACATTTTCTAACGGGTACTCTGTCCATTCTCCTTGCTGTTCCCGGTGTTCCTCATGACCAGCCTGGCTATCCACAGGCTTAAGGATGATTCTTTCTCTGAAATTGAGAATCTCTGGCCAGATGGTATGGTCTCATACACATGCAACCAAATGTACTCTTATACATTGGTTATGGGTAAAACCCAAAGCAGGTTGCAATCCTTTGCTGGAAGCACTCTTTCCCTTTGAGCTATTAGCTAAAATTAATCTTGATTTCCCACTAAGGATTATCAGTTTCTGTTCAAGCACAAACTCCAAATTACTAGAACTATGAAGGCAAAGATACAGAGTAGACTCTTTTTTTTAAATTTTTTTTTATTAACTTGAGTATTTCTTATATACATTTCGAGTGTTATTCCCTTTCCCAGTTTCCAGGCAAACATCCCTCTCCCCCCTCCCCTTTCTTATCGGTGTTCCCCTCCCCACCCTCCCCCCATTGTCCCCCTCCCCCCAACAGTCTAGTTCACTGGGGGTTCAGTCTTAGCAGGACCCAGGGCTTCCCCTTCCACTGGTGCTCTTACTAGAATATTCATTGCTACCTATGAGGTCAGAGTCCAGGGTCAGTCCATGTATAGTCTTTAGGTAGTGGCTTAGTCCCTGGAAGCTCTGGTTGCTTGGCATTGTTGTACATATGGGGTCTCGAGCCCCTTCAAGCTCTTCCAGTTCTTTCTCTGATTCCTTCAACGGGGGTCCTATTCTCAGTTCAGTGGTTTGCTGCTGGTATTCGCCTCTGTATTTGCTGTATTCTGGCTGTGTCTCTCAGGAGCGATCTACATCCGGCTCCTGTCGGTCTGCACTTCTTTGCTTCATCCATCTTGTCTAATTGGATGGCTGTATATGCATGGGCCACATGTGGGGCAGACTCTGAATGGGTGTTCCTTCAGTCTCTGTTTTAATCTTTGCCTCTCTCTTCCCTGCCAAGGGTATTCTTGTTCCCCTTTTAAAGAAGGAGTGAACCATTCACATTTTGATCATCTGTCTTGAGTTTCATTTGTTCTAGGCATTTAGGGTAATTCAAGCATTTGGGCTAATAGCCACTTATCAGTGAGTGCATACCATGTATGTCTTTCTGTGTTTGGGTTAGCTCACTCAGGATGATATTTTCCAGTTCCAGCCATTTGCCTACGAATTTCATAAAGTCGTTGTTTTTGATAGCTGAGTAATATTCCATTGTGTAGATGTACCACATTTTCTGTATCCATTCCTCTGTTGAAGGGCATCTGGGTTCTTTCCAGCTTCTGGCTATTATAAATAAGGCTGCAATGAACATAGTGGAGCACGTGTCTTTTTTATATGTTGGGGCATCTTTTGGGTATATGCCCAAGAGAGGTATATCTGGATCTTCAGGCAGTTCAATGTCCAATTTTCTGAGGATCCTCCAGACTGATTTCCAGAATGGTTGTACCAGTTTGCAATCCCACCAACAATGGAGGAGTGTTCCTCTTTCTCCACATCCTCGCCAGCATCTGTTGTCCCCTGAGTTTTTGATCTTAGCCATTCTCACTGGTGTGAGGTGAAATCTCAGGGTTATTTTGATTTGCATTTCCCTTATGACTAAAGATGTTGAACATTTCTTTAGGTGTTTCTCCGCCATTCGGCATTCCTCAGCTGTGAATTCTTTGTTTAGCTCTGAGCCCCATTTTTTAATAGGGTTATTTGTTTCCCTGTGGTCTAACTTCTTGAGTTCTTTGTATATTTTAGATATAAGGCCTCTATCTGTTGTAGGATTGGTAAAGATCTTTTCCCAATCTGTTGGTTGCCATTTTGTCCTAACCACAGTGTCCTTTGCCTTACAGAAGCTTTGCAGTTTTATGAGATCCCATTTGTCAATTCTTGATCTTAGAGCGTAAGCCATTGGTGTTTTGTTCAGGAAATTTTTTCCAGTGCCCATGTGTTCCAGATGCTTCCCTAGTTTTTCTTCTATTAGTTTGAGTGTGTCTGCTTTGATGTGGAGGTCCTTGATCCACTTGGACTTAAGCTTTTTACAGGGTGATAGTAGACTCTTAACATCAGCCTCCATGTACTCTCGCAGCTTCCTCTTCAGTCAGTCTCCTTCCATTCCAATCTCCCCCTCTTCCCTCACACTTTTTTCCCACCCCTTCTGTCTTGCCCAGTGACAGGCCTCATTCTATCTTGTACCTTCCTTCAGCTGTATGATATCATCCTATGAATAGTTTCTGGTTGCCCCCAAAACTAGAGAGTCTTCACATAGACCAAAGTTATGTGACCTTATCTTCAAGTTATTTCAGGTTGGTGAATAAAACTGTCTACAACCTATAGCTGGGCAAATTGAGATAGTCAGGGCTTGATGTTCTCAGGGTTGGGAGTTGAGAGAGACAAGGGGAGAAAGAAAAGAAGGTAGAGAGAGGAAAATGATGTCTGGGGTTAAGAGTCAAGAATGTATGGACCCAGGACTGGCCAACATGGGTTATTGATAGGAAACATTTTCATAGCATAGAGAGTATGTATATGCTCAGGATTGGTGTGAAAAAATGTCTGATTATACACATAAAGGTTATGGGTTTCTTTTATCCAGGAGCTGAATGACCAAAAACTGGGGAGAAGGCCCTGAACAGCATTAAATACAACACCTATTATGTACACTATGTATTCACCTGCCTTGTATCATAAGAACTATTCATTATATCTTGCCTGTTACTCAGGTTTTTTTGAACTCACTCAATTCTTTTTCTTATCCCAGTTCAATCTATAATCTTTCTTTTAGTTCTCTAAATTGAGCCTCCCTACACTCCAGGAGGGTAGTTAAAATTTCATTTTTATTGTACTCCCTTTAAATGCCTATAAGGATTGCCTCCTGGCAAAGCCTTTCCTCCAAGAAATGTAAATTACAAGCCACTGAGGACTCCTGGGAGGATAAAGGAAGTGCATGATATTTCTGAGATATTATGGATTTCACTGAAAGGTTCTCATAGATAAAGCAAATATTTCTATAAGAGGACCATAAGAACTATAAGGGAGAAAGTTAAAGGAGGAGCCCTTTCAACTGGATAAGGTGAGGATTAAAAATATGAGAGGAGTGAGAGATAGTTTAATGGTTAAGACCACCTGCTATTCTCACAAGAACCAGGTTTATTTTCTAGCAATCATATAATTGTGCACAGCCATCAATAACTCCAGTTCTTGGGAATTCAACAACTTCTTCTGACCCCTAAGAGTACCAGGCATGTACATGATGCACTTGCAAAATGTTGGAAAATCATTTCATACACACAAAACAAATAAATCTTTAAAACAATTATTTAAAATATCAGGAGACACATGAGTGTTATTGTATATGACTATAATCTCAGCCTTCCAGGCAGCTGCAATAGAATCTTGAGTTTGAGACCAGCATGAGTCATATAATAAGATCCTATATCCAAAAAGATGGGGTTCCAGAAAGGTGTCTATGTGAATGAAGCACTTGTCTCAAAAGTTTGAAGACTAGGGTAGGAGCCCAGACACCACTTAAAGCTGGAGAAACAGCACATCTGAATCCCAGCACTCTACAAGGAGACTGAAGGAAGAGAGAGGAGAATCTCCAAAAGACACTGAACCATCTAGTATGGTGTTAACATGGCTAAAAAAGCGAGAAACGCTGTCTCAGACAAAGAGAAAAGTGAGGTTGAACTCTGAACTCCACACATGTGCTAGAATGGTATATACCTACATACAATCACACACACACACACACACACACACACACACACACACACAAACACACACACAAACACACATACACACACACAGTGGAGCAAACCACAAACCCAATTTATAAAAGTTATTAGTTGACAGCATTTGATGTACTCATCTGGGGATAGGTAGGAGTACTTATGAGGGCATATTAAGTGAAAAGAACTGTCTGAGTGTGAGATGTGTCATGAATAAAGTTAGCAACACGCTTCATTATAGAATTTCTGTTCAGAAAACGTGTATCTGGAACTTGGTTTGCTTTTTGTAAGGTTTTTTTTTCCACTTAACTCTTGGTCACTGCACCCCTCCTAGTCACCCCTTCTCACAACCATTTCTCCAGCCCTCTTTCATTTTCCATTTAAGTGAGTGGGGACACCTCTGGGTATTCCCCAACCCTGGCATATCAAGTCTCTTCCCAAATAGGAATATACTCTCCTACTGAAACCAGAGGAAGTAACTCATGTAGAAGAATATATTCCATGGACAGGCAAAATCACTTTTGGCATAGTCCTGCTCCATTGTTTGAAATCCACCTGAAGACCAAGTTGTCCATCTGTTACATATGTGCTTCAAGACCTTGGTCATGTGTATGTATGCTCTTTGGTTGATGTTTTGCTGTTTGAGAGCCACAAGAGTACAGAATCTTTGACTCTATTGGCCTTCCTTTGGAGTTCCTACCACCTTTGAGGCTCAGAATCTTCCCTCCTATTCTCCCATAAGATTCACAAAGCTCCATCCACTCTTTGGCTGTGGGTATCTGCATCTGAGTGAGCTGCTGGGTGGAGCCTCTCAGAAGACAACTAAGTTAGATTCCTGTCAGTAAGCATAACTGGGCATAATTTTGTCATTTCAATTTCTAATACAATTGGCACTTGCCCATGGGATAGTTCTCAAGTTGGGCCAGTTATTAGCTGGCTATTATTCCAGTCTTTGCTCCATCTACTATCTCTACATTTCTTGAAGTCAGCATAAATTTTGGGTGAAAATTTCCTGGTTCTTTGCTGTTGCCTTCACTTCACTAGGAATTCTGTCGGGCTATAGGAGGTAGGTAGTTTTTTCATGTTCCATATCCCCAATGCTGTGAGCTACCTCTAAGTCATCACCATTGATTTTCGGGTGCCTCTATTGTTGTAGGTCTCTGCACACCTCGGAAATGCCTCCTATCTCCTCAATCCCAGTCAGTTGCTGATTTCCTTAAATTCTCATGTCCATCTGGCCATGTCTCCCTGTTTCTCCACATATCTAATCCAGAACTTCCCCATCACCCTTCACATCACCTGTCCCACCCATATCCCTCCTTCAATCTGCTTCTTATAAATATTTTATTCCCCATTCTGAGTGGGATCAAAGCAACCATATTTGGGCCTTCCTTCTTGTTTGGCTTCTTTGGGTCCTTGGAGTGTACCATAGGTATACTGTTTCTTATGGCTGATATCTACTTATAAGTGAGTACACACCATACATGTCCTTTTGAGGCTGAATTACCTCAGAAGGCAGATATTCTCAAGTCCCATCCATTTAACTGCAAAATTCATGATGTGTTGGTTTTTAGTAACTAAATAATATTCTACTGTATAGATGTCCCATATTTTCTCTATCCCTTCTTCAGGTGAGGGACATCTATGTTTTTTCCAGTTTATGGTCATTATGAATAAAATTGCTATGAACATAGTTGAGCAAGTGTCTTTCTGACATGTTGGATAACCATTTGGGTATATGCTCAGGAGTGGTATAGCTAGGTCTTGAGGTTGAACTATTCTCAGTCTTTGTGAAACTGCTTAATTGATTTACAAAGTAGTAGTACAAGTTTGCACTCCCACATGCAAAGGAAAATTGTTTTCATTGCTCCATATCCTCCCTAGCATGTGTTAATACTTAAGTTTTTGATATTAGCCCTTCTGACGTATGTTAAATGGATTCCTGGAGTTTTTTGATTTCCATTTCCCTGGTGACTAAGAACTTTAAATATTTCTTTAAGTGTTTCTTGAACACTTGAGATTCTTTTGTTGAGAATTCTGTTTAGTTCTGCACCACAATTTTTACCTGGGTTATTTGGATTGTGAGTGTTTAATGTCTTGAGTACTTCATAAATTTTGGACATTAGCCTTTGGGCTGAGTGGGGTTGGTGAAAAACCTTTGCCTTATGGAAACTTCTCAGTTTTATGAGTTCCCATCTATTAATTGTTGAGCTTAGAAACTTAGACACTAGTGTTCTGTTGAGAAAATTATCTGTCATACCAGTGTTTTCAAGGCTATTTGCCACCTTCTTTTCTATGAAGTTTAGTGTATCTGGTTTTATGTTGAGGTTTTGATCCACTTAGACTTAAGTTTTGTACAGGGTGATAAATATGGATCTATTTCCATTCTTTCACATGTAGACATCCAGCTAGACCAGCGCCATTCTTTCATTTCCTTTCCTTTCCTTTTCTTTTCTGTTTTCTTTTCACTTTACAGTTTTAGCTTCCTAATCAAAAATCAAGTATCCATAGGTGTGTAGCTTTATTTCTTCGTTTTTAGATCCAATTCCATTAATCAGTGTAACTTTTCTGCACCAATACCATGCAGTTTTTATCACTATTGCTGTACAGTATAGCTTGAGGTCAGGAATAGTGATTCCTCCCAAAGTTCTTTTATTGTCAGGATTTCTTTGGCTATCCTGGCATTTATTTCCCATATGTAGTTGAGAGTGACTCTATCAAGGTTTATGAAAAAAAATTGTTGGAATTTTGATGGGGATTGCATTAAATCTTTTGATTGCTTTTGATAAGATGGCCATAGTCATAAAATATACCATTTTTTCCAATTCAAGCATATATTTCTTTGAGAATGTTGCTTTGTTCAACCCTTCAACAACTTTGGTTTCTGAAGTTTAAAGAGCTGAAAAAAGCAGCAGCTTTAGAAAGAAAATGTGAATAGCGTACTAATTTGCTTCCTTTATGATGCCTTTCTTTCTAAGTTGGGACCTTACTCTGTAGTTTAGGTTGTCCTTCAAATCAATATCCTCTTATCTCAGTTGGCAGAATGGTGGGAATACAGGAATGCACTAACTAGTGCCTCAAACCCATGTAAAGATGAAAGAAGAAATAATTTATAGATCGAACAAAAACTTTGTAGAGACTCCTCTAATATACATAAATCTCTCTCTCTCTCTCACACACACACATACACACACACTCACACACACATACACACACACACACACACAAAGAGCTAATTCTTTATTTCCCTATTCAGTCACAGATGTTTAAGGGTAAAATTACAGGGGCTAGAATACATATATCATCAAGTCTGAGCTTCCAAAAAATGACCAGAGTTGAATGCATGAAGCATTTCTCATTCAAAGCTTCATTCAGAATTTTATGTAATATTTTAAAAATGCTGAGTTAATGTCTCACTGCAAAAGCAGCAAACCTTCCTGGCATTAGGTAGATTTCCTTTCTACTTTCTACCTTCTTGACTGCAAATTACACTGGCTTATTCTGACTATTTCTCATCAGATATTACTTCATCCATGTATAAGAAATAATGACTCTGATTGTATTACTCTAGAGAAGAAAAGAAATCTTCAGCATTCATTTAAAATTCAGTCCTTCGGTTATGGCCAAATACATGCATGAATCATACAGAAAGGGGCTTCCTGTGTTAAAAGTATTCTCTGCATATTTTGTTCTTTCAGTTCTTAGTTACGTGGTGTGTGTGTGTGTGTGTGTGTGTGTGTGTGTGTGTGTGTGTGTGAGAGAGAGAGAGAGAGAGAGAGAGAGAGAGAGAGAGAGAGAGAGAGAGAGAGAGAGAGAGAAACAGAAGGAAAGACATGGTGACAATACTTCTACAATGCATGGGTACCCAAAGGACATCTTAGTAGAGTCATTTTTTCTTCTTTTACCTTTACAGGGGTTTGAGGATTATTTTAGTTGGCTATAATGTTTAATTTGATATATCCTGGAAATTATCTGAAAATACCATGTTCACTGAGGGACTGCCAAACAGAGTGACAGTTTAGGATATCTGTGCAGAAATCTCTTGATTGCTAATTGAATGTGTATAAATGCTGTGTGGACACAGTGGTCCATAGAAACAGAGGATGCCTGCATCTAGCTGGGTGGCTATGCAGAACAAATTGGTGAGTTCTAGGACCATCTCAGATATAAGCCCTCAATGAATAGGGGTGGGAAACAATAAATTTTCCCAATGTCAACTGTCAACTGTGGTTGTTCACAGAAATGTATATGCACACAACACACACACACACACACACACACACACACACACACACACACATGAGTGCAAACATACACACAACGATCAAAGAAGAAAGATGAAGTTCCCAGGAAATGTTAGGGGTCTCATACTTACCTTCCCCCAAATTTTATTCTTCAGAGTGGCATACCAGCCTTTCCTCTGTGAGGTACTAACCTCACAGTAGTTATGTAGCTCACTGGTCTTAGAAAGTGAGCTCCCGGGATCATCTGTAAAGGATAAAGTGCTATCCAGGAGCAGGAATAAAGACTGTGGCCCAGTCATGAAAGCATAGTCTTTTACCACTAAATTCTGTAGAGCATTATGTCACCTTTCTGGACTTCTCTTTTCTCTTCTGTGTAGGAAGGGCACTGAACTCAAGAAATGGAGAAATACCAAAGGCTTTCTTCCATTATTCTACCTTTAGTGATAAGCACATTTAGGACAGAGGTTTGTCTCCATGGTTTTTTTTTTTTTTTCTTTTTTTCGGAGCTGGGGACTGAACCCAGGGCCTTGCGCTTGCTAGGCAAGCGCTCTACCACTGAGCTAAATCCCCAACCCCGTCTCCATGGTTTTAGTATAGATAAAATTTCTTTGTTCATTAGGAAAGGAAGAAATTAATCATTGTTTCTAGGTAGCAGGAAGATTTAAAATCATAATTCCAAATATTGGCCTATTCTTAAAATGTCATAAATTTTTGGTGAAGTTATTAAGCTCAGAAATATTTGAGTAAATGTGCTGGCTCATTCTCAAAAAAGGGAGAGGCAATAAGGGTCAGGGCTTCAAGTCTCAGGAAAGGTGAGGCAGTGAATAGAGAAAATGATGTTCGGATATTCTCTGATCCTTCGGTAGGGCCTCAGTATTGAGGTGGCAACAGTAAGCAGATTGAGAAAGAAAGGAGATGGTGAAAGGAACCAGGATCAGGTATGTGGGAAGACAGGAGAGAGAACTAGATGACCAGGAGACTAAAAGGAAATATGTTCTCTTCACTCTACAAGGCCACCCTAGACACCTCATGGTTTGAATTCCCTTTCTACCCAGTGGAGGACTCCAGACACATTTGTTCATATGTTGACTCTTGCACCTAACTTAAAAAACCTACTCTTATTCCTTAATGTACAATTTTAGTGTCCTCTATTGCACTCTAAGCATATACATCACCTCTTTTATTACCCTTATATCATTTGTAACTATGGCAGTGATACTAACTCAACTCATTGAAATAAGATATTGTTTTTCCTAAAAATGCTCTAGACTTAGCCTTGGAAATCTCAGAGACAGCAGTTTAACTGTCACTGATAGAGACTTACTCTTTTTTTAATTGGTTATTTTATTTATTTGCATTTCAAATGTTCCCATTTCCAGTTTGCCCTCTTCAAACCCTCCATTCCATCCCCACCTTCCTTATAGCCTTAGTCTTTTCTTCCTTTCATATTTATAAAAATTATAAGCTTTAATCTTAAAAATATTTAAAGAATTATATATAAAAATCATTATGATCTAGAGATCTACTATAAAATATATTATATAATATACATAGTAATACCCTGGTGATAATTAGCATTGATTGTCAAATTGATTGGATCTAGAATCACTTTGGAGACAAACTTCCTTGCATTCCTATAAGGGAGATATACATTAAGTAGGGAACACCTACCTCAACGATGTGGGATATTAAGTCATACACTGGTATCTGAGCTGAATCAAACAGATGTTCTCCTTTGTGCCCATAGATTCAAAGTGACTAGTCATGTCAAACTTCTCCCCACTTTATTCTCCTACTTTTGCTGGTCTATATCCTTAAACTGTTAGCTAAATTTATTCTCTCCTTCTTTCAAAATTGTCATTATCATAGCTAGTAAGAAAGTAGCTAAAGACAGCTATAATGTGCATGTAAAACTTTTAAGATAAGACATTCATTCATTCAATGCAGTGATTAACAGAAACACAATATAGAAAGCAATGCCAAACTAAAACCCCAAATCTTCAGACCCTAAAAAGGAAAATATAAAATAATTTGAGTTAATAGATATGCCTATTGCTTTACTGCAGGATAACATACTATAAGGTGTACATATATCCAAAATTATTACTCCATGTAATCATATACTATCAACTATGCATTACTGAATATGTGTACCTGTATACAATGGAGAAAGAGGGAGAGAGAAATCATAGTCATCTCCAATGTCACTCTGCTCTAAGCCATCATCATTTTCACTATAAAAGTGTTTTTGTTTTATCTCCTGTTGTTTTGGATGGTAGTATCAATCTGGAAGTCAGAAACATCCATTTAAAGTTTAAATTAGACAATGGCTGCATCATTTTGGCAGCAGCTCTTGAAGTGTCAAAGGAAAACGTTCTTCTTTGTGGCTATGATTCCCTGAGGGCTCTCACATCTCATCCATCACTGCTCTGTCCCTCTGTCCAACTTCATTGTTATACGAACTCCTGCAAACAGCCAACCATTTCTGTAATATTCCAGCTGAAGTCAGAGTCATCTCTCATACTTCAACCATTATCTGCGAAGCTCTGTGATCAGAGATGCATCTAGATGGAAAAAGTGTTACTAGATCTTATTTAGCCTCTTCCCACATAACCTGCTCTTGACTGCAGAGACTCAGGAGGAAGAGTGACGGTTAAGAAGGATCTCAATACTAACTGATGAGTGCAGTACTCAGCTGTGTGTTGCCAATTGCTGATACCCCAGTGACTATACAGATGAAAGTCATAATTATCAGTGGAATCTAGCCCATGCAACTTGACCCTCAATCCAGGAGATATGATTTCTGAAACTACATCTAATCTGTGCATATGCTTAGTTAGTGTTAAATTAAAGTAGAAACTGAGAGATAAGGAGGTGGCTCAGTAGGTGAAGTATTATACAAAAGTGAGGACCAGAGTTCAGAAGCCAGTGGCCAAGAGAAGCAATAAGTTCAGCAGTGTACATGTGTAATGAGAGTGGCTTTTTTAATTTGAAAGAACGTGTGTTGCTTTCTCCACATTTTTAAAGTAATTTTTAATTTTAAAGAATTTTATACATAAGTTCTGTTTTTATAACATTTGTATACCACATTTTCTTCAGTTCAATCTTCCCTTGATGACCACTCCCTCTCAACTTTATGATCTACTCTCCTTTAATTATTAATTAGTATTATCATATATACAGTCACATATAATTGGCTAGATTTATAGTATTGGGTATGGATTCCCCTTTATTGAGAAAGTTTTTTCACCAACTTTGTGGATATTAGTTACCCATAAAATATAAGTTTTGTATAAGTGTGAACACCCCTAGATGTATGTTGCTGTGCTACTCATTGTGTTTCATACCATTTAGAACTGGGTAGGGCTTTTACGTGGTTTGTTCCCTTGGCAGTTTGCCTAACAACTGTGGATGTAGTAAGAGCTAGTTTACGAAGAGAAACCTTCCAGGTTAAGTCCAGCTTTAATCCTAAAATTCCCTTGTCTGACATGTGCAGTGTCTTCTGCAATCCCAACATTCAAGTGGTGAAACAATAGCTCCAAAGCTCATGGGCAAGCTATTCTGACAGACACACTATTGTACAAAGAGAGACCTACCTGCAACAGGTAGAGATTGAGGATGAACATCTGAGATGGTCCCATTCCACATGTTAATTGTGTCATCTATAAATGTCTATACATGTGTGCATGAATGCATGTGTGCATACACACACACACACACACACACACACACACACACACCACAAGTGATAAAGAAAAAAAAGAGGTACTTTCTAGTTTAAAGTGCCCCAGTAGTGAATACTTAATTCTTCAAAATATTTTTTTTCAGTTTGAGACTATCACTTCATACTTGACCATTTGAGCTAGAGAACAATGAGAAAGGAAGCTTTTCCCTTGTGGCAGAAGCCCTTGTTTTCATTTGAAAACTATTTACAATTTCTAGCTCTCTGGCCTTTGTTTCACATCTGAAAGCTGTAGGGTGGCATGAATTGAGTTCTGAGAAGCCTTGGAGTTTAAATTATTTAATCAGAACAATAGAAAGGATTTAGCTCTCCCATATGAGGGAATATTATAAAACTCATAAACCGTCTAAAGTGTTAACTCATTTATTAGGGCTGTGAGTTGACTTTTATTTGAAGAACAATTGCTTAGGGAGAAAAATAAATTCTTAAAAGGGAACTGGCAGATAATTTCTGAATGTACTTTCTGTATAGCACTATGAGGCTGTGCAGGTATTTACTTCCCATAAAATGAGAAGTGCCATATAAGAAAAATAGAGAGATCATGGAGGCGGCATATGAAATATGTTGATAATTAATTTGTATAGAATGAGGGGGTTGTCCTCTGTGTGAACAGTGAGGCAATTACTGGATGGATGCCCAAGATATCTCACTTACTAGTCTTTTTAGTTCATAGAGAAATAATCACAATGATGAATGACAAGTTTTATAACTGTGGTAATGAGCATCAATATAAAAGGAATACAAGGTGTTAGGGAAATATCTTTCTCAGTAAACTGCTTGCCTGGCAGCACTGAACCCCAAGTTTAACTCATAGAACTCATGGAGAAAATCAGGTATGCTATTTTGTTCTTATAACCTCAGTATGGAGGAATAGAGGAGAGAGGAAGCCTTAGGGCTTTGCTTCATAAAACCATGATGAATGTCCATGAGGAACCGTGTCAGTCAGATTTTGTTGGCTTCCTATGAATTCATATGTGTTCTTATGCTCTCTTTCTCTCGCTCTCTCTCTCGCTCGCTCTCTCGCTCTCTTGCTCTCTTACACTCCCATAAAGAGAGAGAACACGGGGTTGGGGATTTAGCTCAGTAGTAGAGCGCTTGTCTAGGAAGCTCAAGGCCCTGGGTTCGGTCCCCAGCTCCGAAAAAAAGAACCAAAAGAGAGAGAGAGAGAGAGAGAGAGAGAGAGAGAGAGAGAGAGAGAGAGAACACAATGTAGCATTAAATGTTAATATCTAAAAGGGTTTTCAAAAAAAATTAAACCTTCCCCAAAGTCATATTTTGTCCAACTAAAATGAATAGTTCTTAAGATATGGTAAATGGAGAGTCTCATCCCCAGACATGCTATGTAGACATTGATTTGGCAATATCCTCCAAACTTACAAAGATTCATCTTCTGGGCCAGAGACATTACTTTTGATATTGTCTCAGAAATACATTTCATGTGGGCAAATCACATAATAAATAGTACATAATCTTGAGTGTGATAATCAAAGATTTTCAGGAAGCCAAATAACTTTTGAGAAAGGAAGAGTTTTGATGTGATATACTCCAAAAAGACAAATGGGAAGCCTGTGCACAGAGATTTTCCAATTATTAATTAAAGAAAATATTAAGAAGCAAGACATCTGTATCACATAAAATTGTTTTGAATAATTAAGTAAAACACCAAGACTTTGTCATAAGACACTCAAGAACAACAGTGTGTGTGGGAAAGTACAATTCTGGGGAAATTAATTTCCTTCTAGAAGTTATTTAGGGGAAGCTTCTGGCAGTGATTTCAGGGGAGTATGTCTGTTCCCCAAGTGGCAGCATTACGGCTCTTATGACAGAAGCTCTCAGTGTCTGAGTATGTCTTGCAAACTTTTAATCTTTCTGCATAGGATTCTTATATACAGCTTTCAGGTGGGTCAGGGTCTGACAGCAGGAGCTCAACCTGAGAACTTGGGAATACCTCATCTACAGGTGGGAGGGAGTCTTTCGACTTCTACATGACTAATGGTCACAATCCTCTCTACAGGGGGATATGGAAGTATTGTAGCTTCTTGAGAGGGGCCTGATCTACTGGGAACTTAGAGAAACACATACTGGCATTTTAGTGTCACTGCAGTTTCAACCTTTTCTCGACTGGGAATTGGGATACCTTTCATAGCCTGCCACCGCACACACTGTTGGTGGAAATAAAACCTGGTATAGCAATTTTGGAAATCAGTGTGAATTGAGAAAGCTAAAAATAAGTCTACTATATGATGCAACTATATCATATGCCAAAAAGACTTCATGTCTTACTTCAAAGAAACTGAATCAGCTATGGTTATTGTGGCTCTATTCACAATATCTAGGAAACAGAAACAATTTAAGTGTCCTTCATAGAATGGATAATTGAAATGTGGTGTATATAAACTATAAACTATGACCATAGAATCAGCCATATGAAAAATCATGAAGTTTGTAAATAAGTTAGAAGTGCAATTGTTCACCTTTAATCCAAGACACACAGAGTCAGAGGCAGGAAGATCTATTAAGCTTGGTGTACAGAATAACAGTCCAGAAACCTTGTCAGTGAAAAGAATAAAAAGAAAAGAAAAGAAAAGGAATTTGTAGATAAATGTGTGGAAATAAAAATGGTCCCAATGAATGAGGTAATTCTGGCTGATTAATGTAAGTACAATATGTTCTTTCACATCTTTTTAGCCATAAATCTACAGGTATGAGTACATATTCTGCAGAGTGAAGGAATATTGAAACTACAGAATATAGAAAAGCAAAACCAAATCATTCTAAAGGGAAAGTAATAGTAATATGGAAAAACTAGTATGGGGTTTAATTAGGGAGGGAGAAAGAAATATAGAAGGGTTAAAGAAATTATGAACTATTATAATATTAACTGTCTATCTCAAAAGAGTATTGGTGCCCATATTGTAATGTATAAGTATACATATAGTAGTTGAATATTGATCCTTAAGGAAGACAAAGACTATTCGACAATGAGAAGCCCAATTCTGGGCTGTTAGTCAAGATTATGCAAGAATCTACCAAAATATTAAAGGCTATGGCTATTGCCCTTGTTTCCCTCAGATATAGAAGGTAAGTCTCTTTTGAGGAATGTATCAGTCACTTTAGAAACAGAGTCCAGAGTCTGTTTAAATGTAACTAGTGATCAGTAAGTTTCCTTCATGAGGTGTGTCTGTCATAGTACCAGAAATTACCATACATACTGGCAAAGAAGAAAATCACCTAGCAGTTTGACAAAGCTATGATGCCTATGATCCAAACAATAAGCAATATGAACAGTGAATGTAAGGATGTAATATGGGCATGTATACCTATATAGTAACAACTGTTCTTTACTTGGATTTAAGAAAGAGGAAGGACTGAAAAAAGTTGAAGGAGCTTGCAACCCCATAAAAACAACAATGCCAACCAACCAGAGCTTCCAGGGGCTAAACCACTACCAAAAGACTGACCCAGGGCTCCAACTGCATATATAGCAGAGAGTAGCCTTGTTGGGTCACCGGTGGAAGGGTGGAAAGCCTTTGGTCTTGCCAAGGTTGGACACCCAGGGCAGGGGAATATGGGGAAGGGCAATAAGGGGGATGTATAGGGAGAATATCTGTATGGCGGAGGGTTAGGGAAGGAGATGTGGGTGTACAGACAGGAAACCAGGAATGGGAATATATAATAAAATTTAAAAAAAAAAAGGAAAGGTCCACTCAGCAACAGGAAAGCCATGCATAGTATCAGAAAGGTAGCCAACTACACAGTTAGCTTTCCAGTTGGTGATGTCCAGAATCATTTTGTTGTTGTTGTGGGGGTGAATTTCTTTTTTTTATTGGATATTTTACATTTACATTTCAAATGTTATTCCCTCTCTAGGTTTTCCAGCCATAAGCCCCTTATACCAGCCCATGCCCCTTCTTCTATCAGGGGGTGTCCGTTCCCATCCACCCCCTTCACACTCCTCAACATTCCCCTACCCTGGGGGTTTAAACTTGGCAGGAACAAGGGCTTCTCCTTCAATGGGTCCCCAACAAGGCCATCCTTTGCTACATGTGAAGCTCAGGCCAAGGGCCAGTCCATGTATATTTTTGGGTTGTGGGTTAGTCTCTGGGAGCTCTGGTTGGTAGGCATTGTTGTTCTTATGGGGTTGCAAGCCCCTTCAGTTCTTTCAATCCTTTCTCTAATTCCTCCAAAGGGGGTCCTGTTCTCAGTTCAGTGGTTTGTTGCTAGGATATGCCTCTGTATTTGACATGCTCTGGCTGGGTCCTTCAGGAGACATCTATATCTGGCTCCTGTCAGCACACACCTCTTAGCTTCATTAATCTTATCTAGCTTTGGTGGCTGTATATACATGGGTCACACATGGGGCAGGCTCAGAATAGTGGTTACTTCAGACTCTGCCCCAAACTTTGCCTCTATATCTCTTCCTATGAATATTTTTGTTCCCCCACTGAACAAAGAGTAAAGCATTCCTTCTTTGGTCATCCTTCTTCAGCTACATGTGGTCTGTGGATCGAATCTTGGGTAAATCGAGCTTTTGGGCTAAGGTCCACTTATCAGTGAATGCATATCATGGGTATTTTTCTGTGATTGGGTTACTTCACTCAGGATGATATTTTCTAGTTCACTCTATTTGCCTATGAATTTCATGAAGTCATTGTCTTTGATAGCTGAGTAGTACTCCATTGTGTAGATGTACCACATTTTTGGAATCCATTCCTCTGTTGAAGGGCATCTGGGTTCTTTCCAGTCTCTGGATATTATAAATTTGGCAGCTATGAAGATAGTGGAGCATGTGTCTTTGTTGAATGTTGGAGCATCTTTTGGGTATATGCCCAGGAGAGGTATAGCTGGGTCTTCAGGTAGGGTAATGTCCAATATTCTAAGGAACCTCCAGACTGATTTCCAGAGTACCAGTTTACAATCCCACCAACAATTGAGAATTGTTCCTCTAATGCCACATCCTTGCCAGCATCTATTGTTACCTGATTTTATATCATAGCCATCTGACTGCTGTGAGGTGGAATCTCAGGGTTGTTCTGATTTGCATATCCCTGATGAGTAAGGATGTTGAACATTTCTTCAGGTACTACTTAGGCATTTGATATTCCCTAGCTGAGAATTCTTTGGCCTTATACCCCATTTTAGTAGGGTAATTTGGCTCTCTGGAGTCTAACTTCTTGAGTTCTTTGTATATTTTGGATATTAGCCCTCTATCAGATGTAGGATTGGTAAGATCTTTTTCCAATCTGTTGGTAGCCATTTTGTCCTAATGACAGTGTCCTTTCCCTTACAGAAGCTTTGGGGTTTTATGAGGTCTCATTTGTCTATTCTTGATCTAAGAACATAAGCCATTAGGGTTTTTTGTAGGAAATTTTTCCTAGTACCTGTAGACTTCCCCAACTTTTCTTCTATTAGTTTGAGAATATGTGCTTTGATGTGGAGAACCTTGATCAACTTGGATTCAAACTATGTTCATGGTGATAAGAATGGATTGATTTTCATTTTTCTCCATTCTGACCTCCAGTTGAGCCAGCATCATTTGTTGAAAATGCTATACATACAGTTTTTATCACTTTTGCTCTGTATGAGGTCAGGGATGGTGATTCCCCAAGAAGTTCATTTATTGTTGAGTATAGTTTTTTGCTATCCTGAGTTTTTTTTTTTTTTTTGTTATTCCAAACGAATTTGCAAATTGGTCTTTTAAGCTCTATGAAGACTTGTGTTGGAATTTTGATGGGGATTGCATTGAAGACTGTTTTTACAGACTGTTTTTTGCAAAATGGCCAATTTTACTATATTATTCCTGACAATCCATGAGCATGGGAGGCCTTTTCATCTTCTGCGATCTTCAATTTCCTTCTTCAGAGACTTGAAGTTCTTGTCATACAGATCTATCACTTGCTTGGTTATATTTACTCCAAAGTGTTTTCTATTATTTGGGAATTTAGTGAAGGTTGGCACTTCCGTAATTTCTTTCTCAGCTTTTTATGCTTTGAGTAGGGGTAGGCTACTGATTTGTTTGAATTAATTTTATACCCAGCCACTTTGCTGAAGTTGTTTATCAGGCTTAGTAGTTCTTTGGTGGAACATTTGAGATCACTTACATATACTATCATATCATCTGCAAATAGTGATATTTTGACTTCTTCCATTCCAATTTGTATCCCTTTGATCTTCATTCATTTTCTGATTTCTCTGTTTAGGAGTTTGAGAACTATATTGAATAAGTTCAATATAATAAGTTGAACAAGTTCTTTAGTTCTTGATTTTACTAGGATTTCTTCACGTTTCTCTCCATTTTATTTAATGGTATCTAATAGTTTGCCTTGCTTTTACGATGTTAAGTTATGGGCCTTGAATTCCTGATTTTTCTAGGACTTTTATCATAAAGAGGTGTTGAATTTTGTCAAATGCTTTTTCAGCATCTAATGAAATGATCATGTCTTTTTTTTCTTTGAGTTTGTTTATATAATGGAATATGTGGATGGATTTCAAAATATTGAACCATCCTGTATCCCTGGGATGACGCTGAAAAGATCATGATGGATGATCTTTTTGATGTATTCTTGGACTCGGATTGTGAGAATTAAATGTTCAATTTCTGGAGAAGGTACCATAAGGTGCTGAGAAGAAGGTATATTCTTTTGTTTTAGGATGAAATGTTCTGTAAATATCTATTAAGCCCATTTGCTTTATAACTTCTGTTAGATTCTCTAAGTCTCTGTTTAATTAATGTTGCCATGATCTGTCCATTGAAAAGAGTGGGGTGTTGAAACTTCCTACTATTATTGTGTGAGGAGAATTATGTGATTTGAGTTTAGTAAGGTTTCTTTTATGAATGTAGATGCCCTTGCATTTGGAGCATAGTTATTTAGGATTGAGAGTTCTTGGTGGATTTTTCCTTTGTTGAATATGAAGTGTCCTTCCTTACCTTTTTTTGATGATTTTTGGTTGAAAATCAATATTATTCATTATAAAAATTGCTTCTCCAGCTTGTTTCTTCAGACCATTTACTTGGAAAGTTGTTTTCCAGTCATTTACTCTGATGTAGTGTCTGTCTTTGTCTCTGAGTTGTATTTCATGTATGCAGCAAAATGCTGGGTCCTCTTTATGCACCCAGTCTGGTATTCTATATCGTTTTGTTGGTCAATTGCGTCCATTGATTTTAAGAGATACTAAAGAATAGTGATTGGTGCTTCCTGTTATTTTGTTGTTAAAGGTGGAATTAGGTTTGTGTGTCTCTCTTCTTTTAGTTTCATTGCAAGGAGATTACTTTCTTTCTTCTTCTATGGTTTATTTTCCCTCCTTGTATTGTAGTTTTCTATCTAGTAGCCTTTGTATGGCTGGTTTTGTAGAAAGATATTGTTTAAATTTGGTTCTGTCATGTAATAGAATGGTTTCTCAATCTATGTTAATTGAGAGTATTCCTGGATATAGTAACCTGGGTTGGAATTTGTGTACTCTTAGGTTCTTTTGACATCTGCCCAGGATATTCTGGCTTTCATAGTCTCCAGTGAGAAGTCTGGTATAATACTTATAGCTCTGCCTTTATATGTTACTTGACTTTTTTCTGTTACTGCTTTTAATATTCTTTCTTTGTTTTGTGAATTTGGTGTTTTGACTATTATGTGACAGGAGGAATTCCTTTTCTCGTCCAATCTCTTTGGAGTTCTGTATGCTTCCTGTATGTTTATATGCATCACTTTTTTTTAAGTTAGGAAAGTTTTCTTCTATAATTTTGTTGAAGATATTTACTTCAAGTTGGGAGTCTTCCCTCTCTTCTATACCTATTATCCTTAAGTTTGATCTTCTCATTGTGTCCTGGATTTCCTGAATGTTTTGGGCTAGGAGCTTTTTTGCATTTTACATTATCTTTTATGGTTGTGTTGATATTTTCTATGGTATCTTCTGCCCCTGAGATTCTCTCTTCTATCTCTTGTATTCTGTTGGTAATATTTACATTTATGACTCCCGATCTCTTAGGCTTTCTATCTCCAGGTCTGTCTCCCTTTGTGCTTCCTTTATTGTTTCTATTTTCATTTTTACATCCAGGATAGTTTTGTTCAATTTCTTCACCTGTTTGGTTGTTTTTTTTTTCTGTAATTCTTTAAGGGATTTGTGTGTGTGTGTGTGTGTGTGTGTGTGTGTGTGTGTGTGTATGTGTGTGTGTGTATGTGTGTGTGTGTGTTTCCTCTTTAAGTGCTTCTACTTGTGTTATCCTGTATTTCTTTAAGGGAGTTATTTATGTCCTTCTTAAAGTCCTCCATCATTATCATAAAATGTGATTTTAAATGTACATCCTACTTTTCTGGTGTGTTTGGATATTCATTATTTGCTTTAGTGGGAGAAGTGGGCTCTGATTTTACCAAGTACTCTTGGTTTCTGTTGTTTAGGTTCCTGCACTTGCCTCTCTGGTGCTATGTTGTCTTGTTTTCTCTGACAGTGGCTTGACCTTTCTGTAGGCCTGTGTGTTGGCACTCCTGTAGACCTGATTTTTTTTTTTTTCATTCTCAGCTGGATCTGGGAACAGAGAGCTCTCTGCTTTCAGGTGAGTAAGTGCTCCTGGTGACTGGTTTTCAGCTTTCAGTGCAGGCAGGAACACCAATGGTCCCCTACCTGACTGCTCCTAGTTCCCTGTGCCCAGGGGGCACAGATGTCACTAGGTGACTTCCCCTTTGGTCAGCAAGTAGTTGTCTCCTCTGAGTTCTCAAGAGTGTCTGCAGTTCTGAGGGTCCAGCTCTCTCCCGCATGGGATTTGGGTGCAGGGAACTTTGTGACTTTTTCACTTCAGTTCCAAGCACAGGCAGAAACGAGCAGGATCCTGTCCCTTACTGCTCCTATATTCCTGTATCCAGAGGCACTATGCAATTTCCTCTTGAACCAGGATGTGGACTGAAGTTTGCAAAAGTGGCGATATATTCTGTTGTCTGATGACTTCTGCCTTTGTGTGTCCTGAGTCTACCAGGAGGGTCACTTGGAACAGAAAATTTCATGTTACCACTTCTCCCAGGTGTGTAGGTGATCCTGGCAACTAGCTTTCAGCTAGCTCTTGGAACAGTCAGAAACCAGAAAGGTCCTGCTCCTCATTGCTCCTCATACCCCGTGCCCACATGGCACAGAGGGCACCCGGCATTTTCCTCTTGGTTTAGGAATGTGGGCAGAAAGTAGATGTCTCCTCTGAGTTCTCAAGAGTGTCTGTATTTCTGAGGGTCCAGCTGTCTTCCCCACAGGATTTGATATCCTAAATCTTAGAGGGTAATCAAGAATTGTTACTTTGCTAAATCATCAAAATCCCCAGCAGTATTAATATTTGTTTTTATACTCGTGGATTTGCTTTTTCCTCACACCTGATCATGGAAGCCTTTCTTTGAAACATATTATTACAAAAACAAACAAACAAAAGCAAAAAACAAATAAACAAAAAAACAAAACATAACACAAAACAAACAAACAAAAAACCCAATAACTTCAAAATTCAGAGTTGTGAAGCCTAGTGCTAATGGATACATCTTCAATTCAACTTCCATAATTAAGGATCAGAGAATATTTCCCAAATGGAGAAAAAGGTATTAAGATTCAGAGGAACATGGAGTATGCTATGATGTTGAATATTCTTGGTATAGGAATTATTCAACACGTGCTTAACAAGGACAAAAACAATAGACATGTTAATGTAAATGGGGGAAAGCTCATGAGTCCTCAACTCTACACAAAGAACAAGAAACAACTAAAAGAATGCCAAGAGTAGGATAAATAGTCTTTTTAGAAATGAGCACATTAATTGGTTATACACTACTAAATTTTCATTGCTGAAAACATATACATGTAAAATATAGACTGACTATGTTTTTTTTAGGATCTAAGAATAAGTAAGTTCTCTCTCTCTCTCTCTCTCTCTCTCTCTCTCTGTGTGTATGTGTGTGTGTGTGTGTGTGTGTGTGTGTGTGTGTAACAAATAAATGAAAAAAAAGGCTATCTATTTATATGAGAGTTTAGAAGAGTATAAAGAAGGATGTCAGGGTGGGCAAGAAGGGGAAATGATTTAAGTATATTATAATCTAAAGAAATGAAATATTTTTTAAATGCCATGATTGATGCTAATTTTGGGAATCTCTCTAGAGAAAAAGTAAAGAGTAAGAGAGCACAGTAGATCCCAAAGTTTTGGTGTGCCTCTGGCTATATGAGCCTGGTTAGTCTGGTCATGTATTTAGAACACTGGAAATAGTGGAAAAAAGGATCCTTGAGAAGAGGAATGGAGAGTCCATCCCCATCAATCCAGTCAGATCAGAAACAAGGGCCTTCTATGATATATTTGTTTATTTATATAGACTAAAACTTGGAAAATCTGTTCCTAGTAGAGACAACTTTGGTCTTGAATAAGAGACTCTAGAGCAAACGGCAAGTGCCTTCTAATCTTATGGTTCTTAACCAAGGATACACATTGCCTGTGAAATGTAATTTTTAACAGAATGCATCTCTGAGTCAAGAAGAAATAGGCCTCACACCCCAAATTGTCCAACTAAAGTCAGAGATATGACTACTCAACAGCAAATCAAAGCTCAATCTAAATCATAGCCCTTGAAAGAAAAAATTTTTTTATTAACTTGATTATTTCTTATATACATTTCAAGTGTTATTCCCTTTCCCGGTTTCCGGGCAAACATCCCCCTCCCCCCTCCCCTTCCTTATGGGTGTTCCCCTCCCAACCCTCCCCCCATTGCTGCCCTCCCCACAACAGTCTAGTTCACTGGGGGTTCAGTCTTAGCAGGACCAATGGCTTCCCCTTCCACTGGTGCTCTTACTAGGATATTAATTGCTATCTATGAGGTCAGAGTCCAGGGTCAGTCCATGTATAGTCTTTAGGTATTGGCTTAGTCCCTGGAAGCTCTGGTTGCTTGGCATTGTTGTACATATGGGGTCTCGAGCCCCTTCAAGCTCTTCCAGTTCTTTCTCTGATTCCTTCAACGGGGGTCCTATTCTCAGTTCTGTGGTTTGCTACTGGCATTCGCCTCTGTATTTGCTGTATTCTGGCTGTGTCTCTCAGGAGCGATCTACATCCGGCTCCTGTCGGTCTGCACTTCTTTGCTTCATCCATTTTGTCTAATTGGGTGGCTGTATATGTATGGGCCACATGTGGGGCAGGCTCTGAATGGGTGTTCCTTCAGTCTCTGTTTTAATCTTTGCCTCTCTCTTCCCTGCCAAGGGTATTCTTGCTCCCCTTTTAAAGAAGGAGTGAAGCACTCACATTTTGATCATCCGTCTTGAGTTTCATTTGTTCTAGGCATCTAGGGTAATTCAAGCATTTGGGCTAATAGCCACTTATCAGTGAGTGCATACCATGTATGTCTTTCTGTGATTGGGTTAGCTCACTCAGGATGATATTTTCCAGTTCCAACCATTTGCCTACGAATTTCATAAAGCCGTTGTTTTTGATAGCAGAGTAATATTCCATTGTGTAGATGTACCACATTTTATGTATCCATTCCTCTGTTGAAGGGCATCTGGGTTCTTTCCAGCTTCTGGCTATTATAAATAAGGTGCGATGAATAGTGGAGCACGTGGCTTTTTTATATGTTGGGGCATCTTTTGGGTATATGCCCAAGAGAGGTATAGCTGGATCCTCAGGCAGTTCAATGTCCAATTTTCTGAGGAACCTCCAGACTGATTGTCAGAATGGTTGTACCGGTCTGCAATCCCACCAACAATGGAGGAGTGTTCCTCTTTCTCCGCATCCTCGCCAGCATCTGCTGTCACCTGTGTTTTTGATCTTAGCCATTCTCACTGGTGTGAGGTGAAATCTCAGGGTTGTTTTGATTTGCATTTCCCTTATGACTAAAGATGTTGAACATTTCTTTAGGTGTTTCTCAGCCATTCGGCATTCCTCAGCTGTGAATTCTTTGTTTAGCTCTGAACCCCATTTTTAATAGGGTTATTTGTCTCCCTGTGGTCTAACTTCTTGAGTTCTTTGTATATTTTACATGTAAGGCCTCTATCTGTTGTAGGATTGGTAAAGATCTTTTCCCAATCTGTTGGTTGCCGTTTTGTCCTAACCACAGTGTCCTTTGCCTTACAGAAGCTTTGCAGTTTTATGAGATCCCATTTATCGATTCTTGATCTTACAGCGTAAGCCATTGGTGTTTTGTTCAGGAAATTTTTTCCAGTGCCCATGTGTTCCAGATGCTTCCCTAGTTATTCTTCTATTAGTTTGAGTGTGTCTGGTTTGATGTGGAGGTCCTTGATCCACTTGGACTTAAGCTTTGTACAGGGTGATAAGCATGGATCGATCTGCATTCTTCTACATGTTGCCCTCCAGTTGAACCAGCACCATTTGCTGAAAATGCTATCTTTTTTCCATTGGATGGTTTTGGCTCCTTTGTCAAAAATCAAGTGACCATAGGTGTGTGGTTCATTTCTGGGTCTTCAATTCTATTCCATTGCTCTATCTGTCTGTCTCTGTACCAATACCATGCAGTTTTTATCACTATTGCTCTGTAATACTGCTTGAGTTCAGGGATAGAAAGAAAATTTTTAGTCCTTTTTTTTTTCACAGTCCACCGTTTATCCCTTTCCTGGTACACCCTTTAACTGTTACACATCCCATATCTCTTCTCTGTCTCCACTAGGATGTCTCCCATCCCCAGCAAACCTCCATACTCTCTGGGCATTCCAGTTTTTTAAGGGTTAGGTGTATCTTCTCTGACTGAGTCCAGACCTGGGAGTCTTCTGCTATATATGTGCTCAGGGACTTCAGTCACCTGGTATATACTGCCTGGTTGATGGCCCAGTGAGCACGAGAGCTCAACAGTCCAGATTAGTTAAGACTGCTGGTCCTCCTAGAGGATAACCCTCTTCCACAGATTCTTCCAGCTTTTCCTTAGTTATAACACAGTGGTCAGCAACTTCCGTCCATTGGTTTGGTGAAAATATATGCATCTGACTCTTTTAGCTGTTTCTTGTGTCTTTCAGAGGGCAGTCATTATAGACCCCTTTTTGTGAACACACCACAGTCTCAGTATTAGTGTCAGGCCCTAGGACCTCCCATTGAACTGGATCTCAATTTGGGCCTGTTTCTGGACCTCCTTTGCCTGAGGCTCTTCTCCATTTTTGTCCCTGACATTCTTTCAGACAAGAACAATTATGGGTCAGAGTTTTTGTCTGTGGGATGGCAACCCAATTCCTCACTTGATGCCTTGTCTTTCTACTGGAGGTGGACTCTACAAGTTCCCTTTCCCCACTCTAGGACATTTCACCTAATTTTCCTCCCTTTGTGTCCTGAGAGTCTCCCACCTCCCAGGTCTCTGGTGCATTCTGGAGGGTTCCCCCACCTCCTACCTGACCTCAAGCTATACTACAGAGAAGTAGTAGTAAATAGTGATTAAAAACTACATGGTCTTGGTACAGAGAAAGATACACTGTCAATGTCACTGATCAATGGAAAGAATTGAACACCCAGAAATAAAACCACAAACTTACAAACACTTTACCTTTGACAAAGAAGCTAAAAATATCCAAAGGAAAGAAAAGCATCTTAAATAAATAGTGCTGGTCTAGCTTACAGTCTGTATGTAGATAAATGAACATAGATCCATATTTGCCAATTTGCATAAATGTCACGTCCAAGTGGATCAAGGACCTCAACATAAAACTAGACACACTTAATCTAATAGAAGAGAAAATCGGAATGAGCTTTGAACTCATTGGCATAGGGTGAAATTACCTAAACAGAACTCCAATGGCTAACACTCTAAGATTAAGAACTGATAAAAAGTACCTCATGAATCTAGAAAACTTCTGTAAGAAAATGGACATAGTAAATAGGACAAATCGGCATCCTACAGAATAGGAAAAAAAAAAAAAACTTCACGAACCTCACATCTAATAGAAGGCTAATATTCAAAATATATAAAGAACTCAAGAAGCTGACCACCAAAAACCCAAATAACACAATAAAAAAATTAGGTGTAAAACTAAACAGAGATTTCACAACAGAAGAATCTGGAATGGCTGAGGAGAAGCACTTAAAGAATGTACAATGTCCTAAGTAATCAGGAGAATGCAAATCAAAACACTCTGGAAATTTCACCTATACCAATCAGTATGCCTCAGATCAAAACATGAGGAAACATGAGGTGGCAGCATGTGTTGAAGAATATGTAGAGAGAGAGAGGGACGTTTCTCCATTGCTGATGGAATTGCAAACTGGTACAACTTTTGCTTCTCTCTCTCTCTCTCTCTCTCTCTCTCTCTCTCTCTCTCTGAAGTTTTCTCTTCTGTAAATTGTAACTCTTGCAATGAAAACACAACCCACTTTGCAATAATAATGAATTTTGTTAAAACAAACTTGAGGAAGCTATTAAAAGAGACACATAATGATAATTACTCTCTAGGGGCCCTCCTTTCCCCCCTCCGTCCTCCAAATCCTCTTGCATCACCAACAAATCTCCCTTCCAATTTCATATTTTACCTATATGTACACATACCATGAACAGCTGTTCCTGTGCACAGCAGCCATGCCAATGACCTAAAGAGTATATGTCATTTATACCATTCTTCATTTTTTCCAGCTTTACTTCTTCCTGCCTTCTCTTTCCTGGTGCTACTTGAGCCTTAAGTAAATGATAGTTGATAAAGCTATACAATCTCTGGCTTACTACACACTGTAGCTTAATTCTATATTATTTATTGCAGTGTTTACACACCACGGCTTATTTCTCTATTATTTGTTGTGATATTACATTATCTTCTTCTTAATAAAACATAGGAAAACACTGATTGGTATCGCTAAACAAATAGATTCTACCCATGAACCTTCATGAGTGTTAATATTGCATCTATCACTGTGGGTGATAGTAGTGTTTCAAAGAGAATCTGTGCTTAACATATGATACAACAGTTTTAGCGAGACTTGGCCAGATGGCTCTGTAGAAAATGTGTTTGCAGCCAAAATGTGAGGACTGGTGTTCAGATAGCCAGAAACAACATACAGACAGATAAGATAACAAGTGACAGAGATACCCTAGAATTTCAAAGAGCAGCTTTCCTCATATATGTAAAAGTAGACAAGATATCTATCTCTCATAAGATAGAAATCAAAAACCAACAACTAGTGACATTTTCTGACCTCCACATGAACATCTTGGCATATATGCATCCACAGTTTCATCCAGGCACCCAAACACACACACACACACACACACACACACACACACACACACACACACACACACACTATACACAAAGATAGAGGAAAAAACATGCCTTCAAACAACTCTTAAGTTTTACCTATTCCAGGATTTACAAATATGTAAAGAACTAACTCCTCTCCCTTATTTAAACCAGTTTTGCACAGCTTCTATTATTGCAGATAAAACTATGCAAAAGGGAATGTTTGCTGTGAATTAATAATATGATATTTAATAAGAAGGATGAGAAATCAACCATGTCCAGTCAAACAGAATTAGAATGCTAAGAAGAATAATTGAACTAAGAATCAACTGTGCATTGAGGAAGATGTATGCTCCTATCTACAATGACTTCCACCTCATGCCCTTAGTGTATTTTAGAAACGTGACATAGAAAGAACAAAGACAGAGAAATTATATCCTTGGGGGAATGGATTATCCTGCTGGAGAAAGCAAGATATCACACTGCAGACATTTCTTTGAATGCTGCTGGTCTTCAGTTTACAGTGGAATGTAGATAATGTAGGTTCTTATACCACCAAAGGTATATCTCTATGGTCAGACAGGTTAACTTTCTTCTTGTGCTAACAGGCAAAATGGATCACAGCTGTCCAGCATGTACAGTATTATGTTCATCATTATTCATAGCAGAATGAAGTCAAATGCCATTCCAGGCCTGTGTAACTCTCTACCTTTCTGACTATATGCCTATTCACTCTGGACACCATCTGCATTAGTCTTTTATTTGTTCCTATACACACCTAGCTGTGTGCTATATCAGTAATTCTATGCTCAAGATCATTTTGGGTAGAACTTACATCACCAGATCACTTCTCAAAGATATTTGATCTGAACTATCCAGGCTGTGCTCAAAAATAAATTTCAAGATATTCTAGCTCTCTATTCTCTAGTTCTATAGGGAAATGGCACATCCTTAATACTTCATACAGCTATAGGAGACTTTTGAGTGCAACACACATCATTATTAAAAATCATTTGTTTCTTTAGAGGAAATGTGTATTCTCTTTTTTTGTCCCAGTGGAACACAACTTTTTTTGTGTGAAGGCACAAGCTGTTTTGGTGACTGCTCTCTCCATAGAGGCTATATAATTTCCATGAACTTAGCTTATCCCCAGAGAATAATGGCTAACACTTGCTTCAAATGTAGCATCCAAAAGATTGATTTTTTAATTCAATTTTTATTGCAAGTTCGAAAAGAGATAATACAAACCCATGGGAAGGAAGCGAGGCATTGTGCAGAATATGCGATAGTTTCCCCCCACCCCCACCCCCCACAGTTCCTTCCTTTTGCCTCAAAAAGTGACATTTATTCAGAGAGAGAGAGAGAGTGTGAGAGAGAGAGAGAGAGGGAGAGAGAACACAAAACAAAAACAATATGTCCATCCCTTGGCTCCCTCCCCAACCTCCAGCTATTCCTCGCCCCACCCTCCACCCTCAGAACCAAACCCTGGGCTAGGGATAGGTAGCAGGACAGCCCCTCAAATGAAGTCAACAATGTTGAGGGGTATCTCTTCAATGCAGGTGTTGTAAAATGTGTCAGTATTTTGAACAGTCCTCTTTTCTTCTGTCACCATGTAAATAACCACACCTTTTCAGCAAACTAAACACCTTTACCAATTCTGTGGACATAGTTTTCCCTGTTGGTGGAAAGGTCATAATTGATGATTAAGTAGACTTGCTGCACATCAATTGCTCTAGCAATAGGTCAGTGATAATTAATACTCTGCTAGAGACAGACCGGAGTCCCCTCATGATCATAAGACAGACCGGAGTCCCCTCATGATCATATCTCTTTCCTTTTGGTCCATATTTCCATGCATGGCTGAAATGGTGAAATTCTAGGCATTCATATTCTCAGTGAGCCAGTCCACCTTCCTTCTGGTATTGATAAAGATTACTGCCTGGGTGATGGTCAGTGTTTCATACAAGTCACACAATGTGTCAAGTTTCCACTCCTCTTGTTCCACATTGATGTAGAATTGGTGGATACCCTACAGGGTCAACCCTTCCTTCTGAACAAGAATTCATGTATAGGGTCTCTCATGAATGTCTTCCTCACTTCAAGGACATCAGAAGGCACTGTAGTAGACAGCAAAATGAACTGTGTGTTACTTTTGAGCTTTTGGAATATATCATAGATCTGATCCTTGAACCCATGGCTTAACATTTCATCTGCTCCATCCAGTCCAAACATCTTGATGTATCTGGGGACAGGTATTTCCACTTAAGTATATCAAACACCCGGCCAGGGTTGCTCATGATGATATGTCGAGCTGCTATTTGCAGCTTCTGCACCTCAGCATGCATGTTGGTCCTTCCAATACAGGCATGACAAGAGGCACCCATGTATTCTTCTAGTGCCATATCTACCTTTTGTATCTGCTGATCCAGTCGGTACCAGACCCAAAGCCTGAGTGGCCTTTAGATCTAATTCAATCAGCTACAGAATCGATATGGCAAATGTAGCTGTTTTCCCAGTCAAAGACTGGGCTTGAGCAGTCTCATCATAACCCTATATACAAGGGAGAATATCTTGCTGCTGCATAGCTGAGGGCTTCTCAAAACCATAGGCATAAATACCATGGAGGAGGGATTCTGAAAGATTCATGACATCAAAGCTATCCACAATCTCATTCCAGTTACTCTAATGATGCCTTCCATCTCCATCCCATTTGGGTCATTGTCTCTGAATGGAGAATCCTGACTTGCAAACATGATCCTTAGAATTTAGGGCAATTTAGTATTAAGAAAGACAAAATGTATAATACGTGATATAAGGAATGTTCTTGCTTGTTGGGGACCAAAAAAGACTGAGTGTAAGCTTTTTTCATTAGCAGACACTTACAAGCATTGTCTCAGTCTCTACAATAGAGGCATTCTTTGGTGTTCTTACATGCAAATTCTATTAATACTGGCCCATATAGTAAAGAGTATCAAGTTTACATGATAGAAACTTGATCCGTGCCCTGAAAGTTTACAAACCTGTGGTTAAATTACTGAAACCATGAAATGCTGGACATTTAAGCACTGTAGCATATTTGTTGGCAAAAACTAATCACTCAGGAGGCAAAGGACAGAGGCCACTGGAAATTCAAGGTAGGTAGAAGGGTAACACAGAGTGAAGGAGGAGCTAACACGAGAACTCTGGAGTACTCCTGGTACTGCTGTATACACCAGGGATACAGGCCAAGTAACAGAAGTAAGAGGTGAGATCATTCTGCTGTTTTACTGCCAATGTCTTCAAATTTGATGGAGTCATCTTCTGAGTGTGAAATTGAGGGGAAACGAGGAAAGCAGACATGTCAGAGTAGAAAACGCAGATATGAACATGAGAAATCATACTGAAGGAGAAGTTTATCTGGGATAATCACTACATGATTTAAATCTTAAGAGATTTTAGTGAGACTTAGCTCATCCTTCCTAGTATCAGATACATGTAGAGAGATACATAATGTGTGTGTACATATATGTACAGAGATTTGTGTGTATAAAATACTGCTTAATCACACGCACACATGCACACATATATGTATAATTTAACCTACTTTTCTTACCAATGCAAACTAATTTTTTAATATTAAAATATAAATCATTTTATTATATGAGAGTACATAAATAACATAGATGATAAACCCACTTGCCTTGTAAGAATGATGATCTAAGTTATTATTCAATCATCCAAGTTAAATATCAGGCATGATGAAATGTACATGCTATCATATTATGTTATAGGTAGAGAGAGGAGGATCCCTATAGTTCACTGGACATTTAGCTTTGAATCTAAATGGTGAGTTTTAGGACAATAAGAAAACTTGTCTCTGAAAAAAATGAGGATGGACAGATCCTAGAATGCATCTATGGTTGACTTCTGGCCTTCACATACATATGTACCCAAGTGTCCATATATTTGTGCCAAAATTTGCATGTCTTCTAACATATGCACATGCCCAAACAATATTAAGGTATTTGTATGTCAGTCCTCTTATGACAGATAAAATTATCAGCATTGTGTGATTCAATCTAATCTGTAAAATTTTCCTCATTTACTCAGAAGCTGGTTGAAGAGATATGTTTTTGTTGGGGAGGGAGGAAGACAGGAGGAAGGAAAAGAGAGAGGGAAGGTAGGAGGGAGGGAGGGAATAAAAGAGAGTACACACTTAGAAAACTATGCCTTTAGCACATTCTATTGGCTGTATTCTTGCTTGCCCACAAGAATCAGTGACTTTGTTTATTGCTCAACTGAATCTTCAGAATCTTTCTTAATATTTGTATATGAAGTGAGAAGATTGAATCTGTGTTTTCTTTAATGCAAAATAGAGTATTTAACTGGGAGAAAGCTACTACCCTAACCCCATAGCATTCTTAACACTTATCAGATTCTGGCATTTTCTTGAAGGAAAATTAATTGTGTATTTGGAAATGTCAAGTTTTCCAATATGCAGCTGCTAAATCACTTCCATAGCTTAGATGCTTTCTACACATGTGCCACGATTCTCACCTCCAGACCTGATGTCGCCCCACACTGCCATGTTACTGAGAACTGAACATAGGCCTGGGGGATTTACCAGAAGATATAGACTCAGATCAGTCATGCTATGAGAATGCCAAAGCATTACTGAGATTCACAGTATATACACACCAAGTCCACCAGGTGGAAAAACCCCTGGACACAACACAGAAAAACAAGTTTAAATTCTCAGGATAAAAACAGGAACAAGGAAATAACAAAAACAAATTTACATTCTCAGGATGAAAACAGGAAAAAACCCATTGGTCAAACAGCAAAATCCTAGATATTCTTTTTTAAAAAACAAAAGTTTCCACATGTTTCAGCAAGGCTCAGCAGGGAGCAAACACTGAGGGAGCCCAGGAGGGTCTGAGAAGTCCCCTTTTTGTATTTTTTAAATTAATGCCTGTCTTAGGTCACTCTGGGAGTATAACACCCTTACCTGTCACTGGGAGTCACTGCCAGGCTCATAACCTTGTCTTAGGCAGGTGATGATCCCAAACGGTTGCCTGTCATAGGCTAACTGCTTCTTGTAAAGGCTGAGCCATATTTGGGAAGAAGGATTGTCTCCTGCCAAAAAGAGCAGCAATTGCTTAGTCACTGCCTGGGTCTGGGAATGCTATTTGCGCATGTGACAAAGAAGTCAAAGATCAATGATTGTGGTATAATGGGCAGTAACACCGATGGCCACTGCAAAGTTTTGAACTCCTGCTGGACTCAAACAAACATGTGTGAAAATAGGAGAACAGGAGGCCATATGAAATGAAGCTGTTCCTGTATAAATGCTTTCTTTTGATTTAAGTTTAGAATTCTCAATTGTCAGCAACTTCTCCTTTAAGTTTATCCACTGTGCTTGCCTTAACAACAGAATGGGAGAGGGGAAATCCCAGACACTGCAGCTGCAGTGGTCACAAAAACTATGCCTTTTATAATAGCAGCAATGATGCCAAAGTCTCTCTTATTATGGTTCAGGATCAGCTGACCCTCTGCCAAATGACCGACATGTGATGGAACCATGCTTGGGATCTTCACAACCAGGGTCCCCAGCAGCTTCACATAGATGACATTCCTGCAAAGAATAGTCAAGACTATCTCCAGCATTAGTACCATTCCAAACCTGAAAGAAATATGGAGGAATTACACAGGTGAAAGAAGAGATATTACAACTTTTACTAACCCTACTATTTTCAAATGTAAGGGAATCTTTAAATGAGATAGACATATTCCAAAAGGCAGTGGAATTAAAAGCTACCCCTGTCTTACCATCAGAAGATCAGCATCCAGGCATGTAAGAAGACCAAAAAGAAACATTCTAGGGGGAGGTAGAGGGAACAATGTGTCCTGCCTGTAATTGTTCTTGTACAAATTTATGCTGCTTCCAATTTCTCAGAGAAAAGGGGCCTCTGTTCCACCCACACAGGACATGAAGAAAACTTAGCAGTGATTCCTATAAAAAACTTTCCAATCCTGTCCCATCTGCATGGGCTTGGACACTTAGGTACTCATCAGACACAGGTTCAGGGTCCTCCCTCAGGTACTTCCCCAAACCCATACAGGGGCAAATCCCTGTTCAGGCAGCATCCCCTGCACTGGTTGTGGTTGGGTGGAAACCACCACTCCCATATCATGTAAGATGTCCCTCCCCCATCCCAGAGCAGCATCTCCCGAGCTGTCTGGGCCTAATGCTCCCGACATGTTCCTTTTCATATGAGACAATCTTCCCGAGACAGCACTGCCCTATATGATAGATTCCAATCTTCAGGAGTCAATTTGGACATAATATAAGATTCAAAAATACAGAAGTAAAGTGAGCAAGGGAGCCATAAGTAGAGATTGCTTCTTTCAGGCTTTTCAACTCCTTAAAACTCAGAGTAACATGTTGTCTAATAAATTGACCTGCGTTGTTGGAGTCCATGACCTCAACAAGAGGATATGTTGCTCCCAGTCCAGGGGGATGGTCAGAAAAACTTATTTCTCTCCTTGGAGCCTTCATGCCATAACACCACTCCAAGGAATGTTAGAGTTCATAGGCAGAAGGAACAATAGGTCCCTCTTTTTTAAAGAAGGGATTTTTACTAAGAGGACAAGATTCTAATTTTTCACAACCCTGTACTTAATAATCTTTCTTTTAAGCTCATCTGTTTCTTTTCCTAATGTCTCTTCTTTATCCTCCTCTGAGCTTGAATCCTGAACTGAATCAGAGGTTTGTAAATACTTATGAGAGGCATCATCCTGTGCCACTTTGAATGTTCTTTCTATCTCTGATATTTGTTCCTTTATTTTAGTGTTAGTACTCAAGAAAGCATCCTTGAACAATCTCCCCAAAGAGAATGTGGTAACAGTAATGCTCTCTCAGGGCCATCTCTGCTGTTTATTTTTTCCTTTTTTTTTTTCAAATCTGTCTTAAGATGTTCCCAATCAGGAATATTAAGTCCTTGTGAATGAAAGAAAAAAACAAAAAAAAAGTGACTAGTCTTTTCTAAAATTTTAATAAATTCTTTAGCTGTTTTTACCTTTATGCCTGTTCCCTGATGTTTGAGCAGAGCTACCATCTGATCTGTTAGCTGTAATATGGAACTAAAGGTTCCCATGGCATGACATTTTTACTTACTGAGAACTAAACTTACTTTCAATTCATTCCTGAGTCACACGCCCAATACATTCCTTTCACTCTGCCAGCCAGCTTCCTGGAATAATCCTTACAGGAGCTTTTCACTTTTCTGATCTCAGTGGGACCTCTACTTGATGGTGCCCATGCCAAAACAGTACCAAGAACTGGGTGTAGGCCTGGGGGATTTAACAGAAGACAGACTCCTGTCATTCATTCTATGAGAATGCCAAAGCTTTACAGAGGTTCACAGTATATATACAGCAAGTTCAATGGGTGGAAAAGCCCCTGGAAGCACAATGGAAAAACAAGTTTACATTCTCCTGATAAAAACAGGAACAGAGAAATGACAAAAATAAGTTTTCATTTTCAGGATGAAAACAGGAACATGGAAATGGAAAAACAAGTTTATGTTCTCAGGATAAAAACAGGAACTGACCCAATGGTTTTACTACCCATCAGCCAAACAGCAAAGGCCAAGATTTTTTTTTTCCTAAACACAAAAGTTTTTACATCTGTCAGCAAGGCTCAGCAGGGGGCAAACACTGAGGGAGCCCTGGAGGGTGAGACACCCTGCTTAGGAACACAATGGCCCTATGTATTCTTGGACCACACTTCTCAGGAGAGCTGTAAACACTTGGTAAAATATTAACCCTGGAGCAATGAGAGCAGTTCTTTAGGTCCTACATTGTGTGGGGCCTATGGAGCCAGTTTATATTACTTGAGTTTCTCACTTGTCTCCTTGTCTAGGTCCAGAAATTATGTAGGGCTATCCATATCATTTAGTATATTGTCTTTATTAACTGTTAACATATAAGTGCCCAAAGAGACCTAATTCACCTTCTCTGCACTGTAGAGGCATCTCTGGCATTGATATTCTTTATCATTCTGTTCTGTATTGTGTACATAGTAACAGGGACAGCTCCACAGTCCTAGGTACCACAGTTAGGTGGGGGATGTGTTTGACATTGTAAACTCAAAAGAATGCTATGAAAGATATAGTGATGGTTTAGCTGGGAAAGCGTCTACCTTACAAGTATAAAGGCCTGAGTTTCATCCCAAATACTCCTATAAAATATGTCTGCTCAATATGCATGGTATGTGGCCTAGATAAATAGTTCTGTGGCTAACAACATATACTCTTCTTGCAAAGGACCAGAATTCAGACACTAGTACCCAGATTTGACACTATCACCAGCAACTTAAGTTCCAAGGGCATCCAGAAACTTTGACTTCTGTGGGTACCTGTGTGAACACATATACACACACTTAGATGCATGGACACATTAATATTGAAAAAGAGAATAAGTTTAAACAAACAAAAATGTTGTGTAGACCACAGGTTTGTTAGAAAATATTTGGATCCCAGTACTTTCATTTATTTAAATGAACGAATCTCAGGATCCTAAGAATGCTAAGAAAGTTGATATAAAGTATCTTAGTATAATTTCCATCATTGTTGGGTCACTGGATTATAACGAATGGATTAGAATCAAAATAAAACTTGGCTCAGTTGGTTTGATTCTTACTGTGTAGACCAAGTGGGCCTCGAAATCATAGAATCCATCTGCCTCTGCATCTATAATTTCAAAAGTAAGGATAAGGTCACTCTACTCTGTTTAAGATTTTCTTTTTATTTTTGATAACATGTATGTGCCTGTGTGTAGGTGGGTATATGCACATAAGAACAGTGTGTTTGCGTTCAAGGAGAGTTCACTGTGTTCCCTCAAGCAATATTTGTAAGTATGTTACCCTGATTTGAATGCTGGGAACTAAACTTGGGTCCTTTACAAGAGCACACTTTTGCTCTTAATGTATTGCTATAACGAGACTTCTGGAAGTCTCTCTGTATTAAGGAGATATTAATTTTCATGGTCAGTGTAAAATATAAAAAGAGAAATTTGGTAACTTTTGAGCACAGAAATCATTGAGTGTGTGTGTGTGTGTGTGTGTGTGTTTGTGTGTGTGTTTGTGTGTTTGTGTGTGTGTTTGTGTGTTTGTGTGTGTGTGTGTGTGTCTTCCTTCCTCTATGGTATTTTCATCTCTATTTAAAAAGGGGCAGTGTGTTAGCTATTTATTTTTTTTACTGATTTAATCAAATATCTGACCAAAACAAAACAAACAAACACAGCTTAAAGTTTGTTTTATATGTAGTTTGAGGTTTCAGTGCATCATGGTAGAGCAGGTATGGCAAATAGGAGCTTGAGGCAGTTGATCACATTATATCCACAGCCAGAAAGCAGCAAGAGTTGAATATTAGTGTCTATTCACTCCTCTCTTTATTAAACCAGTGGCCCCGGTCCATGGAAATGGAGATGCCCACCGTTAAGGTGAATTATCCTCACATAAACCTTCCTATAAAATCTCATGAATGCAATTATTTGTTTTTGAGGTGATTCTAAATATTGGTAAATTGACAATTAAGATTAACCATTACACAAGTATCTTTATTCTCAAGGAAATTGAGACCTGAAAAACGTAAGCAATGTTCTTAAATCCAAGATCTATTTGATTACAGCTTTGGGATGCTAATTCAAATACATCTAAGCCTAGCACATATTGCCTTTATAACCTTCTTCTGATGAGGTAAAAAATAAATATATCTATTCATACAAAGTAAGATGTGTATTTCTTGTTCTTCAGTTTTACTCGCCCTCTGCTATTTAAGTTTTCTAGTCATGTGAGGTAGAGATAACAACAGTTTCAGATACAATACCAGGCCCTTTAAGTCCCCTGCTCCTCCTGCTTACCTGTCTTGTACCATTTGCAGCTCCACTTCTGACAGGTAAGTAGTAGACTACATACAAGTTAAAGGACCCAAAAGAAGACAGAGGTGCCACACGGACTCAAAGATGACTCAAATGTTTAGCCAGATTAAGTTTTTTCCAAAAAGCATCTCATACATGGCAATTGTTTTGGGGTCACATTGTGAATGGCAGATACTCAGGTATCAAGGAGGCAGTCCTTTACTAGACCTTGAGTTTTGGAACAAAGACAACAAAGTTTTGATATTTCAACTTCAAATAAAGATTCATATTAATTGCTCTCTGAGTTTGGAGGGAAGGTAGTATGCAACTGAGGGAATGCTGGTACTGCAAGTCTTTAAAGAATACAAATCTCAGCTTGTTTCATTAACACACATGCGCGTGCACGAGCGCGCGCGCACACACACACACACACACACGCACGCACACACACACACACACACACATTTCAGAGTATGGAAGAGAAACTTAAGCAGTACTACCCCGAATATTTCAACATAACGAGGTAATGAGGTAAATTTCCCAGAACTACAGAGGTTTGGTTACAGTGGAGCATGGGAGAAAGAATGACAATACCATCCACCAGGCCACAGGAAATAAAATCCTTGTGTTCAAAGTTCCACTTCATGGTACTGATGGACAAACTAGGTCTTCCATTCAATTCACTTGCTCCATTGGTACCAAGTAACCAATGTGTGGAGGTTAGTTTAATTTTCAATTTGCCAAAATCTAGAGGCATGTAAAATATCAGTTTTAGTGTAGGACCCTTTAGATTAAGCTAGCTTTTGAGCATGTGTGTGAGAATTGTCTTCATGGTGTAAATTGAAGTAGGTGGATGCACCTATTGTGGGTAGCAAGGAGTCGTAAACTGTAAAGTGTAGAGAGGGTGTGAGCAGGAATAAACTCACATGCAGTCATTTTTTTCTGTTCAGTGGATGTGATATGACTTGCGGTTCCAAATTCCTGCCTTGATGATTCCCAAGCACTGATGAATTGTAACTTGGAAATGTGAGAAAAAATAAAACACTTCCCCACCCTCCGGCCCAGAAAATGCATTTTATAGTGTTGTATAACAACCACAAAATTAATGCATCATATAAGGAAATTTCTTTGTAACTGATCTCTTTATCTCACACAGGTATTTCCTCTGAATCTCAATATATATTTTCACTTCAAAACCCCATATCCTGCATATTACTTGATACTTAGTACTAAATAAGCAACCACAACAACCATTTCAGGTTTCACGTAGTTTTATTTATGAATTTAAGTAGTAAGGAAGGATAGAGTCCGAACAACTCTAGACCAGCATGAACATCTCCAATTCTATAATGAGTATGTTGTAGTTCATTCTTGAATAAGAACAGCAAAAGGTTAATCTGCTTGCTGTACACTCTCAAACACCAGCACCGATGGGTATAGTCCTGCAATTTACTCTGTTCTCTATCTTTATTGGTCTCACTGTATTTTTCCATTTCTGGTGCTTGCTCATGGGCTGTGGAATCCTATAAAGATCATCATTTATTGTATATCCTTGCAGCATCCTGTACCGAGGCTGCACTGATATTATAGAATGAATAAGTGACTCACTGAGTAAGCTAACAACTTGCAGTGAGTATACTGGGGAGCATTTTACACTGTATGGTATTTTGGCCCCATCCCTGTATAAGAGTGGAAAGGAATCAAGACAAGTACAAACCATCAGGCAAAACAGTAGGTATGTGTGTTTTTAACTGTGAATATGATATGATCAGGTGTTTCAGGTTCCTGGTGCCTTGATTTCCATGCAATGACGTACTGAGAACTGGAATTATGAGCTCAATGAAATCCTTTCTACACTCTTCTGTTTTTTCAAGGTACTTTGACACAGCAACAGAAATGAAACTAGGACATACACCTTATATAAGCCCTTACCCAGGATAACTTGACAATATAATCATTTAAAGGACCTTCCTTTAGGGAATGCACAGGCAGTACCCAGGACTTCTCCAGTTAGCTCAGAGACTTTCTAGTCTTAGGAGAAAGTGAGAAGGTGGAACCAGGTATGGAGGACATGCCCAAGAGGAGAGTGATCAACTAAAGCTGAGACCAAGGAAGATGTGACAAGACCATGAGTACAAATGAAAGGTGGCAAAATTACTTCTCCCACCTCTGCTCTGTGCTCAGAAAAATTAAATTGAGGCTTAAAGATATTAATTATGTGAAACCTTAAAGGTTCAATTAGCATTTACTATACATTATGATTGCCTACTGCTAAGAATTGTCACAAAAAGAGCAGAACTGTAACAGATGATAAAGAAAGGTCTCATAATCCAAACCGGAAGAAATGGTATATGCTCCACAGTTAGCCCCAGTGATGGAACTAAATGGTTTTAATTGCCTGTGACAGGAAAGAGTTAAGAAACAGTTAACCCTTTAAACCAATTGTCTTTACAAATTCTGACAAAGAGGTTTGATAAAAGAAACCTTGAAATAACTCAACCATCAAGCTGATAAACCCAAATCTGCTTTATGCCTTTTGATAATCTCATTGAAAGTTAAGATTGAGATTATTACATCAGAAAGAAGGATGTACTGAAATTTATTCCCAAAACCTGTCAATATCTCTCAGCACCCCGAGCTCTGCCACTGAATAATTTGTTGGGCTATGTTTCTTAAATGTAGCATTTGAATATACCTGACTGGTGATTTGTATTCTGTCCTTGTTTGCCAAAGAGAGAGTGAGATGTAGGAAGAAAGAGAGGGAGAGGAAGGGAAATTACAATGAAAGGTATCAGAAGTTTGCTTTGACACTGGGTCTCAGGGTATCTGAAGAATCACAAGGAAAGAATTTGGTCATAATGCCTGTCAAATCTAGAGTTTATACTGTTTTTTGTCAACAATTCATTCCTCTGTGGCTATATATCCAAGACACTCCTAAAATTGTGCAGTTTTTACATATGCTATGTAAATCTTGTCCACACATTGCTTCATATATTGTTACTTTTCTGTTCTGTAATAGGTGCAAAAATGGAAAAATACCTAAATGATTACAGATTGTAGTAGACTTGAATTGTACAGACTTTAAAACTGTAAAGTTTTAAAACCAATCTCAGATTTCTACCCAGCCTTGACCATTCAGTTCTCAAATAAAACACACACAACCATTATATTTATAATAAACCTTTATCAGCATTAGAGCTTGGCAGGTATCTATCTTTTATGCTGTTAGAATATACTTTCCGATTGAAAACCCTGAGTTATTAATTAGTGTGGGCTACTGTTAATTCCAATTGTCCAGCCCTCAGAGATGCATTTTCTGGCTGACCTAATCCATGTTGGTTTGTCCTCCCTTCTGTACCATCTTCTCCTCCTCCTGGTCCTACTTGGACCCCTAAGCCTGGGAACCCTAAATGTAACGTATATCTCATCTTCCCAGATATTGGCTGTCAGCATCTTTATTCACCAATCCCAAATAACTTGGGAGTAAGGTCACACAGAGTTACTAGTGTCCTAGATCAAATTCTTGGGAGCTTAATATTAGTATTAAAACAGAAGCAACATTAGGTTGAAACACTTCATTTACTGTTATCTATTATGAAATAATGAATGTGTGGAACACTGTGTAATTTAGCCAATGGCATTTTCAGACACCCTCTGAATTTGCAAATGATGATCAGTCAATTTTTCATTCTCTGTACCTACTAGATCAGAAGGCAACAAAGTTTCATAATCCTCCTCAATCAGCAAGTCATCAATGTAGGTTGTAGACACAAGGGGATAATGACAAAAATACAGTTTCTATTTCTTTTGTCGTGGATATTACAAACTTTTATATGCTCATGTGTATCAAGGTAACTACATGGCTTTATCCACACTTGGATGTCAGTTCATCAGGCCTATGTGCTCCTACAGAATCTGTCTCTACTTACTACATTATGTTTGAAAACTGGCATCATAGCTGTATACTAGAATATCTCAAATTTTCATGGGTTCTAGGAATCTGAACTATGGTTTTCTTCACACTGTACCATCTCCCTAGTCATGATTATTGCATTTGAATTTGCTCATAGTTAATCAGCTGCTGGTAGATGTGCTGTGCCTTACCTACTATATGATTTAACTGTAGTTTTTCCATACTTTGGAGTAGACATGACCGCCTTAATCTGGAGTGCATATTTCTTCTTGTTTATTCTGGTGGTCTATGCAGTATGGATAAAAGCTACTTAAGCCACCCCAGCTGAAGACCCTGTACACACCCCTGAGAGGATTCATCGTTTTGTCTTAGGCTTTACATTATTGGATGAAGCTTTGGCTGTGCTTAGACCTACCAAAACATCGTGCTTTGTCTTTCAGAAAAGAAATATGTGGTTTCTTCCTCGGTAGGAACAAAAAGTACTCTCAACTTCAGCAGTTTCAGATTGTCAGATGCTTATATTACACGGGAGTTGGATAGCTTTATTATACAAAAACTGCATATGAGCCATACTTTTTTGCATTGTTAGTGCAATTTTGTTTTCTCTAATCATTTGGTAAATCAAGAATAAAGATGAAGAGATATAAATGATGCACTTGTGCTCTAGAATCACAAGCACAACTCCTGACAGAATATCTTAGATCCCTGTTCATGCAATGATTCCATCCTATACCTTGAAGACAGATACTGAACAGATGTTGAGTATCTGGTGGATGCAGGGAATCAGCATCACATGAGTTTTTTCTGCCATTCTTATAATATTTCTCTGGCATATCCAGGTCCACTGTTTCTATTTAACAGAGAAGAAAAACAATGCATAGAGAATCTAACTACCTTGACCATGTTTAATGCCATAGAAATGAGTAAACAGTCATCTCATTGGCTTTTTTTCTTACTCTTGAGTGTTCACTATTTTGATGTGAATACAGTCAGTATGTGTGTCCATGTTCATCACTGTGTCATGGTTTCATGTAGTAGTTTTTACTTACCACAAATTTTGAACTTTTCAAAGTATTTAATAAAGTGACCTATATTTTACGTCATGTTAAATGCTGGGAAGAAAGAATCATCTGAGAATTCAGTTGACTGCTCAAGTGAGTAATAGTATAACTGAAATAAAAGTATCCTCAGAAAGCACATTGGAAAGAACAAAGGTTGAAGCAGAGAGTATTGGGGTGGACTGAGGTCAAACACATAAGAGAATATTTAATATACAGCACTGCATGCAAGTGTGATGATTATATCTGGGAATTTGTGTGTGTGTGTGTGTGTGTGTGTGTGTATGTGTACATGTGTGTGTGTGTGTGTATTCCTAGTGATATATTGGACATTAACTTTGGCTTCTAGTTCTCTTGAAAGAAAGATATCTACCAAGATATGTAGAGAATGTAAGCAGAAGTCTATTTACCAAAGTTAATCAAAACAAAACTTGAAAAAAATTTTACAGTCTGCTACAAGTTAAGAGGCAATCTTGTGGGAATTGGGTTGTAGATTTTAAAGACAATTTTGTGGATATTTATAAGCTACACACATTCATGTAATAAGGTGATCATTTTCACAACCAAAGTCATGACAGCCTAGAACTTCCTTATATGGTAGTTCTTTATATGGTATTCACTATAAGGGGGTATTTTTCAAAATCATAGCCGAGCAAATCACAAAGAGCAAGCCAGAAAGCAGCCTTCATCCATGTCCTCTGATTCAGTTTTTGCCTTGAATTCTTGTTCCTATTTCACTTCCTGTAAAATCTAGATCAAAATAAATGCTTTCCTCCAAGAGTTGCATTTTGTCAGTATTTTAGAAAAGCAAAAGGAAAACAGAATATCCACTATCCATATACTGAGAAGTTAGAGAGAAAATTCTGTGACTCACTATCCAGACAGCCTAGTGAGCTCAGTAAATGCATATACACATACAAACGCATGCATACACAGATGTGAACACATGCACAAGGCACCTAGAAAAACAAAGAAAAAGCAGATAACCAGTATGCTGCATGCCACACTCAGGGGTTTGAGGATTCAGAATACTTCTTAGTTGCCAGAAGAATTTCTTAATGAATAATTTCTTAACTTTAAATTAAGAGGTCTTGTTGGAACTATCACTCAGAATTCTGGGTTTAAGCATAGAAAACATGTTAAGTTTGGACAAAAACTCAGTGTTTCTCATACTTAACACAGTTAGGTATGAACAAGTTTACCCAGTGTTAATCCTCTACATTATGTCTTCAGCCTCCTGATCCCCCTGATCCCCCTGATGATGGTGGAGAACAGCAGTAGAGAGCATGATTATTGCCTGCGGATGAAGCACTGGTGCAAGCAAATGGAAAAGGCTGATCAATTCTCAATTCTAGGGCATATTTTTTTTATCTTGTTTTACTGTGGTTTTATTCTGTTTAAACATTTCATAACTATAATATTTTGAAGTAGCAAATGAAATTCAGGATATATTAAGCAACAGTTTTCCACTTCCACAAAAACTGTTAATTGAAAATTAGCTTACGATTTTAAATCCAATGTAAGATTATCACTTTTATATTGTTGTAAAAATATAAAAAATTAAAAAGTAACTTTTATCTCGCTAGGTCCGGCAGCTCAGTGCCCCAAGATATCTGCTAGATACCTTGGTGTAAACACATCAAAACTGTGTGGTGGCCCAGACCAGCTGCCCCACACTTCATCACACTTAAATCTCCACATGAAAGACCACGCAACAAAATAACCTTTGACCCAAATGATAAGATATAATTGCCCACCTAAACATACAAAGCCCAGTACCATCCATTCCTTAAGAATGTTAATAACAACCTGCAAATACACAGAGCAGAATCTTGCGGTCACCTGCCATGGCTTCTCCCCTTCTCTCCTTTCTTTTTTCTGTTCTAGTTTCCTCCTCTTCCTCCAAACTTCTCTCCCGCCCATCCTTCCTTCTCCTCCAATGACAGGTCTCCTTCTATCCTTCACCTGCCCCTCACCTTTATTTTACAAATTCAATGGGGAGAAGGTTCTGGTGAAGTCTCCTGGTTCCTGAGAATGTGACTAGGAAGCTGTCCTTGGAGCACTGAAATTACAACAAAATACAGATAACTCCAGGGCAAACCACAACACTTTTATTATGTTATAAATGAATAGCTTTCTACATATGTTCCAAAATGACATGAAAATAAAAAAAAAATTCTTTCTTAGCTCAGAAAATTCACTATGTATGAGTTAATTTAGAACCTCAGATGATCTGCAAACAACAGTAGAAACAGTGTAGGACATATGGCATATATGTGTAAGTGAAATCACACGCTTGGGCATTTTTGATTCAGGTTTGTGGACACCAGGCTAGTGACAGACTCCAGCTTCTGCTGCTGAATAGTAGTTAACACTAGGCTTTATAAAGTCTTTGATTCTGAAACCAATATCTTTGGAAATTTTGAGGTTGCAAAGTTGTAACCCCTTAGGCATTTTATGGCATAGGTATAGGCTTTTGTATTGTCCAGTTTGACCTCAAATTTATTTATGTAGACATGAATGACAATGACTTTCAGATGCTCATGTGTCCATTTCTTAAGTGGTGGTATTATAGAAGTGTGCTAATATGTCTGATTTTCAGTGCTTGGTAATAAACTCAAATCTTCAAGCAATTTCTCATTTGAGTTAAACATTAAGTCATCATGTGTGAAAAATAATATGTGATACTTCATTAATAAAAAGAGGCACAACTCATTCTTGGATGCTGTGTTTGTATAGAGGGACTCTTTGTATCTAGATTTCTAAGTCATCAGTGCGCACTGTTCATTCTAAAGATCTGTTGTCTTAATCACTGTACCCTCTATAGAACTAAGAGAAAGAAATTTATTTCTCCTGATTTTTGAATCAGGAAAAACAATATAAATTTATAAATCCATCATCTGCTGAAGACCAACTTCCTAATCTGCAGATAGCTCTCCTCTCCTGTGACATCATATGGTGAGCAAGAACAGGGGAGAAAAGAAAGAGAAGGGAAGAAATCAGAGGACATTAGAGAGGAAAATTTCTCCCCATTTCTTTTTTTTATTTGATATTTTATTTATTTATATTTCAGATGTTACACCCTTTCCCGGTTTCCCGTCGGAAACGCCCTATCCCAATCTCCTTCCCTCTGGTTCTATAAGGGTACTTCCTCATCTACCCAGTCTTATCTCCCTGCCCTGGCATTTCCCTACACTGAGGCATCGAGGACCTCATCTCCCACTGGTGTCCAACAAGGCCATCCTCTACTACATATGCGACTGATGCCATGGGTCCCTCCTTGTGCACTCTTTGCTTGGTGGGTTAGTTCCTAGGAGCTCTGGGGAGTCTGGTTGGTTGATATTTTTGTTCTTCCTATGGGTTGAGAATGCCTTCTGCTCCTTCAGTCCTTTCTCTAACTCCTTTATTGGAGACCCGATTCTCAGCCCAATGATTGGCTGTGAGCATACACCTCTGTTCTTTGTCAAGCTATAGCAGAACCTTTCAGGAGACAGCTATATCAGGTTCCTGTCAGCAAGCACTTCTTAGCATCCTCAATATTGTCTGGGTTTGGAATCTGTATATTGAATCGATCCCAAGGTGGGGAAGTCTCTGGGTGACCTTTTCCTTCAGTATCTGCTCCACATTTTGTCACCCATATTTCTTCCTGTTAGTATTTTTGTTCCCCCTTCTAAGAATTTCTGAAGCATCCACTCTTTGGTCTTCCTACTTTTTGAGCTTCAGTGGTTTGTGAATTGTATTTTGGGTATTCCAAGGTTTTGGGCTAATATCTGCTTATCAGTAAGTGCATTTCATGTGTGGTCTCCTTTTCATCTTGAACAACACCAATAACAGAGTTGGCATCAGAGACTGGTGTTGCCAGCATAACAAGCTGACAATTACACACACACACACACACACACACACACACACACAAACATTTATCTCTCTATCTGTCTATCTAATATATCATATGGGGTGAAAGACCCTTCTACTTCTCAAATCAAAGTAGTTTTCTACTTAGACTAAAGTAGGAGGCAAGTGGTAAGTATCACTGTGAAGCCATGGCCAGGGTCTGGTCCTGCCAATGGCTAGTTCTACTTTGTAATTCCTGTAAGGGATCTCACAAGTTTTCAACATTGTTTGAAGTATCCTCAGGCTGACACAAGCCTTTTCCTCCTATCACAATGAATGCCTGAGGAAACTCCACTTTTTGACGTATTGATTTTCTATATTGCTGATTCAAACTTAGTAATATCCTGGACTGCGGAACTTTTAGCTTCTCTGGCCTTGGCACTTCTGGTTCGAGATTGCAGCTGTGCAACTCTTTTCGGGGTTCCATAGTTCATTCCACTAGGAGTCTTTAACTCTACTCAATAAATGAGATAAGAGAGATTAAAAAAGATTCTGATTGAAAATATGGAATCCCTGAGGTGGAATGTGAAAAATAAATATAAGTAAAATTTACACTTCTCCTTCAAAGTCCAGTGACTTCCTACATCATTATGTCAACTCTCCAATGACATTACTCAGAATGTTCCTAACAAAAGGCAGGTAATTGGAAAGTAAAGCTGAATCTTTGAAGACTTATTGGTAAAATTGGAAAACCTATCTCCATGTGTATATATAGTTTCAAAGAAATAGATCTGTGATACTAGCTTCTGATACAGTTCAAAGACTAACATTTCTTTCAGCAATTAGAAAGACTCTTCCTTCTTCCTCTGTCTCTGTCTCTGTCTCTGTCTCTGTCTCTGTCTCTGTCTCTCTCTCTCTCTCTCTCTCTCTCTCTCTCTCTCTCTCTCTCTCTCTCTGTATGTGCAGATGTGTATTCCTATGTCATGAGTTCCCACCAGATATAATGACTCAGACCACTCAGACATGGCCAACAGTAAATTTTTATTTTAGCTAGCTTAGAGGAAATGGTTATTTTGGATCTAATTATAGCCCAAAGTATTTAAAAGAAGAGGCTATAAAAGGCAAACATCCGGTTATCTCTCTGAAGCTAATGTGAGGAGACAAATTTGAGGCAAATCTTTCGCAAGCAGACAGTTTAGAAGACAGTTTTACTTCAAATGTTTTGTCTTCAGCCTTCTAAAATAGTTACATAATTTTCCATGTAATTTTCCTCAAGATCAAGTTCTAGCAAATCCTGAACTGGACTTATCAAGATTACAAAATGGAGGAACCTCTGAACTCTCTTGTGGTGGCATATATGTGGAGGACAGAAGTAGATGTAAGTTTATTCTCAGTGAACCTGTACCTTGCTACATCAACTGGCCTAGCTAGCCAGCAAGCCTCAGAAACCCTCTGGTTTCTGTCCCCAGAACTAGAATATATGTGCAACTGGGTACAACTTTCTACATGGGTCATGAGGTCATCATGCTAGCAAAGGAAGTATCACTGCTTGAGGTATCTCCTTAGTTTGGCACATACTCTTTTCTGTTGTCAAAAGCAAGTTTCATGTTTTTAATTTGGTTCCCATTCACTTAGAGTTAGACTTCAAAGATTGCAATAAACAGCCACAGTTTTGGTCTCAATCTATCATTAAACCTTGCATCAGAAATTAATTCCTTTACTGTGGAAATGCCTTCTACCTTCTTTTTTTTCTCCCCCAAACCCCCATTGTATTCCAAGGATCATTTTGAGAAACACTACCTTTCTTTTTTTAATTTGGGGAATCCGTGCTTGAACATTGATAATTTCCCAGATCCACCTGCCTAATAATGATGAATAACAGGTGAAATGAAAATGAGAGCAGAAATCTGGAACACATGGGCACTGGAAAAAATTTCCTGAACAAAACACCAATGGCTTATGCTCTAAGATCAAGAATCGACAAATGGAATCTCATAAAACTGCAAAGCTTCTGTAAGGCAAAGGACACTGTGGTTAGGACAAAACGGCAACCAACAGATTGGGAAAAGATCTTTACCAATCCTACAACAGATAGAGGCCTTATATCCAAAATATACAAAGAACTCAAGAAGTTACACCGCAGGGAAACAAATAACCCTATTAAAAAATGGGGTTCAGAGCTAAACAAAGAATTCACAGCTGAGGAATGCCGAATGGCTGAGAAACACCTAAAGAAATGTTCAACATCTTTAGTCATAAGGGAAATGCAAATCAAAACAACCCTGAGATTTCACCTCACACCAGTGAGAATGGCTAAGATCAAAAACTCAGGTGACAGCAGATGCTCGTGAGGATGTGGAGAAAGAGGAACACTCCTCCATTGTTGGTGGGATTGCAGACTGGTAAAACCATTCTGGAAATCAGTCTGGAGGTTCCTCAGAAAATTGGACATTGAACTGCCTGACGATCCAGCTATACCTCTCTTGGGCATATACCCAAAAGATGCCTCAACATATAAAAGAGACACGTGCTCCACTATGTTCATCGCAGCCTTATTTATAATAGCCAGAAACTGGAAAGAACCCAGATGCCCTTCAACAGAGGAATGGATATAGAAAATGTGGTACATCTACACAATGGAATATTACTCAGCTATCAAAAACAATGAGTTTATGAAATTCGTAGGCAAATGGTTGGAACTGGAAAATATCATCCTGAGTGAGCTAACCCAATCACAGAAAGACATACATGGTATGCACTCATTGATAAGTGGTTATTAGCCCAAATGCTTGAATTACCCTAGATCCCTAGAACAAACGAAACGCAAGATGGATGATCAAAATGTGAATGCTTCACTCCTTCTTTAAATGAGGAAAAAGAATACCCTTGGCAGGGAAGGGAGAGGCAAAGATTAAAACAAAGAATGAAGGAACACCCATTCAGAGCCTGCCCCACATGTGGCCCATACATATACAGCCACCCAATTAGACAAGATGGATGAAGCAAAGAAGTGCAGACCGACAGGAGCCGGATGTAGATCTCTCCTGAGAGACACAGCCAGAATACAGCAAATACAGAGGCGAATGCCAGCAGCAAACCACTGAACTGAGAATAGGTCCCCTATTGAAGGAATCAGAGAAAGAACTGGAAGAGCTTGAAGGGGCTCGAGACCCCAAAAGTACAACAATGCCAAGCAATCAGAGCTTCCAGGGACTAAGCCACTACCTAAAGACTATACTTGGACTGACCCTGGACTCTGACCTCATAGGTAGCAATGAATATCCTAGTAAGAGCACCAGTGGAAGGGGAAGCCCTGGGTCCTGCTAAGACTGAACCCCCAGTGAACTAGTCTATGGGGGGAGGGCGGCAATGGGGGGAGGGTTGGGAGGGGAACACCCATAAGGAAGGGGAGGGGGGAGGGGGATGTTTGCCCGGAAACCGGGAAAGGGAATAACACTCGAAATGTATATAAGAAATACTCAAGTTAATAAAAAAAATGGGGTTCAGAGCTAAACAAAGAATTCACAGCTGAGGAATGCCAAATGGCTGAGAAGCACCTAAAGAAATGCTCAACATCCCTACTAATTAGGGAAATGCAAATTAAAACAACCCAGAGATTCCATCTCACACCAGTCAGAATGGCTAAGATAAAAAACTCAGGTGACAGCAGATGCTGGCGAGGATGTGGAGAAAGAGGAACACTCCTCCATTTTTCGTGGAATTGCAAGCTGGTACAACTACTCTGGAAATCAGTTTGGAGGTTCCTCAGAAATTAGAGATAGTTCTACTGAGGACCCAGCTATACCACCACTCCTGGGCATATACCCAAAAGATGCCCCAACATATCACAAGGACACATGGTCCACTGTGTTCTTACCAGCCTTATTTATAATAGTCAGAAGCTGGAAAGAACCCAGATGTCCTTCAACCGAAGAATGGATACAGAAAATGTGGTACATATAGGCAATGTATCACTACTCAGCTATTAAAAACAACGACTTCATGAAATCCACAGGCAAATGGATGGAACTAGAAAATATCATCCTGAGTGAAGCAACCCAATCACAACAAAACACACATGGTATGCACTCACCGATAAGTGGATATTAGCCCCAAATAAGATAAAATCCACAGACCACATGAAGCTCAAGAAAAAGGATGACCAAATTGCAGATGCTTAAGTCCTTCTTAGAAGGGGGAACAAAAGTATTAATAGGAGGAAATACAGAGATAAAGTTTGGAGCAGTGCCTGAAGGAAAGACCATCCAGAGATTGCCCCAATTGGGATACAGCCCATATACAGCCACCAAACCCTGAAAATATTGCTTATACCATGAGGTGCATAAGGACATTAGCTCAATGTAGCTGTCTTTTGAGAGGCTCTGCCAGAGCATGACAAATACAGAGATGGATGCTTACAGCCATCCATTGAACTGAGAACAGGGTCCCCAGTGGAGGAGTTAGAGAAAGGACTGAAGGAGCTGAAGGGGTTTGCAACCCCATAAGAGCAATAATACCAACCAACCAGAGCTCCCAAGGACTAAACCACCATCCAAGAGTACACATGGACAGACTCATGGTTCCAGCTGCATATGTAACTGAGGATGGTCTTGTTGGTCACCAATGGGAGGGGAATCCCTTTGTCCTCCCAAGGCTCACCCCCCCCTGTGTAGGGGAATGTCAGGGTGGGAGGCAGGAAGAGGTAGGCTGATGGGTAGGGGAGCACCCTCATAGAAGCATGGGGAGCGGGGATGGGATTGGGAATTTATGGACTGGAAAGTGGATAACATTTGAAATGTAAATAAAAGTAGCCAATAAAAAAGAAATTGTATTTTGAAAAAAAAAAAAAAAGAATGGGTCAATTTGCATTCTTTTACATGCTGGCCTCCAGTTGAACCAGCACCATTTGTTGAGAATGCTATCTTCGTTTACAGTGGATGGTTTTTAGCTCCTTTGTCAAATATCAAGTGACCATAGGTATGTGGGTTCATTTCTGGGTCTTCAATTCTATACCATTGATCTGCCTGTCTCTGTACCAATACCATACAGTTTTTATCACTATTGCTTTTTAATACTGTTTAAGATCAGGGATGGTGAATCCCCCAGAAATTCTTTTACTGTTGAGAATAGTTTTGCTATTGTGCAGTTGTTATTCCAAATGAATTTTCAAATTGATCTTTCTAATCCTATGACTAATTAAGTTGGAATAATTTTGATGGGGATTGTATTGAATCTGTAGATTACTTTTGCAAAAATGTCAATTTTCACTACATTTATCATACCAACCCATTAGTGGGATGTCTTTCCATCTTCTGAGGTCTTCTTCAATTTCTTTCTTCAGAGATGTTAAGTTCTTTTCATGTAGATCTTTCATAGCCTGGCTAGAGTCACACCCAGGTATTTTATGTTATTCATGACTATTGTGAAGGGTGTCATTTCCCTAATTTCTTTCTCAGCCTGTTCAGCATTTCAGTAGAGGAATTCTACTGATTTGTTGGATTAATTTTATACCAAGCTACTTTGCTGAAGTTGTTTATCAGGCTTAGTAGTTCTCTGGTGGAACTTTCGGCATCATGTAAGCCTACTACCTTGTTATTGGCAAATAGTGATATTTTGACTTCTTCCTTTCCAATTTGTATCCCTTTGACCTCCTTTTGTTGTTTGATTGCTCTGTCTAGGACTTCAAGTACTGTATTGAATAAGTAGGGAGAGAGTGGGCAGCCTTGTCTAGTCCCTGATTTTAGTGGGATTGTTTCAAGTTTTTCTACATTTAGTTTGAGATATGCTACCATTTTGCTATGTGTTGCCTTTAATATGTATAGGTATGGGCCTTGAAATCCTGGTCTTTCCAAGACTTTTAAGATGAAGCGGTGTTGAATTTTTTCAAATACTTTCTCAGCATCTAATGAAATGATCGGGTTTTTTTCCTTTGAGTTTGTTTAGACAGTGGATTACGCTTATGGATATCGGTGTACTGAACCATTCCTGCATCCCTTGGATGAAGCCTACATTACCATGATGGATCACCTTTTTGATGTGTTCTTGGATTCGGTTTGCAAGAATTTTATTGAGTATTTTTGCATCAATATTCATAACAGAAATTGGTTGGAAGTTCTCTTTCTTTGTTGGGTCTTTGTGTGGCTTAGGTATAAGCCTAATTATGGCTTCAGAGAAGAAATTAGGTAGTATTCCTTATGTTTTGTGGAATAGTGTACTGGCTGTTTTTGTATGTCAACTTGATGCAAGCTGAAGCTATCACAGAGAAAGGCACCTCAGTTGAGGTAATGCCTCCAGGAGACCCATCTGTAAGGCATTTTCTCAACTAGTGATCAAGGGTGCAGGAGGAACCAGCCCATTGTGGGTGGTGCCATCGCTGGGCTGAGAGTCTTTAGTTCTGTAAGAGAGCAAGCTGAGGAAGCCAGGGGAAGCAAGTCAGTAAGTAACATCCCTCCATGGACTTCGCATCAGCTCCTGTTTCCTGACCTGCTTAGTTTCCAGTGCTGACTTCCTTTGATGATGAACAGCAACATGGAACTATAAGTTGAATAATCCTTTCCTCCCCAACTTGCTTCTTGGCCATGATACTTGTGACTAAGTCAAATAGTTTGGACAGTATTGATATGAGGTCTTTTATGAAGGTCTGAAAGAATTTGGCAATAAACACATCTGTTCCTAGGCTTTTCTTCTTTGGTTGGGAGAACATTAATAATTGCTTCTATTACTTTAGGAGTTATGGGACAGTTAACATGGCTTATCTGATCTTGGCTTAACATTGGTACCTGGCATCTGTCTAGAAAATTGTCCATTTCATCCAGATTTTCCAGTTTGGTTGAATAAGGCTTTTGTAGTGGGATACTTGATTTTTTGTTGAAGTTCCTCAGATTCTGTTTTTATGTCTTCCTTTTCACTTCTGATTTTGTTAATCTTAATTTACTCTCTGAGACCTCTGGTAGTCTGCCTAAGGATTCATATAACTTATTGATTTTTCCCAAAAACCAGCTCCTGGTTTTGTTGATTCTTTGTTTAGATTATTTTGTTTCTACTTGGTTGATTTCAGCACTGAGTTTATTTCTTGCCTTCTACTATTCTTGGGTATGTTTACTTCTTTTTCTTCTAGAGCTTTTAGGTGTGCTGTCCAGCTGCTAATGTATGCTCTCTCCAGTTTCTTTTTGCAGGCACTTGGGACTATGAGTTTTCTTCTTAGCACTGCTTTCATTGTATCCCACATGTGTTTGGGTATGTTGTTCCTTCATTTTCATTAAATTATAAGCTATATTTAATTTCTTTCTTTATTTCTTCCTTGACCAAGTTAGCACTGAGTAGAGCATTGTTTATCTTCCATGTGTATGTGGACTTCCTGTCATTTTTCTTGTTATTAAAGAATATCCTTAGTCCATGGTGATTTGATAGAATGCATGGGATTATTTCAATCTTCTTGTGTCTGTTAAGACCTCTTTTGTGATGGATTATTAATCCATTTTGGAGAAAGTACCATGAGCTGTGGAAAAGAATGTATATTCTTTTGTTTTAGCAGAAAATATTCTATAAATATCTGATAAATCCACTTGGTTCATAATTTCTGTTTGTTTCCCCATGTCTTTGTTTACTTTCTGTGTCCATGATCTGTTCATTGATGAGAGTAGCATGATGAAATCTCCCATTACTAATGTGTGAGGTATAATGTGTACTTTGAGCATTAGTAAGGTTTATTTTATGAATGTAGGTGCCCTTCCATCTGAAGCATAGATATTCAGGATTGAGAGTTCATCTCGGTGTATTTTTCTTTTGATGAATATGAAGTGTCCTTTCTTATCTTCTTTGAAAACTATTGTTTGAAAGTTGAGTTTTTTCAATATTAGAATTGTTACTCTCGCTTGTTTCTTCAGACCATTTGCTTGGAAAATTATTTTCCAGCCTTTTACTCAAAGGGAGTGTCTATCTTTGTCACTGAAATTTATTTCCTGTATGTAGCTAAATGCTGGATCTCTTTCCATATCCAGTCTGTTAGTCTATGTCTTTTTATTGGGGACTTGAGTCCATTTATGTTGAGATATTAAGGAATAGTCATTGCTGTTTCCTGTTATTTTTGTTGTTAGAGGGGGAATTATGTTTTTTGTGGCTCTTCTTTTGGTTTGGTTGCAGGGAGATTATTTTCTTGATTTTTCTACAGTGTAGTTTCCTTCCTTTGTTGGAGTTTTCCATATATTATCCTTTGTAGGGCTGGGATTGTTGAAAGATATTTGATAAATTTGTTTTTGTCATGGAATATCTTGGTTTCTCCATATATGTTAATTGGGAGTTGTGCTGGATATAGTAGCATGGGCTGGCATCTGTGTTCTCTTAGGGTCTGTATGACATCTGCCCAAGATCTTCTGGCTTTCATAGTCTCTGGTGAGAAATCTGGTGCAATTCTGATATGTTCACTTTTATGTGTTACTTGCCGCTTTCCCCTTACTTCTTTTAATATTCTTTATTGGTTTTGTGTGTTTGGTGTTTTGGCTATTGTGTGATGGGAGGATTTTCTTTTCTGTACCAACATATTTTAAGTTTTGTAGGCTTCTTTTATGTTTATGTGTGTCTCTTTCTTTAGGTTAGTGAAGTTTCCTTTTATAAGTTTGTTAAAAATATTGACTTGCCCTTTAGTTCAGGAATCTTTGCTCTCCTCTATACTTATTTTTCTTAGGTTTGATCTTCTCATTGTGTCCTGGATTTCCTGGATGTTTTGGTTCAGAACTTTTTCTGTTTTACCGTGTCTTTGACTGTTGTGTCAAGGATTACTATGGCATATTATGTCCCTGAAATTCTCCCTTCTATCTCTCTTTTGTTATTCCTTATTATTGAGGTTAAAACTAGACAAAAGAGGCAGAATGTAATGGAGAAGGTGTTATGTGATAAAACTTTTCCTGGAGATATTCAACACATGTCTACTTACTTCAAATAAGAAATAAAGTGATGAGTATCAGCCCAGGACACACAAGACCAAAGCCCAAAGGAACATTATTTGCCCAAGAAGGACAAAGAGTGAGAAATAAGAAACAGACAGAAGATGGAAGATGGGGGACAAAAGGAAGAGAACAGGGAGAGGGGTATTTGTCCCAGAAAACAAAGGACTTCCTCTAGGTAGAGAGGAAACAGATGTGGCTCATGGGAAAATGGTAGTTTATAAAGGTACAGCGGTAACCTTATTTTAGAATGATGTGTTGAATTTTGATTGGGCATGATAATTGGGTAAGCCAAAGGGACCTTTTGATTGATGAATTTCAGTACTTGGAATTACCAAGGCTGAAGGAATGGGAGAGAAGAGAAAAACCTGCCAGAGACGTGTTTCCCATGCTCTTGTTGGCTAGAGTGTTTTCAGGGAATCCATAACAGACCAAGATATGGGTACCGCATCCATCATGGTATCAGTGAGTTTTGTTGGAATTGTTTCCAGGATTATGCATAAAGCGTTACATACAGAAGCAGAAATGATTCAGATAGCTGTATCATCAAGGCCTACCCCAGCATGGATGATAGCTCATGGATAAATCTGCATAATCTAGAGCACACTGTACAGCCTTCATGCAGATCAATAGGTTGGATAATGCCCATTCCACATTCTTTAGTTTGTCAAACCTTGTTCAGGCAGCTTGGATGTTTTTTGTTTCTTACAGGCAACTTTTGCTTTTCTGAGAGTGACTCTCAGGTACTATTGTTACTCAAGTAAGGTGAAGCCTATCAAATCTAGTTAGTTTCAGGGACCTCTTGAAGCTTGTATTAGTTGAGCTGTTTACCTTCCTGCTTAAGGGGCTTCTTGCAGGACCAAATGTTTCAATCTGAGATTAAAAAAAATATTCACAACAAAAGAGGATCAAGGATCTCCTTTCACTAAGCACAAAGCTGCAACTAAGTACCTATACAGCCATCAAATGAGGAGTGGTCCTCAGCTGAAATCAGAGATTGACTTGTGAAACTGTTAAAAAGTTGGTAGTTTCAACTGCACTTCAAATTATGAACTAACAAAACAAACAAAAAAGCTTGAACTCAGAAAATTCCTTGTTTTGATTTTCTATTTCATTCCTAAAATGTAATGTTTTACAATCCTTGCTCATCCTCAATAGCAGGCCAACTCCTTGTATATTATTTCTTTTTTTTTCCATTATCTGAGAGTCTTATGTAAACCCATTTTATCACATACTCAAAAAGAAGAGTCAGGAACATAGAAGCTGAAGTCAGTTTATTGATTTCAGCTTTAACACTGTGTTTTTTAAATGTACCTTATCAAATGTGAGAAAATGTCTCTTTGATTAGTTCCGAGCTTCTAGTACTTCCTTCCCTTTATTTTGCCCTCCTGGAGAGACAGGCCTTTAGATGGCATTCAGAAAATTTTGATTTTCAAATATCTTGATTAGAGCTTCAAGGAATCAGAATTTTAGAATTACTATTTTAGAATACAGAATATACATTCACACAATGTTATTTTCACAAATATGTCCTTGAAGAATTTTTCTCTGTCTCTGTCCATGTCCCTGTCTGTCTCTTTGTCTCTACATCAATCTCTGTCTCTCTCTCCCTTCCTTCCCCACCCCATTCTCTCTGTCAGTCTCTGTCTCTGTCTCTCTGTCCATCTCTGTCTCTCTGTCTCTGTCTCTGTTTCTCTCTCTTTGTATGTGTGCATTTGGGGGGTGGGTATTTCTTCCTCTCTGTGTCTCAAAAATAGTTTTTCTTGGTGTTTTCTTACTAGAGTGAAATCAGGTCTGTAATGTTTTGTGTCACTGCACATGATCAGGAAAGCGATGTACAAGATTACTGAAGCTGAGAGAGACAATCATATCTTCGTGAAACACACATTTCTGAGTAATAGCTGACAGCTTTCACTGAAATATAGACAACAACCTTGGCAAGCTCAGTTGGAACAGTTGTATAACATAAACACATTGACTTAAACCGAACCATGCTCTTTAAAAAATTTTTAGATGTTCAATTTTATTATGGATATTTGATCCTGATTTTTTTTATGCTTAGGATTGGAAACTGTCTACAGAAAAATAATAATTGTAAAATAATAATCCATGTAGATGAAGTCTATGAGATATAATACAAGTGAACCAAACAGGTCTTATACTCTGTGTGTGTGTGTGTGTGTGTGTGTGTGTGTGTGTGTGTGTGTGTGTATGTGTGTGTGTGTGTGTGTGTATTTGCTTATGAAGCATGTATGTATATGTGGTATATGTGAATATTTGAGCATGGGTGAGTGTGCGTGAGCACATACAGGGTCCAGATGACATTCCTCTTCTAACACTCTGTGCCTTGGTCCTTTGAGCAGACCCTCTTTCTGAAGTATAAACTTTTGGATTTTGGCTAAGCTGATAGGCAACAAATTTCAGCAACCTTAGTATATCTTCCCCCTTTAATTCTGGGATTATGAGTAAGCATGGGACCATTTCATGCTCATTGTATGGGTGCTGGAATTTAATCTGTATTCTTCATACTTGTTTAGAAAGTTTTCATTATACTACAAGATGTATCTTCTTATTTTTGAAATTAAAATATAATTTTATCATGTCCTCCCCTTTCCTATCTCCATTCCCATCCCATGTACTTTCCATTTTCTACCTCAAATTTAAAACCTTATTTTCTATAAATTGTTCATATATATATATATATATATATATACATATACATATATACACATAGATACATGTATGCCTATATTTATATGTATATGTGTATGTGCATATGGATATGTATGTTTATATGTATATGCATATGTATATGTATAAACCTGTTCAGTCTCTACAATGTTGAATATATGTATCTGCTTTCAGGACTGATCATTTGATACTGGATAACCAAATGTGGGGCACTTTTCAGGGTACCTCCCGTTCTCAGCATTCCTTAATTGCCTATAGTTCCTGAACTTCCTCCTTTCATGTTAACATGTCTATTGGTTTTGTCCTTGTTTGGAGCTTACTTAGGCAGTAATGTGGGTAAGACTTCCTGGTTATAACTCCCTTGATATTCTTAAGAGACTTAATTTCACAGGAAGTGTTCTGTTCCTCTTACTCTTACATTTTTTTCCTCCATCTCTTCCATAATGGTCCCTGAGTCTTAGGTGCTGGAGTCCTGTTGTGGCTGTATGTATCAGTTGGTCCCATCCTAAACTTATTGCTCTCTACATTTTCCAGAGTTGTGTTTTCTGTGATGGATTCTGTTTCAACAAAATTTTTTCTTGACCAGGTGTAAGGATTTCACTTAAATGTGCATATAAGAACAAATATTAAGAATGGATTTACAGATCATGTTGGTTTAATAAAGTGATGGTTTTATGTTCTCCAAGATTCCTGACCACACTAGACCTGGTTATTGGGCAAAGTTAAGTGTGAACATTCTTTTTTTAAAACATTTTTATTGAATTTTTAATTTTTATTTCTAATGTTATCCCATTTTCCCTTTTCCCATTCTTAACCACTGACCCATTTCTTCAGACTATATGTAACTTTTGCAAATAAACATCAATCACAAATGAACAAAAGAATGAACTACACATATAGCTTGACTGTAATGATTCATTTTTGTAAAACTTGATCATTGCATAGAAAGTGGGATCTATATAAAAAAAAAGGTTGGGTCTTGTAATAGGACCGTCTAGGAACTGAAATTCAGGCTAATTTTCGAACTACTATGTGATTGTATTATTTGAAGATTTATTTCCTTATAGGTTTCCCATACTGCACAACTTTTTTCTTTCAATTTTTAAAATGGAGATAATTATGTTATGTGTTTTATGTAGTAACTGGTCTTAAATAACATTGACAATTATTTCAGTAAAGCACCTTTTCTTCTAGAAGGGTATTGTCAGGCAATTTATTGTTCACAGTGAGTATAAACATTTTGGAAACTGGAACATCATGATATGTTTAACATTTAAATGTTCAGGTGTCATACACATGCTGCTTCCTTCATTTAGAACAATATGATATGAGAGGAACATCCTAAAGATTAATATATTGTACTTATAAAAATTTTAAGGCCTGAAGCAGGAGTTGCACATTAGAATAATGACAGGGAAACTAGGGCCTTTATTTTGTTTTGTCTTCTCTTGTTTTGTTATTATTGTTGACATTCCCAAAAATTTTAGTGGAGAAACATCCATGTTTCTTTTGACATGGCTTGGTACTATATAAGTCACTGAGTTTCTTTCTCTCTTCAGACATTTGCTGGAAACTTGAATGCTGACAGTGTGGTTCACCACAAGCTGCTGCACTCTGTGAGAGCCCGCTTTATTCGATTTGTGCCCATGGAGTGGAATCGAAATGGAAATATTGGCATGAGAGTAGAGGTCTATGGATGTTCCTACAGTAAGTACCCACTTGTTCCAAGTCACATAGCTGTGTGGGTGAATGATGCTGCTTATGGAATACGAGTTTATTCATATTGAGAATTAAAGGGTGTGTGTTTGTGTATGTTTATGTCTATGTGCATATGTGTAGATGCAAAAAGCAGCTAGAGCGAAATCTCCAGTGTTTCTGAAGAATATCTTTTGACCCAGAATTTTTCACTTGGTCTGGAATATTCAGCTGAGCTGATGCTGACACAGAATGGTCTTGACATCTCAGTTTCTCTACTTCTGGGGATTACTAATATGTACTACCATATCCAACTTGATTTAGGCACTGGGATTAAATTCTGGTCTTCAAGTTTACAAAGTAAGCACTTTAAAGGAGTATGTAGTTCCACAACATATATGTGTGTGTGTGTGTGTGTGTGTGTGTGTGTGTGCGCCTCAGCTGATACTCAGTGGGACTCACAATAGTGATGAGGCAATTTCAAAGCTAAGAGTCCTATGGCCTTGGATAACAATTTGCCACTTGCAATCAGAAATAAGTATGCTCAGCTTTTCTTTTTAAGTGTTGTAAGCTATTGTGAAGCTCTTTCTATACGGCAGGAAAGGAGCGTGTTCTCCTTCACATTCTAAAACAGAGAAAATTTCCACTCAGGATAATTGAAAAATTCTCTTAGGCTGTCATGGTATTCATATGCTATCTTGGGAACTGTTTTTAGTGAATTTTAAGTAGGGATGAATCTTGAAGAAAAGGAGGCTGTAAAGGTGAGCAGAAATGAAGATGGTTCGATAACAATGGTCTCCACCCTCATAATGCTGCAATCCTTTAAAAAGTCCCTCATGATGTTGTGACCTCCAACCATAAAATTATTTTATTACTACTTTATAACTGTAATTCTGCTACCACCGTTAGTCAGAAAGTAAATTTTACATGGGATGTCTGTGAAAGGATCATTTGACCCCCAAAAGTGTCATGACCATATTTTGAGAATCATTGTGCTAGAAGAAAGGATACAATCAGGAAAGCAGCTATCTTAATTCTTGCTTGAAGGCATAATAATGAACATACAAACTGTTTCATTATGAATTTATTTTCTTCGTTTAAGCAGTGGCATTTATCTGCTGATTTTATAACAATATCAAGGGTACCCTAAGGAGTTAATATACTTCGTCAGCACACTGTTAAAAAACTTAGTAATATTGTCTCTGTTTCCTATTATGAAAATAAAATAATAAATAACCTTCTCCAAAGAAAACATGTGCCTTTTTCTTAAGTAGAAATATACCCACAGATATGTGAAAGCCCAGCTCTTGTTTATTCCAAGATACTCCTGATTCTGCGTGATTCCAGGCCTTCTTCATCGCAGAAGGCCAACATTCATTTTACCTTGAAAAACATTTTCAGGGAGAATGATATTAATTATTTCATCTTACAAGGACAAGGCAGTTTTCTGTTAAATATGTAGCAGGGGCCACAGACTGCTCTTTGCTTGGTGCCATAGTACCTTGGAGTTCTGAGGGAATTAGTTAATACTGTTGTTCTTCCTAGGGGATTTTAATCACCTTCAGCTCCTTCAATCCTTCTAACTTTTCCATTGGGGTCCCTGGGCTCAATCAAATAAATGGCTGTAAGTATCTGGATCTGTCTCAGTCAAGTGCTGGCAGAATCTCCCAGAGGACAGCTGTGGTAGGCTGCAAGTACAAATTGGCATCAGCAATAGTATTGGGGTTTTTTGTCTAGGCCTGGGAGGAATGGAATGTTGGGGTTGTCTCTGGATGGCTTTCCTTCAGTCTCTGCTCCATTTTAGCACCTGTATTTCCTTTAGTCTAGAACAATTCTGGGCTAAAATTTTTGAAATGGTTGGGTGATCCCATCCCTCAATTGGGGGCTATGTTTATCTACTGGAGGTGGTTTCTTTAGTTTCTATTTGTATCTCCCACTGTTGGGCATTTCTGCTAATGTCATCTCTATTGGGTCCTGGAGCCTCTAGATTCCCTGGTGTCCGGAACTTTCTAGTGCTCATCTCCATACCCATTCTCCTCTCCACAATGATGCATATTTCTATTCATTCTCCTGACACTCTAGGCATCCCTCATTTTTCTTCCCATACTTGGCCCTGTCACTCTTCCCTTTTCTTTTCCTCCCTTCTTTCACCCAAGTACCTCCTTCTGCCTCCTGTGACTATTTTGTTTCCCCTTCTAAATAGGATTGAAGTAGCCACACTTGAACCTTCATTCTTGTTCTATGAGTTTTATGATGGGTATTCTGAACTTTTTGACTGATATCTACTTAGCAATAAGTATATACCATATGGGATGGTTTATATATACTTGGCCCAGGAAGTGTCATTTTTGAGAGTGTGACGTTATTGATAGCTGTGAGTCAGTTTTCTGTTAGCAGCCTTAAAATAAAGATGTAGAACTCACAGTTCCTCTTGCACCATGCCTGATTGGGTGCTGCCATGTTGTTGCATAATGATAATGGAATGAACATGTGAAGCTATAAGCCAGCCCCAATTACATGGTGTCTTTATAAGAGTTGCCTTGCTCATACTGTCTCTTTACATCAGAAGAACCCTAAGACATCATGTATGTCCTTTTGGGTCTGGGTTACCTCACTCAGGATGATATTTTCTAGTTCAATTCATTTGCTTGCACAATTCATGTTGTGATAGTTTTTAATAGCTGAGTAGTATACCATTGTGTAAATGTACCCCATTTTCTATAATGATTCATCCATTGAAGGACATAGGGATTGTTTCCATCTCCTAGTTATTATAAATAAGGCTTCTATGAACATATTGGAGCTCATGTCCTTGCCCATGAGTGGAATAGCTGTTTCTTCAGGAAGAACTATTTCCAATTTTCTGAGAAACTCAAAGTTCTACTTAGACCATTTGGACAACAAAAGGAGGTCAAAAGGGATACAAATGAAGAAATCAAGTTTTCACTATTTGCAAATGATATGATAGCATACATAAGCAACCCCAAAAGTTTTACAAGAGAACTCCTACAGCTAATAAACACCATCCAACATAAGAGTCACAAATAATATGAAATATCTTAGTATGAGTCTAACCAAGCATGTGAAAGATCTGTATTCTAAGAACTTCAAGTCGCTGAAGCAAGAAATTAAAAAAGACATCAGAAGATGGAAAGATCTCCCATGCTCATGGATCAGTAAAATTAACATAGTAAAATGGTCATCTTACCAAAAGTAATCTACAAATTCAATGCAATCCCCATCAAAACTCCAATTTTCACAGTGATAGAAAGAGCAACTCCTAAGTTCATATGGAATAAGGAAAAAAACCAAAATAACAAAAACAATTCTCAAAACTAAAAGAACTTCTGGAAGAATAAACATACCTGACCACATGTTGTACTAGATAGGAATAATGATGAAAACTTCATGGTATTGGCACAGAGTCAGACAGATAAATCAGTGGAATAGAACTGAAGACCTAGAAATAAACCCCCCACACATATGGATACTTGATCTTTGACATAGAAGCTAAAACCGTATAGTGGATAAATGAAAGCCTCTTCACGAAATAGTGCTGGTCTCACTGATGGTCTGCTGATAAAATAATGCTATTTGATTCATTTTATCTCCTTGTACAAAACTTAATGACCAGTGGATCAAGGACCTCAACGTAGAACAAGATACAGTGAAACTAAGAGAAGAGAAAGTGGTCAACAGCTTCATACAAGTTGGAACAAGGAAATTTTTTTTAAACAGAACACCAGTGACTCAGGCACTAAGGTTAAAAAGTGACAAATGGTACCTCAGAAAACTGAAAAGCTTCCATAAGGTAAAGGACACTGTCAATAGGACAAAATGGCAACATACAGATTGGTAAACTATCTTTACTAACATTACATCTGATAGAGGGTTATTATTCAAAATGTACAACAGACTAAAGAAGTTAGACTCCAGAAAACCAAATAACACAATTAAAAATGGGGTACAGAGTTAAAGAGAGAATTCTGAACTGAGCAATTGCAAAAGACTGAGAAGCACCTAAAAATGTTCAACATCCTTAGTCAGTCATCTGGTAAATGCAAATCAAAACAACCCTGAGATTCTACCTTACACCAATCAGAGTGGCTAAGATCTAAAACTTGGTGACAACAGATACTGGTGAGAATGTGGAGAAAGAGGAACATTTCTCCATTGCTGGTGGGATTGCAAACTGGTACAACCACTTTGGAAATATCCATCTGTTTTAAGTGACTTCATTTAATAATTTATAGGCAAATTTAATTTAAAATTGCCTTTATCACCTATCCAGTTAAGAAGTCCATAAAACCAACAAACTTAAGTTCTTAAATGCCCAGTACTGTGCATGGATATGGCCAATTTCACTCAATAGTAATTGAACTTTTAAGGGTCAGTGTCGCTAAAGTAGCAATAATGCTATAAACAGCTGTGTCAAGGCAGGGCTTGAGCAAACTTTGCTCTCATCTTTCTTGGTGGCCTTGCATTTATACCTGGAAGTATTCAGTCATGTGACATGAAACCTTTTCCTGGAATAAAAAGATAATAATCTTTTGACATGAGGTTACTTTTTAACTGCCAACGTCAAAATCACCAACTTACATTTTTCAAACATACACAAGTAAGAGGCCTCAGGGAAAAAAGCTGAATTGTTTCCAGGAGCAGTGGCTCCTACACACATCTTCATTCCTGTATCCCTCACCTGCACCTTCATATTTAATTTTGTATAATAATCACTTCTTTCTATTAGTTTGTAAATAAGCCTCTTGAATACAGATTGTAGCTCTACTAGAAAAATGCCTGCATGGGTGAACAAAGACCATTTTCTCTCACCAATACCTTCTAACCCTGCCTGTTATCTTAGCACTTACTAAGGAGGGAAAGGCAGAATGATCAAAAGCTCAAGGTCAACCTCAAGTACATACTCAGTTCAAACATATTAACTGACAGATCTTCTGCCTCAAAAGAATACAACACAAAAATATGTATTTTGGCCATAAGTATATTTCCATTCTTTATTAGTAGTTGAGATAAAGAGCTAGAATTTTAGCCTATTGTCTCAAACTTGGTTTCTTATGTAACTATTATGTGTCTATTCTTCAGATATTTAGGTCGCAGATTCTCCATTCTTTTCTCCATTCTTTTAAGGTACACATCTTGTTGCTAATTTAGTAGAAGGTTGTTGGAATTTTATATTTCTGGTCCTAAAGGATTTTGATACCTTCCACCAAGCCATCAGGAGACTTTAAGCTTTATTAAATTTTCTCTGGGGTTTCTATTTGAATTTCTTTACAGTGGAAAGCTAATTAATTTTGAAAGCATTACAAATTCTGATAATGCATAGTGATGTGACAGGCTCCCCAGTCTCATTAAGAAATACAACCCTCTTTTTATATCACAGGTACTTCCCCCTACATGAGACCTTTCTCCTATCTCATTAATTACTGCCAAGAGATATCATCCAAAATTCATCACCTTCTTAGCCTAAGTCATTGCTCTTTCACCAAACAAATCCTTCATCATCTCTGCTTCAGCTGCCTGCTTTGCTATTGTTTTTGTCATCCAGAGTCATTTGTCAAAGCAGCAGAAATTACAAAGTTGTAAATTTCACTTTTGGGGTGCTAAGGTTAGTATAGTCTTATCATGGGAATGATGGGAGGCATGGTGCATAGCCAAGCCAGTCTACGAGGTGTGGAGGACAGGACAAGTGTGGGTAGATCTGACACTTGTAGGCCTCAGATCCCATTTTGTAAATCTAGCATTTACTAGGCTGGGCTAAACCATCTCACCAGATCATTGCATGTACTTCACTCAGGAAATAAGAAAAAGTAAATCTAGATGTATCCTAATATTTGACCAGCATAGGGTATTTATTTTTAAAAGTGAGTGAAAGAACTGAGGAAATAAATGTACAATATTTGTATAAAAAGTAGCCCTAAAGACTTTTGTTTTAACCCATGACCATTTTATGGTGTTTCTAATCAATTGAGGATCTGAATAAACCTCAAGCATTGATATATTTTAGTCCATTTTGCTTTTCTGCTTTCTTTGCATTATGAAGATAGAGAAGACAACTCTAGCTCTGTAGAAATATAGACTGTCAGAAGCTGCCAGAAAATGTCAATGGAATGCCCATGAATAGGGAAAGAACATAGTCAGTAAGTGTTCTCTGTAAATGTAAGGTCCTGAGTTTCATCCCGAGGTTCCATGTTTAGAAAAATGGTGAGCAGCTTTGTTCACATGTGTAATCCTATGGATTGGGAATTAGGAAGACCCCTGGGGACTATCAGACAGACTATGTATTAACCTTCTTTTTCCATTCCAGTCTATTGACAGGCTTTTACTCAAAATCCAAAAGTGAATAGCACCTGAGGAACAATACCCAAGGTTATATCATCTAACCTCCACATACACTGTACAAACAAATGGCCCTTCTTGCACACAAACATGTGTGTGTGTGTGTGTGTGTGTGTGTGTGTGTGTGTGTGTATATACATATATATATATATATATATCAAAAGTCAAAAACCAACACTTTAAAACTGGGGAGGTTGAAGGTTCCAAGTCCATGGAGGTAAAACTAGAGAAGGGGAGGAATTTCAACAGTAGCCAACAACTGCACGGAGTCCAACATCTCCTCCCAGGCCCATGGCAATGTTTCCATTCTCACTATTGTAAAAGGGAAGACTAGCCGTTTTCTACTCTAATTTTGCGATTGCTGTTTAAATGTTAAGTGAGTGACCTTCCTGGAGCATGTGCGTACTGCACTTGAGGAGTCCACTGAGAATGGTGCAAACAAGACACAACTAAAATCTGTATGATGCTATTTCATAGTCCTTCTTCCCTACTCTCAGCTTTTGCCAGTGTCAGTAATTTCCTTACTGTGACTTGTGAAAAATACTTATAAAATGTTGCCCTCTTAATAATAAGACCTTTGTCCATGCCTAAACCAGTGCCCACCTCTCATGACTAACCATGTTGTTCTTTTCATTTAAAGTCTTATCTCCCAGTTTATCTTACAAGTTACTATTCTACTTCTATTGTCCCTGCCTAGTTATTTATATCATATTGTTTTACTCCCACCAGACCCTTTGGAGTAATGAATTGTATGAACCATATTAACACTTCACTTTATTACATACCATTCAGTCATGTTGATTCATTTATATCCACAATGTTGTGTCTGGTTCTCTAGATGGCTCAACTCATCATATTTGTCAAATTTGCAAAAGATCATCCTCAGTGTGGTACCTCAGTCACAAAGAATACACATGGTATGTGCTCAGTGATAAGCATTTAATAGCCCTAAAGCTTGGATTGCCCAAGATAAAATCCACAGACCCCATGAAGCTCAAGAAGAAGAATGATTACAGTCTGGATGTTTCAGTCCTTTTTACAAGGAGAAATAAAAATATTTATAGGAAGAGTTATGGAGACAAAGGTTGGAACAGAGACTGAAAGAATGGCCATTGAGAGCCTGCCCAACCTGGGAATCCAGCCCAAATACATACAACCTCAAGACCCAGACAATATTGCTAATGCCAAGTAGTGCATGCTGACAGGAACCTTATATAGCTGTCTCCTGAGAGGCTCAGCCCAAGCATGGCAAATACAGAGGTGGCTGCTTGTAGTCAACCATTGAAAAGAACAAGGTCCCCGTTGGAGGAGTTAGAAAAAGGACTGAAGGAGCTAAAGAAATTCACAACCCCATAAGGACAACAATACCAAACAACCAGAGCTCTCAGGGACTAAACCACTACCCAAAGAGTACATATGGACATGTCTATGGCTCCAACTATATATGTAGCTGATGATGGCATGGTTAGGCACCAAGGGGAGGATAAGTCTTTGGTCCTGCCAAGCCTGGACCTCCCAGTGTAGGGGAATGACAGGGTGGGGACACAGGAAGGGGTGGGTAGATGGGTGGGGGAATACCCTCAAAGAAGAAAGGGTAGGGGGTGAGATAGGGAGTCTATGGATGGGAAACCTGGAAAGGGAATAAAATTTGAAATGTAAATTTGAATTCCAATTTATAATTTATAAAAATAAAATGAAAACAAAACAAAATAAAGAACTATTTCTAAACAGACTCCTTGTCCTATTTACAGTGTGTTTACTCCTACCTTATACAGTGCACTAGTAAGGGGATTTGGAACATTTAAAACTCCTTATTAAGTTATCTTTTAAAATATCAAAGTCTACAGTCTCCCAATGCTTTCTCTTCATTTATATCTGGACCTACGAGGACTTAAAGTATTTTTATTTTGAAAATGAACCAACATATTTTATTTCCTACATATGCTCATAATTATTTCAATGAGGTCCTTGATACTGTATTTCTTATTTGCTTCCCTATATATAATACTGCTCTTCTGAAAAGATAGGGCTACACCCAGCTGAGCTTTAGAGATCCAAGATTTAACCTTGTATATTCTCTTTTCTTGACAGCTCTCTACTGGCAATATTTGTGACTTTCAGAAATATTTCCCTCAGTTTGATATACTCTATAGGGTTATGGGGTGCTGAGTCTGCTCCACAACAGAGCACAGCAGCTCAGGGAGGCAAGATGCCGAAAGTTGTTAGCACTTACTCTATACCATCACCAGGTGGGAGTCAGGCAGAAGGGAAGCCACAGGACACTGCTCTACAGATGAGGAAACACAACTTGATGTCCAAGGGGCCAGCCAGTTCTACAACAAGGCAGGGGCAGTCTGCTTCTCAGGTTCTCAGTCACCCAGGTGCTGCTGGATACCACCAAGGTGTGGGGCCTGTGGGCTGTATCTAGACCCAAGGAAGGGGTGGCAGAATTTAGGGGATGAACTTGAGGCTTGGTTTGGCAGTTGATGTGGTTGTGGCTGGGAGTACAGAGAGGCCTTCTAGGGAGATTTGATGGCAGCTCTATAGGTGACAGCCTTCTCCATGGCTGCACATGGCAGATCCAATGAAAAACAGCAGTCCAGATTTTTACAACGTTTATTGTCTTGGCAAAAAGTGCATAAGTAAAACCGTACCCCACTTCTTAGGGTGGGCTTGTGATTAAATACTTTTTGCAGGGAGGAGTGTCTGGGAAGGAAAGCTTACTGGCTAAGGATTTTAGGCCTTTAGGTACCTCATTAAAATGGAGATCTGTCTTGATCCTATGTGACTATAGGTCACATGCTCCACATGTAGAGGGGCTTGGGGTGTTGACCTTACGTGATGGATGGCCACAAATCTATGTGGACCTGTAGCTAGTGACATGGACCTGGTGCCCAGAAACAGGTAAATGCCTATTGTCTCTGCAAGGTCTCCCGGACTTTGAACCTTAGCTCCACTGGGGAACCAAGCAACTTTCAGGGTTCCACAATACTCCTGACATTCTATCTCACATTAGATAGGGTACAAAATGTCTCCATTGGTCTGGCCAAACAGAGACTGCCTGCTGCTTCTGGATTGAGAGTTGTGTATTTGCTCTCCAGGTTAGAGTCCAGAACCAGAGAACTTTACCTAGGGTTTCACTCCCCATCCATGCTATACATTCAAGATATAGGTATGTATTGTATAAAGGATTAGTAGGAGCCAGCCATGGATTTGGGAAGACTTCTCTGTGAGTAAAATGCTTGCTGCACTGGTGTGTAAACCTCAATATAAGTCATATGCATCCACATAAATATAAAGCAGGTATAGAATCCCACTTCTAATCTTAGCTCTGAGAAAGTAGAAACAGGAATTCCAGGAACAAGTTGTCAAGCAAGGCTAACTTTTAATGAGCTCTGGATTCAAGTTAGAGACTCTGTCTCAAAAACTAAAATGGAAGGAAGGAGGGAAAATATTTTACATCAACCTCTGGTCTCCATCTTTACATATTTATACATACATATGTGACCTCCTCATACACACACACACACACACACACACACACACACACACACACACACACTATATTACCATCAAGCCTCTGATTTTCTCAGCTTTTTTCGTGACCTCATAATCTACAAAGTGCTCCTTTCATAAACTTCTTCATGTATCTACTTCTAGCACTGCCTCCAGTCTCATGTTCCAGGACATGAGAACCTGAAAAATTACTATGGGTACCTGCCATATTCAATCCATGCCTTTTGGAAAAGTACCACAAGTCTACCCTAAAATCTTTCCAAATACAAATGTTTTTGCTCAGGCTCTTACATGATAACCCACTGCTCTGAATGACCACGAACTTTGTGTGCATGAAGAAATGCAGAACCCTAGGAGCTAGGGAATTTCATATTAACTTGTAAAATAGAGAAATAAGCATTTTAAAAATATGTGTGTGTATGTGTGTGTGTGTGTGTGTGTGTGTGAGAGAGAGAGAGAGAGAGAGAGAGAGAGAGAGAGAGAGGAAACAGACACATAGAGAGACACAGATGCAGAGATGTATGTGATGTGTTTGGAGATATGTGCATACTATAGTGTAAATTCAGAGGTCAGTCTGTTTCTTGCTCTTGGCTGTGGATGTCAGAGATTAGACCTCATAGTTAGACTTGCACAGCAAAATATTTTACTTGCTGCACCATCTTACCTACTCTTCATTTTTCTTTGTTTTTCACCAGTTCTCTTTCTTTTCTTTTCATTTTTATTGAAAAGAGATTGTTTTTCAATGTAAAACAAACAGACCATTATTTCGGCTCCCTCTGCTTCTTCCAGGTTCTCCATATCCCCCTTCCCTTGATCCATTTCCTTTCTGTCTTCGTTAAGAAATGATCAGCTCTCCAAGAAACAACAACCCAACAGGGCAAAACAAATACAGGAAGACAAAGCAAATTCCCTCATACCAAGGCTGGACAATGCAAGCCAAGAAAAAAAAAGTCACAAGAGCAGACAAATGATTCAAAGTCTAAAACTGTTAGGAATCCTACAAAAACACCAAGCTAACAGCCACAACGTATGTGCAGAAGTCCTAATTCAAACATCTGCAGGCTCTGTGTTTGCTGATTTTATCTCTTGCAAGCAGTAAATAATTTAGGTCAAAGATTTTGTGGCTGGGTTGGTGTCTATATTTTTCTTAAGTAGCCTATAGAATACCTCCCTAAACAAAAGAAGGTGTGAAAGCTTCATACGGGCACTTTATCGACCTCTCCATGTTCAATGAGGTTTGCAGGTATTTTGCTCAGCAATGAGGCCTTGTTATCAGTTTTAGCTTAAAGAGCACAACCATCTGTCCTAGCATCACCCTGAGTTTAGATTTACCCACTGGGTTTAGAGATTTCTACAAGAACCCCCTTGTCCAACAACTCAATTAAATGTATACCAGGCCTGACGTTGAGAGACTTACCTGGTAACAAAAAAAGGGCAGTTCATGCTCTGTATCCCCTTTTACTAGAAGTCTTTACTAGGATTACCCTCATAGATTCCTGGGATTTTACACTGCAATATTTTCCCACATAACTCCTCAAATGTTCTTCAATTCCAGGTGACTCTTCCTGCATGTTAACCCTTGATCAGTTTTGTCCCCATTCCCTCATGCTCAGATGGTTAAATGCACAATCCATTCTAATTCCCCTTCCCTGGGATATTTGTTACCCCAAGAGCTCTTCTTTTTCCTAGCCTCCCTGACTCTATGTGTTGTAGCTTGTTTATTATTTACTTAATAGCTAATATTTACTTATCCTTTTGCTCACTTTGACTTTCCCAGTGTATGTTTTCCTCAAACTGCAGAAATTGCTTTATATATCACAAATCCTTAAAATAACCCCCTTCTTTAACTAGGAGAAACTTGTCTTCAATGTCAAACAACTCATTACCTTGTGATTGCTTTTGTATGGGTGCATCATCTTCTGAGTCTCAAATTTCCTTTTTCAAAGTAAGGATAGTCTAGATTATGTATGACTGCCAAGTCCATTAAATGAGTTAAATATATGCTAATAATTATCCAAGGATAGTTTGTTTAACCCATAGCACACTCATTTCCATAAGCCATTGCAAAATTTGGAGCTAATTTGGAGAGTATATTTTGTTCTGTTGGTTACTTTGTTTTCCCTAGTAAGTAGTAATCATGTTACTGGGAGATTGCTCAGTGGGGTAAAGGATTTGTTTCCATTTTACACCCATCCTCCACCATGTGACAAAGGTGAATATCTTCTCAACCAGGATCAACATACTGATTCTTCCTTTGTGCACTTGACCCTTCCTTTCCTTTCTGAAATGGCTCAGTCTCTCTATGTATATATTCACCTTGCTAAGCACTGATGAGTGCTATATGTTTGTTTTCTGCATTTCTGGGCAGCAAAGCCTCGATGGCTGCTACATTGGCAGAATGACCCTAATCAAAGAGAGTAGGAGCCCACAGAATGCATAGCAGCATGGGTGAAATATTTTCAAATGACTCAGTAGAAAGTTTGGAGTTAGCCTGGCACACACTGGGCAGAGAAGCCTGACACCAGAGTAAAACAGCACCATTTGAGTGAAAGCATAAGGCCATCTAATAGAGCATCAGTTAATATCCTCAAGGCCCTTCTAATCAATCCAGTTACAATTGGTAATCTATTTCATACTGATTTAACAAATAGTGTGTCTGATAAGGTGTATATATTTTACTGTTTTATGAAGTGAGTTGGATTAGCAAAATTAATTATTAGATTATACATTCATTTGTTTCCTTGCTTATTCATTGTCTGATGATTGTATATATATATAATGTATATATGTATACATATACATATTTTGTATATATATACACACACACACACACACACACACACACACACACACACACACACACACACACACAAAACAATACGATCACAACTGCCTTACACTATTTCTTCTTTTCCAACATTTCTGGAATCTTTCAACATTTACTCATGCGTGTGTGTGTGTGTGTGTGTGTGTGTGTGTGTGTGTGTGTGTGTGTTTGCATGTGCACACACATGAGTCTGCATAGTATCAAGATGAATATCAGGTATCTTAATCAGTTTCTGATCACTTTGTTTAATATTTGTTTTATTTTACTTTTAAGCATGAGTATATATTTTTAGTTTGGAAGTATGTACCAATGAGAGTGCAGAAACTTTCAGGGTCCAGAAGGCATTGGGATGTTCTGAATTGGGAGTCATACTTGTCGTGAACCACCTATGTGAGTGGACCTTCTCTCCAGCCCCATGAATACCCTGTTTTTCAACTTGGTGCTGCCTTTTAGTTAGAGTTGTTGAAGAGCAAGTCTCTAGGATCTTCCTGTATCTATCTCCAGTTCTTGAATAATAGATACTTACTGTTATTTTAATGGAAGTCTAGAGTCTGAGTGCAGCTGGTACTCATTGATGTACAGCAAACATTTTACTTGCTACATGATATTCTTAGCCCTGAAAAGTGTTTTTTTCTCTAAAAATATGTCTCTAATGTATATTTCTTATATTGAAATTAAAATTTAAGGAGATAATGTTGCAAAGGTTATCCAGCTGACAAGCTATATCTTCAAGTTCTTTCTAGCCATGAAGCTCATTACCCTAAAAAGAGCAACAGTGCCAAGAACTCCATGGATTCAGCTTCAAGTCCAGTGGGCTCTGTATGCAAAGATGTAATGCTAACATCAAGTGGGAAGTTTTGGAAAAACACAGGAAGTTCTGAAAGACTCCCTACATCACATGAGTTGCTTTTTATAATATGGAGTCCTCAGGACCTTTTTGTTATTTCTTATATTAAGGAATAAATTATAGAATTTTACTTTCAATGTAATTATAGAAAAATCATGATTTTTTTGTTTTAAAATCTCATTCATTAAAGACAATTATATATCTGTGAACAGGAAAAATAATCAAGTTGTCATTATGAATAGTCAATCTAAGTATTTTAATTGCTTAGTAAATCCTGAAAAAATGAATTTTTATGGTTTCTGAATCTCAAACACGAATAGTTCTATCCTGTACTCACAACCCTTCACCTCTGTTTCACCCTGTTAAGATGCTATATGATAAATCTCTTCCAAGTTATAATTAAGTATTCTTATATTTTTTATTATAGAAGTAATACCATTTTTAAGGTACAAGTTTTTATAATAAAATAGTAAAAGAATTTGCACATAAGTTAAAATAATTCTTTGAAGGGACTATAGATATTGCTTAGTGGTAAAGTGGTTGCCATACAAGCATGGCAACATGTAAATTTAGGAAACATGTAAAAAGCTTGGTTCAGTGGCACATTTCTGTACTCTCAGTCTTGCAGTAGACACATGCGGTTCCTGGAACTCATCTGCCATCCACTAGGCCTAGATGCTGAGAACCAAGTTCAGTGAAAAATGAGAGTTGGGGGAGGCAGTTCATCTGGGTAGAAAGAGTGTGTGCACCTTATTCAAGGCCTTGAATTGTTTCTACTACTGCACAAAACCTGGTACATGGTATACTCTTATAACAATAGCCATGAGGAAATAGAAACAGGAACATGAGAAGTTCAAAATCATCATGGTAATGTTGTGAATGCAAGAACAATGTGGGTTATATGAGGCTAGAATAAGAGTGAGGAAGATACTCAGTGTCAACCTATAATCTCCACAGCCATTTGTAAGTACAACGGCATACCTGCACACATCCATGAATATGTTCTTTCTCACACACATACATTTTAAAATAATTTCTCCACTGGATATTTGCAGAGAAACTAGTCAGTTTGTGTATACACATATACTTCATAACTTTGTTTAGAGCATACAACTAACTCAAAGCTGGATTAAATAAAGTGCTGCTCTTCTATATAGGATGATACTGTGAAATAAAATAATTATAATTACAATTTGCAATTCTCATGTTAACTTTTCCTGGGAAGATGTGAACAAATGGCTCTTCACTCCAGATAGTGTATAGATGACAGATCAAAAAGCACATTTTAGCTTATTAAACTTATTAACAGAGCATGGGTAGGACTTAACTAAAGAAGCATCAGTTTTAGTACAACAGCTACTCCACTGCACAGTCTCACCTATTGTGGATGACGTCCTTGTGGAAGCTTTGTAGAATCCTCCTTGCATAACCTCCACTACCTACACACTCACAAGGTCACTTCCAGATGAGGGTGGCAGAGGGAATGACTTGACTTCCATATTAGGGTCCTGTGACCATCACCCTATCTCCTGTTACTAGGCAGGAAGCTAATGCTTCATTAATATTATCATAAATCTTGTTACACCAACATGGCATTGGTCAGTTCTGTACTAAGGTTTGAGGCTGATCCAATCTCTACTCTAACATCATAGTGAGTGAGTATGTTATGTGCACAGAAAACAGGTCATACTGATCAGCAAAGTAGCATGTTTCATTTACTAGATATACTTATTCTGAGTTGACATTAGACAATATATATATATATATATATATATATATATATATATATATATATGTATTGAGAGATATATTACCACACACATTTGCTAAGCTTTATGTCTCAAATAAAGGACTATCTCAGATATGAGTAAATGACAAAATATAATAATAGTGACTGAATATTTTACATAAACCCTTAAAACAATACAATACCAGCTCAGAACAAGGCACACATAGCACATTACTACTCTGTTAAAATTATGTTTCTGTTCACTATTCTTTCCCACTAAACCCCAAAGAATCTTCAGAATTCTCAGCACAGAGTTCTAGTAAAGACTGAATTAATAATTCAGAATTGTCATAATAAAAGATATCTCTTTTACAGTTCTAGCCTGGAAGTTAGGGTGAAAAGATCAAACAGTTCTAAATGTCAGAATCAAATTAGCAAGAAATGTAAATTATAAGAGGTTTTTACAAATCAGGCACTGGCCCCAGAGAAGCCTGGTGCAGGTGCCTATGGCACTGCCATCCTATTTCATTAAGCACTGTTAGAACATGGGCCTGAAACTTTAAGCCAGATCACATAGCCTGAAACAGGTCACAGCTTCCTGCATCTATTGCTAGGGCAGAGAGATTAAGAAGCAGTCTGTGTTTCAACCATGAAAAATTATATAGTATCATATATTTCATTTGCTCAAGGATCAGTCCAATGATCCTCAGAGGGGTTTCTCCAAAGGAACTCTAAATGCTGTTCTTTAAGGAGACTCTTGGTCTTTCTAAATACCCTTTAAATAGAAAGGATACTTCTTTCACTCTCCCTATGTCCCTCTTCAGTAGAAACAGTTATAAACTTCCTCTCCAGGCTTTAAAGCAAGTTTCTCTCTATCTCTGAGGCCCCATCATATAAAGATACCAGTGTATTCCATTGTATTTGTCTTATTCTATCCCTTTCACCTGAAAGCCCAATCCTGGTCTTGAGGCTCCCTTAAAAACACTACAGTGGAGGAAGTTATGTGACAGCTCCCTTCTAGGATCTATTATTGTTTTTCTCTTTTTTTGGTCAGTAGTCACTAATAGTAGTTTCTACTCTAGCCTGGTATGTCTGTGATGTTTACAAATGATTGACTGCTTAGATTCTGTTTCTGTTGGTTTTATTCCATGTACCTCCTTATAAAAGAGATCTTCCAGATTTAAGGAACATTTCTGTGAACTGAGCAGTACCAAAGGTGAGAAGCAAGAATAGCTTCCAGAAGGAAATACACTGATGTTTCTTTCCCTCTTCTCTCTGCTCTCAGAATCAGATGTTGCTGACTTTGATGGCAGGAGCTCACTTCTGTACAGGTTCAGTCAGAAGACAATGAGCACCCTCAAAGATGTGATCTCCCTGAAGTTCAAGAGCATGCAAGGAGATGGTGTTCTGTTCCATGGTGAGGGACAACGTGGTGACCACATCACCCTAGAGCTCCAGAATGGCAGACTAGTCCTATACTTGAACTTGGGTAAGGAAAGACCTATGCATATGTGTTTAGATGACTGTTGAAGCCAAAGGTGAATCTCAGGTATCTTCCTTGATCACTGTTCTTTATCTCTTTCCTCACATCCTTGGAGCTCTATTTATGCTTTCTCCAAACATCATATGTTCTCCCTTGGGTCTTGCCTCAGCAAAACACCTTAGGAATCTACATCACATAACATCCAGAAACTTCTTATCACTAACATGTATTTATAGAATAATTATAAATTCTTCTGAAAGGCATTGATTTTCAATTTTCTACTTTTTGAGAGTCAATATTCAGTCACTTAAATATAAATGCATATGTATGTTTCATGTATGTCACATAAAGCTATGAACCTTTGTTCCCTACATTTATTTAGCCAAACCACATTTAATCTGATTTAATGTAAGATATCCAAGTTTTAGTAAAAAAAAAATCCAAAAAAAGGAGTGGATAGAACTTACTTATATCTTACTCTTTGGAGTGACTTTGGCATTAAACCTGTGGGCTTCTGAGATGACTTAGTGGGAAAGGGTGCCTACTGCCAAAGTTTACAACCTGAATTCAAATCCTAGAAGCTGTATGGTGGAAGAAGAGAACCAATTCCCACATTTTTTTTCTCTGACTTACTAATGTATACAATTGCACTTACTTTGTCCCATATAAGTAAATAAATACATTTAATGCAAATTGAACCTGTTAATATGAACATAGCTTAGTGGTATATTATATTGAGATCCCTACCATCATGTTCATGACATTGAATTCATCCTTGAAGCTACCAGAGAAACACATGTATTTCCTTATAATTCACGTGGCATTCAGGAACTCAAATAGGATAAACATAGTTTCAGAGTGCCCTTTTTGGCTATTAAAATAGTTATTCTAACTCTAAAATATAGAGGAGAAGTAACATCCTTTTTATATTGTGGCAGAATTTTCTGCTTTATAAAGTCATAGTGTTTATTGGTTTCTTTGCGTAGTTATGTTTAGTGTGCATTTGCACATTTGTATTCTACTTGTATACATCCTAAATTGATAATGTTCAGCTGTTAGGTATTTTCTTGATTAGTTATTACTTTTAATTTCATCTAAAAATATAGTTTAACTCATAAATATTTAAAAATATTATGAGAATTTCATAAATGTAACTTTACCAACTATCTTATATTCTATTGTTGATTTTACGTGTATGGTTAATCTCTCTCCAAACTACAGAATGTGGTCTCCAATTTTAAAATCATTTCCTTTTTTTTAATCCACATTAATTTATTGCCTTAGAATACATTTCTAGAGAGCAGGTGACCTATGTAGTGTTCTGACTTTGACTTAACCAACATGGTTATTCTGTCTGCAATTCAGTGACTGTGTTATCTTAAGATGCTCAACTAAGATATTGCACAAATGGGGATCAGCCAGTACAAACTGCCTATCTTCTAACATAATGCAAGACCTGGGAAATAATTGCTAAATGAAATAGTAGAGAAACATGTTGTGATATTTCCTCTCACTTAAAGAAGGAATGGTTTGTTATAGAGAAGAGAAATTATGGCAATTCTTTTTTTCTTTTTCTGTTTTTCATATGCAGGAATGGTAGTCATATGTGAGTACAGGTTTTTCCTTTTCACATATGTGGGCAAAAATCAAGGAAGGGTCTCTCAGGAAAACCCAGAATTTAGTGAGATAGAGAGTCTTGTGAGGCAGGTTGTACTAAAATCCTCAATCTCCACTGTCCAGGACTGGTATTACAGTGTGCTACCATATCCACCCGGCATTTACTAAGGTTTCTAGATATCTGAATTCTGGTCCTTGTACTTGCACAGCAAGCACTTTGACTGCAGAGCCATCTCCCTAGCCATCACATAATGAATTTTCAATAGAAAAATAGCATCAGTGTTAATGTACAAAAATTCAAAGAAGAGAAAGATTCCCCTCAAACTCTGTATTGTGGAAACTGGACTATATCCAAATTGTTGGAAAAAACAAACTAGTAAAAGTAAGAGAATATTGCTCATAAAAGTGATATAAAAGTAAAAAGATTTTTAAATTCTCCTAATCTAAGAGAAAAACACAGTAAAGTGCTTAAGGATGTGGCTCAATGTGTTAGCTACTTGCCACATAGTGTGAGAATCTGAATTTCAATCTCCAGTATCTCCATAATGTCAGACTCTTTATGCTTCAGCTTAACAGTAGCTTGAGAGACTGAAGAGAATCTCTAGAGGGTCATAGACTCATATATTCAGAGACAAACAAGAGACCCTATCTCCAATAAGATTGAAGGTGTAGATTGATATTTAAGGCTGTCTCTGACTTGCAAAGGTGCATTAGGGCTCTTGTGTCATGTATTCTCTCTCTCTCTGTCTCTCTGTCTCTGTCTCTGTCTCTGTCTCTGTCTCACTCTCTCTCTTAAACAAAGAAATATGTGGTAAAATTACTCATAAATATATACATCAAGATTTTGTTGGTACAACTTATATAAGCTGAATTGGCTGCAAATGTCAAATTTTACATTGCTGCTAACCTGTTACGTTGGTGTTAATCAAATGCTGAAGTCTCATACAGAGAGTTCTGAAGGGTTCTACTAACCATGTCAGCCATTTCTTCTCTTCTGAGGACCTTTGGAAAGTAGGACTGGTGAATTAATGTCTGCTTCTCCTTTGTTGTCTATTATTTATTCTATAAGGCTTTGATTCTTACCATTGTTAGATTATGCTAGTGTATTAATAAATATCCCTGTCTCTTCTTCCTTCCCAAGGACAATGTTCCTGCATAACCCTCAGCCTGGCTACCAGTTCTCCAAGCTGAGTGGATACTATCTCTTCTTTTGCATTTAGCCCGTTGCCTGTATTTATGAGGTCCTGTGTCCTAACTATTATTTTCTTAAAGATACCAATACAGGTATTCTCAAAAGAGAGACCTCCCACTCCTGTTCCATACCTTCCTTATATGACCATGGCCTGTACTACTAGACTGCAATGTTCTTCAGAGAATGGGGAGGAAGAAGAGCCAGGGATATTTACTCTTGCATTAGCATAATATGACAATGATAAAAATTCATGACTTTGGAATAAATAATAAATCAATGAAACAGAAGTAGATATTAACTCACCATTCCTACTTTCCAAGTATGCTAAGTGTGGTGTCCCCATGATAACTCCTGGAAGAAGCCAGATACCCTTACTCAGTGTGACAAACAACATAAACAGGCCATAGAGAAGGTAGGAGTGAGCAAAATGAGCATCTCACAGGGAGATTAGCTGCTCCTGACCCCTTGAAGTAACACAGTGTCACCTGTGCACAGGTAAATACGGGATGCATTAAAGATGATACAATACAAGAAAGAGGCACACTTTGTTATCATATTCTTTGTGGGATTGTGATTAATGTTCTTCTCTCAAACTAAAATTAATGTGTTAGAGGCCCAAATAATGATTGAGTGGGTAAAGGTGTTCGCTAAAACCATGATGAATAGAGTTAGATATTAGCACATATATGGTGAAAGGAGAAACACAAATCCATACATGCATATATGTAAGTGCATGCACACATACACACACACACACATCTTTATAATATATAAAGATTTAAAAAAATTATGTATAACTAATGACAGCTTTTCTTTATTGTTGAGGCAAATTCTGTGTGATGGTGGCAGACATTAGTGGAGAGACTCAGTCCATATAATAAGCCCTCAACATTTGCAGCTGGAGTAGTTATATTTTCTTGTATTTGTGTGTGCATAGATACACTGTGAGGGTTCAAGTTCTGCATTCTTCATTCATTATCCTTCCAAATTGTGTGTGTGTGTATTTAATTATGTTTTTTAATATTTCTGTTTCAAATCTTATTGCTTTGGTCAAAATTGTAAACATTTCTGTCACAATGTGATTGATGGTTTCCTGAAAACATTACATTTCCTGTCATGAAGTAGAGGTGTATGCCATTAGTTTTAGAACCTGGTTCTGAAACCTGAGATGAAAGCCTGTTGTATGACTCCTTCCACATGCACAGTGGTATCCACTGTACAGAGACAGATTGAGCTGGGTTTGTTTGAAGAAACATCAGGTACCTGGTACTCAATGCTATTGATAAGTAGGATTCATAGCTGCTCAGGCTAAGACTCCTCGCTAACTTTCTCCTGCAGATGACAAAAAAGCCTGGCTCAGCAGCATCACACCTTCGGCCATTCTGGGTAGCCTTCTGGATGACCAGCACTGGCATTCAGTGTTCCTGGAGCGTGTGGGTAAGCAGGTAAATTTCACTGTGGACAGGAACACACAGCACTTCTGGACCAAGGGTGAGACAGAGGTCCTGGATATCGACTATGAGGTGAGTCAGTCCTCCCTGCAGGTTCCCAGGAGTGGGAGGGAGGTCTGTAAATAGGAATGTTAATCCCCTATAACTTGGCTAGGCTACAAAGGAGGAGTCTCCAGGGTAGATCTCCACCAACATCTGAAAATGACTGGGCCAAACTCTGCTTCTCTACTGAGGTAACAATTGTACAAGATAAAAATCAATAATTCTATTTACTTTTTCTTTGTGTACCTATGTATGCATGCAGCGTGTGTGTGTGTGTGTGCGTGTGTGTGTGTGTGTGTGTGTGTGTGTGTGTGTATCTTAATATAATTTCTGTTGCTGTGTTAAAAAGCATCGGGGAACAAGAGGTTTATTTGACTTATTATTCCTAATTAAAATTAATCATTTCAGAAAAGATAAGGCAAGAACTCAATTCCTTAGCCAGTCACATTGTATCCACAGTCAAGAGAAAGGAGAAAAAATGCATTTTTGTCCTTATTTATTCTCAAGTAAATTTCTTCACATTTATGCAGTCTAGTCCCCAACCCATGGTGTAGACTACACTCAGAGTAGTCTTCCTCCTTCAATCAAGAATCAAAACAATCTCCTATAGACATGTTACATGACAGTCAAATAAAGGCTGAACTGAGTCTATTCCCAGGTGATTTGCAGTTGTAGCAAGTGGACCTTTATACCTAATCTTCAAAATTTATATGTCTCCTTAGGAGTGTTTATATGTCCATATGTATGTTTCTGTATGTGTGTGTGTATGTATGTGTGTATATATGTGTATGTGTATGTATATGTGTATGTGTATATATACATATGTATACACATGTGTTTGTGACTATGTGTATACGTGTATATATGTACATATGTGTATGTATGTGAGTGTGTGTATGTGTATATATGTGTATGTGACTGTGTATATGTATGTGTGTGAATGTGTGTGAGTATGTGTATATGTATGTGTATTTATATGTGTCTATCTCTGTTATGTGTATAAAATGAGTTCATGTGTGTGTGTGTGTATGTGTCTGTGAGTGTGTGTGTGTGTGTGTGTGTGTGTGTGTGTGTGTGCATATTACTTGCGATGGAAATTAAAGACATTCTCGTGTTAGGAAAAAACTATCAGTAAGTTAGATCTATAGTCTTTTTTGTTTAATTAATTTCAATTAATTTATTATCCTAATACTGGATCTCATGTAATTTAAGGTAGTATTGAACTCTCTTAAACTGCTAATACCTCTGCATTTAATTCCTGGATACTGGGTTTACAGTTGTGCATGCCCACAATCCCCTTCATGTGGTACTAAAAATGGAACTCTGCTTCAGAAAAAATAAAAATGGGTCAGTGGCTACTGGTACCCATGAATTCCCACTCCATGCAAATCCGCAGGAGTTGCATAGTCCAGCTGTTTCTCTTCCAGATGCTTTCTCACACTGTCCCCTTAGAAGGTCGTTACCACACCAGACACACACATCCCATTCTAGCTTGGCCTGGTGTCACTTTAGTCCCAGGCATTCTATAGCTGCCCTCTCCAGGCTGCCTCTCTACCCACCAAGAACTTTTCTTACATCTTCTGTAGTCCTGTAAAATCAGAGTTCTAGAAACTTGAAATTTATCAGATTTATATGTTAAGATCTCAATCTATAGAATATCCACACAATAGAATATCCACACTGCCAATTAATAAAGATATAAACCACCCACTTAGACAAGATAAAATTGACCTAGTCCACCTGAATCTGGATCATCCTGCTCCATCATATCCATTTTGATTTCTCCCACTTCTCCTCCTCCTCTCCCCTTCCTAGACTTTTTCCCACATACCATTCCTTCTCATCCAATGATAGGCTTTGCTTATCCTGGACCTGTCTTGCTACATAATGACATCATGGTACATACCACCCTTTCTGTTTAATTATTTTTTTATTCACTCTAAGCTGTGCACAACTATTAACATTAAAAATCATCTAGACAGCTAGGTTTTCTCAAAGTTAGTTTGGGTGAGCTATGAAACTAACTAGTCTTCAACTCCATCAGAAATCTGAGAATGGCCAATTATCTAGAAACAGGAAGCCTAACCCTGCTTCCAGAGCTGAGTCAGGTTGTAGAGACAAATTTCTACTAGCTCAGTCCCCTGTTAGCAACATATGAGAGCTAGTATTTAGTCTTCTGGCCCAGGATCAATTGACAGACCTTTGAAATGCACAAATCTAGAAGGGCTGATAATTCTGACTGAGCAAAGATTATCAGTTGAGTATTTTGCATAATGTGTCTCTTTTTGATCAGTATTGATCTGTAGGTGAAATAGGCAGTTTCTGGCCAGTGGCTGCCTAGCCACAAAGTATTACCTCACCTGGAGATAGAGATGTTCAATTTCTTCTTTAACTCCACCATAGGGGAAGTGTTTGGAGCAGATATGTCTCACTAAAAGATAAATACCTTTAAATGTCTTACTTTTTGGATTTCAGATTTTTTTTGAAAACCATCTATCTATATAAGGTAATGTGGACTATTGTCCACTAACTATTCTCAACTATTTCTGACAAGAATATTTAAAAACCACCTAATGGTAAACTAGGAGCCACAAATTTGTTATTTGGCTCCTAATTCCTATGTTTAATCAACTGAGAAGATTGTAATGACATAAGTCAAAGGACTGAGTCCAAACTTTGTAATATTAAAATTTTGTAACGAATAAATTCTATACCAATCTGAAGATATGACTTTAGCTTGGTTACCAAATGAGATTATGGCTGTACAAATCAATTCTAGCTAATTCCTCCCTTTTAAATTATGACCATTTCTAAATTCCTCATCAAAACAACCTTAGGATAAGCACTTTTAGCTTATGTGCAGACAGGAATTTTAACATCCATTGCCATGTTCTCTCAGCTCCGTCTCCTCACACCGGCCTCCTCTGCCTCTCTAAAACTTTTTCTCCCACCCATCCTTCCTTTTCATCTAATCACAGGCCTCATTTTTATCCTGTACCTGCCTTCACCTGCATAATGACATCAACCTACAGAACTCTATCAACCAAGTAGCATCAGGAACCTCTGTATTTTTAACATTCAAGTAATATTTTATTCAGTAGAAGCCTTAACCTACTGAGTATGTGAGATTTTTGGACTGTCCGATCATACACGACTGCTCTTTTGCAATTTTAAAAGCTCACTAGAGAAATAGAAAGAAAATATGAGAGATTTTGATTACAGATAAAAGTTCAAAAAACTATATCTTGAAAGATTAGTAGCATTCTTTATGATTCAGCTCACTATATTAGACTATAATAAAGATGAATGCATTGTTTATCATTATTGAATTGTATGCAATGGATTATTTAGTCAAATTAGGCCTATGATTTTGACACTAAGACACAAAGTTTTACTTGTAAATGCTTGGTGTGTGTGTGTGTGTGTGTGTGTGTGTGTGTGTGTGTGTGTGTGACACAGGAAATCAAAGTTCAGGACAGTGAGAGGCAAGATATAAGAATAAGCTAGAGGATGAAGAAGAAGCTGTATGATTAAGAGCACATATTGCTAATGTAGAGGATTTAGGGTTAATTCCAAACATACATATGGGATGACTCACAACTGCCATTGTCTCCATCTCTGGAAGACCTGACACCTTCCTCTTGTCTCTTGGGATACTTGCACACACATGTACATATAACAACTTCATAAAAACACAGAACATTTTTTAAATAAAAAGGATAAGTCGAAACTAGCTGGTGAAAGATATATAAACGTTTATAAGGAACTTAAGTTATGGTGAATAAAATACATTTAATTACTATTTGAAGGGCAGCTGGATATTTGTTTCAAGTGTCAGTCAAACTACAAGTACTAAAAATATATTAAATAGAACCCACTTAGGCTCCATCTGTAAGTACTAAATCAGAAATTCTGGGAAAGTTGTTCATGCTCAGAAATCCTTCAGGTAATTTCTGATACCCCACCTCCCACCCCTGAAATCCACAATCTTGAATCTCTCTCTTTCTCTTTTTGAACATTACATGCAGCATGGGTTTGTCCTTGGGTGAAACAAATCTATGGGTAATTGTCAAATTTTGTTACATGTGAAGTAGACAAGGCTTATAATTACCTGGAGCAAGCTTCTAGGCACACTTTTAAGGAATTGTCTAAATTAGTTAGCATGTTTTTACAGGTAGTTTTTAAGTCTATGTGTCTATTGATATGGTAAAACACCATCACTACCAGCAGCTTGTAAAGGAAAAAATGTATATTTTAGCTTATATTTCCAATTATCTGTCCATCGTCAATGAAAGTGAGAATGGGAACTCAAGGTAGGAGCCAGGTGGCAGAGAACATGCAGAGACCACCATGGAGTAGTGCTGTTTTCTAGTTTGCTCCTCAAGTCTTACTCAAATATCTTTGTTATATATGTCAGGTCCAGAGTTGCAAACCATGACTGACACCACCCACTGTGAAGTGGGATTTTCCATATCGACTATCACTCAAGGAGATAAGTGCACCACAGGCTACTTCACAAGCCAACCGTGCAGTGAACATTTTTGAAATGACAGTCCCTCTGCTCAAATGACAATAGCTTATGTCAAGTTTACATAAACCAGCCAGAATAGAGTGATTTTAGTGCTAATGGAGCTAGAAACCCATTCCCATGAATGACAGACACTATTCCCTTGGATGAGATCCTGGACTTTATTAAAAGAAGAAAGTGAGTTGAGTAAAAGCATTCATCACTCTGTGCCTTGGCTCTGGGTACCATGTCACTATCGAGTTCCGTCAGTTCCTGCTACTTGGAATTTCTGCCATGATCAATTGTAATCTTGAATGGTGAGCAGAAATAAACACTTCCTTCCTTAAGATGCCTTTTTAGTGTATTTTATCAGGAAAAGAAACTTAACTAAAAGAAACTGCTAGATAGTACATAGGAAACATTTAGACAAAATTTATTACTCTAGTAAGATAGAAGATAAAAGTGTAGAAAGAAATAATGAAAAAATTTGGACAAAACTTTTCTTCTTTCAGTCATTATCATGAACTTTAAGAAAGTTTTTTCCCTTTGATGCCAACTTCTGTTCAGTGTACTGTAGATAATAAATGTCATTCTGTAATTTCAAAATGCACATTGACATCCTTTGACTCAATGTTCCAGATACCAGGTAGGTAAATTTGAATTGTTTACAATGGAAGATCTTTGAGTACCCATCACTTTTCTATTTCAACATGTTTAATTGATTGAAGAACCAAAGAGATCACAGGAAATTAGATTTACCTCAAAGCACAGAGATACCTTTAATGAACACAAAGACAACATCGACAAAAAGAAAGTCAAGTGCTTACTCACTGTCATCATTTTTGTGAAATACTTTAATGTCCAAGGTAATTGTTCTAAAATCTATTCTACTACCTAATTTGCCATTGATTTGCAAGCCTTTTTGCCCTTATATGATCTCATTAACATAGGTATTCTATGAGTCACAGCTGTGTGACACAAAAATGAATGTAAGCTTTTAGGGAAGTGAAACTCAGTGGTGACAGTTTATGCAGTTGTATCTGCTTTCTTCAGGTACGCCTTGTCTTGTAAAATATACTCCATATGAGTGGAACACCTTGAAATATCTCTTTCAAGCGATTGTTGTTTTAGGAGACTCAAACTTTTGCCAGAATTTGTGGACAGGTTACTCTCAACGTCGTAAAAACAAGGCAGATTGAGAATGATGTCAAACACCAGCCAAGGGAAAAAAAATCAAAATGCGAAGGAGACTTTTAGAAAAAGAGGGCTTCAATGGGAAGAGGACAATAAGACAATATTGGCAAATAATATGATTGAGACATACTATACATAGTGCACATATGTAATAAATTATAAATAATGTATTAATAAGAAATATTCATTATATTCATACAATTCCAAGACTAACTTTACAGACATTACTGAGAAAATGAAATGACAGTTTTAACATTCAACAGCATGGCGGTCCTTCTAAATATGGCATAGATTTCAGAGAATCAGTAATAAAACTTAGGGTAATTTTCATTTCTATAAAGCAAATCAAAGTCCTTCTATTAAAAAGTGAATGTTTATGGCCTAATAATCTACCAAATAACTAAAAACAATGTTTCAAAATATAAAACTAACAATATAGTCTTTTTACAAGTCAACAAATTAAGTATAGGAAGACAATAAAAGAATACGCACCCATAATACAAGTATAGGTTAGCTTACCCTAGGCAAAATTATTATCCTTATGATTTCCAGAACAGGAAATTCTAACCATGCTCCAGTGAGGATAACTCAGACTTTCAAGACCACCATCCTACAGCATGTCCTGGTTGTATGTACATTATACTTCATTGTTGGCATTTTAATAAAATATGTATAAAAGGACAAAATAAATCAATATTAGACATATTTTCCCATCCGAAACTGAGCTCCTTAAATTTTTTTTCATAGTTATATGCTAAGAATTTGAAAAAAGCAAGAAGGGAAATAGTTGGATACTCTCATAGTAGTTATGCAACTACTTCACTTTGGGTACCTCTTTCCTGGTAAGTCATTATTGTAGTTCACAGGACTGATGGCTGAGTAACCACTGATACCTCTGCTATTGTGAATGATAGCTGGAAGGGAATTAGCTTGTTCTTTAAACCCAGCCTAATTTTTATAATTCCATAACAAAAGTGTATATGCTATCAGCAGTAAATCTTACTATCAAGTTCCAGTTGACAACCCAGAACACTAGTAATTCCTTTTAGGGAATTATGGTGGAAATTTTTTTCATGGCCCAAAAGGTACTGTAAAAATTATGATTAGCCCCACATTACAACAGCTTGCCAGAGTGTCACAATGACATTGCATGTGTCCACACAGACAAAAGTTCATACTAGGACAGGATGTTCTTGGATCATCTGAGATATAAATGATATTCTACTTAAAAACAAGCAAAGAAACTAAGAGGCAAATCAAACCATGTTGGAAGGACAGTGAAGTGCTTGTTTCAGTAGCTTTTGAGAGTGGAATGAAAGAGAAAGAACAATATCATGTTAAAATATCAATCTTTAAGTAACATTCACAATTTTGTGCCACATTTTAAAAAGAAGCAGGCCACAGAAAGGATGAATGCTTCATGACATAGATCTTACAAGAACTTTTAAAATTATTTTTTCATACCTTTTTATTCACCAATTTTCTTTTAAAATTCCATTTTTGCTGTGCATATTGGTACATACCATTAATACTAGCACTGAGCAGTAAAGACAGGCAGGTTTCTAGGAACATGACATCATCCTGGTTTACATAGTGAGTTCCAGAACAGCCACAGGTATTTAGAGAGACTCTATCTCAATATAAAATATTAATACATACATATATACATACATTTTCTGTCATATTTAATACTGTATAGTTTTGATACTTATTAAGATGTGTCTGTTGTATGTACATATTCATGTGTACATGTGAGGGCACATTTGTATGACAGCTAAAACTCAACACAAGATGGTTTTTCTTTCTCTCTTCCAAAATTATTTATTTATTTTAATGCATTTATTTATTGTTTATATAATTATTGTGATATATATCCATAAGTATATACCACTTTAATCATACTGAGAGAGTAGAATCCTACATGCTGTATGTTGTATATGTCAAGAACCAACTCTCTCAGTTGTTTTCTGATTCCTACATGTTGTCTTTGGCAGGAATATTTTTCCCAGTTATAACTAACACTCAAAATATTAAATAAATATTTTTAAGAACAAATAAATAGTCTAGGATGAGAATAAGAAAAACAAAATCCACCCAGTGTAGAGCTCTGGCTGCCATATGAATGTGCACACACATGTATGAGGACTTACATGCACACGTGATTGTGACATTGCAAAAGATACATCTTAATATTTATTAAAGGTAAACAGATAACTTTAACATGACACTACATCTTTTAATGCTGTCCTCATACCAAGAAAGGCTATCATTCCTCCCTTTATTTTTTTTTATTTTTTTTTTTAGTGCTGACGGATGAGTTGAGAGCCACATTCATGTTAGGTGATTGCCCAACCACTCAGCATCTTCCCTGAATAAGGCTGTCTTGGAAGGCTTTCTGTGGTGCGGCTCCTGCTGTGTTTACACCAGTGTGCAAAGCAACCAATCCTGCATTCTTTGATTGTATCAGCATTCCTAGAAGTGATTGATAGCATATTTTCTTGCTTTATCCAAGTTTCTGCTAGAATGTTGATAGCATGTCTTAATTAGTCTTCCATTTTTTGTGGAGATAGCTAGTCAGACATTTGGAGACAGGTGGAGTTATTTTAGTTATCAGTAAAATAATAGAAAATTAGCCAGATTCTCTCAGACATATACCGGGCCTGGGTCAAGAAGATAAATGGAGAGGCATATGTCCTAATCTAAATATTTAAAGAGTTACAAATTAAGTTATGGCTTTATTCAACAAAATGTATTCAACTTTCTCAGTATCATCAGAATTTCTTCAAAGTCACAGTGTATCATGTCAGCTTTGTCCATACTGTTAACAGCCCCCTCCTAGCCTCAGAAAACAGAGGAATAGAGAACAGTGTTAATTTGGATGGTGATATCACACTTTTTAGTGAAGAGACTCACATTTATTGAGAAGGTCAGGGTGCAAAACATTAGTGACACTCTTCTGTATTTCACACCTGGCTATGACCCCTGTTCCCAAGAAACAGAAGGTGATCTCTGGATGCACAGATAATGTCATATCCACAGCAGGAGTCCCTGTTTTATCAGCATAGGAGAACACTGTAATAAAGACTTTCCTACAAATCTTCTCTACAGAAATAAAATTTATACAATTTGACCAATTGGCCAAAGGATCTAATGTTTGATGTGTGCAACCAACACCTATAACATTTATGTCAGACCTATGTGACTGTTTTTCTCTCTGTGGTCTGAGTCTATTAAAGATACCAATTATGTCCTTTAGCAGGAAGAACCAAAGACATTACTCACGATTTGGTCCATATCTATCATCAAGTACAAGACCTGATCACACATAGAAAAACAGTGTAGGGTCCTCGGGGAAAGCTGGAGTGGTCAGTTTGTACTACAAATATTCCAGGGGCAACATCTTTCACTCTCTGCTTTGCCTTCTCTTTTGTCTCTGCCAGAGCTATAGCATGGATCAGATCATTGTCTGTGTCTATCATAATGTAGCCAACTGCCAGGTCAGGCTGATGGGATTGATAGCATGCTGGGGCTATGAAATTTTGAGCTTTCTTAAAAATAAGATTGAGTTGAAATGAGTTAGTAAGATATTGTCTTTCAAGCATGACAATTTGACTTCAAAAGTGTTAGATATTGTTATACATATTTAAAATTTCAGTGATACATGGAACATTGGAGCTCACTCTTCAGTCTTGCTGTATTGGAAAGCTCTAGGATAAAGGAGACGCCATGTCTATATTACATGCTTTTTATTGCTATAACATTCCCAGAGCAAATTACAGAAGAAAGAGTTTATTTGGGACTCAGAGTTTAGAGGTTAAATTCCATGATCACAGAGTGTAGGTTGCAGGTATTTCAAATCAATCAATTCTTGAAAATACAGATCTCATAAAAAAACTGAGATTACAGGCTTTATCTTCTAATGATAAATGCTTATCAACTATGACTGAATTCTAGCCATCACAGTTGGATTGTCATTATTGAAGTTTCAAGTTACAAAGAGGAAAGATGTTTCAATTAGAAAAGCATTTCAATTGAAAAATGAGGATCTGAATCCCATCCTTAGAACACTGCTGTACTTTGCATTCTTCTCCTGTCATACATTCCATAACCAAAACCGATTGAGGAGGAAAGGCTTTACTTCCTCTCATTCTTACAGGTATTGGACAATCTCTGGAGGAATCAATGTAAGCAATCCAAGCAGAGCCTACTGAAGATTACTGCTTACTGACTAGTTTCCCATGAATTGATTAGCCTGCTTTCTTCATTAGGATAGGACCAGTTCCTACAGGTGGTAAAGTTTATAGTGGGCTGGCACCTACCAAACCAGTCATTACTCAAGAAAATGCCCCCAAGGCCTTCATATAGGTCAGACTGATGGAGGTATTTCACCAAGGAAGTGTTCCTTTTCCTAGAAGACTCAGTGTGTATCAAGTTGACAAAATAACAAATCAACCAAACAAGTAAATAAACTAACTTTTAATATTGATGTTCAAAGAAAGCCATATGTAGCAGGCAAGCATTTAAACGTTGGTGCTGGGGAGGCAAATAAGTTTGGATTTCTGGTGCTAACTTGCCAGCCTGCCTCAAAACCTAATGAGAGACATTGTCTCAAAAAAGCAACAGGCAGAGCCTTAAGAACAACACTCCATATTTATCTCTGACTCACATGTATGAATGAACATACATATACACATTTATATTCAAACCAATGTTTTATTTTTTATAATATATGAATGTCTGTGGATGTGCACTTGTTATTGCTCACCCATGGAGGTCAGAGGTCAGTTTGAAAGAATCCATGTTTTTCTTCCACTCTTTTATGGTACCGATCCGCTTAGACTGGCAGGCTTGTTGGCCAAGTGTTTTTACATACTTATCTATCTTACAAGCCTTCAAATTAATATTTAAAAATTTCCCAGATAATTAAGAATTCTGGTCTTGTTCCATAGTACCACGTGGAACTTTGCCTGCTATTTCTAACAGCCATGGCATTTCGGGTGACACCTGACTTGGTTACATTTCAGAGGATCCTAGAAAAGAATCAAAGACTTCATGCCCATCCTTGGAGACTTTCCATCATGAAATTGACTACAAGAGCAAAGACAAATAAAACAGTCATATATTTTGAGAAACTATAGAAGTGCAAACAGCAGGATCTGCATTCAAACTGATCTGGAGAAAAAATATAAATAAAAGTGGAACTCCTTGTCATGGAAGTAGCATCAAAGATTAAAAAAAATAAAGAGAGAGTTGGGGTTGGGGATTTAGCTCAGTGGTAGAGCGCTTGCCTAGGAAGCGCAAGGCCCTGGGTTCGGTCCCCAGCTCCGAAAAAAAAAAAAAAAAAAAAAAAGAACAAAAAAAATAAAGAGGTCAGGTAGGAGTTAAAAGAGGGGTAATAAAGTAATATTAAAAGAGAAGCACATTGTGGAACGTCAAGCATTTAACATCAAAGAAGGCTTCTTTTATAATTCTTTTAGCGTCGGGTGTCCATGACACCAGAAATCTCATCATATCCCTAGAGAGAGGATATTGGCCAAAGCAAGCTGTGAGTGGAAAAGCAATCTCTCTGGTTTTATTTGAGCCTAAGTTCAAAGAAAGACAAGCCGTATAATTCATCAGGATAAGCAAATAACAAGGCAACAAAATTTTCAAAAAGCACAAGGGCAAATAAAGTGAAAAGGAATGGCTTATCATATTGTTTGATCAAAGTCAGCAAATATTGTTTTGCTCTAGGATTGAACCACATACTCAGAAATGAGGGGGCTGGAGAGACAACTTACTTAATAAACTGTATTCTACATAAACATAAAGACTTGAATTTCATTACCCAATCCCATGGAAAAAGCCAGATGGGCACAGTGGCTTGTGTTCCAACACTGGGGAAATGGAACTGAAAAGACCCTGGGATCTTTTTGGCTACATAGTCTTTCGAAATTAGTAAACATTAGGTTCAGTGAGAGACCCTGCATCAAAAAGTAAGGTGCAAGTTGATTGAGGAAGACACCACATGTTGAACCTTGGCTTCTACATGCATGTCCAAACATGCACATTCCCTGTTGTTGTAAAAATATAAAAAATATAAAAAAGTATGTCTGTCTTTTATCCCCACTGGGTCCAGCTCCTCAGTGCCCCAAGATTCCTGCTGGATATCTAAATTCTCAGTCAGTAAAGCATCTCACTGCTCTGCTCCATCCCATATAATACTGCCAAAGGCCTCTCTCTGAGCCTGGCAGCAATCCCTTTACCTATCTAGTTCCCAAGGCAGGTTTCCATGAAGAAACACACATCCCATCTCTGTGGCACCACACACATTCTTACACTTATATCGCTATATGAAGAACACACAACACAATAGCCTTTGACTCAATTGATAAGATATAATTGCCCACTTAAACATACAAAGCCCAGTACCATCCATCCCATGAGAACATTAATAACAACTTGTAAATACACAGAGTGGAATCTTAACATCACCTGTCATATTGTCCAACTAAGGCTTCTCTCCCCGTCTCTCCTGTCACTTGCTCCTTTCTGTTCCAGTCTCCTCTTCTTCCTTCACACTTTTCTCCCTCCCATCCTTCTTTGTCCTCCAATGACAGGCCTCCTTCTATCTTGTACCGTGCTTCACCTCTGACAACATCCCAATTTCACTCTTTTTGTCTAATTAAAAAAAACTTTTCTCTCAGATTTAAGCTGAGCACAACTATTATCATTTTATAATAAAAGCATAAAATATATCTAACACCCAGTGCAATACACTATCAGTTACACAGACCATTTATTTATCCATTCCAGCTTAAGAAACGCTTAAAATCTATATTATATCTTGGCTAGCTTGTTTACTATCTGAGAACTATTCAATAAAATATGTATTTTCAGAGTTAAACAGCCAGATAGGCTATGAGACTATAATCAGTCTTTAACCCCATCAGATATCTGAGAATGACCAAATATCTATACACATAGGAAGTCTAACACGGCTTCTAGAACGGAGAGGTTGAAGAGACAAATCTTCACTAGCACAGTCCCCTGTTAGCAACATGTGAGTGCAGGTCTTCAGCCTTCTGGCCCAAAATTAACTGACAAACTCTTGAAGATTTTGAAGGGCTGATCACTATATCTTGGCAGGGCTTATCAGTCAACTATTCTGCATAATTTGTCCTTTTCTGGACAGTATTAGTCTGCAGATGTAATAGGCAGTTTTGTCCAGTGGTTGCCTAGCCACAAAGTACTGCCTCACCTGAAGATAGAGATGTTCAAATTCTTCATTAAATCCACCAAAGGAGAACTATTAGGAGAAGATATGTCTCAACAAAGATAACTAACTTTAAATGTCAAATTTTGTGGATTTCTGATGTTTTTGAAAACCATATATTTATATAAGACAATCTGTACTGTTGTTTTATATATTAATATTATCTTGAAAGGACTCTCGCAAAATCAGAGCCATGAATTTGCTATTTGGCCCATAACTCACAATGTGTAATCAACTCAGAAGTTTGTAATGACATCAATAGAAGGACTAGCTCTAAACCTTGTACTTTTAATCTTTTTTGACAAATAAATTCTATACCAAAGCAGACATTTGATTTTAGCTTAGTTACCAAGTGAGATTATGACTGTATAACTCAATCTAGCTAATTCTTCACTGTTAAATTACAACCATTTCTAAATTCCTCATAAGAACAACTTTAGAATAACCACTTTCAGCCCCCCAGAAGTCCAGGGAATTTAGGTGATGACTCCTCCATAAATTCTTCAAGCTGTACATGAGCATTGAGATATCCTTCTGGGTAGGGGGGTAGGAAGAATGAAGCAAATGCTGTAACTGATGTGTCCTGACTGGACCCAGTTGCAAGACCTTGAGACCAGGAATCCAAGTAGGTAACTCTGCAAAATACAACTCTCAAGAAAGAAGTTTAGAATCCACATATCTTTTGGTTTGATTATCCTGAATCAATTCATAGAGGCAGTCTACTTCTATCAAATCTGATGAGTATGATTCTGTGAAGTTTCCAGAACCTAATCACACTTTTTTAAAAACACAAAGACAAAATCTTTCTCCCAAAATACTGTGTTCCTTAGTCTGTAAGCAGAAAAGCTTGTATCTTGCACTCTCTCACAGAGCAATAATATAACCATAAAACTCAAAGTCACACTCATTATGAAGATTAAACAATTTTTAAAAAGGAAGTAAACTAAACAATGAGCTGGATTGACTTTTGTACTCTACGATATCAGGAATTAACCCAAAATTCCTGTGGAAACCATGTTAAGAGAATCTGAGCTACCTGTTGTGGTAAATATCATAAATAACCACAAACCCTCGCTAGACAGCATAAATGAGATATATGGCCTTTAGCGCGGTAATTCATAGAACAAACTAAATGTCTTCTATCTATTCTAATACCAATAGGCAATGTATCAAACCAGGACTTTAGTCCAAAATATATCCATCTGTTAAGCTCTCTACCTGGAGTCACAGAGTTTTACTTAACCTTAATAACTTGTAAATATCATAATACTCTACTTGAAGTCAGTGACTAATTTTTCCCTATCTAAGTTCCAAACCATGGATGAGAATCCCCACATGATTCAGGTAATTTCTGTACTCTCCTTAAAATAAACTTAAACTCTTTCTATCAATTCTAATACCAATAAACAACTTAAAAATCAGGACTTTAGCCCAAAATATGTCCATGTGTTAAGCTCTCTACCCTGAGTTACAGATTTTTATTTAACCTTAATAACTTCTATAATATATGTCTGTATTCACTCTGCCTGGTGTTACAGACATTCATCACAACTCTCTACTTGGAATTAGTGACTAATTTTCCGTATCTAAGTTCTGAACCATGGATGAAAATCCCCACGTAATTCGGATAATCTCTTTACTCTCTTCTTTCTAAAAATAAACTTAATCACCTCTTAACAAACCTGTCATTAAGAAGTAGTTTGTCTAACTAGGATTTCAACCTGAAATTCCTGTGGAGCCCATGTTAAAAGGAATATGAGAATACTAAAAGACTTTCTACACAACTTTATTTTAAAAGCAGCTTTTAATTTCTAACTCTCTGATCTGCCAATACTTATCATACAGTAGAAGATCTACAGCCTACCAGCCTAGGGTACTTTCCTATTTCTTTGTTTAATTTCCGGCACTTGAGATATCACATGACTTAACATGGTGCTGGTCTCCTCTTACTTGGAAATTAAAACTTTCTCCCAACTCTTAGAATTACTCGCAGATTCTTGACCATCATGTTGGTTTGCCATCTGTTGTTGTAAAATATAAAAGATTAAAAAAAAGTAAGGTTGACTTTTATTCCCACTAGGTCCTGCACCACGGTAACCCAAGATATCTGCTGGATTGCTTAATTCTCAGTCAGCAAAGCCTCTCACCTGCTTTGCTCTATCCCATATCACACTGCCAAAGGCGTCTTTCTGAGCCCGGCAGCAATCTCTCTACCTATCTAGTTCCCAAGGCAGGTTTCTATGCCAGAAACACACATCCCAACTCCGTGGTGGGCCAGACCAGCTGCCCCACATTCCTTTACACTTAAATCTACACATAAAAGAAAACACAACACAATAACCTTTGGCCCAATTGATAAGATATAATTGCCCACTTAAACATACAAAGCCCAATACACATCCATCCCTTAAAAACATTCGTATCAACTTGTAAAGGTACAGCACAGAATCTTAATGTCACCTGCCATATTTTCCTGTCACATCTTCTCTCCCTTTCTCTACTGTCTCTTCTCCTTTCTTTTCCAGTCTCCTCCTTTTCCTTCAAACTTTTCTCCCACCCATCCTTCCTTCTTGTCCAATGACAGGCCTCCTGTGAAATCATCCCACAGTGTGCTCATCTGTATATATATATATGTATATATATATATATATATATATATATATATATACACATATATATATACATATATATATATGCGTGTGTGTGTGTATATATGTGTGTGTGTATATAGACATGAACACGTACACATGGAGAAATGAATGACAGCAAGTCTTTACAGAAAATTTACTTTGAAATATTTTAATGATAAATTTATTTGAGTGTATAGAAAGTAGTATAAGATGATTTGTATGTTTGAAAGTAAAAATTAAGGTAAAAAATATAAAGGTGGGCTGGAGAGATGGCTCAGCGGTTAAGAGCACTGACTGCTCTTCCAGAGGTCATGAGTTCAAATCCCAGCAACCACATGGTGGCTCACAACCATCTGTAAAGAGATCCGATGCCCTCTTCTGGTGTGTCTGAAGACAGTGACAGTGTATTCGTCATATATAAAATGAATAAATAAAATCTTTAAAAAAATATAAAGGTGATGATAAGTAAGTCACTATGCTTCTTAATTTACTCTTTATTTACTATAAGAGGGTATCACATGAAATGTAAACAAATCCAACACTTAGCAAATAAACAATCCACTGACAATAAATACCATTGGCTCACACTGCTTTGCTGTAAGTTGACACACAGCAGATTTCAAGTGAAAGGCATTTGAGGAAAGTTATGGGAATTTTTCTAAGCAATACAATTGTGCAGCTATGTGAAGAAGCAAAGGGAGAGAGTCACTTTAAAAGAATAAGAGGTAACTATAATTTATTATAGTTCTAAATATGAGTGACCCTGACCAAGTTGCACAGATTCAAACTGCCTCTAATTGTATGTTCCACCATGTTAATACAGAACAGAGAAATCCATACATCAAAAAATTTTAAAACACTGTCAGGTACAGGAAATTAAGACATCCCTGCTATAGGTCTTCAATATTATTAGATAACATTCTTAAAAGTTTTGGTTTGTGGTAGCTAGCAATCTATTTGAATATCCAAATAGGGATTTTTACATCATCTCAATATTAGGTCAGACACAGAATAGAGAATGGATAGCTATGAAGGGGAACTAAATAGAGCCCAGATCTGTAAGATTCTCTTTCAGTATGGGAGATGTTAAAAGTCAACCTTGTAGAATGGTTGTGACCAATATGACAATTTCCTGAGACCTTTACAGAATCATGGAGAAATCCCTATTGCAGTAAAAATAAAAAAAAAATGTTTTCTTTTATCCCACGCTAGTGATGGCACCATAGGTTAATCTAAGGATATCCTTCTAGAGAATTTAGAAATGGTCATAATTTAAATAGATCATAATTTATTAACAAATAGTCATAATTTAACAATTAGCTAGAATTGATTGTACAGTTATAATCTCATTTAGAAGAAACCCTTATATTTGTTACTAAGCTAAAGTTACAATCTTTTACATTGGTACAGAATCTATTTGATACAAGTTTAGATTTTCTTTGATATGATTTTCTTATGATTAACTAAATTAATTAATTCAAATTACTTTTGAATTATTAAATTAGAGTATTAAAATTAATATTGTTACTCTCATATATGGGCATTGTGTGTATACAAAACACTTAAATAAACAAGGCTGATACTGACTTCATTACTGCTAATAAAAAATGAATCTGAGTTGCTAGAACATGTGAGTTAAGGGCAAGATAGCAAATTAATGGCTCTAAGCTTATTGTTATAATGCTTACAAGATAGTTTATTAAGATCGTTAATGGACAACAGTCCAGATTACTTACGAAGTTAGATGATTTTAAAAAACATCAGAAATCCACAAAATATGACATTTAATGTTGTTTATATTTTGTTGAGCCGTGTGTACTCCTAAGTGTTCCCCTTTGGTGGATTCAAATAAGAAATTGAACATCTCTGTTTCCAAGTGAGGTGATGTATTATGGTGAGACAGCCACTAGGGCAGAAATTGCCTATTTCTTCTACAGACAAAATACTGTGCAGAAAAGTGCACATTACAGAATACTTGACTGATAATTTCTGCAGAGGCAGAATGATCAGCCTTTTGAAATTCTATGTTTCAAAAGTATGTCAGCTGATCCTAGGTAAGAAGGTTGAAGACTTGCTCTCACATGTTACCTCCGGGGAATGTACATGTTGACAATTGTCTCTTTAACTTGTCTCAGTTTGGAAAGCCATGTTAGGCTTCCTATATTTTCAAACAACATTGATTGTTCTCAGATTTCTGACAGTGTTGAAACTAGTTATAGTCTCTTAGCCTACAGAGGCTGTTTAACTTTGATTATTCATATTTAATTAGTGTTCAGATACTATGCAAGCTAGCCTGGACAAAACCCAGTCTTGAAGCCTTTCTTCAAGTTAACTAGAACAGATAACTAAATGTTCTGTTTAACTAATAAAATGTTGGACTTGGTGTTAAGTATATTTTATACATTTAAATTACAAAATGATAATAGTCATTCTCAGCCTACATTTGCTGTAAAATTTTTAATTTTTTTTTAATTAGGCAGAAATGGTGAAGTGTGGTTTGATGTCATTATGCAGGTGAAGGCCGACAAGATAAAACTAGGTCTGTCACTGGATGAGAATGAAGGGAGGTGAGAACAGAGGTTTTAGAAGGGAAAAAGAAAATGAGAGGGGGACAAGAGCAAGGAGAAAGAGCTGGGAAAACATGGCAACAGATGTTAAAATTCCTCTCTGTGTATAGATACAAATTGTTATGTCTATTTTTAATGGATGGGTATGTACAGGATTTTGTACTATCTAGATGGGCAAATTATGTCTTATCAATTGGATCAGAGGTTATTGGGTGATGTGTTCTTTCATGTGCTGACTTAACTGAGTTCAAGAAAGTATATTGTGGTGGGACACATGGGGCCTGCCACAGAATTGGGACGTGTATGCCCTGAGTGGTGCTGAGGAAACTGAGTGAATGGCTCATAGACCACCTGAGTCAGAGAGAAACTGGGAGCAAAAATATAGTGAGCACGAGAACCACTTGAGATGCATGCCTATTTATTTTTACTGCAATAAATTCCAAACTGGGAACTTGAGCACGTGTCACTTTTCCCTTAACAAGACAGAAGAACAGTTTGCAAGCAATCAGTATCAATCTTTACAAATAATAACAGCCATAATTTTTCCATTATAGATCATCCAAAAAATGACTTGGGCAGAGAGATAATTCCATGGAAAATTTTAATTTTACTGCAGATATTTTAAAAATTACATACAAATCAAATATAAGTAACCTGAGATAATAATTATGAGTAGAAAATTCATTGCTTTATATAAGGTGGCATATATGATTTGGAGAAATATCATATATTAAGTAAAGTTATCAGTACATAAAGCAGAGTCTTCCAATCTGACTATATGATAATGAATTAAGTCTTCAATTCATAGTACAATAATATTGTCAAATTCTCTACTATAAAATCTAAAGTGGAGGAGGTATTTCTCAGCTAGGACACCTTTCCACTCTCAGGAAATTTTTTTTTCTGTTTTGCTTTTTGTTCTAAATAAACTAATATTTTCTGTTAATAAGAAGTCTAAAAGTATTAATTGAATGTGAAATGGATAATCATGGTCAAGTATACCTTAGTACAATTTTATTTCTTTGCTTGCTGGATTCATTCTGTTCCCCCATTGAACCTAGAAGTAGGCTAGGAAGTGCAATGATAAGTCAGTGTTGTTGAGGCATAAATGTAACTGTGATGAGTGTACTATATCCATTCTCTCGCTGTAATTAAAATACTCTGATAAAGCAACTTGTGTCAGGAAGGGTTTATTTGGCTTTCATTTTTAGGTCATAATCTACCATTGAAGAGAATCAGAGGAAAACCTAAATTTGGAAATTGAGCATAAACCCTGCTTTCTCTATCCTACATTTAACTAGCTATCTTATACAGCACAGACATTTTACTCTGGGGCCATTCTGCATCCCAGGCAACCGTAAAAGCCTTGTAGCATAATGGATACAAGAACCACAGCATAAATGCTTTCTTATCTACTTTATTCATTGGTGGGTTTAAAATACTCAGACAGAGTAACTTAAGGAAGAAAGTTTTATTTTGACTTCCAGTGGAGGAGACAGTTCATAATGTTCAGGAACACAAGGCAGCAGAAACTGTGGCAACTACCCTTACTATGTACACAATAAAGAAGCAAAGAGAGTGACATGCTATGTACAATTTGTTTTCATTGATTTTATTCAGTTAATAAATTGCCCATTGAATAATACTACCTTAATTAAACCAGTCTAGAAATAATCTCCAAGAAATGCTCAGATATGTGCTCTTTAATGACTCCTCATTCAGTAGACCATCAAAATTAATGGTCACAAGTGTTTTCTTGTTCCTTTGGGTCCCCAGAAAGCAGCCGAAGGAAGCCTCCATATGACTCCCTGCCTTAATCCCATCCCCACCAAATCTCTTTCCAAATCTTCCACACGACATTACAGATGGTTCCCCTTCCATGCTCACGTGCACACACATTCACAACCGTGGACATGCCAAGTCATGCCTGTGCTTATTTTCACCTTGAGACAGGGTCTTTTCTGACTTAGCTACTGCTAATTGTAACTCCAGATTAGTTTGTGGCTGAGTTTCTGGATGTTTCTCCTAGCCTGGCCTGGCCTACCATCCATTCTTGGTAGTAGGGACCATAGGTGTAGGCTACTTCATTAGCCATTGTTTTTTTCTTGCTGTAAGGTTTTTGTTTGTTTTGTTTCCTTTTCATTGTGGGGCCTTTTACACACTGAACATCCTCTAGCCCTTACGTGTACAACATTCTCATCACTTAATTTGTACTTCACAACAAGTTATAATTCTTGTTATATAATGTATAACAAGTCTTATACATTACAATCAAAATTCCATTATTAATAATTGTCATGCTGACAGTTTCATTATACTGATGTTTAATTGGCTCTCAAATCCACAGGTCAGTTTGTATTATTTCACTCTTTTATCTTTATAGATAGCAGTTGGTGAACAACTCTGTGCATATATATTCTTTGGTAATGTGGGTTTTAGAATTGGGTTTCACTGTGAATAATCAAGGATCTGCTTTGTTCCTTAGCCTTTTTATCGCCTTATCCTTTCTGATGCTGTGCTACAGAAAAACATAAAGATGTTAATTTTTTTCTTTTCTCATTTTTCTCTGTCATTCAGTGTTTTATTTAGTATTTAAAAGTGTTAAGAAAGAAACCAAACTGTTTTGGTTAAGTGAATCCATAAGAGCCCAACAATTACAGATATTTTACATGGGTCAATTAGTATCCTTTAATGAGTAATCAAGTGGCATCTTTAATTATTAAGCTACTGCTCATTCATACAACTACATCTAGAGAAATGTACCTACTTCTTTTACATTTCTCCTTCTTCAGAGCTTGTAACTAACAGTTGACTTTTATTTCTTCTACCATAAAGCTCAGTTTTGGAGGAATCCCAGTACCAAGCAAACCTGGGACCTTTGTAAAGAAAAACTTCCATGGCTGTATTGAAAACCTTTACTACAATGGAGTGAACATAATTGACTTGGCTAAAAGACGAAAGCATCAGATCTACTCAGTGGTAAGTCATTGTCTCTGTTAACTGGTGGTTTGTAGACTTTGGGTAATTCTTGGTTCTGTTACTCTACCTCTATATCTCTTTACACTGGGTTTATATTATGCATTTAGGGTTTTCACCAACCAAAGCTGGGTATGTATTCAGTTGGGAGAGTGCCTACCAAGCATGCATGAAATCCTGGGTTCCATCCCTGACACATCATAAAAGCAGATGTTTTAGTTAATTTTTAACTTGCTTGAAAGTAGAAATTTAAGGTAAGAAGGCTTTATTCTAGCTGATAGTGTGAGAGAATACATTTCATCATGGAAGAAAAGATATTGCAGAAAAGTAAGGGGCTGGCTGGTGGCATCCCATCAGCACTTAAGAGGTAGAGTGAACAGAACTTGTGGCCAGTATTGCACACCTATAATCACAGCATGTGGGAGGACTAAATCAGCATTGCAGAATTTTAAGTCATCCTCCATTACATATCAACTCCAAGACAAGCTTTTGCTATAGTAGGCCTTGCCTCAAAAACTAAAAATGAAATAAAACAATTCTGATTTTCCTACTAGCTAACTTTAGAGTGCAAAAGGGCCATGCAAGAACTGTGAATCATTTCATTGGTAAAGTGAAGTACAGAAGTTCAGAGAATGTTGCATTATTGTCTGTGGGGAAGATTTGAGATCTATGCAGACTAAGGGAGTTTCTTTACAATTTCTAAGAAGTGCAATGAAAACACAGGACCTGTTGAATTCCATAGCTTGGACATTGTTTTTCTTCCAATTGGTTAAATTAAGTAGGATATTTTAAATGCTGTGGTACTGTTAGTGTTTCAGGGACTCCTTGTATATCACTTATAATCCCAGTGGATTAATAATGCATTCTCTAATTCACTAACATCTATTTTTTGTAACACATCAAAAGTTTTATAAGGAGACGTTAAATAAATTATTCTTGAATTTCCCCTCCATTCTCCAACTTCTCCTACATCTCCCTGTACTCCCTTTTGCATTTATAGGCTTTTTTACTTTAGATATTATTAAACACACATGCTTGATTGCACATGTGCATGTACACACACACACACACACACACACACACACACACACACCAACTATTTTTTATTATAGTTTCTGGTATAATTCAGAAAGAAGTAATTAAAGGGACTTGCTATAAATTACGCAGATAATGCTTTAGAGATGGCTCAGTGTTTGAGTGTGTATGGATCCTGTAGAGAACCCACTTTGAATTCTCACCACCCATATTAGTTATGAGAGATTTACAACTACCTATAACTCAGGCTCCTGGAGAACCTATGCCATTCTTTGATCTCTATGGTTTAGTTCCAGGGAGCTTAGGGGATCTGATTGGTTGATAATGTTGTTCTTCCTATGGGTTTGCTTCTGCTCCTACATTCATTGCCCTAATTTCTCCATTTGGGTTCCTATATTCAGTCCAATGGTTGACTTCATACATCCACTTGTGTATTGATCAGACTCTGGCAGAGCCTCTCAGGGGACAGCTATACCGAGCTCCTGTCAGTAAGTACTTCTTTGCATCAGGAATACTGTCTGGGTTTGGTTTCTGCAGATGGGATGAATCCCTAGGTAATCTCTAGATGGCCTTTCCTTCAGTCTCTGTTCCACTCTTTGTCCTTGCATTTCCTTTTTTAAAAAAAAAAGAATTCTGGGTTATTATTTTTGAGGTCGTTGGGGCTCCATCCCTCAACTGGGGCCTGGACTTTCCACTGGATGTGACCTCTACTGGTTCTCTCTTCTCTTTGATGGGTATTTTAGCTTATGTCCTTCCTGTTGGGTCCTGGGAATGTCCTGGTGGCTACCCCCAGTTCCCACTTCCCCACAATTACATACCTTCTTCTTTTTCTTTGAATTTCCTGACCCTCTGTAATTGTCCTCCATTCCTGCCATATCTGAACTGCCCCTCCTTTCATACCCCACACCTCTCTCTCTCCCAGATCTCTCTCTCCCTCTACTTCCCAGAGATTATTTTCTTCCCAATTCTAAGTAGGACTGCAACATCATCAAAACATTGGGGAGATCTTTCTTCTGGAGTTTCATATTTCTGTGAATTGTATAGTGGGCATTCATAGCTTCCTTTGGGCTAATATCTACTTTTCCGTGAATACATACCATGTGTGTTCTTTTGAGACTGGTTTACCTGACTCAGGATATTTGCAAGTTCCATTCATTTGTCTAAGAATTTCATGAAGTCATTGTTTTTAATAGCTGAGTAGTACTCTATTTTGTAAATGTACCATATTTTTTTATCCATTCCTCTGTTGAGGTACATCTGGGTTGTTTTGAGCTTCTGGCTATCATAATTAAGGCAGCTAAGAACATGTACCCCTGTACTCCATTTAAGTTTTTGTTTTTAAATTGTATATTTTATATTTACACTTCAAATATTACATCATTTCCTGGATTTCCTTCCATAAACCCCCTAACATATCCTCTCCCCATATGAGGGTGTCCTACCACCCATTTTTAATAGGGTTATTTGGTTGTCTGCAATCTAACTTCTAGAGTTCTTAGTATATTTTGGAAGTAGTTCTCTAGTGGATGTAGCATTGGAAAAGATTTTTTTCTGTATCTGTGTGTTGACGTTTTATTTTTTCTATTGATACTGTCCTTTGCCTTACAGAAGCTTTGTAATTTTATGAGGTCCCATTTGTCAATTCTTGATCTTCTAGCAAAAGCCATCGGTGTTCTGTTCAGAAAAATTTCCCATGTGCCAACATGATCGAGGTTCTTTCCCACTTTCCCTTCTATTTCATATATCATATCTGTTTTTATGTGGAGATGCTTGATCCACTTGAACTTGATCTTTGTACAAGGAGAAAAGAATGGGTCAATTTGCATTCCTCTACATGCTGACCACTAATTAAACCAGCACTCTTTGTTGAAACTCCTTTCTTTTATTCACTGAATAGTTTTGGCTCATTTGTCAAATATGAAATGGACAAAGGTGTGTGGGTTCACTTCTGTATCTTAAATTCTATTCCATTGATCTATCTGCGTGTTTCTGCACCAATGCAGTTTTTATCACTATTGCTCTGTAGTACAGCTTGAGGTTAGTGATGTTGAATCCTGCAAAAATTCTTTTATTATTGAGAATGTTTTTGATATCCTTGGGTTTTCGTTTTATTCCAGATAAATTTGAGAATTGTTCTTTCTATCTGTGTGAAGAATTGAGTTGAAATTTTGATGGGGATTGCATTGAATCTGCAGACTGCTTTAAGTAAGATGGCCATTTTGACTATGTTAAATCTGCTGATCTGTGAGCATGGGAGGTCTTGCCATCTTCTCAGGACTTCTTCGATTTCTTTCTTCAGAGACTTGACATTCTTGTCATACAGATCGTTCAATTGCTTGGTTAGAGTCACACAGAGGTATTTTATATTATTTGTAACTACTGTGAAGGATGTCGTTTCCCTAATTTTATTCTCTGTCCATTTATCCTTTGAGTAGAAGAAAGCTACTGATTAGTTTGCCTTAATATTGTATCCAGTCACTTTGCTGAAGTTGTTTATCAGCTGTAAGAGTTGTCTGGTGGATGTTTTTGAGTCACTGATGTGCAACTGTATAATCTTCAAATAGTGATACATCAACTTCCTCCTTTCCAATTTGTATCCCTTTCGTCTCCATTTGATGCCTAATTGCTCTATCTAGAATTTAAAGTACTACATTACATAGAGCAAGTGGGGAGCCTTGTCTTGTCTCTGATTTTAGTAAGATTGCTTCTAGTTTCTCTCCATTTAGTTTGATGTTAGCTATTGGCTTCCTGTATATGGCTTTTATTATATTTAAGTATGGACCTTAAATAACTATTCTCTCCAATACTTTTAGCAAGAAGGGGTATTTTGTCAAAGGCTTTTTCAGCATTTAATGAGATGATCAAGTGACTTATTTTTAGTTTGTTTATACTGTGGATGATACTGATGAATTACTGTATATTGAACCATCCCTGCATCTCTGGGATGAAGCCTACTTGATTATAATGAATGATCATTTTGATGTATTCTTGTATTCAATTTGCAAGTATTTTATTGACTATATTTGCATCAATATTCATGAAGGAAATTGGTTTGAAGTACTTTCTTTGTTGGGTCTTTGTGTAGTTTAGGTATTAATGTAACTGTGGCTTCAATAATGAATTTTTTAGTATTCCTTCTGTTTCCATTTTATGAAATCATTTGACAAGTATTGGTACTGTGTCTGCTTTGAATATCTGATAGAATTCTTTACTAAAACCATTTGGTCCTGAGGATTTTTTGCTTGGAAGGCTTTTAATGACTGCTTCTATTTCTTTAGGGGTTATGGGAATGTTTAGATGGTTTATCAGAATCTGATTTAACTTTAGTTCCTGGAATCTGTCTAGAAAATCATCTACTTCATCTAAATTTTCCAATTTTCTATGTTTTTTTTTTTTGAGTATAGGCTTTTGTCGTAGGATGAGATAATTTTTTGAGTTTCTTTAGATTCTGTTGTTATGTCTTCCTTTTCATTTCTGACTTTGTTAGTGTGGATAGTGTCTCTGTGCTCTCTAATTAGTCTGGATAAGGGCTTATCTATCTTGTTGATTTTCTCAGTGAGCTAGCTCCTGGCTTTGTTGATTTTTGTAGAATTCTATTTGTTTCTATTTGGTTAATTTCAGACCTGATTTTCATTAGTTCCTGCATACTACACCTCTTTAGTGTATTTGCTTGATTTCATTCTATAGCTTTCAGTTGTGCTGTTAAGCTGCTAGTGTATGCTCTGTCCAATTGCTTTATGGAAGCACTCTGAGCTATAAGTTTTCCTCTTAACACTGCTTTCATTGTGTCCCATGAGTTAGATATGCTGTGCCTTCATTTTCATTAAATTCTAAAAAGTCTTTAATTTCTTTCTGTATTTCTTCCCTGACCAAATTATCATTGAGTAGATAGTTGTATGTGTACTTACTTTTGTTTTTGTTGTTGTTAAAGACCAGCCTTAGTCCGTGGTGATCTGATAGAATGCATTGGATTATGTCTAAATTCTTGTGTTGGTTGAAGCTTGTTTTGTGTTCTGTGTTATGGTCAATTTTGGAGAAGATACTGTGAGGTGCTCAGAAGTTATATTCTAGTCTTTTAGGATGAAATGTTCTATAGATATCTGTTAAGTCCATTTGGTTCATTTAGTTTCACTGTGTCTTTGTTTAGTTTTTTTCCACAATCTGTCCATTAGTGAGGGTGTGGTGTTAAAATCTCCTACTTTTATTGTGTGAGGTTCAGTGTGTGCTTTGAACTTCCATAATGTTTCTTTTACAAATGTTGGTGCCCTTGCATGTGTGGCATAGATGTTCATAATTGAGAGCTCTTCTTGGTGGATTTTTACTTTGATTATTATGTAGTGTCCTATCCTATCATTTTTTTATAATTTTGGATGAAAGTCTATTTTATTAATTACTAGAACGGCTACACCAGATTATTTCTTGGGCCCATTTGCCTTGAAAAAAATTTTCCAGTCTTTTACTTTGAGGTAGTGTCTGTTTTTGTCTCTGACAACTGTTTCATATATGCAGCAAAATGCTGAGTCCTGTTTACATATCCAGTCTCTTCGTCTATGTCGTTTTATTGGGGAATTGAGTCCATTGATGTTTAGAGATAATGATTTATGATCGTTGCTACCTGATATTTTTGGTGTTAGATGTTGAATTATGCTTCAGTGGTTCTTTTCTTCTGGGTTTGTTGTGAAAAGTTTAGTTTCCTGCTTTATTTAGGCATAGTTTCCTTCCTTATGTTGGAGTTTTTCTTCTATTATCTGTTGAGCTGCCTTGGTGTAAAAATACTGTTTAAGTTTGGTTTTGTTATGGAATATCTTGTTATCTCCTTGTATAGTAATTGAGAGTTTTGAAGGATATTTTTATGCTGGGCTAGCATTTTTGTTCTCTTAGGGTCTGTATGACATCCATCCACTATCTTCTGGATTTTAGCATCTCAGTTGAGAAGTCTGGTGTAATTCTTATGGGTCTCCCTTCGTATGTTACTTGACCATTTCCCCTTAATGCTTTCACTACTCTTTCTTTGTTCTGTGTATTTGTTGTTTCAATTATTATGTGGCAAGAGTAATTTCTTTTTTGATACCATCTTTTTTGCTGTTCTGTAGGTTTCTTTTATGTTTATGAGCATCTCTTTCTTTAAGTTAAGAAATGTTTCTTCTGTAATTTTGTTGAAGATGTTTGCTGGCCTTTTGATTTGGGAATCTTCGATCTCTCCTATACCTATTATTCTTAGATTTGGTCTTTTTGCTGTGCTTTGAGTTCTTCAATGTTATGAGTTAGGGTCTTTTTGCTTTTTGTATTTTCTTCGACTGTTGAGTCAATGTCTTCTAGGGTATCTTCTATGCCTGAGATTCTCTTTTCTATCACTCGTATTCTATTGGTGATTTTTGCATTTGTGATTCCTGGTCTCCTTCCTTGGTTTTTCCATCCTTAGGGTTGTCTCCCTTGTTGTTTTCTTTAACATTTCTATTTCCATTTTTAGATCCTAGGTGGTTTTATTCCATTCCTTTAATTATTTCATTGTGTTTTCCTGATTTTCTTTAAGAGATTATAAATGTTTCCTCTTTACAAGCTTCTACTAATTTGCCTTTGTTCCCCTGTATTCCTTTAAGTAAGATATATATATATATATATATATATATATATATATATTCTTAAATTCTTCTATCATATCCATGTGATAGGATTTTTAGATGTGAATCTTTCTTTTCAGTTATATTAGGGTATCCAGAGCTTGGTGTGTTGGGAGAACTGGATTCTGATGTTGTCAATTAGCTTTGATTTCTATTGCTTATATTCTTTGCTTGCCTCTAACCATCTGGCTATCTCTATTGCTAAATGCCCTTACTGTCTCTGACTGGAGCCTGTTCCTACTGTGATCCTGGATGAGTCAGAACTTCTCTAAGTGCAGCTTTCTCTGTGATCTTGTGATTCTAGGACACTGTGATGTTGAGATACTGGGTGTGTCAGATCTCCTAGAAGTCCTAGAAGTGTCTGTGGGATCCAGAAATCCTGGTGTGTACCAGCTTCCGAGATCCTTGTTCCTATGGTGGTCCCAGTTACCCCAGGTGCTGTGGCAGATGTTGTGTCCTCAACTATGGTCTTGTGTATATCAGAGCTCCAGTGATCCTGGGTATATCAGATCTGGGAGTCAAGCTTCTTTTGTCATCCTTTTATACTGTTATGCTGAGTTTGTCAGAGCATCTGGGAGCTGAGCATTCTCTGGGTGTTGAAAGGAGTGTGTGTAGACCCAGTGCCCTTGGTCCACTCCAGGAACCCATACAAACTGTATAAACCAGAAAGAACTTGTGGCTCTCAAACTCAGGTTTTCAGAGTTCGTTCCAACAGCCTTATGGGGTGTCCTGAAGATCACAGCATTTGCCCTTTTTTGCTAAGGATATAGAGATATAAGGACACCTTCACGTCCATGATTTGTGCTGATACATACACACACACACACACACACACACACACACACACACACACACCCCTATACATACACATACTTGCCAACTAAAATTCAGTAAGGGAAATCTGTTTTATTATATTATAGAAATCATATTTATTCCTTCCATTTAAAATGTATTTCAATGACTTGGTCTAAATGGGGTATAGGGAGGTTCGGTCTTAATAACCCTATAGAGGGATAGAAATCTAGTTTTTCCTAGTCTTCATTAAAACTTGGATGCAAAAGTCTACTTGTTACTGTCAGACATGAGGGAGCCCACTATCCTTTTAAGTTTTTCTTTTTTATTTTTCCCGGAGCTGGGGACCAAACTCAGGGCCTTGCACTTGCTAGGCAAGTGCTCTACCACTGAGCCAAATTCCCAACACCCCTTTAAATTTTTCTAATGGCTGTCTGGCTAAAGTAAATGTAAAAACTGTTTACTGCCCCTGTGTGATCCCCAGCAACCTTCTGTTACCAAACACTTATAAAGTGATTCCTTACTTCCCACAATGCCATACTGACACCACTTATCAGTTAGACTACAGGTCTTTCAATTCTCCTGAGTGAACTACAAGCCAAAGATTTATTGATAAAACAAGGGAAAGCTTTGTAGTGGCCATAAGGGATGACATTCTTTAATTCTTGGGATTATGTTTTCCTGATTTCAGACCTACTTTCTCTGATTGTTTTTCCCTGAAAGTATGAGAACAAGACTTGGGATCATTTTTGTGCAAGCAGGCTAAGTGGAAAGGGCTCCATATTTACTCTGTACTATTTAGGTTTTGCTGAATCTGAATTGGTTATACCAGGAACAATATGACATGTGTTCCTGCTTCTGTAAGAGAACCACTAGGTTGTGGGCCTCCATGAGTGTTGATGGCTGCTCTGGGCATAAGCCGAATTTATACCAGTGTACATATTTTATTGTCCCTCGTTTGAGGAATGCCTTCTCTGCCAACATTAATGAGTCCATGATAATCAGACAGTTTGAGTCTGGAAGTTGAGTACTTGTCTATGTCTTAGCCAAATTGTGGAATGCTATGACCTCCATAACAGTTCTTATGACTATGGGAAGGAATGCTGAAAAATTGAGTTTGAACATATATAATTTGTCAACTATTCAAAATATAAGCCTGAAATATAAATGGCATTAGGAGTTTCGCAAATTTAAAGCAACAAAAGCAGCTGCACTATGAACCAGGTTTTCACAAAGATACTAATGAGGAATGTAAAGAAAGTGGTGATCACAAGACAAGATCCTGCCCATCTAGGATGTTTTGTTTATGCTTACAATGTCAGGTGGATTCCTAAATTCAACGTCACTCTAAAATAGAGCTAATTTAGTTCCTGGCATGTTTGGAATGGTAATTTCAGGATGCAGTCACGCACAGGTATCTTATTGTCTATGCGTGTGCTTGCTGTTTCTCTCTAAGAATCAAGGGGCTGGGGTGATGGAATGCTTATTCACAGGATATTCTAAAGAAAACTAGTGTAATGACTTAACTGATATGTAAAATTAAAATATGGACTTTTGATCTACAAGTGATGACTTATCCAGAGAACTTTTGGAATAGTAAGAGAAAGCTTTCTCAAGAGAGCAGAACACAGAGAGCAAGGCAAAAAGCTGTCTTGAGTAGAACACACAGAGAGAAGATTCTGCTAAGTTGTCAAGAGGAGAACATAGACTGTCTTCTTGGATCAACAATTTAACTTCAAGTAAAATCTTGTGACTGCTTCCAGACATTCCATTTTTTTCTTCTGGAACCTGTCTTCTAATTTAGGCTGGTCCATGGCAAGTTTTCATTTAAGGCCTTGTCTTAAAATATTTTGTGTGTTATAATGTTCCCTTTGACAGCCAATAGATTAGTGAATGATCTTGCCAAAGTTATACAATACTTAGTTCTCTTTGTAACCTAATTATTCATCAGTCTGGATAAACTACAGTATTTAAAGTACCCAGTGGGTTCTTTTGGTGGATAAATATGACCTATAGTAGATATTTGCGTTTAGGGGTTCCACGTTACTGCATTCCTTAAAAATTACCATTGGATTCTAGGATATATAGTGGAGTGGGCATATTTGAGGAAACTCATATTTGGGCAAAGAATGTCGGCTTTTAAAAAGATATTTATCATGTTCCTGGCATCTTTAATTTGGAAGTTTTATGATTTTTTAGAAGATAGTATTCCTTGACTGGTTATTGAGTGCTGCATAATAACATTTGGTCATCAGTAGATCACACTTAAGATTCTGGAAAATTTTCACACTTATTCATGAGAACATAGACTATCCATCTTACTTAAGAAATCATTGACTTTCTAATTATATTTTTAATTGCTACCACACAGGTGACTCTGGTGATTTGAATAATAATGGTCTATTTCCCTCAGTCCCCATAGGCACCTGTGTTTGAATTCTTAATCTCCTGTTGGTGGAACTTTTGGGGAAGGATTAAGATGTATGACTTTGTTAGAGGAGGTGTATCACTGGAAATAGACTTTAATGTTTCAAAAGATCCATGCCATTCCTCTGGAGTTTTTTTGTCTCAGGGCTGTGGATCAAGATGAATTTTTAACAGGTCTTTCACTCTACTATCTGCTCCTACTGGATTTAAGACAAGGAGAGGCAAACTATGCCTTATGTAGAAATTTCTGTGTTCTCTTAAGCTGTATTCAAAAAGTGAAGTTCTATAAATACCATGCTAAAAGCTAGTGCAAAAATTATCTGTTCAAAATAAGTATCATTAGACAAACAAGTCTTACTCAGTGAATAGTCATGATTAGGGCTGAGGAGGGAGACCATGAGATATAAAGCCTCATAGCACATACAGCGTGGATGGGAGACTGGGGCGTTGGGTACTTTGAGAGAAGAACCTTCTGCTCTCTCAATCCTGAGTCAGACTGTCACACTGTATAGATGAGGGTATCAAGAAAAGATCTTTTCAGTCAACTAAAGAGGAGGTCAAAAGCTTATTGGCTTTTATACAGCAGTGTGTGTGTGTGTGTGTGTGTGTGTGTGTGTGTGTGTGTGTGTATTTATTGTGTGTAGTGTGTTTATCCCTTGTGGTGTTCTTGTGTGCTTCTTCTTAAGTAATCTAGTCCAGTCTAGTGGCCCAGTCTGCATGCCTGAAGTTAATGCAGGAAGGCACTGAGGTCATAATTTAATGTCGCCTTGGTACTGGACAACTAGGTGAAGAAGAAAACTAGATTTACCTTTTCCATCCAGACTTGGGAATTATCATAGGAAGCTCCAGTTAGTTCTAATGGACAGAGTGCAGGGCTAGTGGTGTGGCACGATTTCTGAAAGAGACAAAGCAACAGCTAGAGGGTTGTGCCATTTCACCTTTAATAATCAGATATGGAAAATTCAATCACTAAATAATCAGAATAACTGAAAATGTAATGTGATAGAGTGAGAGAATATAATATGGGTTCCTTGGGTATCTGAAACCTCTGTATTATTCACTTAATTACCGAAAACTGAATCAAAATGGTAACAAATGTTTTGCAATCTTTATATTAGCTACATTGTTGTCCAGAATGCCACAAATCTTTCTAGTCCATTTCAGTCCTTAGGGCATAATTGGCAGTGTATTTATTATGAGGTACCAAGAAACATTTGGGACTAATGCACTGGGAAAAAAAAATTAATCTAAGAGTACAATTTGACTCTTCAGGTACAAGAATATTAGCTTTCAGCTTTAAAATATAAACAAAGGAACATACATTATTTTTCTTCTATTGCTTCTATTGCTTCCTTCTCTTTTATTAAATGAGAATCTACCAGCACACACACACACACACACACACACACACACACACACACACACGTATTTACCTGGTATATTACTTTGTCATTTCTTCTAAGATGTAATGGTTGATACTATTAAATACAAATACTTTCCTTCCTGTAATCAAGCTTAACATTTCTACCAGATACCACATCTGCCTCAAAGTCAAGTTATTTTTCCCAAGTAACACATTCACTACAGTCCTGTTGAGAATTCTAAAAAATGGGTAAGTTTCCTTTTTGTGTATTGTTTATTTTCCAGTTCTCCTCCAGTTATTGAGCCTTCAGAAGTTCAGAATTTATCACAAGATTTATAAAATTAAATGAAAAGTCAGAGACAAGTTTTAACTCAATGTTGAAGGAGATACAGGCAACTCTCTGCTTTACAGAGCACAAACCTTTTGTATAGGCTTTGTAAGACAGCACCCCTCTTGTAATTCACCATCCATTTTTCATGGACCTGCCTCCTCACTGGAGATTTACCAGTAGTTACAAGGGGGATAATTCAATTTATTGTTTATAGCTCGATTTGACTACAGAATGATTGTCCACATTTTAGAAGGCACTAAAATTAATATGTTAAAGTAGACATTAAAAAATGCCTAGCTATTCTTCCCCAGGTTCACTATCCTATGCTAATATAGCTCCATATAATAAATAAACAGAAACTAAATGGTCCAATGGAGCATGTGTGTGTGTAGTAGCTATAATGTAGATTATTATACAGGTAATATAGGAAGTATACTGCCTTGATGACTTTCTGAGAATAATTAATTTAAAGCCCTAGGCTCTACAAGAAATGATGTTTTCTTGTCTCCTTTCTTTTGTGAGTGTCAGATTCCTTTTTTTTTTTTGACACAAGGACAGTATAATGATTACTTGGATATTGATTAAACACCCACTGTTTTCATGAAGGGCTTCAAATGATTTTCTGGGGTGTTTTTTGTTGTTCGTTTTGTTTTGTTTTGTTTTTTCAAGTGAATATTGGACCTCAGTTCTAAACACAAAGTTAAGTGTAAAAAAATAATGTTTGATTTGAAGAAGCAGGGACCTAAGACTCTTCTCTACAAATGACATAAGAAAAAAATGAAACAAAACAAACAGTTATTAATGGTGGCATGAGCCTATAATACCAGTGCTGGGGACATGTTAACAGGCTACTCTCTAAGGATCACTCCCGAGGGATCACTGATCAACCATTCTGGTTGGCGGATTGGTGAATTTCAGGAGATAGATACAAAATCTCTCTCTCTCTCTCTCTCTCTCTCTCTCTCTCTCTCTCTCTCTCCCTCTCTCATAAAAAAGTTTAGCAGTTATAGGTTATTTTTCAGCTGGTGAAAAGAGCCAATTCAAGCCAGATTAGAATATATTAAAGGCATGTTTGTTGGGAAGCTGCTCTTGAGCAGGTGAGTGGCACCAAGGAAGCAGGCAAGGGAAGATTCAACGGAGTTGGGGGAGAAAAAGAGAAAAGGCATATGTGCAAAGAGAAGAAAAGAAGAAAAGAGAGGGCAAAGGAGGGAGAGAGGAGGAGAAGAAGAGAGGAAGAGATGCAGGGGGAGAGGGAAAGGGAGAGAGAGAATGCAAAATGTCTGTCTTCTGGGCTAAGTCTTGGGGTCAGGGTATGACTGATTGGGACTGAGGAATGCTGGGAGAACATAGAGACTGGTTTTGGTATGTAGAGTATGCACCTCAGTCCCTTGACCTGGGGTCTGAAACCAAACAGGCAATACCTGAGTGGTAACAGTGAAGTTTAATTAATGACCTACTCATGTCTGATATTATCATTCAGTTGCATGTACAACATGAAGGCCTCATGTTCCTTAACTCTCAATACAAAACAAGTAGCTAAGAACAACACTATACATTATGGAATTAACTGTGGAGCCCATTAATTAAGTCAAATTGTTTGTGTGTGGCTCTCTCCAGGTAGCTGAAGTCAAGGTACTGGTTGAACAGAGGCCAACACCAAACCTGTACCCTGGTCATCTTGTGAATGTGGCTAATATTGCAGAAGAATCACAACAAAATGTACCTTTCCATTCATTTTAGATGAATTTGTTGATCCACTCAACCAGAGTGCCCATAAATAACTCTTCTGACACTCTGTTGAGAATTATATAAGTTTGATGAATGGTTCACTTGTGAAGCCTTCCTTTGGCAAGGGCCACACACTAGTGCCCTCTAGTGGAATGTGAGAAAATTAGAGTATCTCCTTTTAAGTGTTGATGCTCAGGTTAATTCCTTTAAGCATGGGTAGAACAATTAATATTTGATAGTGATTACCTTGAGTACCTGGCATCCAAGGATGCTGAATAAAACATCTAGGAATCTGTTCATTTGAAGTTTGCACTGCTCTATTACACAGTGCTGGAATGTCATACAGATTCCTGCCTCGCTGCTGGCTTGCCTGGAGTTCTGTCAGCATGCTGAGCAGGGAAGCAGAATAAAGTCAGTAATGTTGATCAACTGTCTGTTTTTTCTTCATTGCACTGGAATGAGAAACAGCAGTATCTGGGATGAATGTTGTAGCTCCCATCTGGATGCTGCCTGCATACTTCTGGGAGTTAGGAACAAGGTCCCAGTCCATAATTTGTGCTAGACATGAATAGTAAGGTAGAGCACAGGATGGGTGGAAGGAGTCTGACTCTGACTGAGGGCCAAAAGTTCAGAGGGGCTGGAGGAGTAGACCTTTCCTGGGAAAATTAAGCATGGCTCTTTAAGAAGAAGGCTTTCCCGTAGCAATCCTTATTGAAGAGAAGGCCCTTGCTTGTTCATAGTGGTTTTATAGTGGATATGAATGCATGCGTTTTGTTCAAGGTTACCTAGGACTAAATCACTTTTGTGGAAAGAAATATCCAGAGAAGAAAAATCATTGGCTGATGCTAGTATCTACCTAGATACCTCATTAACATCTAGAAATCCAGGTGTTTATGCTATTGTGATGCAGTGCCCAAGTTCCTCAATGGGATGTCTGGTTTAATTGTTCAAGATAGAAGAAAGTACAGAATGGCTCCACTCATGACATCCTCACTTCTGAGATTCGTGGGTTTAAGTTCCTTAAAGCTTACCATTCTTTTGGCTGTCTGGTAAAAAGGTCTCACATATCCTTCACAGGAATAGGCTATATTGTTTCAAAGTTATTGACTGCATCTAAAAGTAGTTTGCCACTGAACTGTATAAATTACAAAGTGAATTGAATAACCATATTACTACAATTTTATCTGTCTCTTTCACTTGGAGAAATTTAATGATCACTCCAATCTTGATTGAATGATTGACTCCTTTAAACCAAGCCTTTTTGGAAGATAATCATAGAAGATGTTTTCTAGTGAACTTGAGTAAATTGTATCTACAGTGAGAAGACGGTGGGAAATTGTGACTATTTTCACTACTTGACTACATTTGTGCTGACATGAAGCTTAATGGTGCATATTTATTTGTTTCTGGTATCTCTCCCACCAAGAGAAACTGTCACTTATAGGTAAGTGTGTATGCCACAGGAATTTGTGCATGTGTATATATACACAAGCAGACGGATAAACAGAGGAACACAGACACACACAGACAGGCACACAGAGCCAAAGAGACACACACAGAGACATACAGAGACACAAACACACATACACACAGGCAGACACATACACATGCACATGCACGTGCACACACAACAGACACTCATCAATGTTACAATCTCTTCGCTTGTCCCTGGGATCATGTTTCATCTCTGTGATAGAAGAACTTTATCTTGATGATTGCCATTTAACCAGTCTGACATTTATATTCACTACGTCTCTGCTGTATGCTTTTCAGACGCTCGGAAAATAATTTCAAAATTGTTTGCTTCCTGAGCCTCACTTGCTTTTGTCCTTCCTTTGGAAAATTAAGATGGAATAGCTCAAGGTTAGACAAAGAAAAATGTGGCTGAAAGTTAAATAAAAATAAAATAAGTGAACAGTTGGATGGTCATTATTTTAATTCCTTTGGGCAGCTGGAATGCAAGTCTATAAAGCAGGTGGACTATAAACAACTGCTACAGTCTGCGGGCCGGAAACTGGGATGCCAGGGTGCAACATGTTGAGAACTGAGATGGTCCTTAGCTTCTGGACTGAGGTTATCCTTCTCTTCACTAGGTCTTCACAGGGCAAAAGTTCTAATCAGGATCTATGAACCTCCTAGAAGATCTATTTCTTACAACCATTACTTTAGAATTTCAAGAGTACTCAGGGTCAGAGTCTAAACTCTGGTAGTCCTAGTAAGCCATGTTAAGACATCTATTATCAATAAGCCAATTAAATTCAATTAACAAATAAAAATAAATAAAACAAAAAACCTGAAGGAGATTTATTCAATGTGACCACATTAGAAAGGGTAACAAAGACAACTAGTGCTCCGTAAGTCCATTTTTTATGATACTGAGATGGGGTTTTGATGTAAATACAGGGCAAAAGGTGTGCACAGCTAAGTGGTCCTGATCAAGATTTGATCCTGCACATCACTGACCCATCAGCATCAGAGTTTCAGACTCTCTAACACAAGGGTCTGGTAATATGCCAATATTCTATGAGATCCCTTCCTAGTAGACTGGTTCCTCCTCTGACTGTAGCCATATGCCACTCTTTTCCTTATTCCAGCATGCGAGACCTAGGAAATTCTAATTTCTTAGGAATCATTTTAAATAGTCTGATGTTCAAAGGCAGGAACACAGAGTCTAAAGTTTTATTTTTAAGGCAATTTTTTCACTTAAAATATTTTCAATAACTTTAACATTTTCATTACAAGTTCAAAATATATTTAAATATCGTTTAAACATTACATTAGTTCATCTTCATTTTATTAACATTCAACGGCCTGAAGTTTGAGTTGTTTAGGTTTCTACTGCCAAAAGAAAATATACAAGAACCATGATTTAAAACAATTTTCTGAAATCTAAACAGCTGTATGAAAATGAAAATTATTTTGTCACATATTTTTGTTATTTCATTATTTTGATATTTTGACTTGCTATATAGTCCAAATTGGCCTATATTTTCCTGCTTTTGCTTCCTGAGGCTGGTATCAGACAAACATGGCTTAAAGATTTTACTAAACCGGTATGGTTTAAAGTCTGCATTAAGTCTGTTTAGTTGAAAGTCTGCATTATACTCCACAGAGTATAAATAAGCCTACACAACTTGCTACATGTACATAATATTTTCTGATCACTTGAGGATTTAGAATATTTAAAGGTAATAGCTATACAATAGGGATTATAGTGTATTTACTTGAGAAGTAGAAGCAAAGGCATCGCATGTTCAAAGAACCTAGGCTAGAGTGAATAAGAGACCAACCTGGGCTTCATAGGTTGCCTGTTGAAAATAAAGAAACAAAGAAGAGAGGAAGAGGGAAGAGATAGAAAAAGGGATAGGGAGGAAAGGAAAGGAAGTTAGAAGTGGCAAATGGAGATTGGTATCAGCTCATTTTTGATACGTTTTCTCCTAGATACCTGAGCACATTACTCCTTCATTCCTCCTCCTGCAGGAATATTAGACATTGTATTTCCCTCTGGAAACATGTGCTTTAGAGATCTAGTTTATAGAGAAGGAGCGGTAGGTTGAAATGCCACTACCACAAAAAGAGAGAGGGGAGACAGATGGACATGGGAACACATTGGTGCCTATGATCCTCAGAGATCTTTGTGAGGCAGGCCGAGAATAGTCATTACCATCCATGCTTTGTCGGCAAGTATAGTTTATAATCAGGGTAGGGAATGACAATGGTGTGCAGTAAGAGACAGTTCATTTTTAGTATGCATCATTTTTTCCTGTGATCCTGAAGGACTTTTACATCTAAGTGCAGTGATAGAGAAACACTCACCAATACATGCACAGAGGGCTGAGCAGATCTACACATAAAGGAGCTCAACTGGGTATTGAAGATCAATGAGGCATTTTAGAAATGGTCTCTATTATTAGCTAATTACTGGAGAAATCTCTCCTGGGTACTTCCCAAGAAACATATCACATTCTTTCCCATAGGTCTGTTACTCTTCTAATGTGAATTGAAGTTCCTGGCCTGAGCTTTGAAGGACAAATGTCTCTCAGATAATTTCAGGCAAAAAAAATCTTTTAAGCAGGGATTTAGCATGTACAACATTGCAACACTAGAACAGAAGCAAGAAGTTTAAGACTGATGAGATGCTCGGTGGCTATAGGGACTTGCTCAAAAGTCTGATATCTTGACTTGGATCTCTGAGATCCACACAGTGTAATGAGAGAACTGAAACCTTTGTGTTTACTATGACCTCTACATATGTGTTCCCCATGACAAAGAGATGTTTGATGTTGCTAATAGCCTAGAAAGTCATTGGAAAAAAGTTAAATTTGACTTCTAGGACAAAGTATAATATAAAGAGTTTGAAGCATCAAGACTAGGGTAGCCCCTGATTCCTGCTCTCCAGACTCATATTTAGACTTCCCCAAGAGCAGGCCAACAGGCAGTACATAAGTGACAAAATGCTTTATTACAGAACATTGTTCCTAGCTTTCTGAGGAATCTGACTCTTCTAGACAGAAAGAGTTGGAACAAGGAGATAGTTCAATTTATGAAGTAACTTGCAAGCCTGAGGACCTGAGTGTGATTGCCAAAGATACAATAGCTTGTCTGAGGTATGCATCTGTAACCTCAGTACAGCTACAATGGCATGGTAAGCTATGAGAAGAGAATCATCTAGAAACGTGTGGGACAGCTAACATAGAGTATATAGCACAACAGAAATAATAAGGAAGACTTTATCACAAAAAGAAATAATCTCAAAATTTGTCCTTTGACCTCCATATACATTCTGTATCATTTGCATTCCAGCATACTCACCTATACATATGCATATCAGACATATACAAATTCACTATATATTCATAATTATAGTAATATGGAAAGTGAGGCATAGAGGCATGCTTTGAAACCCCAGAATTGAGGGGGAAAAGGCAATCTGATATCTGCAGCTTGCTGGTCAGCAATCTAGCCTAACTGGTGAAAGAACCTGTTTCACAAAACCAGGTAGACAGCACTGAGGAATGTTATCATAAGTTGACCTCTGACATCATCATGTGTATTCATGTCTATTCATGTGCACTCACTTTAGCTCATGTTCACACACAAAAACATATAAACGCATAAAGCACAAAAAGAGAGTGAAGTTCTCAACTTCATGTACAGAGCTACTGAGATTCCCACTAACTAAAAATGATGAGGGGAAGGAACTTCTCTCATTCCCCACTATGGCCCCTGGAACTCAAAGTATCAAAGGCTAATTTTCATAGAACTGAATAAGAAGAAAATTTAAGATGTTGAACTACATTATAAAAAGTTCTGGAAAGAAGGCCAACTTTGGTTCTGAAACTCAGAAATAAATAAATAAATAAATAAATAAATAAATAAATAAGTAAATACCATGTCTCTTAATCACTCTTTTACTTTTGAGAATATTTAATTAAAATCATGGGATTTGGTAACATACTGATTTATTATCGACAATTCACAAATTCTGGGAGATGAGAAGGGATATTCCTATCCAGGTGTTTACCTACTGGTGAGCCCAGTAGAGTAGTGAGTAGACTCCATATACATGGTCACATGCTTGGTCTCAATTAAGCTCTGTGATCCAAACACCAAGACCAAAAAGTCCTGAATGTAGGAAATACATTTGTAGGAAAACATCAAGGTTGGCATGAGTATGAAGCAAATAAGAGGAAGGGAGTCATAATAATTTATTTTATATGGATATAAAATCACAAATAATTAATTAAAATTGAACTAAAACACAGAGGCCTGGATTTCTAACAGACAGAAGTATGAAGACAGCAGGAGGCATGTATGTATTCACGAGTTCACATGTTTCCTAGGCACAGTCTTAGAAAACATAATGTGCCTCATTAATGTGTAAAAAACAGCTCTCAAATACAGGCCTAAAGTAATATGATTAGGAAAACTTATCTAAGTTTTTCATTACAAATATGTGATTAAGCAATTTAGTTAGATTTCAAAATACTAATATTTAACTTCCACAAAATATTATTGCTTAATGATTATATACAAAAGCAAAGAAAATGATTTCTTGCAATTTTATCAAATAGAAAACAGCTGCATGTTGCAGATATCAATTTTCCAAAATCTTTCTCCAATGTGTGTGTGTATGAGGTGTTTATGTATGTCTTGGTTCATATGCATGAGTGTCCATGTATATATGAAGAACAGAGGTCAAAACTCAGTGTCTTTCTCTACCACTCCACACATTTTTGAGACAAAGTCTCTCATTGTGATTTTAATTTATCATTTCAGCTAGACTGGATGGCTACCAAGACCCTAGGATCCTTTGGATTCTGCTGTCCCAGTGTTGTGAATACATATACACATTCATCTTTAATGTGGGTGCTGGGTATCTGAAATCAGATCCTGATTCTTGTCTATAATTTACTTACTCATTAAACCATCTCCTTAGGTCTATCATTTTATTTATAGATGACTGTTTTTAGTACCTTCCCTTTTTACCAATAAGTGTATATTGTTAAGAAATTTAAATATTATAATCTCAGTTAAATTGACAATTTGAAATTTACGTATGTAAAGGTGATTTAGTATGTCCCAACTAAATTTCTACCAAATATACATACATACATACATACATACATACATACATTTATACTTAATACACTAAATGTATGCTAAAATATAAATGTAAGAATATACAACAGAACCAAGGTTTTATCACTAGTCTCTTACTTCCATTCAATTTGAGTTCAAATTTAGTTCAATTTGACTGATGTTGAGAGTTGAATCAGGGTTTTACCTATGTATGCTCTATCACTGAACTACAGCCCCATTCTATTCCTGGTCTAGGACTGATATTAATTTTATGATATTATTTATTTACATTCTATATTCTGATCTAATGAGTATTTACATAGCTTAATTAAGTAAAACCACATCATATAATGAAAATTGATATGTGCTTAAGCAACATTCTTTTATAAGAGGAGAGAAGAATAATCTAACTTCCCATGCCAGAAATAAATTCACTTTAAGTAGGTGTTCCCAGTCAATACTTTGATATATTTACATTGCTACGATTACAGAAAGATATGAATGCAGATTCTGACTCACTACATGATCAAATAGCTTCCTGTCTAACACTAGAACATCAGATGAAGAGGATATCCAGTCCCAAAGATCTCTTAATATCCTTGGGACTGGAGAGATGATTAATTGTTTCAATAGAGTAGTTTCCTTGAAAGCATGAGGAACTGAGTTAGACACCCAACATGTACATCAAAGGATGACTGTGGCAGTGCCCACTTGTAATTTTAGTGCTGAGAATGGGGCTTGAGACCAAAGAATCACTGTGATAAGTCCTGGCCAGAAAAAAAACATTAAAAAAAAAAAAAAAAAACACTCTTTCACAGTCAAGGTAGGTGGTTCTAAAGAATGACACCAAAGGTTTTCTACTAGCATTCTCATGTGGATGCTTGTAAACATATGCACGATCATATATGAACACACAGATACAGGAACACAAAGTTACTCGAACATATGCGCACACATGAATGAACACACAGAAGCACAACCACCTGAACGAATGCACACATACATAAACACATACATGAACACGTATGCACACATACATAAAGAGAGATACAGAAATCACAGACATACATAAATACACATACAAACATGCATATACATGATCACACATTTTGGGACAGTGAAAGGGACCCAGGTTCCGGGTTGAAGAGGTTCGAAACTCTGGTGACCCTGAAGGGACAGTAGGCATTTTGCCTGACTCCCATGAAACCAGGCGGGTCACTAGCCCACAGCTTGTGACCATCAATCACATAAGGGCAATGCACCAAGCCCTTTCATAGGTAGAGGATATGACCATAGGTCACATAGGCTCAAGACAGATCTCCATTACAAAGAAGTCCTAATGACCTGGAGGCACAGCCAATGAATTCTCCTTCCCAGACACTCCTTCCTACAGAAGGCATTTCATCTCAAGCCCACTCTGAGAAGTGGGGTACGGTTTTACTCATCCACATCCTGCCATGACAATAAATGCCTTGAAACCACAGACTGCCTCTTTTCATCGGGATCCGCTTTGGGGAGCCAAAGAGAAAGCCTTCCCCTAGAGAGTCACCATCTAATATCCTAAAGAAGGCCTCCCTGTGCACCCAGCAGCAAGCACCAAGCTCAAGCTCACTGCTATCTACCCAAAGACTCTTCCCCAGAGGGACCAGCTGGAGCATCCCCTTTCTTTATCCCCTTGGCCCCAGACTAGATCCAGCCTTGTGTGCTCACACGCCATTCTTAGCTCTCCTGAGTCATTCCAGCTGCATCTGGATGCCCAAGATCCTGAGAACCACACAGACACAGACTCCTTACAGGCCCCGAGACCACTGAGCCAGATCTGGCTGTGTCCCGCACTCAGTCGAATTTCATGACACCCACCCCGTGGTGGTGGTATGGGGTAAGCATGGTCAAACTTCCCACATCCTGTTGCCCTTAAGCCCACCCCCCCGTGACCCACGCCCTGTGGTGAGCTGACCTGAGACCTCACTAACCTATAAACAGCGCTAGCTTATCCTACAACACAAAATACATGGTCACACACAAGCAGCTACACATACCTGAACATACTTATGCGTACATATATATGAAGACATACAGAAACAGAAATTCACAGCACAATTGTGGTCTTCACTGTAAGAAGACAGATGCTGATTGGTTCTTCCCTCTGCTGGCACTATTTACTCTCTTCATTTATCAGAGAAATGTATCCTATTTAGACAGCACTATGAGCATCAGCAAATGTGGGCTCTTCTTTCCTTTTTGTGCTAGATAGCAAGTAATTTCAACTCTGTCACTTTCACAATTGGCTTATTTTATTCTAATGCTATCTATGATAAAGCTGTATATGATAAGGCCTGGGAAACTAACTCATTCACTAAAATAATGTTGAGCATCTGAGTATGATCTCATGTAAAGCAAGCTGGATGTGATGATGTATACTTTAAATCTCAGCACTATGGAAGCAGACGTAAGATCTGAGGATCATGGGCCTTGAGGCTATCTTGTTCAGCTAATTAATGAGTGCTGACATGGTTTAACGACAAACTGGATTTAACCAAATCATGCATTTTAGAAAGGAAACTGCAAGTAAAGTACAGTGGTTTATGCATTCAGGAGACTGAAGCAGGAGGATTCTCACAAATATATGTTCATTTTAGGCTACAGTTTGAAACCCCATCTCAAAAATAAAGTAGAAAAATAAAATAATACCCCCCAAAAGCCAGAATTTACCCTTCCACTACCACCAACCTTTTACCATTTCAGTATTCTTCATGTCAATTTTCTCAATTTTGTTATATATATATGTATATATATATATTAATTAAAGGATATAGTGCATGCACCACATGCATCCATGCCTCTGGAGGATAAAAGGGACAGAATATCCCTTGGATCTGAAATTACAGAGAGTTGTGAGCTGCCATACAGGTACGGAAACTCATACCAGTCCTCTGAAAGAGCAAATAGTGTTTATAACCACTGAGTCTTATCTCTAACCTCTGCTTTTTCCTTTTAATTTTGCTGAAAACAAAGAGAATGTTAATTAAGAAAAGAAAATTGCCATGGTTTTGTCACATAGGGAAAGTTACCACTGGAAAACTTATCTAGTTTTTAATGCCTATTTACTGATAGGAATGTATAATGGCAGGCTCATATTTATGATCTGTATTTAGCACAATGAATTTGATATTATATTTTTATGCATTCTTCAAATATCACTATTTTATGTAGTAATATAGTCTATCACATGTACATACAAACATTTACTTAACTTTTCTTGTGATTTTGGTTACAAATTTTTTTCTTTTTTTACTATAAGTAGTAATGCTATCTAGTTCCTTTGGAATAAACTTCTAGACCTGGGAGGATTATATCAAAATAGAGCATGAATAATGTGAAATTCATTAAGTTATATTCCCAAATTCTGTTTGAAAACAGAAATTAAAGAGGAATCAGAATTGAGAAGACAGGGCTGGTGAGATGGCTCAGCGGTTAAAAAAACTGACTGCTCTTCCAGAGTTCCTGAGTTCAAACCCCAGCAACCACATGGTGGCTCACAACCACCTGTAATGAGGTCTGATGCCCTCTTCTGATGTGTCTGAAGACAGCTACAGTACTTTAAACAAACAAACAAACAGAATTGAGAAGACAGACAGGGTTAACCTGATTTAGATCTTTTTTGATATGTTGATGCATGGAAACATCTTAAGGGAGTTGTTCTGTTACTGTATAGGTTTTATATCATCAGCTAAATACATTTAACTTAAATTCAAAAGGAAATACTCAGAATATAGTTAATCTTCTAATATAAAGTGAAATTATTTAACCATAACCATAGGTATATTTTTTATTTTTATTAATTTCTTGATTTATTTACATCTCAAATGTTGCTCCCCCTGGTTCACCCTCACAGTGTTCTTCTCCTTTACCACTTTACCACTTTACCTCTGAGAGATTGCTCCCCCTCCCTGCATATTTCCCAATCTTCCGTGGGACATCAGGTCTCTACATGATTAAGCCCATCCCCTTACCAGAGAGATCTCAGACCACCCTGTGTATTATCTTTGGTGAGTGGCTCAGTCTCTTGAAGCTCCATGGAGCCCAGATTAGTTGACACTCTTGGTTTTCCTATGTGGTTGTCATCTCCTACCATTCCTTCGGTCCTTACCCTAACTCTTCTATAGGGGTACTAGACCTCCACTTTATGATTGGCTGTATCTGCATTTGTCCCAGTCAGCTACTGGGTAGAGCCTCTCAGAGCACAGACATGCTAGACTCTTACTTAGAAGCACAATGGAACATCAGTAATATTGACTTAGATTGTGCACATCACTGCTCAGCCATTCCTTCAGTCTCTGATCTAATTTTTTTTCCCTTTAGAGAGGGGCAATTTTACATTGAAAGTTTCATAGGTGGGTTGGAGAGCCCATTCCTCCAATGGAATCCTATCTGACTACTGAAAGTGACCGCTTCGGGTTCCATATATCCACTGTTGGACATTTTGGCTAGGTCACACACAATGAATCCTGTGAACCTCCCCAATCTCAGGTCTCTGAGACTTTGTAGAAATACCTCACGACCTCAACCCCCTGCACCAAGCCTGACCTGGCATGAGCTGCAGATAGTATATCTGTTGAATAAATAAAGAAATTTGTGAAGGAGCCTACCTTCTCCCATACATAAAATGGAGCCTTAATTTGAATTGGTACCTTCCTTGAATTTGTCACTCAAGATGCATATGGGCAGTTATTTTTTACATTTGTTGGTGGTATGGTAGTCAGCATTGCTAGTTTTCATATACATCAAATTAGAAATTGTTATAGTTTTGGGGGGAAATAAAAACAAAAATGGTTTTGAAATCTTTTGCCATGCATTAAATTGTATCACAATATTTTTTTCTGCTCAGCTTCTAAATGTGTGATTGGCTTTGCTTGATGAATCATGACCGAAGCTTAGCTTTGCACTGCTAGGTTTATTTTTAACACAGGAACATGTAATGTTTGAGTGATGGTTAGGAAGACAACAAACACCTACACTGAATATTCTTTGTAAATAAGAGTTCAGAACAGTGATAGAATTCTGCAAATAACCCTTCTTACAAAATGTAATTCAGTCAAAGTAAGAGAAACTTCAAATTGGATCTACTGCATTTTCTTGTGGGGGTGTCTTAAAAATTAGCATCAAGAACTGAGATGTGGTTCAGCAGGTAAGGGTTTCTACTATTCTTGCAGAGGACATGGGTTTAGTTCCTAGAATCAACATCAGGTGGTTCACAACAAAATGCAACTCTTATTCCCCGTGATCAAGTAATAAGTCTCAATGAATACTTGGATTCATGTGCAGGCATACATCTATACAATTAAAAAAAATCTCAATAAAAGTGTGTCAGCCACATATGACTTATCATCTCCAGTCAGAACCAAAAATGAGGGTAGGGGATGTCACTACATTTCATTGTGACTAGATTTGAGGAGTTCCAAGGACAGAGAGCTAGAAATCTACCATCCATGTGTTTGCACATTCCTTAAAATTTAGTAGCTAGTCTGCTTAAACTTGACAATGGCTCATTATGATTTTGACCCTGGCTTTTGAAAAAAGTAGTCAGATTCATTGTCCCTTTTATGCATTGCTATCTGACTCAAGTCCAACCTGGAAGTTTATTGCTAATGAAATGATCAGTGTTTGAGTGGTGAAATTGCACCTGAGAAAGTTTGCCAGCTCTTATGACCTATGCCAGAGTATCAGAGCAATGAAAACTGATTGGAAATCAATTGAAAATTGTTTATTAAGAAAGAGAAATGCACTTGTGATCTAAGAGTAAAACCCTGATGTACAGGGCCACATGTTTACAAGATTCATAACACATTATTGAATGTTCATTAATTTCACATTTCCCTGTTTATGTTTGACTTGTGCATAATTGTTTATTTTTATGAATAGTTTCTATTCTCTCTCAGCCAATTGACTTATGCTACATCCCATTTCTAATGTTTCCCTCTCTAGTCTTATACACTCTTTTCGTAAAGTGCAGCTCCTAAGACAAAAGCTAGTAGAAGAAGGTTATGAGCAGCCATGTTCAGAATGACTAAAGATGATTGATTTGACTTTCTTTAGCTTTTATTTATAGTGTATGTTCAGAACATCATTGAAAGCAAGGGATATACTCATTTTATTTAATTTAAAATATTTAATTATGTGATAGATACATAAATCATTACTACATATTGCATAATTATATATGTGAGTGAATGTACGCTCATGTATATATGAAGTTTTACAGACATACAAAGATGAGAGTAGCTCATCTGGTATCTTCCTCTTTCCACCTCCTTCTGTTCCTTTAATTAAGTCTGTTAGAGACCAGAGCTTGTCCTTTTTCAGCTTAGCTTGGTGAGAAAACCCAAAACCTGCTTCTAAGATACAAACTTGTGTCTGACATCTAGCTTGTTTCAATGATTTTTAGATACAAACAGCATTCCTCACAATTACTCAGTAAGTTCTTTTAAACTCTGGCATCAAAGCTTTCCAGAGTCTTCTATAGGATGCTTAAATGATTTGAATAGGTAGTAAGTTCATTTTTACATAGTGATATATTCAAGAAAAAAATACACTTACAAATTCACACCAATGGGCTGAAATTTGGCTAGACAAAAACAACTGCCCATCCTTTGCAATTATAGATGAGCTCTAATAGAAATGGATCATTTTAGCCATGACACATGGTTAATAGAATGAACATAAGATTGACAATCAAGTAAGACCTGAAAAGTAGCTTGAATTTCACTATAAAGATGGACCGAAGAGCTACACTTGTGGGAAGTTCAGTCAGCTATCTGTAATTGGTAGGGTTAAAGTAGTACCAAAAGTCAAAAATCAAATGTAAACTCAAAGTGCTAACAGGGCTATTATGGTCTATTCTGTGCAGCATCTGAGGGGTGGGAGTGGGCAATTCAGAACAGAGATTGATAAACTATTTTAACTCATGATCAGACTCTATCATTATCGAACTAACAGAAGAGTAGTCCCAACTATTGAAAGGACAATATCTCAGGGTTTTGGAATAGATTAGTGGAAAGTCTTGGTCTAAAATGTTTCTCCTTGTAGCACAGATTCTTTGAAAGAGTCACAGAGACTTGCTTTGCACATTTCTTTGGAATTTTTCATCATTTCTGACCTCCTTTATCCCTGCTAATACACTTTTTGAGTAGATAAAATATTGTAAATTTTTAATGTTTAAAATATTTTTAAAATATTTTAATGTTTAAAATATTTAAAATATCATAGTCTATGTTATAAAATTAATTTTTCCTTTCTTGATATTAAATACTTAGAGAGTGTTCTGTGGTTATACTCTTCCCCACTCTTATCTTCCTTCCTTTCCTGTCAAGCCTCATATATTCCTTAACTTCCTCTTGTCAAGAATCATGAATTTTTGTGAATTTTTTGATACCAAATAATTTAGTCAAGGGTATCTGCATAATCATTGTTTTGGAAATATCCTTTATGGAAAGGGAGCAGCATCAGTGGGTACAAAATTTGAGGAAGTGCCCCTTCCCTACCTGAGTCTACTGGTACCATATTCTTCCAAAGAAAGAAGTAGGCTCGACCCACGGATCCCGGCCTGCAGCAGCTCTCTGCTCCCAGACCCCGTGAGAGAGAGACCCAACCGCCTGGTCAGGTGGGCACTCCTGAGGCTGCAGAGCAGAAGAGACCACCAACACTGCCCACCCCTGCCCACATCCCTGGCCCAAGAGAAAACTGTATAAGGCCTCTGGGCTCCCATGGGGGAGGGCCCAGGAGCGGCAGGACCCCTGCCTTAGACACCACAGGAACCTGAAGGAAACAGACCGGATAAACAGTACTCTGCACCCAAATCCCGTGGGAAGGAGAGCTAAACCTTCAGAGAGGCAGACAAGCCTGGGAAACCAGAAGAGACTGCTCTCTGCACACACATTTCGGACGCCAGAGGAAAACACCAAAGGCCATCTGGAACCCTGGTGCACTGTAGCCCCCGGAAGGGGTGGCGCATATCTTCCTGGTTGCTGCCTCTGCAGAGAGCCCGTGGGCAGCACCCCACGAGCGAACTTGAGCCTCGGGACCACAGGTAAGACCAACTTTACTGCTGCAAGAAAGCTGCCTGGTGAACTCAAGACACAGGCCCACAGGAACAGCTGAAGACCTGTAGAGAGGAAAAACTACACGCCCGAAAGCAGAACACTCTGTCCCCATAACTGACTGAAAGAGAGGAAAACAGGTCTACAGCACTCCTGACACACAGGCTTATAGGACAGTCTAGCCACTGTCAGAAATAGCAGAACAAAGTAACACTAGAGATAATCTGATGGCGAGAGGCAAGCACAGGAACCCAAGCAACAGAAACCAAGACTACATGGCATCATCGGAGCCCAATTCTCCCACCAAAACAAACATGGAATATCCAAACACACCAGAAAAGCAAGATCTAGTTTCAAAATCATATTTGATCATGATGCTGGAGGACTTCAAGAAAGACGTGAAGAACTCCCTTAGGGAAACACAGGAAAACATTAATAAACAAGTAGAAGCCTACAGAGAGGAATCGCAAAAATCCCTGAAAGAATTCCAGGAAAACACAATCAAACAGTTGAAGGAATTAAAAATGGAAATAGAAGGAATCAAGAAAGAACACATGGAAACAACCCTGGATATAGAAAACCAAAAGAAGAGACAAGGAGCTGTAGATACAAGCTTCACCAACAGAATACAAGAGATGGAAGAGAGAATCTCAGGAGCAGAAGATTCCAGAGAAATCATTGACTCAACTGTCAAAGATAATGTAAAGCAGAAAAGGCTACTGGTCCAAAACATACAGGAAATCCAGGACTCAATGAGAAGATCAAACCTAAGGATAATAGGTATAGAAGAGAGTGAAGACTCCCAGCTCAAAGGACCAGTAAATATCTTCAACAAAATCATAGAAGAAAACTTCCCTAACCTAAAAAAAGAGATACCCATAGACATACAAGAAGCCTACAGAACTCCAAATAGATTGGACCAGAAAAGAAACACCTCCCGTCACATAATTGTCAAAACACCAAACACACAAAATACAGAAAGAATATTAAAAGCAGTAAGGGAAAAAGGTCAAGTAACATATAAAGGCAGACCTATCAGAATCACACCAGACTTCTCGCCAGAAACTATGAAGGCCAGAAGATCCTGGACTATTGTCATACAGACCCTAAGAGAACACAAATGCCACCCCAGGTTACTGTATCCTGCAAAACTCTCAATTAACATAGATAGAGAAACCAAGATATTCCATGACAAAACCAAATTTACACAATATCTTTCTACAACTCCAGCACTACAAAGGATAATAAATGGTAAAGCCCAACATAAGGAGGCAAGCTATACCCTAGAAGAAGCAAGAAACTAATCGTCTTGGCAACAAAACAAAGAGTATGAAAGCACACAAACATAACCTCACATCCAAATATGAATATAACGGGAAGCAATAATCACTATTCCTTAATATCTCTCAACATCAATGGCCTCAACTCCCCAATAAAAAGACATAGATTAACAAACTGGATACGCAACGAGGACCCTGCATTCTGCTGCCTACAGGAAACACACCTCAGAGACAAAGACAGACACTACCTCAGAGTGAAAGGCTGGAAAACAATTTTCTAAGCAAATGGTCAGAAGAAGCAAGCTGGAGTAGCCATTCTAATATCAAATAAAATCAATTTTCAACTAAAAGTCATCAAAAAAGTTAAGAAAGGACACTTCATATTCATCAAAGGAAAAATCCACCAAGATGAACTCTCAATGATAAATATCTATGCCCCAAATACAAGGGCAACTACATATGTAAAAGAAACCTTACTAAAGCTCAAAACACACATTGCACCTCACACAATAATAGTGGGAGATTTCAACACCCCACTCTCATCAATGGACAGATCATGGAAACAGAAATTAAACAGTGATGTCGACAGACTAAGAGAAGTCATGAGCCAAATGGACTTAACGGATATTTATAGAACATTCTATCCTAAAGCAAAAGGATATACCTTCTTCTCAGCTCCTCATGGTACTTTCTCCAAAATTGGCCATATAATTGGTCAAAAAACGGGCCTCAACAGGTACAGAAAGATAGAAATAATCCCATGCGTGCTATCGGACCACCACGGCCTAAAACTGGTCTTCAATAACAATAAGGGAAGAATGCCCACATATACGTGGAAATTGAACAATGCTCTACTCTACTCAATGATATCCTGATCAAGGAAGAAATAAAGAAAGAAATTAAAAACTTCTTAGAATTTAATGAAAATGAAGGTACAACATACCCAAACTTATGGGACACAATGAAAGCTGTGCTAAGAGGAAAACTCATAGCGCTGAGTGCCTGCAGAAAGAAACAGGAAAGAGCATATGTCAGCAGCTTGACAGCACACCTAAAAGCTCTAGAACAAAAAGAAGCAAATACACCCAGGAGGAGTAGAAGGCAGGAAATAAACAAACTCATAGCTTAAATCAACCAAGTAGAAACAAAAAGGACCATAGAAAGAGTCAACAGAACCAAAAGTTGGTTCTTTGAGAAAATCAACAAGATAGATAAACCCTTAGCCAGACTAACGAAAAAACACAGAGAGTGCGTCCAAATTAACAAAATCAGAAATGAAAAGGGAGACATAACTACAGATTCAGACGAAATTCAAAAAATCATCAGACTCTTACTATAAAACCTATATTCAACAAAACTTGAAAATCTTCAGGAAATGGACAATTTCCTAGACAGATACCAGGTATCGAAGTTAAATCAGGAACAGATAAACCGGATAAACAACCCCATAACTCCTAAGGATATAGACGCAGTCATTAAAGTTCTGCCAACCAAAAAGAGCCCAGGTCCAGACGGGTTTAGTGCAGAATTCTATCAAACCTTCATAGAAGGCCTCATACCAATATTATCCAAACTATTCCACAAAATTCAAACAGATAGATCACTACCGAATACCTTTTATGAAGCCACAATTACTCTTATACCTAAACCTCACAAAGACCCAACAAAGAAAGAGAACTTCAGACCAATTCCCCTTATGAATATCGACGCAAAAATACTCAATAAAATTCTGGCAAACCGAATTCAAGAGCACATCAAAACAGTCATCCACCATGATCAAGTAGGCTTCATCCCAGGCATGCAGGGATGGTTTAATATACGGAAAACCATCAACGTGATCCATCATATAAACAAACTGAAAGAACAAAACCACATGATCATTTCATTAGATGCTGAGAAAGCATTTGACAAAATTCAACACCCCTTCATGATAAAAGTCCTGGAAAGAATAGGAATTCAAGGCCCATACCTAAACATAGTAAAAGCCATATACAGCAAACCAGTTGCTAACATTAAACTAAATGGAGAGAAACTCGAAGCAATCCCACTAAAATCAGGGACTAGACAAGGCTGCCCACTCTCTCCCTACTTATTCAATATAGTTCTTGAAGTTCTAGCCAGAGCAATCAGACAACAAAAGGAGATCAAGGGGATACAGATCGGAAAAGAAGTCAAAATATCACTATTTGCAGATGACATGATAGTATATTTAAGTGATCCCAAAAGTTCCACCAGAGAACTACTAAAGCTGATAAACAACTTCAGCAAAGTGGCTGGGTATAAAATTAACTCAAATAAATCAGTTGCCTTCCTCTATACAAAAGAGAAACAAGCCGAGAAAGAAATTAGGGAAAAGACACCCTTCATAATAGACCCAAATAATATAAAGTACCTCGGTGTGACTTTAACCAAGCAAGTAAAAGATCTGTACAATAAGAACTTCAAGACACTGAGGAAAGAAATTGAAGAAGACCTCAGAAGATGGAAAGATCTCCCATGCTCATGGATTGGCAGGATTAATATAGTAAAAATGGCCATTTTACCAAAAGCAATCTACAGATTCAATGCAATCCCCATCAAAATACCAATCCAATTCTTCAAAGAGTTAGACAGAACAATTTGCAATTTGCAAAAAACCCAGGATAGCTAAAGCTATCCTCAACAATAAAAGGACTTCAGGGGGAATCACTATCCCTGAACTCAAGCAGTATTACAGAGCAACAGTGATAAAAACTGCATGGTATTGGTACAGAGACAGACAGATAGACCAATGGAATAGAAGTGAAGATGCAGAAATAAACCCACACACCTATGGTCACTTGATTTTTGACAAAGGAGCCAAAACCATCCAATGGAAAAAAGGTAGCATTTTCAGCAAATGGTGCTGCTTCAACTGGAGGTCAACATGTAGAAGAATGCAGAGAGATCCATGCTTATCACCCTGTACAATGCTTAAGTCCAAGTGGATCAAGGACCTCCACATCAAACCAGACACACTCAAACTAATAGAAGGAAAACTAGGGAAGCATCTGGAACACATTTGCACTGGAAAAAATTTCCTGAACAAAACACCAATGGCTTACGCTGTAAGATCAAGAATCGACAAATGGGATCTCATAAAACTGCAAAGCTTCTGTAAGGCAAAGGATACTGTGGTTAGGACAAAACGGCAACCAACAGATTGCGAAAAGATCTTTACCAATCCTACAACAGATAGAGGCCTTATATCCAAAATATACAAAGAACTCAAGAAGTTAGACCGCAGGGAAACAAATAACCCTATTAAAAAATGGGGTTCAGAGCTAAACAAAGAATTCACAGCTGAGGAATGCCGAATGGCGGAGAAACACATAGAGAAATGTTCAACATCTTTAGTCATAAGGGAAATGCAAATCAAAACAACCCTGAGATTTCACCTCACAACAGTGAGAATGGCTAAGATCAAAAACTCAGGTGACAGCAGATGCTGGCGAGGATGTGGAGAAAGAGGAACACTCCTCCATTGTTGGTGGGATTGCAGACTGGTAAAACCATTCTGGAAATCAGTCTGGAGGTTCCTCAGAAAATTGGACATTGAACTGCCTGAGGATCCAGCTATACCTCTCTTGGGCATATACTCAAAAGATGCCTCAACATATAAAAGAGACACGTGCTCCACTATGTTCATCGCAGCCTTATTTATAATAGCCAGAAACTGGAAAGAACCCAGATGCCCTTCAACAGAGGAATGGATACAGAAAATGTGGTACATCTACACAATGGAATATTACTCAGCTTTTAAAAACAACGAGTTTATGAAATTTATAGGCAAACGGTTGGAACTGGAAAATATCATCCTGAGTGAGCTAACCCAATCACAGAAAGACATACATGGTATGCACTCATTGATAAGTGGCTATTAGCCCAAATGCCTGAATTACCCTAGATCCCTAGAACAAACGAAACTCAAGACGGATGATCAAAATGTGAATGCTTCACTCCTTCTTTAAATGAGGAAATAGAATACCCTTGGCAGGGAAGGGAGAGGCAAAGATTAAAACAGAGACTGAAGGAACACACATTCAGAGCCTGCCCCACATGTGGCCCATACATATACAGCCACCCAATTAGACAAGATGGATGAAGCAAAGAAGTGCAGACCGACAGGAGCAGGATGTAGATCGCTCCTGAGAGACACAGCCAGAATACAGCAAATACAGAGGCGAATGCCAGCAGCAAACAACTGAACTGAGAATAGGTCCCCCGTTGAAGGAATCAGAGAAAGAACTGGAAGAGCTTTAAGGGGCTCGAGACCCCAAAAGTACAACAATGTCAAGCAACCAGAGCTTCCAGGGACTAAGCCACTACCTAAAGACTATATATGGACTGACCCTGGACTCTGACCCCATAGGTAGCAATGAATATCCTAGTAAGAGCACCAGTGGAAGGGGAAGCCCTGGGTTCTGCTAAGACTGAACCCCCAGTGAACTAGACTATGGGGGGGAGGGCGGCAATGGGGGGAGGGTTGGGTGGGGAACACCTATAAGGAAAGGGAGGGGGGAGGGGGATATTTGCCCGGAAACTGGGAAAGGGAATAACACTCGAAATTTATATAAGAAATACTCAAGTTAATAAAAAATAAAAATAAAAAAAAAAAGAAAAGAAAGAAGTAGGCTCTAGAGCACACCATCGGGCCATGATTGACTGCTGATAGGTCTAATCTTGTGCAAACTCTGTGCAGGCATCTGCATCTACTGTGAGTTAAGAATTACATTGTTTGTTACACATACACACACACACACACACACACACACACACTCACGGAGAGAGGGAGAGAGAGAGAGAGAGAGGGAGAGAGAGAGAGAGAGAGAGAGAGAGAGAGAGAGAGAGAGAGAGAGAGAGAGAGAGAGATTCAAACCTTCCTGTTTATTTTCTGGCACTTACCAATTTTCTTTCTATTTTTTTCTGCCCTATATATTGAGCCGCAGAAAAGACAGTACAAATGAAGTGGAAATATAAAGGTTCTTTGGAGTGTAACTTGCATTGGATGGTGTTTTTCTGGAGCAGCCATATGAAGCAGGGTGTTCCTGATGTGGACACAGTTGAAAAGGCTAAGATAGACTCAGGAAGGAACCTCCAGTGAAGCAGACAGACACAGAAGAAAGCATGTTCTGCTAAAGCAAGCACATGAAAGGACAGGTGATGAAGGATTCTTTCCTAAGCACATTCATGTATTTGTCTGACTTACAGGGCATAGTTGCACAGAATTCATTGGGATTCCATAGAAAATAAACATACCAAAAATCTTTTGATGGTGTACTACAGTTTCTTGCTGCTTCCCCAGATTCAGGCTGATTGACAGAGAGCTGAGACAGAGGCATGTACCCAGGCAAGATACATACTGAGGCAGACCCTGTGGAACATGTGATGTTTGGAGGGTTCATACATAGAACTCAACAGTAAGGGAGACTGAGAATATCTTGCTTGAATAGCTAAATGTTCGTTGGTCTCAAGACTTCACTGATCTTCACTTCACTGAGTGAGTCACTGCTGAGAATTTTTCCTGGCTTTCCTTATGGTCTGTTCTGCAAAGTATGAAGCCTAGTAGGTAGTTCCACCACTGCTGATTCATGTTTGCTATTTCAACTGTATAGAACTTATTGCTGGTGTATCCATGAAGTGGTTTTGAGTGGACTGAACTGTAGCTGTTAGCCTGTGAACTGAACTGCCAAATTCCAGACAAACAGATAGGTGTTGCTCCAAAGAACCATACATAAACAGGTTCACTTTCCCCATACCCTTTCTTTTCCACTAACTCAGGTGGGTGTTGGGCTAAAAGGGCGGTTAAAGCATTTACGAACAATCATTAAAATAGGTTTTGAAAAGTTAAAGTTACATATAAATGTCTTGTTTATGGCTGAGCAATTACCTTTATTCTCAGGATCTGGTATACTCATAAGTCTCTTCACCCTTATTCAATGTACAGAGAGGTTTTGCCAATCAAACTTAAAAGTATCATTTGTTTGTGGATATAAATGCACATAAATTAGAAGTCAATTTGATGCTATGTCAATTTAGCTCATCATTCAGTTTTCCCCTATGTCCTGTGACATCACTGGCCGTGGTTGTCGGACCAGGTTTACAGGTCCAGGAATGATTATTTTCTCAAATGTATTCAGAAGAGTATTACCACTGTAGCCATAATGACATTGGTGAAGAGGTGGGCAGATATTACCTGGTCGATTGGTATTATATTTCATAGGCTTCATAGCTGTGCAATTCTGCTGATAGCTTTTCTCCCCCAAGAGCATGCATAGCTTCTTATGAGACTCTTAAAGTTAAACTGCAGGGATAAAGCTTCCAGCTCACTTCTAGCTTAATTTCTCTATATCATGCAAACAAGTTGTTAATATATTAACATTTCATGCGGAAAAATATTATAGACAAAAGGACGAGGAAGTGTCTCTGGATGCTTCTTTCTATCCTTTATCATAAGCTGTTATAGAGTACTGAGGAAAGGGAGGACAGTAGTGTTGGCAGAACTTCAGTTGCCTTGCATTCTGTAACACAAAAACATGAGCTATTATATTATAGATTTATTTTTATTTTCTATATGTACTTTTCAATATATTCTGTTTCAAATAGGTATTGTTTAATTGTGAAAGTATAAAGTTGACCTACAGTATTTTTTTTCCTTTTCTTTCCTTCAGTGTCTGATCCCCACTTTGTCTCTATATTTCCTCCGACGAGTATTTTGTTGCCCCTCCTAAGGAGGACTGAAGCATTTGACTTTGGCCTTCCTTCATCTTGACCTTCATGTGGTCTGTAGATCGTATCTTGGGTATTTCAAGCTTTTGGGGGTAATATACACTTACCACTAAGTGCATATAATATGTGTTCTCTTGTGACTGGGTTACTTCATTCAGGATGATATTTTCTATTTGCAGCCATTTGCTGAATTAGAATTTCCTGAAATAATTGTTTTTAATAGCTGAGTAGTATTACATTGTGCATAGGTACCATATTTTCTGCATCCATTCCTCTACTGAAGGACATCTGGCTTGCTTACAGCTTCTGCTGTGAACAAAGTGGAATAGGTGTCCTTGTTATATGGTAGCGTATTTTCTGGGTATATTCGTAGGATTGGTATAGCTGGGTCCTCGGGTAGTACTATTTCCAATTTTCTGAGGAACTGCCAGACTGATTTCCAGAGGAGTTGCAACAGGTTGCAATCCTACCAACAATAGAGGAGTGTTCCTTTTTCTCCACATCCTCGATAGCATCTGCTATCACCTGAGTTGTTGGTCTTAATCATTCTGACTGGTGTGAGGTGAAAAGTCACGGTCATTGTGATTTGCATTTCCCCAATGAATAAGGATGTTGAACATTTCCTGAGGTGCTTTGCAGCCATTCAATATTCCTCAGCTGAGAATTCTTGCTCTTTAACCCATTTTTAATAGGAATATTTGTTTCTCTGGAGTCTAACTTCTTGAGTTCTTTGTACATATTGTATATTAGCCCTCTATCTGGTATAGGATTGGTGAAGAACTTTTGCCAATCTGTTGTTTACCATTTTGTCCAATTGACAGTGGTTTTTGCCTTACAGAATCTTTGCAATTTTATGAGGTCCCATTTGTTGATTCTTGATCTTAGAGCATAAGCCATTATTGTTCTCTTCAGAAAAATTTCCCCTGTGCCGATGTGTACCACTACTCACTACTCTCTCTTCTATTAGTTTGAATGTATCTGGTTTTATGTGGATGTCCTTGATCGACATGGACTTGAGCTTGGTAAAAGGAGATAATAATTGATCAATTTACCTTCTTCTACATACTGACTGCCAGTTGAAACAGCATGAATTGTTGAAAAGGCTATCTTTTCCCCCACTAGATAGTTTTAGCTCCTTTGTCAAAGACCAACTGACCATAGGTGTGTAGGTTCATTTGTGGGTCTTCAATTCTATTTCATTAATCTACCTGTTTGTTTCTGCACCAATACCAAACAGTTTTTATCAATATTGCTTTGTACTATAGCTTAGGTTAGGGGTGGTAACTCGTCCTGAAGTTCTTGTATTGCTGAGAATATTTTTCACTATCCAAGGATTTTTGTTATTCCAAATGAATTTGCAAATTGCTTTTTAACTCTATGAAGAATTGAATTGGAATTTTGACTGGAATAGTGTTGAATCTGTAGATTACTTTCAGCAAGATTGCCAGTTTCACCATATTAATCCTTCCAATTCAAGAGCATGGGAGATTTTTCCATGTTCTGAGATCTTCTTCTATTTCTTTTTGCAGAGACTGGAAGTTCTTTTTATATAGATCATTTACTTGCCTCGCTTACACCAAGGTATTTTATATTATTTGGAACTATTGTGAAGGGTGCCATTTTTTATATCTCCATCGCAGCTCATTTATCATCTGAGTACAGGAAGGTTATTGACTTGTTTGAGTTAATTTTATACCCAGCCACTTTGTCGAAGTTGTTTATAAGCTGTAGGAGTTTTAATTGTAATTTTTGGGTTCACTCAAGTACCCTACTGTATCATCTGCCAATAGGGATATTATGACTTCTTCCTTTCCAGTTTGTATACCTTTGACCTTAATTTATTATCTACTTGCTCTGGCTAGGTATTCATGTACTATACTGAATGGGTAGGGAGACACTGGGCAACCTTGTTTGCTCCCTGATTTAAGTAGGATTGCTTTAAGCTTCTCTCCATTTACTTTGATGTTGGCAACTTGGTTGCTTTATATTGATTTTGCTATATTTAGGTATGAGCCTTTAATTCCAGTCTTTTCAAGATTTTTACCATGAAGGGATGTTGAAATTTGTAAAATGCATCTAATGAAATGGTTACTTCTTTTAAATTTGTTTATATAGTGGATAACATTGATGGATTTCTGTATGTTGAATAAACCCTACATCTCTGGGATGAAACCTAATTGATCTTGATGAATGGTCATTTTGCTATGGCCTTGGATTTGGTCTACAAGATTTTATTGGTTATTTTTTATACATATTCATCAGGGAAATTGGTCTAAACATTTTTTATTGGATCCCTGTATGGATTTGGTGTAAACATAACTGTGGTTTCATAAAATGAATTAGGTAGTGTTTCTTCTGTTTCTATCTAGTTAAATAATTTATCTTCTTTGAAGGTCTGATAGAATTCTGTACTAAACCCATCTGGTTCTGTGTTTTTGTGGGTTGGGAGACTGTTAATGACTGCTTCTATTTCTTTAGGGGTTATAGGGCTGTTTAGATGGTTTATCTGATTCTAATTTAACTTTGGTACCTGGTATGGGTACAAAAATTTGTCCATTCACCCAGGTTTTCCAGCTATGTTGAGTATATACTTTTGAAGGGATCTGTTAATTTTTTTTAAATTTCCTCAGATTCTGTTATTGTCTTCCTTTTCATTTCTGATTTTGTTAATTTGGATATTCTCTCTGTGCGTTTGGTTACTCTGGATAAGTGTTTATTTACCGAGTTAATTTTCTCAAAACCCACTCCAGGTTTTGTTGATATTTTGTATAGTTCCTTTTGTTTATACTTGGTTTATTTCAGCCTTGAATTTGATTTTTTCCTGCTGTCTATTCCTCATGGGTGTATTTGCTTATATTTGTTCCAGAGCTTTCTTGTGTGCTGTCTAGCTGCTAGTGCATACACTCTTCGTTTACCTTTTGGAAGCCCTCAGGGCTATGAGTTATCCTCTTAGAACTGCTTTCATTGTGTTCAATACATTTTGGTATGTTGTGCCTTCATTTTCATTAAATTTTAAAAAGTGTTCAATTTCTTTCTTTATTTCTTCCTTGACCAAGTTATCATTTACTACAGTATTGCTCAGCTACCATGTGTAAATGGACTTTCTGTTGTTTCTGTCATTATTGAAGAATGTCCTTAGTCCATGGTGATCTTATAGAATGCTTGGAATCATGTCAATCTTCTTATATTTGTTGAAGTCTGTTATGTGACCAATTATGTGGTCAATTTTTGATGAAGATTCCATGCAGTGCTGAGAATTATGTATATTATTTTGTTTTAAGATGAAATGATCTATAGATATCTGCTAAATATATTTGGTTCCTAACTTCTGTTCATTTCACTGTATCTCTGTTTAGTTTTTGTTTCCATGATATTTCCATTGCTCAGAGTGGGATATTGAAGTCTCCCACTATTATTATGTGGTACGCAATGTGTGCTTTGAGCTTTAGTAAAGTTATTATTATTTATTTTTACTGAATGTTAATGCCCTTGCCTTTGGATCATATATATATATTCAAAATTGACACTTCATCTTGGTACATTTTCCTTTGACGAGTATGAAGTGTCCTTTATCTTTTTATCTTTTTGTTTTCCTTATCTTTGATAACTTTTGGTTGAAAGTCAAGTTAATACAATATTAGAATGTCTACTCCAGCTTGTTTCTTGAGACCATTTGCTTGTAAAAATTTTTTCCAGCCTTTAACTCTGACGTAGTGGCTGACTTTGTCACTGAGGTGTGTTTCCAGGATACTGACTCACCTGCCCAGTCAGTTATTCTATGTCTTTTAATTCAGGAATTGAGTCCAGTGATGTTAAGAGATATTAAGAAAAAGTGTCTGTGGCTTTCTGTTACGTTTGTTGTGAGAGGTTAAATAATGTTTGTGTGGTTATCTTCTTTGTGGTTTGTTGAAAGAAGAAGATGAATTTCTTGCTTATTCTAGGACATAATTTCCCTCCTAGTGTTAGATGTTTCCATCTATTATCCTTTTTAGGTCGGGATTTGTGGGAAGATATTTTTTAAATTTAGTTTTTTCATGGATTATCTTGGTTTTCCCATCTATATTACTGATAGTTTGCATGGTATAGTAGCCTGCAATGTCATTTTGGTTCTCTTGGGGTATGTTTTGGATCTGCCCAGAATCATCTGGCTTTTAGAGTCTGGTGAGAAGTCTAGTGTAATTCTGATTGTTTTGTCTTTATATGTTACTTGAATTTTTCCCTTACTGCTTTTAATATTCTTTCTTTGTTTCGTGCATTTGGTGTTTTGATTTATTATGTGATGGAAGGAATTCCTTTTCTGGTTCAATATATTGGAATTCTCTAGGTTTCTTGTATGTACATTGGGATCTCTTTCTTTAGGTTAGACAAATTTTCTTCTATGATTTTATTGAAGATACTAAGTGGACCTTTAAGTTGGGAATCTTTGATCGCTACTATATCTATTATCCTTAGGTTTGGTCTTCTCATTGTATTCTAGAATTCCCAGATGTTTTGGGTTAGGAGCTTTTTGAATTTTGCATTTCTTTTTTTTTTTACTGTTGTGTCAATGTTTTCTATGGTATCTGCTGCACGTAAGATTTTTCTCTTCTAATTTATATTCTGTTAGTGATGCTTGCATCTATGACTCCTGATCTCTTTCCTGGGATTTTATCTCCAGAGTTCTCTCCCTTTCTGATTTCTTTATTGTTTTATTTCCATATTTTAAATACTGGATGCTTTTATTCATTTCCTTCATCTGTTTTGTTGTGTTTTCTTGTAATTCTTTAAGGGTTTTTTGTGTTTCTTTTTTAAGGGCTTCTGCTTGTTTACCTGTGTTCTGCATTTCTTTCAGGGAGTTATTTATATTCTTCCTAAAGTCCTCTGTCATCATCATGTGATGTGATTATAAATGCATGTCTTGCTTTTCTGGGGCGATGGGTTATCCAGGACTTGTTGTAGTGGAAGAACTAGGTTCTGATGATCCCAAGTAGCCTTGGTTTCTGTTGCTTATGTTCTTGTGCTTGCCTGACACTGTCTATAGTGCTACCTGTCCTTGCTGTATCTGACTGGAGTCTCTCCTTCCTGTGATCCTGTTTGTGTCATAACTCCTCAGAATCCAGTTATCTGTCTGATCCTGTGATTCTGGGATTTGTAATCCTGAGATCCTTGGTGTGTCAGAGCTTGTGGGAGTCAAGTTTCCTCTGGAATCCTGAAATCCTGGTGTATCTAAGCTCCTGATATGCTCTTGTGTCAGAGACTCTGGGAGCCAAGCTTTCTCAGGGTTTTGCAGGAGTATGTGGAGATCTAGAGTCCTGGGATTGTTCTTGGTGCAGGTGCAATCTGTGAGCAACCCAGGTCTCTTACTGGGCAGTGGTTTGTGTTTCCCTTTCTCCTGTCAGGGTCTGAATTATGCTGGGTGTTTGGAAAAATGCATCCTCAACTGTAGTGTTGAGTGTGTCAGAACTCCAGTGCTCCTGGTAGTGTCTGATCTCCAGTGTGTTGAGCTTCCTCTGTGATCCTGTGATCCCAGATGTTTCAGAGCTCCTGGGACTCAGGATTCCTAGGTGTTATAAAAGTAGATACAGAGACAGCACCTCAGGTCTGCCCCAGGTCTGAGACCAGAACAACTTGTTCTACTGGGTTGATGTATTCCTGCATCCTGGGGGATCCAGTTACTCCAGGTTTTGGGGTAGATGTTGTAGCCTCTTCTGTGATCCTGGGCATTTCAGAGAATCTCAGAGTTGGGCTCCCTGTGGGTGTTATAGGCATAAGGGTCCACAGTATTCTATTCTTTACAAATGACATTCAGAATTCACAGTTCTACCAGCTATTTTTTTGAGCTTAATAAGTTGTGATATTTCTGATACATGCCACAATCAGGTCAAAGTGCCTGTTAACCAATGAACTTATGCTACATGCTGGTGCAGAATATTCTGAAAATTTTAGCAGTGGGGGGGCATATCTCTATAGCACCACTAGCAAAGCAAAAATTCTTTTCAGAAATATCTGTTCATACCATTCTCAAGATTTATAGTTTTATTGAGAAAATAAATTCCCAATAAGCCATCATGAGGCACAGTTAGTGACTAATTAAAGATAGAAAGAACAGTACTTTGCAAAACACACTAATGACATAAGAATTGATTTCTCAAAGGCAAGTCATGAACAGGTATCTTTATATGTCTACATAGAGGACATTGGTAGCTTTCAAGTTACATTTGTCAGATGGTATTATTTACAGGTAATTTTAAAGAAAAATCTGCTTTTGAAAACAAATTTGCCAGATAGAGTTATGAAGGGCTTGTCTATATTTAAGAATGAGATGGAACTAAAAACATGCATTCAAAGTGACTTTAGTTCAATTATTAGTAAGTAGTTTGTTTATTGCCTTTGACATCTCTGATTGAGAGATCTCTGGGATCACTCAGGATCCTATGCTTGCCTCAGTGGGCAATTTTAGCTTTATTAATAGTATCAGAAGTTTCTTGACTCTGACTTCAGGAAAGATAAACCAGGCTTATTTTCATAGCCTGAGTTGTTAACATATAAGACTTTGTCAAGGATACAGGGTCTCAGAATAGCAACATTTTCTGACTGATGCTTATGTGTAGATGACCAGGGCCCAAGCATTTATTTCTGCTGAAGTGTCTGATCACAGAGACTTAAAATTGTACCCAGTAATCCTTGTCAGAAATCCTTGAGCAAAAGCTGTTGTCATGATTTTCCACCTATCAATCATGAGAAAATCATATTATTATATTATTACTACAAGATATCTATATGGATAAGTCCCTCTGCCACAGTTGAAACCTTTTAGTTGAATGGGTTTTATAGGATTTCAGTCAGCATTTTACATATTTCAGATGTGATGGCAGAATGTCCTGAATATATGTAGAAAGAGAAGGCTACCCAGAACCCATACCCCCTGAATATGTTTTGCCAAGGGAGTAGCAATATTAGGAGGGTGGCCTTGTTAAGTGGAAGGGTTTCACTATGGGTGTAGGCTTTAGGAGATCTTCTTCCTAGCCACTTGGGTGTCAATCTTCTCTTGTTTGCCTTCAGAACAAGATGTAGAACTCTCACCTCTTCCATGGTATGCCTTCATAGACAATGTTACGCTTCCTGCCATAATGATACTGGATTGTACCCTTAAAACTGTAAGCCAGCACCAATTAGATATTTTACTCTTTTTGAAGAATTCAATTATTTTTATAAAGTTTTCTAGTTACAACACTGCTTGTTAATTAAAAAAAAGGGAAGTCAAGAAAGAGAAACCAGAAAGGGCAAATGTAGTTAGTCTGCCTGCTGAGCAGCTGAGGGAGCTGTGTGCCTCTGCATTGCTGGCCACCACTGTTCTCGGTGTGTCTAGGCCTGCCCGTGTCCAGTGCTGCACGTGTGTGTGTGCGTGTGTGTGTGTGTGTGTGTGTGTGTGTGTGTGTGTGTGTAGTATAGAAGGAGGTGCTCGGTGCTTTATCCACAAGCCATGTTGCTACCTAGGAGCTCTCCTAGATGTTGAGAAGAGTATGTACATACGAAGGGTAAAGCAAAGGTAGAATGCTTCTGTTCAATCTAGATAGCAGATGAATGGATAAGACATCCAAAAAACACCAGAATTTAAAGGCTGCCTAAGAATCGTTTGACAGCATGGCAGCAGTAGTCGCCATTGCATTCTGCAGGAACCACTTCCAGAGTCAGTCTCTTCAGTGGGTCAGACTGTTTTCCATTGTCTGTCTGTTTCTCTGTCTCTGTCTCTCTGTCTCTCTCTCTCTCACTCCCCTCCCCACACACATACAAACTCTTATTCCTTCCTTTCACTTACTTTGGCATTGGTGGTGGTCATGACATGTACATGGCACAGACTAGGCCAGAGGTAATGCTAATAATTTTAGGGGTGATTTCTCTAATTATTTGCCAGACTGGGTCTAAAACTGTGGCAGTGTATTATCTCAGTGCGTCCTGAGTAGCATTGTAGGAGTGTGAGTTGTAGCCACTGTCCATGTTACAGTTGAAGGTGTTTGCAACTATGTGTTACATCATAGGATCACAGTAGATATTCCTGTCAGCAAGGAAAGGCAGATGACTGAGACTGAGACTGAAACATATGCTTCTCAAAATGTAGGCACCAGTCTATTTCCCTGCAGTTATATCAGGCAGGTCAAAATCACCTGTTAGTAGAGCACTTTTGACTGTGAGTACTATTCTCATTCGTAAGTGCACAAACACACATGCATGCACATGCCCACATAATGAAAAATAAACAGAAACTTTACAAAACAGGTGGCCTCATGTATTTAGCTCCTCCTCCATGCAATCATTTCTCTTCCTTTAATTGTAGGGGGAGGAGTTGATGCTAAGTCTGGTTCCCAAATTGTTTCTTGATTATGTCAATAAATATGGCAGAAGCTAATTGTTGGGCAATGGTAAAGAGGTGGGACTTCAAGATCCCAGGAGGAAGAAGAGGGATAGAGACAGAGAATGGGCTATTTGGATAGACTTTGGAGAGGAACATAAACCATGTAAGGTCTGGGGGCTATTAGAACTGGTAGTGGCATTCTCCTCTGGCAGATAGGATAGCTATTGGGTTTAGAGCAATAGATTCTTTGCCCATCGGTTATATTATCTGACTGGTTTTAAAGTATTAAGGCTGTCTGGTGTTTTACATCTGCAGAGACTCAACCTGGCAAGATAAAGGGCCTACCCTGGGAAGTCATTAGAGGATTGGAGGAGCTAGCTGCCAGGCCAGGTAGTTGTTCAATGTAGATTGATGGCAGCTTCCTGCATTCAAGGGGAAAGTTTGAGCTGGATGTTTGGCAGAGCTATGTGAGATAGCCATTGCTGGCACCAAGCAAGGAAGAAGCAGAGACTAGATAGCATCTTGGCAATGCTAGCTGTGGGGTCTGGGTGATATGGTCATTGCTAGCACTGGGCAAGGAGTAAGCAAAATTACACTCAACATTTACTGTGTTGGAACCCAATCAATAGACTGTGAACAGATGTCAAACATTTCAATGAAGTAGATTGTAGATATTTCAACCTTCAAACTTGCAAGCTACACAAAACTCTTTCTTGTAAAATAATCAACCTCAGGGAGCTTGTTTTTATCCTTTTAAAATCATGGGGGAGGTGTGTGTGTGTGTTGAGATTTTAATATATTTACATTATTTTCCTCTTCCTTTTCCTGAATCCAAACCCTGCCTCATCCTTGATCTTTTTTCCAAATTCATGTTCTTTTTATCATTAATTGTTGTAAAACACACACACACACACACACACACACACACAAGTAGATAAGTACAACTTGTTCAGATTATATTATATATATATATACATATATATACATATATATACATATATATACATATATATACATATATATACATATATATACATATATATATACATATATATATATACATATATATATATATATATATATATATATATATATATATATATACATGATTTCAAGACAGGCCATTTGTTATTGGACAACCAGTTAATTAATAAGCTCCACCTTGGGGAAAACTGTTTTCTCCAAGTTTCAGCATCACTTTGTCTAAATGTCTTTGTGCATTGCTTATACCTCCTGGGCTTTTACCTGTTCACATTACTGTGACTATTGTTATTGCCTTGCTCAGCTCCTGTTTGAACAGTAATGTTGGTCACACATTATAGCTTTTGACATTTCTATGAGACATAATCTTATAGCAACCTCATAGCACCCTGGCTCTTATAATTTTTCTGCCCCTTCTACAATGTTCCATGAGCATTAGGTGTGGGAAGTATACTGAAAATGTTATCTGTTAGGGCTTGGCTCCATAACTCTGCATTTTGATTAGTTGCATTTTTTTTTCTGTAATGGTATCTGTATCTTACAAAGAAGTTTCATTGGTGTACCTTGTGAACTACATTTACATGTGGATATGACAACACATATTTAGGATATAGGTAGGAACGGCTCTCTTATTAAAGTGCTAGTTTTAGGATCTTCTCCACAATCCATGACTTCCCTAGTCCTAAAGAGTTGGCTAGGTTTGAGACTTGAGTCAGGCATGATTCCCATCTTGTTTAAATGGTCTTAAATCTAATTATACATATGTTGACTACCACCAAATTATGGCTGTCACTATTGTACCTTTAGGGATATTATTCCAAGATGGTTATAAATGTGGGTCATAGGCATCATTGTTAAATAGGACTGCTGAGTGCTTCCTTTCTTTGGAATATTACATGGCACCTTCTTGTACCAACAAAAGTATTTGCCAGCAAGGGGCTTTAGCTTAGTTTCAGCTTAGAAGCCTCTGAACCCCTTTTTCAGAAGTGCTTGGTATCTTTAGCAATAAGGGCTTAGCTTATTCAGAGCCCTTGTTTTAGCAGAATAGAGCAGAGTAAGACAACTCAGTTGTTAACATTGGTAACTTGCTATGATCTTGATCCCCCTTGGAGATGAGCTTCAAGGCATGTTTGCACAATATAATTTTAGATAGGATTCCTAATGTGAGAAGATCCACCATGAATATGGATAATGTTCTGAGCTGGGTCTTGGACTGAAGAAGAAGGAGAAAGTAAGCTGAACTGAACCATCCATGTGTCTACTTCATGATTGTTATCTTCAAGTGACCTTCTCCCTCAAGTTCCTGCCATCATTCCTATCATACCTGATAAAATTTTGTTTTTGTCATGATGTACGATATCCCCATGATATGCTGCAGGGAATGAACTCTTTCCTTTAAGTTGTTTGTTAGATGTTTGATCACAGCAAAAAGTAAAGTAACTAGTACAAATGAGCTTGCATAGCAATGAATGTGTAGGAACTATCATTCTGAAACGCAAAGGAACGTCCTGCTACAACTATCAATTCCTATTTTGGAAGCTGCTTTGGTTGCCATTCTGATATCACAATATTAAAATTGAACTGAACTTCAGGTTTGAAATCTCTAAGTGATTGTACCATTTTAGATCTCAGTTATTTTTGCATCTGTCTCCCTGTGATCTCCCAAGCACTACTCCTTCTACAACGCACAAATTTTTGTTCCACTGCAATGCTGGAGAAAATTTGCAAATACAAGCAATGGTAAAAACTTCAGGATATGGAGAAAATGAAAATTACTACCAGTTCTTACTCCCTTCATGGAACATTTGTGACTTTTTTCATTTCAACAGTAAATACCTGAATAGTTGGCATAGTCATTCTTACATTCAGATGTGTTTTTTCTTGAATGTTCCAGAAATCCAAAGGTACAATTGATACATAACATAATATAAAGATGTTTGTATATAAAAAATAGAGGAATTCAAAACACAGAAACACAGCTGTCAGTGACTAAATATAGGCAATATGTGGGATTCTCCCCCACAGTAAACACCAAAATAACATAAAGATGTGATTCTGACTTATGTTTCAAAAATTAATTATTTTGTTTACATCCTAAATGTTGTGCCCACTCTTGGTGATCCCTCTTAGAGTTATTTACACAATTCCCCCTCCTCTTTAGTAGGTGATACCTACCCACCTTAATGGTTTATGTTACTGAATGAAGCGCACACACACACACATATCTTTTATATTTTAATTTGCTTTAATCAGCTCAATAGCTGGGACACTGTCTAACCTCCACATGTTTAATCCACCTCCCACAAATAATCCTGAGTTATTACTTACTAAAATTTATATTCTATATTAGCTACATTTTACCCATAGAGCTACACAACTGGGCCACATTTTGGGCCATGCTCTCCTGGCTCCTTCATAGAGCAGCCATACTTTTCTGTCCTGTACTATTCTCAGGCATGGCAGCTCTCCTCTCTCCCATGCTCTCCCTGAATGGCAGATCTATTCTTCCTTACTAGTCTCCCCTTCCCAAGCCCTAAAAATTCTAAAACCCTGCCTCTGTTTGTTGTTCACAGCTATTGGTATGGGCATCTTTATTTACCAATAACAACCAACTGAGGGTTAGAAGGAGTAGAGGCTTCAGAGAAACTAGGTATAGACACCCTTATAAGCAAGTCATTCTCTGGAGAACATAATTAGCATTAAAATAAAAGCAGCTACCACCCCTCCCAAACCACCTGGCATCTCCAATTCCTAGAGTACCAAGTATCTAAAGGATTAGATGTAACCTTTCCTACTGAGACCAGACAAGGCAGTCCTGTGCTACAAATCTCTCAGGGTCCTTGGATCAGCCCATATATGATCTTGGTTAGTGACGTAATTTTTGATAGTTCCTAGGAGGTCCAGGTAGTTGACAATGTTATTCTTCCTATAGGATTGACATCTTCAGCTCCTTCAATCCTTCCCCTAATTCTTGCATTTTGGTCAACAACCTCAGTCCAGTGGTTGAGCATAAGTATCTGCGATTTTTTAGTGTTCTAGGCATCTGTCTGCAAGCAAAACATAGTATCAGGAGTAGTGTCAGGGTGTGGTGCAGGCAAGGGGATAGATTCTATTCTTTCCTTCAGTATCTGCTATATTTTTGCCCTGCATTTCTTTTAGACAGGAACAATTCTGGGTCAAAAAACTAGGGGCTGGGGATTTAGCTCAGTGGTATAGTGCTTACCTAGGAAGCACAAGGCCCTGGGTTCGGTCCCCAGCTCCGAAAAAAAGAACCAAAAAAAAAAAAAAAAAAAAAAAAAAAAAAAAAAAAAAAAAAAAAAACTAAAGATGGTTTGGTGACCCCATTCCTCCTTTGTGGGTCCTGTCTAAAGGTTGTCTCTTCAAGTTCTTTCTTGACACTGTTGGGCATTTTTACTAAGATTATGCCCATTGAGTCATAGGACCCTTTGAGATCCCAGCTTTCTGGAACTTTCTAGAGGTTCTTTATTGTCCTTCCCCCGTTCATTCTCCTGGCCCACTGGGCTTCTCTTCTGTCTCCCACATACGTGATTCTCCCCACATTTTCCCCTCCGACTCCCCTCTCCCACACATATTCCTTCCCCTATCTGCCTCCCTTGATCAATTTATTCATGCTTCTAAGTGAGATTGAATCATGCTCACTTGGGCCTTCCTTCATGTTAAACATCTTACCATCTGTGGGTTGCACTATGGGTATTCTATATTTTTGACTTATAGTCACATATCAGTGAGGGCATAACATGCATGTCTTTTGGATCTGGATTACTTTATTTAGGATGAAATTTTATAGTTCTAAACCTTACCCTATAAAATTCATGATGTTCTCATTTTTAACAACTTAATAGTATTCTACTGTGTCCATGAACATTTTATGCATCCATTCTTTGGTTTCAGAACATCTGGGCTGGTTCCAGTATCTGGCTATTGCAAGTCAGAATGCTGTGAACACAATGGAACACCTGTCCTTGTGGTAAAATGGAGCATCTTTTGGATATATACCCAAAAGATGGGTTGTATACATGGATCTCCCAGAAGAATGCTTTCTGATTTACAGAGAAACTGCCAGATTGCTTTCCAGACTGATTGTACCAGTTTGCATTCCCAACAGCAATGGAGAAGTGCTCTTCTTTCTCCCCATCCTTGCCAGAATATGCGGTCCGTTTTGGCCATGATTTTAGTCATTCTGATTGGTTTAAGGTGGAATCTCAGTGTTCTTGAGATTTGCAATTCCGTAATGATTAAGGATATTGAATACTTTTTACAAACTTGTTGGCCATTCAAGATTCCTCTGTTCAGAAGTCACTGTTTAGCTGTGTACTCCATTTATTTGTGTTTTTAAAGTCTAACATTTTGAGTTCTTTATATATTTGATATATTAGCCCTCTAAAAGATATAGAGTTACTGAAGATCTTTCCCCAGTCTATAGTTTGCCATTTTGTCTGATTGAGAGTTTTCTTTGCCTTACAGAACCTTTTCAGGTTCATGTGGTCCAATTTCTCAATTCTTGTTCTTGGAGCCTGAGCCCTTGGTATTCTTTTTAGGAAAATTTCCCCTTTGCCTGTATGTTCTAGGCTATTTCCCACTTTATCTTCTATTAGTTTCAATGTATCTGGGTTTATTTTGAGGTCTTTGACCCATGTGGGGATTTCTACAAGGTGATAAATATGGATCAATTTTCATTCTTCAACATGGCTAACTGTAAGTTTCACAGTATGATTTATTGAAGATGCTTTCTTTTTTCCCAATGTACGGTTTTGACATTTTGTAAAAGATCAAGTATTCATAAGTATGTGGGTTTATTTCTGGATCTTCCATTTTAATCCACTGATCAATCTGTCTGTCTCTGTATGAATATCAAGCAGTTTTTATCACTATTGCTCTTTAGTGCAGCTTGAGGTCAGAGATAATGACAGAGAGCTTCTGGCAGAAGTTCTTTTAGGTTTGAAAATTACTTAACCTAACCTGGTTTTTTTGTTTGTTTGTTTGTTTTTCCATATGAAGTTGAGAATTGCTTTTTCCATGTATGTGAAGAATTTTGTTGGAATTGTGATGGGGATTGAATTGAATCTGTAGATTGCTTTTGGTAAAATGTTCATTTTTACCATATTAATCCTACCCATCCATGTACATGGGATCTTTACATCTTCTGAGGCCTTCTTTGTTTCTTCTCTTCAAGGACTTGAAATTCTTGTCATACAGATTGTTTACTGGCTTGATTAGAGTTACATCAAAATATGCTATATTCATTTGGCTATTGTGAACAGTATCATTTCCCTAATTTCTTTCTCAAACTGTTTACCATTTGTATAAAGGAAGGCTACATAATTTGCTGCCACTGCTGCTGCTGCTGCTGCTGCTGTTGTTGTTGTCATTGCTATTTTATATCCAGCAACTTTTCAGAAGTTTTTCATAAGATATAGCATTTTCTGGTAGAGTTTTTGTAGTCACTTATGTTTGCTATCATATCATCCACAAATAGTGATATGTTTCAATTTGTATCCTGATCTTTTCTGGTCCAGTTGCTCTAGATAGAACTTCAAGTACTACATTGAACAGATAGGGAAAGCATAGGCAGCCTTATCTTGACTCTGATTTTGATGAGATTGCTGCAAGTTCCTGTACATTTAATTTGATTTTTGCTGTTGTTTTGCTTTATATTGCTTTTATGTTTAGGTATTTTCCATGAATTTCTAATCTATCCAAGACTTTTGACATAAAAGAGTGTTGCATTTTATCAAAGGCTGTTCTACAGCTCTCAGTAGTTCTATTAAGTTGAAAGTATAGGTTCTCCCTTTCTTTTCTTTATAAAGTCATTTAGTGCAATGAATTTTCTCCTTAACGCTGCTTTTATTTTCCCCATAAGTTTGGGTATGCTGGGCCTACATTTTCATTAATTTCAGAAAATTTATTTTACTACTCTGACAAAGTTATCATTGAGTAGAAATTTGTTCAGTCTCCATGCCTTAGACCATGTGATCTGAGATCTGATAGAATGCATTAGATTATTTCAATGTTGGTGGTTGTTTTGTGTTTCATTTTGTGGTCACTTTGCAGCCACTTCCATGAGGTACAGAGAAGAAGGCATCTTCTTTTGTTTGGGAGTTTTATATATATGAAGAGATAGATAGATAGCTAGAGAGAGAGAGAGAGTGAGAGAGAGAGAGAGAGAGAGAGAGAGAGAGAGAGAGAGAGAGAGAGAGTAGAGTGTTGAAGTATCCCACTATTACTGTGTAAGGTTCAATGTGTGTTTTGAATTTTAAAGATACTTCTCTTATGAACGTGAATGCCCTTGCATTTGTGGTATAGATGTTTGAAGCTGAGACTTCATCATGGTCTGTTTTCATTAGAATTTGAAAAGTCCTTCACCAACTGATTTGATTATTTTTGGTTGAAAGTCTGTTTCATTGGATTTTAGAATAGCTACTCAATCTTTTTTTCTTGGGATCATTTGCTTAGAAAACTTTTTCCAGCCCTTTACTCCAAGGTAGTGGCTATCTTTGTTTCTAAGGTCTGTTTCTTATATGCAGCAAAATGATATATCATTTTACATATCCAGTCTGTGTCTTTTTTTTTTTTTTTGGTGTGGGGTGGGGATTGATTCCATTGAGGTTGAGAGATATTAAAGACCAATGATTTTTGCTTTATGTTATTTTTGTTATTTGGGTGGGATTATGTGTATGATTATCTCCTTTTGGGTTTGTTGTGAGATGATTAATTTCTTGTGTTTTCTTGGGTGAAGTTACCCATTTTACATTAGAGCTTTTTCTTCTATTATCCTTTTTAGGGGTGGATTAGTAGAAAAATATTGTGTAAATTAGTGTTTTTTTTTTCCGTGGAATGTCTTGGTTTCTCTATGTATGGCAATTGAGTTTTTCTTTTTTTTCTTTTTTTTTCCAGACCTTCTTGGCTTTTATTTTATTTTATTTTATTTTTACATTTTATTTTTTTTATTAACTTGAGTATTTCTTATATACATTTCGAGTGTTATTCCCTTTCCCGGTATCCGGGCAAACATCCCCCTCCCCCTCTAGGTATAGTAGTCTGGGCCATTGTCTATGAATTCTTAATGACTGTATGATATCTATCCATGATCTTTTAGATTTTAGAGTCTCTGATGAGAAGTCCAGTTTAACTCTGATAGGTCTACCTTTATATGTTACTTGAATGTTTCCCCTTAAAACTGAATACTCTTTTTTTGCTCTGTACATTTAATGTTTTGACTATAATTGGGAGGATTTGGTTTTGGTTCCATTTATTTGGTTTTATGTAGGGTTCCTCTATGCTTCTGGTCATCTTTTTTATTATATTATGGAAGTTTTCTTCTATGACTTTCTTGAAGATATTTTCTGGCCATTTGAACTGGGAAACTTCATCCTCCTTTATCTTTCTTATTCTTAGGTTGGGTCTTTCATTGTGTCCCAATTTAACTGGATATTTTGAGCTAACAATTTTTAACACTTTGCATTTTCTTAACCAATGTATCAGTACCTTCTATGGTATTGTACAGACTGGATTTGTGTGTCAACTTGACACAAGTTGGAGTTATCACAGAGTAAGGAGTTGCTCTTGAGAAAATGCCTCCATGAGTTCCAGCTATGAAGGGATTTTTTTTAATTAGTAATGAAAGGGAATGATCTACCCATTGTGGGTGGTGTTATCCCTGGGCTGGTATTCTTGGGTCCTGTGAGACAGCAAGCTGAAAATGCAGGAGAACCAAACCTGTAAGTAGCAATCCTCTGTGACCTTTCTATCAGCTATTCCTTCTTCACCTGTGTGAGTTCCAGTCTTGAATTTCTTTGATGATGAACATCAATGTGGAATTATAGTCTGAGTAAAGTCTTTCTTCCCCAACTTGCTTCTTGCTCATAATGTCTTGTGCAGAAATAGAATTCCTGATTAAGACAAATTGGTATCTGCATAGTGGGGTATTCCTGTGACAACCTGACCATGTTTTGGGGAAGAACATAGATGGACTTTAATACTTTGGGTTAGAAGAACCATTAGGTGTTAAGAGTTTTGTGGGATGTTAGAAAATAATGTTGAGAACATTGGTGGACTGGCTTATAAATTTCAGAGGGAATATTAAAGACTATCAAAGCCATTGATGTTTTGATTGTGAGGATTCTATGGTTTTAGTTAGTTGGAAATGAGCAATCAGCTGTGGTTAGCAATATACCAGAACTACTACTAAAGTGAAACCTCTGCACTACTGGTAAAATTGATGTTGGTTAGCTGGAACTAAGATATTAGTGATGATTAAAAAAAAAGACCAGCATCATTAAAGTGAAATCTTCTGAGAAGTGTTTTCTAAGAACCCAAAGAGATTGTGTAGCAGAGATAGCTATTGTTGTACTTTTTCTAGAACTGGACTTGATAATATATAAGGGCCAGGATATTCATGTTTTGAAGGCATGAAGGGGACAAGAAGAGCAGCTGAGTCTCTGCATTGTGGGAGGCCATGGATAGCCATTGGTGAAGGTGGACAGCCATTGGTGAAGGTGCAGTCTCAGGTACAATTAATGGCTCAGACTGAAGGGGTCATGCAAAGGAGTGGAGGCTTTGCACCTTGAAGAGAGCCTATGAGAGTCTACGGGTGAAGCCTAGTTGCATTGGAAGACAGCAGTGTTTTGGAGATGCCAAAACAATGAGATTACCACTAAGAAGAACAGCAGCAGTGGAGTACAGGTGTGTGCTACAAAGGAGAGAATGGAGAAGTTATCCAAGCACTTGGAGGAGCCCAGAAGATCATGGTGAATCTCAGATACAGGGCAGTTAATTTGGTTTGCTTTTGATTGTGACTATGCCCTAATAGTTTCCTCCTTTTGAAAGAAAAACTTATTTTAACATGGAGTCCAGACTTAAGATATTTTCAATTGTAAAAAAGACTTTGAATTTTAAAAGAGAATAGATATTTTAAAGGGATAGAAATTTGAATATGTAAGATTTTTAAAGAATATAAAACACTTAAAGTTATTTAGTTATTGGGATGAATAAGAAAGTAAGGATTGAGGCTTGATAGTGATGTGTTTGTGTGTCAAGTTGTACTGGCTTATATTGTGTGTCAACTTCACCCAAGCTGGAGTTATCATAGGGAAAACAGCCTCCCTTGAAGAAATACCTTCATGAAATACACTCTAAGGCATTTTCTCAATTAGTGAGTATCTTAGCTTGGATTTATTGCTACGAACAGACAACATCACCAATGCAACTCTTATAAAAATTGGGGGTGCCTTATAGGTTCAGAGAATCCGTCCATTATCATCAAGGCAAGAACAAGGCAGCATCCAGGCAGACATGGTGCACAAGAAGCTGAGAGTTCTATATCTTCTTCTGAAGGCTGCTAGCAGAATATTGGCTTCTAGGCTAGAGGATGTTGGTAAAGTCCATGCCCACACTGACACTCATACTCCAACAGGGCCATAACTTCTAATAGTAGCACCTGCTGGGCTAAGCATATACAAATGTTCATATTCTATTTCCTGTCCCCTCTAGGCTTGTACAAAATGAGTCTATGGGGACCATACCTAAACCTAGTATAACGCAAAATACACTTATTACAACTTCTGAAGTCCCCATAGTCTATAGCATTCTTATCAATGTTAAAAGTTCAAAGTTCAGTTTCCAATAAGATTCATCCAAAAATGCAACTGTAATCCCCAAGGAAAGACAGACAACCAGCTGGACAAACTCCAAACTCTTCACTCTATGGCTAATGTCAAAGCAGTCTTCAAGTATCCAACTCCTTTTTCATATTGTTAACAGCAACAAACTTCTTTCTTCTGGAATGTTTTACTCCCTCTGAGTAGCTTTCCTCAGTAGATAGCCCACGGCTTTAGCATCTCAAATGTTTTGGAGCCTCCAAGGCAACTTCAAGTTACAGTTTCTTGTTCAAGTGTTGGGTATCCACACATGATCTTTTGGGCTCCTTCAAAGGTCTAGCATCACTTCTCTAGTTCTGTCCTTTGTAGCACTCTAAGCTCAAGTTGATTCTCTCCATTGCAGATGCTGTCCTTGGTGATCATCACATGGTATTGTCATCTCCAATATACTGGGGTCTTCTACTGCAACTAGGCTTCACCAACAGCCTCTCATGATCTCTCTTCATGGTACCTAGCCTCATATATTTTACTTGACTCCTTCAATCCTGGGCTATCAACTGCAACTGCAGCTACACATTCACCAGTTTCCTCCCGTGGCCTCTCACAGTGCCAAGTCTTAGCTATTTTTCATGACCTCTTCATCCCTTCAAAACTAGTACTACCTGGGTGACTCTGACATATTACAAAATATAGCTACAGCAGGAGGTACAACCTTGACTATTTCTGGAACACAACTTCTTTTTGCTCTCAGAAAGCACTTCTTCAGTGATGCTGGTTTCTTTTTTATCATCACTAATTTCTTTAGATAACCAGTATCGATTGTCCCAGTAGTCCCTTCTATGCTGGGATCTAAAGCCAGAGCCACATGGCCAAAGCTGCTGAGTTCTACTGTTTGCTGGGATTAGAACATGCCTCCCCCAACCCTTGTTCTATTACATCAATGCCAGCTTTCTGTTTTTCCAGTTCCTTTACTGACTATGCTTGGATATCCTGGAACTTGCTCAGTAGACTGACTTTGACCTCAGACTGTCTCCTAAGCACTGGAATTGAAGATGTCATCTACCAAGCCAGGATTTAAGTTTTTCTTCACTGAGAACTTGCTCTATCTCAGGATGGCCTTGAACTTAGTGAACTGTTTGGCTTTATATCCTGGGATTAATGACTTGTTTTACCATGCTTGGTCCTAAACTTAGCTGGGTTGCAATCTTTCCCCAAGGTCACTACGCCCTTAATTCAGTTTAATATCCTTGGACACAGGGTTCAGTTCCATTTCACTTCCTCATGCCTCTTTAATACCACATGTTTTACAGTTTTTTTTTCTAAGCTTACTATGTTTGTTCATAATTCTCTTCATAAAACTTATCCAGAGAACAAAGTCTCTGCTGGGATTTTTTGAGCTTTCTTTTTGTCAATGTAATTAATATAAATCAGCTAGTCTCTCATATAAGGGAAAAAACAGCTACACCATTCACCAAAATATCACAACAGTTTCTAGGCCACATATTGAAATTCTTCTCCTCTGAAAACTCTTGGGTCAGGTCTGAACAGTTGAAATAGTTCTCAGCAACAAAGTCTTCCATATTCTTATTAGAATGGCCCATTAATTCCATTTAAAGCATCCCACTGCTTTCCAAATACAACATCCCAAAATATACATTCTTCCAATCATAACCATGGTCAGGCGTAGCACAGCAATACCCCACTCCTGGTACTAATTTCCGTCTTAGTTTGAGTTTTCTTGTTGTGAACAGATACCATGACCAAGGCAATTCTTATAAGAGCAACATTTAATTGTGGTTGGCATATAGGTTCAGAGATTCAGTCCATTATCATTAAGGCAGAAACAAGGCAGCATCCAGGCAGGCAGGGTACAGGAGAAGCTGAGAGTTCTATATCTTCATCTGAAGGCTGAATACTAGAAGAATACTGGCCTCCAGGGTAGAGGAGTGTGTTAAAACCCATGGCCACAGTGACACACCTATTCCAACAGGGCAATATCTTCAATTATTGCCATTCTCTCGGCCAAGCATACACAAATCACCACAGTTATCGAGTGGGGGAGGGCCTGGCCAATTGTGGGTGGTGCCATCTCTGGGCTGGTAGTCTTTTTTTTTTCCCTCTCCCTCTCCCTCTTCCTCTCTCCCTTTTTTCTTTTTATGTTTCCCTAGTTCTCCGTCTCTGACTCTCTAACTCTGTCTCTGACTATCTAGCTCTGACTCTCTTTACCTCTGCATCTTTAACTCTCTGATTCTGTCTCTCTGACTCTCTTTCTGTCTTTCCAACTCACTAACTCTGTCTCTCTCTTTTCTCTCTAACTCTGTTCCTCTCACTTTCACTCTGTCTCTGTCTTTCTCTCTAACTCCTTCTTTCTCTCTCTAGCTCTCTCCCCTGACTTTGCTGGTCTTCATTGGAGGCTCAGCTTGTGAACACTGGCATGGGTAGCAGAGATTCCTTGCTACATGTGTACAGGGTCCCTGAATAGCTCGGAGAGACAGCTCACCAGTGTTTCATGGGAGATGGTTGTTCTTTTGGGCTGGTAGTCTTAACAAGCCAAGCAAGACAAGGAAAGCAAGGCAGTTAGTAATATTCCTCCATGGCCTCTGCATGAGTTGGGTTCCAATCCTGATTTCCTTTGGTGATGTACAGCAATATAGAAGTGCAAGGCAAATAAATCTTCTCCTCCCCAACTTGCTTCTTGCTCATGATGTTTTGTTCAGGAATCAAAACCATAAGTAAAAGAGGTATCTTCTGTGAGCTTCTATGCCTGAGATTCTCTCTTCTCATTCCTGGGTTTTCCATCTCCAGGTTTGTCTCCAGTTTTGATTTTTTTTTATCGTTTCTATTTTCATTTTGTTGCCAACTTATGCAAATGGTAATTTAATATACCCTGTCTCTACTTTAGTCAAACTGGCTCTTTTTCTTGTTTCTTACAGCCCAAGCTGGTTTCAAGTCATTAAGTAGTCAAGGGTGACCTTAAACTTCTGATTCCACAGCATATACATGTTGAGATCTAAACCATAGCTATGCAACACCTTGCCTAGTTTATATTCTCCCAACTATTTATTAGTGGCCTTGTATATGGGAAGCAAACCATCAACTACCTGAGCTACATCCACCAACTAATATATGACACTTTTAATATTCCTTCATGTTTGGCTTTTTCCTACACTACTAATTGAAATTTCCTTACTGAATTTAAAATCTACCCACATCTCTTTAGTGCTGTTCTCTCTTCATTTCCTCTCCCCTTGGTATTTACCAACCTTTATAACTCTTTCCATTTCTCTGTTGTTCCCCAGCATTTCAACTCTGTTCATTTCTCCAAGGCTTTACAATGAAGTTTGCAGACAGTTATAAAGAAAGTACATTCCTTCTTCTCCTTGCATACCCCTGTTCCATGAAGGTATATTTTCCTTAGAAAGCCTATTCTTCTTTCCATTTCTTTCATTCTCTCTCTCTCTCTCTCTCTCTCTCTCTCTCTCTCTCTCTCTCTCTCACCATTTTTCTTGGAAAAGCATGATCACTCTTTCTTTAGCACAGGGCTTCCTGTAATAGTATTTTCCTATTTATTTTGTTTTCAATACTATTCCAGAGTTTGGAATAGGGTTGAGTCAACATACAGCTTTTCTCAGGGCATTAATGCAATTATTTTTATATCTTTAGTTTCCTAGAAGCTGTTGACTTTTCCTTGCCCCTCTACCTAGAATCTCAGACAGCCTTTTACAGAGAACATTGTGACCTTAAAACATGAAGAGATGAGTTGGTTTGAACAATGCTGACATACTTTTCCCTTTAAGATTGTGAAGCTAAATGTGGAATGATACTGAAAATAAAGTCAGTGCTGTGTGGTTGTTTATACTGACTGTTTTTCATATTTCCATATGAAAAAATGGCCCTTATTTGTTTGATTTTTTATTGTTTTTCAGGGCAATGTCACCTTTTCCTGCTCAGAACCACAAATTGTGCCTATCACATTTGTCAACTCCAGGAGCAGTTATTTGTTCCTGCCTGGAACACCCCAAATTGATGGTCTGTCAGTGAGCTTTCAGTTTCGAACATGGAATGAGGATGGTTTGCTTCTGTCCACAGAGCTTTCTGAAGGCTCAGGGACCTTGCTGCTCATCCTGGAGAGTGGGACTCTGAGACTCTTGATTAAGAAAGTGACAGGACATGGAACTGAAAGTCTCACAGGTACGGTATTTGTTGTTTTCTTCTATAAGTGTCCTTTCCCTCTCCTTCCTTTCTTCTTCACATTCCCAATCTTCTCATCATCCTCTTCTCCCCCTTTCTTCTTGCTTCACTCCCCTATTCTTTTCTCGTTTCCTTTGTATATAAAGGTTACTTGACCAACCAAGGTCAAGTTTCTGCCTAAAATATATCGAACCATACACAGGGATAAAGGATTATACAGTGTTGGAAAATATACTGTAAATGTCAAGAAGATTGCCTTCCTTCATACGCATTAATTAACAAACAGAAGGTCCTAAGTTTGAATTAACATGAATCCTTCAACATGTCACTCAACTGCTTCACTGTAGTATAACTGAAAAGTGGGAGTTACCTTTCACATACAGAAATATTCCATACACTCTGTGATATCTGTAGAGTAGCCTGCTTGGTCCTGCATATGGATCACTTATACTATGTAATCGTTACAATGGTCACTCCAGGGAAAGTCTATTGTTTTCAAATTTTACATATTACAGAAATGTCTCCAGAACCACAAGTTCCATAATGACAGAACTGCAATTTCAATTACAATTTGTGTGGATTTCCTGTCATATTTCTATAATATCATGGGATTATATTTTACAGTCTCCATGTTCTATATCATATTAATTGGTGAACTTTAACAATTGTATTTCTTAATTGTACATTGAACTACCTGAGGACCCAGAAATCCCTCTCTTGGGCATACACCCAAAAGATGCCCCAACATATAACAAAGACACATGCTCCTCTATGTTCATAGCAGCCTTATTTATAATAGCCAGAAGCTGGAAAGAACCCAGATGCCCTTAGACAGAGGAATGGATACAGAAAATGTGGTACATCTACACAATAGAATATTACTCAGCTATCAAAAACAATGACTTTATGAAATTCATAGGCAAGTGAATGGAACTGGAAAATATCATGCTGAGTGAGGCAACCCAATCACAGAAAAACACACATGATATGCACTCATTGATAAGTGGATGTTAGCCCAAATGCTTGAATTACCCTAGATACACAGAACACATGAAACTCAAGAGGGATTACCAAAATGCGAGTGCTTCACTCCTTCTTTAAAAGGGGAACAAGAATACCCTTGGCAGGATAGGGAGGCAAAGTTTAAAACAGAGGCAGAAGGAACACCCATTCAGAGCCTGCCCCACATGTGGCCCTTACATATACAGCCACCCAATTAGATAAGATGGATGAAACAAAGAAGTGTAGACTGACAGGAACCAGATGTAGATCTCTCCTGAGAGACACAGCCAGGATACAGCAAATACAAAGGCGAATGCCAGAAGCAAACCACTGTACTGAGAACAGGACCCTCATTGAAGGAATCAGAGAAAGGACTGGAAGAGAGTGAAGGGGTTCGAGATCCCATATGAACAACAATGCCAAGCAACTAGAGCTTCCAGGGACTAAGCCACTACCCAAAGACTCTACATGGACTGACCCTGGGCTCCAACCTCATAGGTAGCAATGAATAGCCTAATAAGAGCACCGGCGGAAGGGGAAACCCTTGGTCTTGCCAAGACTGAACCCCCAGTAAACGTGATTGTTGGGGGGAGGGCGGTAATGAGGAAAGAATGGGGAGGGGAACAACCATATAGAAAGGGGGGGAGGGGTTACAGGAATGTTAGCCTGGAAACCGGGAAAGGGAATAACAATCGAAATAAGAAATACTCAAGTTAATAAAGATAAAAAAAATTGTATTTCTTAAGCACATTTTAAAGATACTAGGTAAAAACTGATATATGATGCTTATAGATAAGATGAAGCCTTTCAAAATATACCTAAGTTGGATGAAGTATGAGAAACCATCTCTTGTGTGTGTGTGTGTGTGTGTGTGTGTGTTTGTGTGTCCATATGTGGTACACTTTGTGTCCATATGTGTCCATATTTTCTACATGTCATCTGTGTGAAAATGTGCACACTGAATCCAGAAGACGAGTTACAGGTAGTTGTAAGCTACACAACATTCATGGTAGGATCCAAATTGGCTTCATCTGAAAAGAGAGCAATTGCTTTAAGTTACTATGTTATCTCAGGAGCTTCCAAACTGAATTTCTTAAACATGGAAGGGTAGAACATTGTCCATCTCTCTCCATTGGCTCCGTTATCTATCTTAAGGATATTTCTAGGCCATCAAGAGGCAATATTTTCTTAAATAGTACGTACTAAATGTGGTTGGGTCATTTTTCTAAGCTGGGGCTGAGGCATGTGAATCTGCCAACAATCCCTGTGAGAAATCCAAAGATGAAATAATTCAATTCTATCTTCTGTTGCAGTGCTGTGGACTGTCATCCAGCATTGCATTTATACAGTGCATTGGTTTCTATTAGAAGCTATTCTTCTCCTATTGTTACATCAATTTTATTACTCAAATGAACTAGGTAAATTAAGTTAAATATTAAAGAATATGATGTAATGGCCACAGTCTGTTTATGCATAGAGAAATGCTCAAGTGCATGTATATGGTGAGACAGGGTACCTGGAGGTTATTTTATGCCTTACAGTAACACTCTTCAAGATACTGTCTTGACAAAGTGTTTCTCACTGCCAGTTCAGTGAAGAATTTATTTCAGCTCACAGCTTGAGGTACATTGTCAGGTGGCAGGAGCTTGAGGTAGATGGTTGGGAATGTGGCATCTGCAGTACAGAAAATGAGAGAGATGAATACTTAGCTCATTTTCTCCTTTTTATTGAGTGCAGGGCTTCAGGCAGTGGAATACTGCTACCCACACTGAAAATGGGTCTTCCCACCTCAATTAACTTAGTGCTGAAACTCTCAAAGTCATGCTCTGAGTTGATCCTAAATCCTCTAATATTTTAAGTCTTTAATAATTGTGACAATATCCAAAATAGAAGCCATAGGCTTTTTGTGACCTAATCTTGGTTATGGCATCCTACCACTTCTACCACATTCTCTTCATTGGATGTCAAGAAATAAGACCACCTGTCTTAATTAGGGTTTTACTGCTATGAAAAGACACCATGGCCAAGATAGATCTTTTAAAGACAACATTTAACTGGGACTGGCTTACAGTTTCAGAATTTCAGTCTATTATCAACAAGGTGAGAGCATGCAGCATCCAGGCAGATTGCGGAAGGAGGATCTGAGAGTTCTACATCTTCATTCAAAGACAGACAGGAGAAGACTGACTTCCTGGGAGCTAGGAAGAAAGTCTTAAAGCCATAGAGACATACTTACTCCAACAAGGCTACAACTACTCCAACAAGGATACATCTCCAACTAGTGTCACTTCCTAGGAGAAGCATACTCATGCCACTACACCAATTCATGGTTATGTGTATTAATTTGACAAGTATACCTCAATAAAGAGGGATAAGTCACTGGAAATCAACTAAGAGTCTACCATAGGAAAAACAAAGAAAATATTTTCCAAGCTTTAGAGACAAGTTAATCAGGAATGTGTTTGTATCAACAGCACAAGGATGTTAATTTAAACCCAAGACATGATTTAAAAAAAATGTCCATGATGGCATACACGTCTGACCTAGGGTGGGTAGAGAAAGAAGAATCCTTGGGTCTTGCTGGTCAGATAGCCCAGTGTAATCAGTAAGCTCCAGGCAAGTAAGAGACCTTGTCTCAGAGAAGGCAGATTATGTTCTTTAGGGTAAAACCTAATGCTGTCTTCTGGTTTCCACGTGTTTGCTCTTATGTGAGTGTTCTTCTGTACTGCACACCAAAACACATAAACAACCATAAAATTTCTTTATAAAGCTATGACAATCATCAATGAGAGAGAAAAAAATGCCTGAAACATCTAGCATAGTGTTGAGAGGTTGACTTATAAATGCCTGCTTCCTCCATACTGTGTCAGGACCTCTCGATTGAAGAGTCACATTAACAGGGTTGTAAAAGCTTTGAGCAGATATGTGCAGACAGAAGAGGATTCTAATATTTTCTAGATTCCTGCAAACAGAGTTGAATTAATCACTTTGAGTGATAATATTTTTCATGTCCATAGTTATAAAACTTTATCTATGATGCTTGTTATTTGGAGAACATAAATATGACTTGTCCCTGTGCTTTTTCTACTAATTAGTAAATGTTTGAGCCCAAAGATTTGTAGGCCTTGAATCACAAATACAGTTTTACTATGCTGCAGACCCTATTGGTCCTTTGCTCTGAAAGAACCCAGGAGCTGCTTCTATTTTTAAGAAAATGCCAGTCCATTAACCCACATTATTTATTGATAGAGAGGCTGGTAAGAGCTGCCAGGTGACCCAGTTATAAGGGAGAAAAATCATTATATCATTTCAGATATGTCTCTCAAGTTCTGGATCAAGTGGAGGGACATTAAATGAGCAGCTAAAATGGTAAGAGAGATGGCTCAGAGGTTAAGAGTACAGGCTGTTCTTCCAGAGGTCTTGAGTTTCAATCCTAGCAACCACATGGTGGCTCACAAGCATCTGTAATGAGATCCGATGCCCTCTTCTGGTGTGTCTGAAGACAGCTACAATGTACTTAGAATAAATAAATAAATCTTTAAAAAAAGAAGAAGAAGAAGGAGAAGAAGAAGAAGAAGAAGAAGAAGGAGAAGAAGAAGAAGAAGAAGAAGAAGAAGAAGAAGAAGAAGAAGAAGAAGAAGAAGAAGAAGAAGAAGAAGAAGAAGAAGAAGAAGAAGAAGAAGTTTAGCCTATAATACGTTTCCCCAAGAGGATTTTTCTATACTTCAGGAAATTTGAATCTGTTAATTTGTCTTTCAAATAGACTAAAATCTTTTTCCTCTAAATATTCTACAAAGAAAGCAACCTTCTAAAAAAGCCAAAATGAGCACTATAGAATGTTGTGGCTTTAATGTATGAACAAACTTATTTTGAAAATAATTGAGATCTTATTGAATTTATGAGGGGAAAAGAAATACATATACAATTGGCAATTGTCTTAGAATCCTCTGTGTGTGTGTGTGTGTGTGTGTGTGTGTGTGTGTGTGTGTGTGTGTGTGTTAGTTTGGGTGCCCATTGCTGAGAAGAGTCACCATGACAAAGTCAATTCTAAGGGATAGGATTTACTTGTGTCTGGCTTAAAGGTTCAGGGGCAAGAGAGGAAGCATGGAAGCATCCAGGCAGGCATGGTACTAGAGAAGGAGCCAAGAGTCCTATATCTTGATTTGAAGGCAATCACTAGAAGACTGTCTTTCAGAAAACTAGGAGAGTCTCATCTACACTAGTTGGAACTTTGAGGTTAACCTCCACAGTGATGTGCTTCTTACAACTAGGCTACCCCTCTAATAGTGCCACTTCCCATGGCCCAAGCAAATTCAAATTCCACTGAGCTTGTGTGTGTGTGTGTGAGTGTGTGTGTGTGTGTGTGTGTGTGTGTGTGTGTGTGTTGTGCATGTACATATCTATATATTCCCAGGTCACATGTGCCTTTACCTAGGCATGGGAATAAAAGTGGGATGTAGGGATGTAGTGCTTTATCATTCTGCTTTATTCTTCTAAGATATCATCTCTCACTCTACCTAGAACTAAGGAGGCAGCCACCAAGGTCCAGGAATCTCCTGTCTCCACCTTTCAGGTAGTCAAGGTTACAGACCCCCATGTGGCCATATAAGGCTTTTGATGTACTCCACATTCTTTATCAGGTCCTTATGCTTGCAGACTTCGGATCTAATGAGCCATCTCTTCAAAACATTTTAAAGGCTAACAGGCCTCTCATTGATATGTGGTGTTTCTTAAAAACCTGAGTGTGACCCTCTTTTTGATTGCTCAGATTTCAGAGCACTACCTGTGAACAGTTCAGTGTTTCTCATATCTCTGTCTGAGAGGGAAATTGATTCTTGGGGAAAGGATAACATATTTGTTCTTTTCAACTTTTTATATAAGGACCCTGCAGATCCAAGGTGTTTGGGACCTTATACAGTGAAAGTGACAGAAGTGTTTGCAAAGAAAATACACTTCTCACTTAGAAAGAATCTGAATTCCATTGCTCTGAATGATGGCATTTGATAAAGATCAATAGTGCAATAATATGAGTGGTTTGTATTTTTTCTTTGACTCTTTTATTGAAGTTCTCATAGATGTGATTATAAAGAAAGAAAAAAAAGATCCCCATATCTCTATCAAAGTGTTAAGACTGGATTCATTAATTATTATACAGGCCCTGATTTTAGGTGGACTTATCACAATAATTAATACTAAACAAATCCCATCAAATTTCATGATAGGATCATGTTAAGAATTGCACACCCAGAAGAAAAGTAAAAATGATTAAGATGGTGAGCTAAAGAAACCAAGACGCCCTTGCCCCTAAAGCTTTTCATAGAGATGATGATATGAAATTTTGGGGTGATTTCTAGCAAAGTATGATAGAGTTTTGGCCTAATTTTCTAGAACTCCTTGTACAAAGTGCTTTAAAGAGGATTAGTGATTCCAGACTATATTCTCTCTGATTCACAGTTTCCTGCCTGTTAGTGTGCTAAAATACACAATAAAAGCAATGAAGGGAGGAATGCTTACATTACCTCATAAGTTCAGAGTACAAGTCTCTCATGGTGGAAATGGGATGGCATCAGAGGCTTGACAGAGATAGTCCCATGGCATCCCCTGTTAGAGTACAGAGTAATGGGTACTGTTTGAGGTTAGTTCACTTTTTCTTTTATACAGTTTAAAGCCTAAGCTAAGGAATGATATCATCCTCAGTGTGAGGATCTTCCTATCTAATCAAGGAAAATTAACTCCTCATAGGCATACACAGAGCCTTACTTTACCAAAAAAATCCCTCACAGATTGGCCTGGAAATTTACCTTTTAGGTGATTTCATATCCCATCAAGATAACAATTATTACCATGGAATTGTTCTTTGTGAAAGAGGACAGTGAAATCAACCCGAATAAGGACACAGAGACATTTAGACTTGAATTTGGTTTTACTGTCAGTTCCTTAAATAACATCTATAAAGAAGTTCCTAATGGATGTGAATGCTCTGTTGTTCAACTCTTTAGGGAATAACAAGAAACTTGCTGCTTAAGTTCTAACATTGTGTCTTTTGTTCCCAAATATTTTTCTCAGTGGGCTCATTCTGGAGCTAGGTGGACTTCACACAAGATGGCAGGAGAGTCTAATTTTTTGTTTGTTGATTTTTTTGGTTTGTTATTTTATGGACATCTGGTCTATTTTAACTGAGTTTGCTTAAGCATCATAATGTATATGTGTTGATATATCATTATACATTTGTGAGAATTTTGTATATAACAATGTTATGCATCATGTATCTGATGAACACATGTGGACTTCATAGGTAGACATTAAATGCCTTCTACTGTCATTTACCTTAGTTCTGTTTATATTTTTACTTTTTGTTTGTTTTTTTGGGAGTTTGGTTTTGTTTCATTGTGTTTGTGAGGATTTCTAATTTAATGTGAAGCTCCCAGGGTTAGCTACACTATCCAGTGAACTCCAGGACCCTGTTCTATCGATCCCTCAGTAATGGTATTATAGGCTTAGGCTGCCAAGCTCATATTTTGTCTTTTCAGATTCTATACTCAAGTCTATGTGTCCACAGCAGGCACTTTGCCCACTGATACATCAAAACTTATTTTTTTATTTCTTTTTCTTCTTTTCTTGTTGTCCACGCTCTCCTTATCTCCTCTACTCTTTCCTCTAGTCTTCTTTCTTCCTTATCTTCCGTTCTTCCCTTTTCCTCCCTCCTCTTATCCATTACTCCATACTTCCTCTTTTTTTCTGTCTCTCTTCCTCTCTACCTTCCACTTCCCTCTCCATTCTTCATCCCTCCCTCCATCTCTCCTTTCTTTGTTTTGTTTCTTTCATTTTGTTTTTTAAGATTTCTTTCAAGACCTTGCTATATAGCCCAGCTATACTTGACTTATACTTTTTTTTTTATTTTGGCCTCATTTCTTTGAGTGCTGGAGTTATAGGGATAATTGGCCATGCTAATCTAACATACTATCATTTTTATTCTTATGTGTGTGATTCTGTGATTATGGTCTTTGTGTGATCATGTGTGAGGCTGTCAAGTATATGTGTACTCTGGTGCATGGTAGCAGTTAGATGACTATCAGGTTTTAGTCCTCAAGCTGCCGTTTTTGATACAGCATGCAAGTCTAGCTAGCCCACGAGCTTCAAGGAATTTTCTTATTCCCTCCACCAATTTTGTTTCTAGAGTGTTAGGGTTACTGACAGCACGACCATATCTGATTTATGAGGCCTCTGGAGATCTGAAATTAGAACCTCATACATAGTTGGGATTTTATGCATTAGGCCCATATTCTATTTTTAAGGATACTTTTAAAAGTCTCAAAGAGATGCTTAGGATGAAGTCTGATATTGTAAAAGTCTTTAAGAATAAAAGGAAAACAGAATATTTAATGAAAGTAAAGAAGGTTCTTGCTTCATTTCATAAACAAAATTTTGAATGTCATATAAACTATTAAGTAATATGAGAAGAAAAATAGCTCTTCTCTCCCCTTCTAAGTTATGGGTAATTCTTGTGACTTTTACTTTTTATCCTCAGGTAATTTTTTTATTTTGTTCTTAATTGAATATTTTATTTATTTACATTTCAAATGTTATCCCCTTTCTTGGTTTCCCTTCCAGAATCCACCTATCCCATCATCCCTCCCTCTGCCTCTATGAGGGTGCTGCCCCATCCACTCATCCACTCCCAGCTCCTGACCCTGGCTTTCCCCTACACTGGGGTATCCATCCTTCCCAGAACCAAGGGCTTCTCCTCCCACTGATGTCCTAGAAGACCAACTTCTACTACATATGGCGCTGGAGCCATGAATCTCTCCATGTTTACTCTTTGGTTGGTGGTTTAGTCTCTGGGTGCTCTGGGGATTCAGGTTGGTTGATATTACTGTTTTACTTTTCTTAGGGCAAAACTCAAGCCTATAATGGAAAAAAAGGTATGAAAAATGAAGTTCAAAAAGGAAAGCATGAAGTTCCAGCTTTTAAAATCACTTTAATTGAGTGCTTTTTCCTCTCCACTGAAGACAGATTTAGAGCTAGAGAGCAAGCTTTTTGTCCAGGGGATTATTGAACAGAGCTCTGCTTGGCTGCAAAGCCAGGGAATTTCATTCTGGAGGCCCCTCTGTCCTCTATAACAAAAAGGAAAGTATGTTCTGGATTTACAGATACTTTAGATAATCTTACCTACAAGAACTCAAAGAGAAAAGTAGGTCAGCCTTGTCCTTTGGTATTTTTAAGGTCAGCAAATCAAACATTTTCTTTTGAAGATGGGCCAATTTGATTTGATACAAAGTATCAGGAGCCAAATCACTTAAATACAAAACCCCTCATCTAAACAAAGTTGTATCAATTTCAAAGATTGATTATAGCTGTGTCAAAATTTTATATATATATATATATATATATATATATATATATATACATATATATTTAACTATATTGCATATCAGATATTTTTCCCTCAATTTCTTATTTTATATAATTTGTATACAATACATCATACACATTTTTAAGATGAACATGTTTGCGTCAGATTTGTTCAGCACATATTCACATTTGACATTCTTATCTCAGGGATCCTTAGAGGCTCTTTCCAAATCAGTTTCTAACTCAAGACCCAGGATCATCACTTTTTGCTTTCTGCAACTACAGATTATTTTTGTGGTTTTTACAATTTCAGGTACGCAGGAGTCATACTCTATATTTTGAGAATCATTTGCACTTTACAGAAATAACCCATAGTGGGTTGCGTTGCTGAGGTGGCGCTGGGTAGGACGGCAGAACTTGTTTATCAGTTATCTTTTGAGGAACTCTAGCTGTTTCCATTGTTTGGTCATTATGAGTACTCAATGAATAAAGCATTCAATTTGAAAGACTTCTTTCTTTGTAAAAACATACTTTCTTTCTATTATATAATTACCTTTGAGCATAATTTTTGAGTCATATGGAAAATATACATATATGTGTGTGTATATATATATATACACACACACACACACACACATATATATATATATATATATATATATATATATATATATATATATATATATATTTCCATCTTTATTAAATTGGGTCTTTCTTCTTTACATTTCAAAAGTTATTTCCTTTCCCGGTTTCCATGCTAACATCCCCCTACCCCCTACCCCTCCCTTTCTATATGGATGTTCCCCTCCCAATCCTCCCCCTTTTACCGCCCTCCCCACAAGAATCCCGTTCACTGGAGGTTCAGTCTTGGCAGGACCAAGGGCTTCCCCTTCCACTGGTACCCTTTCTAGGTAATTTATTGCTACCTATGCATTTGGAGCCCAGGGTCAGTCCGTGTGTAGTCTTTGGGTAGTGGCTTTGTCCCTGGAAGCTCTGGTTAGTTGGCATTGTTGTTCATATGGGGTCTCAAGCCCCTTCAGCTCTTTAAGTCCTTTTTCTGGTTCCTTCAACGGGGGTCCCGTTCTCAGTTCAATGGTTTGCTGCTGGCATTCGCCTATGTATTTGTCGAATTCTGGCTGTGTCTCTCAGGAGACATCTTTTCATTACAAATTGAACCAGTAAAAAAAATAGTGTTATGAAGTATTGATGAAATAATTTTATGATTGGGGTTTACCAAAAATGAGAAACTTTATTAAATGGCTACAGCAAAGAGAACCACTGATCTAGAGGGAACAGACAGTATATCTTGATTTTAAAAAGAAATGTGTGCATTATTTTTCAAAGATTTTATATTCAAAATATTAAATATATTATAAATATAATATTTCATTTTCCATAGATAGTGTCTGAAGAACCTAATTCTAAAGTAATTAGGCATGCAGCCAACATGTGACATGCCAATACTTTATGCCGCCATTGTTTATAATAGTGAAGTTTCAAAATGATTAGTATTTCTAATAGCACTGAATTAGTTAGATTACATATGGTACTCTTAGAAGTTAAATTATATTTTTTGAAAAAAAAATAAAAATGGTACTAGTATCTCAGAGAGTGAAATGCCCAAGTTTCCCAAGATACTTACTAAAATGCAGGCTAGCGAGTTGTCTCAGCATCCATGACCACTTGCTACCCTTCTAGAGCATTTGAGTTCAGTTCCCAGCACTCCTCAGCAATTTTATATAAATGTCTATAGTATCTATGGTCTGATCCATGCAATGGGGTCATATAATTTACAGCCTCTGGTCTTAATTAACAATTTGTCTGTGTAAGCCTCCTGTACCCACTGGAGTGAAAAGTGACTGTGTACTACAGACTGAGTCATGTTTTTGTGTTTCCCTTGGAATCCATAGAGCCATATCCTGCCTTTGTAACAGAGGTGCTTGTATGTATCAGATGTATTGATGGAGCATTCAAGCAGCTGAAACTCCAGTGTCAAATGTCACCAGCAAACTCTATCCCTGCACTGTATACACGTTACAGGTTCATGCTTTCCTAGTTGTGTAAACCTGGCTCATGATTCAAGGCACCATGGATCTGGAAGTCTTTGGTCAGCATATGGGACAGTGGCCATATGGTGTTGTCATCATTAGTGTCTGACTGAATAACTGAGCTTGAATGTGAGAGTGCTGATTTTCTACTGTAGACTGAAACATCCAATTTTAATTTCTACATACTAAAATTATTTTCAAGCCTGAAACCATTTCTATCCCCTAAGGTGCACTTCATCATGAACAAGTTCTGTGCACTAATTATTCATCCTGTTCTTACATGCATAAAGCTAACTAGCAGAAGATTTTCAGAAAAATATTCATATTTAAATACATGTTTCCTAATTCTATGTGGATGACCAAAAGTAAAATATATGCTACCTTTGATACATATAAGCACCTTTGTTTCAAAATAATATTTTCAAATACACAAGATTCTATTTTCTCATTCTACTCATTACAGTAAAATGTTGGGTTTCAGAAACATGGAATCTTAGTTCTTCCAAGTTCTAACTCTTCAGGATTCCACTCTCAGTGTGAAACAGGTCAATACACAGCACTTTAAAGTATAGTCAAAATACAAATTTCTGTGTGTACATAAAATCACACTAGAATATTGTGTGTGCTTGAAGGTATGAGCATGCCTATATTTGCAGCTGACTTCTAAAACAAGGAGAGTATTTGAACTGTGATTTTACAAAAAGGAATTGAAGGAGCTGATCCTATCTCAGGATGTATTGTTATTCCACCTCTCTGAAAGACTCATTCAACCACATAGTTGCAGCATCCTGTAAGTTAAGAACAACCACTATATCTCTGTTGACAATGTCCTTTGCCTTACAAAAGCTTTTCGACTTCGTAAGGTTCCTTAAACTTAGTTTCTAATTTACTGGTATTCTGTTCAAAAAGTTGTCTATTGTACAAATGCATATAACAGTCAAACACAGAAAAACCTAGATAATGATATTAGAAAGTATCAGATCATAGGATTTTTATATGAAAAGATAAAGGAAGGCTATGGCTTCTACAGGTATACCTGAACAATCTCCTGTGATGTTGTGCATCATCAATAACATTAGATGGTAGTCTATGACTAGAGTAAAATTCTATGGTTGTTGTAAACTCCCATCCTACTTTGACCTATGCCTAGCCTAATCTTTTGTTCCTGGATACTACCCAGACTCTGGATGGTGAATTACATTTTCCTTCTAGGATTGTCCATAGCTTACCTTCAAATATAACTTCATACATTATGGAGATATATTTAAATTAGTATGCAAATGAAAGAAAAACATACCTACAGTTGCTTTTACCTTAAATGTCCCTGAAAAAAAAAAAAAACAAATATTCATTACATCGAATCACCTGACTGAATATTTACCTCATTAGCACAGTCCCCATGGCCAAGAACCAAATCCTAGCTTGTAAAAGTTTCACTAACAGCAGCATACAGTCAGAGGACTAAAATGACCTATGTTGCTTCTGTATGAAGAAACAATTGCTGGTATAATTTTGAGGTATTTTAACAGGTTTCTTTTTCAGCTTTTTCCTCTGCAGTCACCCATGACTAGATTAATTAATATATAGCATTCCTTTATTTGACACAGTTACTCCATATATTTGTTTTGCCCCCTTTCTTACTAAGACAAAAACTATCAGAAATGGTTTAAGGAAAGAAAATAAGATGTAAGGCAGAGGAGAGAGATGACCCTCATGAACCAGCCCTTCCTGTTTCTTTCAGGCAGAAGCTTAAATGATGGCCGATGGCATTCTGTCAGCATCAATGTCAGGAGAAATCGTGTTACTCTCACTGTGGATAATGATGCTGTTTCCCTAGCTCCAGAAACCTCTGGGCTACAGATTTATTCTGGAAATAGTTACTACTTTGGAGGTAAGTTCCCTGCCTTTGAGATTTCAAATAATGGGACAAGGAACCTAGTCCACCCATGCGTTGTAAACTAGAACACCCTCCCCATAGCTGTGCATGCACACCTGCAGAAGAATTCAAGCACCAAACTAAGGGAAAGCAAAACCTCAGACAACCTTGTAAATATAAATTATCTATGGCAGAAAGAACTAAGGCTACTACAGTTAGGTTACATAACTTAGCAAAAGTGATTTATGTAGCTATTCCAAGCTCCTTGGTGTCACGTTGGAAAGAGGACATTCAGCAAAAAACTTAAAGCAAAGGAGCTGAAAGTCTGCAAATACCCACAAGAAGTAAAACTCAAGTGGGAGGCACCAACACCGAGCTTGACTATTTAGGTCATCAACACTCATGGAGTGTAGAGCAAAGTGGGGAGGAGCTAGAGGCTCTGAGGTATGAGGGGAGAAGCCTTTGACATGTCTGAGTCATAGTTCGTTATAAGGTTTGCTGAACCCTTGCAACACTTCAAATAACACAAACAAAATCAAACTTGGGTGGAAAAGACGTATGTGGTATTTTATCAATTTTATAAAGACACCCATGTTGAGTATTTTAAAAGTATCTTTTATTAAAAGAGAAGGTGTCTAATTCTGAAACCAGTGATCCTTCTTATAGAAGCCACATCTAACTGAGACTTAGTCCATGTGGCTCTCTAAACTAGAGTTCCTATGATACAGTTCCTGGATTCCTTTTCTAGAACAAGCTCACATTCACAATTGCTGGGTGATATAGACAAGAGCAGAATGCATGATTGTGGAAGTTTAGTGATGAAAGTCTTATTCAGCATGTAGAAGGCACTAGTCTTTGTGCACAGCACCACATGTACAAACAACAGCAAGCACACTGGATTGTCTGCTCATGTTTCTACTATCAATATAAAGAGTGATACAACCTGGTTCAGATCTTATAAATGTGAGCATGACCTAAACATTGCACAGGGTAACAGTTCCTTCTCATGATGTAATTGAAGATAAACATTGCACAATAACATTCACTGAAGAGATAACAAAACCACTTTTCTCTCAATCTGTGGACAAGAATTCTATCCTTGGTGCCTGTAGTGAAGAAAAGCATGTGCTCCACAATTCTGACTTCCATACATGCATAATGGCACATGCATGCCTGCAGTCTGTCTTGGTCATACATAATAATAAAGATAATAGGTGAGAGAGAGACCCAACCGCCTGGTCAGGTGGGCACTCCTGAGGCTGCAGAGCGGAAGAGACCACCAACACTGCTCACCCCTGCCCACATCCCTGGCCCAAGAGGAAACTGTATAAGGCCTCTGGGCTCCCGTGGGGGAGGGCCCAGGAGCAGCAGGACCCCTGCCTGAGACACCGCCAGAACCTGAAGGAAACAGACCGGATAAACAGTTCTCTGCACCCAAATACCGTGGGAGGGAGAGCTAAACCTTCAGAGAGGCAGACAAGCCTGGGAAACCAGAAGAGACTGCTCTCTGCACACACATCTCAGACGCCAGAGGAAAAAGCCAAAGACCATCTGGAACCCTGGTGCACTGAAGCTCCCGGAAGGGGCGGCACAGGTCTTCCTGGTTGCTGCGGCTGCAGAGAGCCAGTGGGCAGCACCCCACGAGCGAACTTGAGCCTCGGGACCACAGGTAAGACCAAATGTTCTGCTGCAAGAAAGTTGCCTGGTGAACTCAAGACACAGGCCCACAGGAACAGCTGAAGACCTGTAGAGAGGAAAAACTACACGCCCGAAAGCAGAACACTCTGTCCCCATAACTGACTGAAAGAGAGGAAAACAGGTCTACAGCACTCCTGACACACAGGCTTATAGGACAGTCTAGCCACTGTCAGAAATAGCAGAACAAAGTAACACTAGAGATAATCTGATGGTGAGAGGCAAGCACAGGAAGCCAAGCAACAGAAACCAAGATTACATGGCACCATCGGAGCCCAATTCTCCCATCAAAACAAACATGGAATATCCAAACACACCAGAAAAGCAAGATCTAGTTTCAAAATCATTTTGATCATGATGCTGGGGACTTCAGGAAAGACATGAAGAACTCCCTTAGAGAACAAGTAGAAGCCTACAGAGAGGAATTGCAAAAATCCCTGAAAGAATTCCAGGAAAACATAAATAAACAAGTAGAAGCCCATAGAGAGGAGACACATAATCCCTGAAAGAATTCCAAGAAAAAATAAATAAACAAGTAGAAGCCCATAGAGAGGAGACACAAAAATCCCTGAAAGAATTCCAGGAAAACACAATCAAACAGTTGAAGGAATTAAAAATGGAAATAGAAGCAATCAAGAAAGAACACATGGAAATAACCCTGGATATAGAAAACCAAAAGAAGAGACAAGGAGCTGTAGATACAAGCTTCACCAACAGAATACAAGAGATGGAAGAGAGAATCTCAGGAGCAGAAGAGTCCATAGAAATCATTGACTCAACTGTCAAAGATAATGTAAAGCAGAAAAGGCTACTGGTCCAAAACATACAGGAAATCCAGGACACAATGAGAAGATCAAACCTAAGGATAATAGGTATAGAAGAGAGTGAAAACTCCCAGCTCAAAGGACCAGTAAATATCTTCAACAAAATCATAGAAGAAAACTTCCCTAACCTAAAAAAAGAGATACCCATAGACATACAAGAAGCCTACAGAACTCCAAATAGATTGGACCAGAAAAGAAACACCTCCCGTCACATAATTGTCAAAACACCAAACGCACAAAATAAAGAAAGAATATTAAAAGCAGTAAGGGAAAAAGGTCAAGTAACATATAAAGGCAGACCTATCAGAGTCACAACAGACTTCTCGCCAGAAACTATGAAGGCCAGAAGATCGTGGACTGATGTCATACAGACCCTAAGAGAACACAAATGCCAGCCCAGGTTACGGTATCCAGCAAAACTCTCAATTAACATTGATGGAGAAACCAAGATATTCCATGACAAAACCAAATTTACACAATATCTTTCTACAAATCCATCACTACAAAGGATAATAAATGGTAAAGCCCAACGTAAGGAGGCAAGCTATACCCTAGAAGAAGCAAGAAACTAATCGTCTTGGCAACAAAACAAAGAGAATGAAAGCACAAAAACATAACCTCACATCTAAATATGAATATAACGGGAAGCAATAATCACTATTCCTTAATATCTCTCAACATCAATGGCCTCAACTCCCCAATAAAAAGACATAGATTAACAAACTGGATACGCAACGAGGACCCTGCATTCTGCTGCCTACAGGAAACACACCTCAGAGACAAAGACAGACACTACCTCAGAGTGAAAGGCTGGAAAACAACTTTCCAAGCAAATGGTCAGAAGAAGCAAGCTGGAGTAGCCATTCTAATATCAAATAAAATCAATTTCCAAGTAAAAGTCATCAAAAAAGATAAGGAAGGACACTTCATATTCATCAAAGGAAAAATCCACCAAGATGAACTCTCAATCCTAAATATCTATGCCCCAAATACAAGGGCACCTACGTACGTAAAAGAAACCTTACTAAAGCTCAAAACACACATTGCACCTCACACAATAATAGTGGGAGATTTCAACACCCCACTCTCATCAATGGACAGATCATGGAAACAGAAATTAAACAGTGATGTTGACAGACTAAGAGAAGTCATGAGCCAAATGGACTTAACGGATATTTATAGAACATTCTATCCTAAAGCAAAAGGATATACCTTCTTCTCAGCTCCTCATGGTACTTTCCAAAATTGACCATATAATTGGTCAAAAAACGGGCCTCAACAGGTACAGAAAGATAGAAATAATCCCATGCGTGCTGTCGGACCACCACGGGCTAAAACTGGTCTTCAAGAAGAATAAGGGAAGAATGCCCACATATGCATGGAAATTGAACAATGCTCTACTCAATGATAACCTGGTCAAGGAAGAAATAAAGAAAGAAATTAAAAACTTTTTAGAATTTAATGAAAATGAAGGTACAACATACCCAAACTTATGGGACACAATGAAAGCTGTGCTAAGAGGAAAACTCATAGCGCTGAGTGCCTGCAGAAAGAAACAGGAAAGAGCATATGTCAGCAGCTTGACAGCACACCTAAAAGCTCTAGAACAAAAAGAAGCAAATACACCCAGGAGGAGTAGAAGGCAGGAAATAATCAAACTCAGAGCTGAAATCAACCAAGTAGAAACAAAAAGGACCATAGAAAGAATCAACAGAACCACAATTGGTTCTTTGAGAAAATCAACAAGATAGATAAACCCTTAGCCAGACTAACGAAAAAACACAGAGAGTGCGTCCAAATTAACAAAATCAGAAATGAAAAGGGAGACATAACAACAGATTCAGAGGAAATTCAAAAAATCATCAGATCTTACTATAAAAACCTATATTCAACAAAACTTGAAAATCTTCAGGAAATGGACAATTTCCTAGACAGATACCAAGTATTGAAGTTAAATCAGGAACAGATGAACCAGGTAAACAACCCCATAACTCCTAAGGAAATAGAAGCAGTCATTAAAGGACTCCCAACCAAAAAGAGCCCAGGTCCAGACGGGTTTAGTGCAGAATTCTATCAAACCTTCAAAGAAGACTTCATACCATATTATCCAAACTATTCCACAAAATTGAAACAGATGGAGCACTACCGAATTCCTTCTACGAAGCCACAATTACTCTTATACCTAAACCACACAAAGACACAACAAAGAAAGAGAACTTCAGACCAATTTCCCTTATGAATATCGACGCAAAAATACTCAATAAAATTCTGGCAAACCGAATTCAAGAGCACATCAAAACAATCATCCACCATGATCAAGTAGGCTTCATCCCAGGCATGCAGGGATGGTTTAATATATGGAAAACCATCAACGTGATCCATTATATAAACAAACTGAAAGAACAGAACCACATGATCATTTCATTAGATGCTGAGAAAGTATTTGACAAAATTCAACACCCCTTCATGATAAAAGTCCTGGAAAGAATAGGAATTCAAGGCCCATACCTAAACATAGTAAAAGCCATATACAGCAAACCAGTTGCTAACATTAAAATAAATGGAGAGAAACTTGAAGCAATCCCACTAAAATCAGGGACTAGACAAGGCTGCCCACTCTCTCCCTACTTATTCAATATAGTTCTTGAAGTTCTAGGCAGAGCAATCAGACAACAAAAGGAGATCAAGGGGATACAGATCGGAAAAGAAGAGGTCAAAATATCACTATTTGCAGATGACATGATAGTATATTTAATTTATCCCAAAAGTTCCACCAGAGAACTACTAAAGCTGATAAACAACTTCAGCAAAGTGTCTGGGTATAAAATTAACTCAAATAAATCTGTTGCCTTCCTCTATACAAAAGAGAAACAAGCCGAGAAAGAAATTAGGGAAACGACACCCTTCATAATAGACCCAAATAATATAAAGTACCTTGGTGTGACTTTATCCAAGCAAGTAAAAGATCTGTACAATAAGAACTTCAAGACACTGAGGAAAGAAATTGAAGAAGACCTCAGAAGATGGAAAGATCTCCCATGCTCATAGATTGGCAGGATTAATATAGTAAAAATGGCCATTTTACCAAAAGCAATCTACAGATTCAATGCAATCCCCATCAAAATACCAATCCAATTCTTCAAAGAGTTAGACAGAACAATTTGCAGTTTCATCTGGAATAACAAAAAACCCAGGATAGCTAAAGCTATTCTCAACAAAAAAGGACTTCAGGGGGAATCACTATCCCTGAACTCAAGCAGTATTACAGAGCAATGGTGATAAAAACTGCATGGTATTGGTACAGAGACAGACAGATAGACCAATGGAATAGAATTGAAGACCCAGAAATGAACCCACACACCTATGGTCACTTGATTTTTGACAAAGGAGCCAAAACCATCCAATGGAAAAAAGATAGCATTTTCACCAAATGGTGCTGGTTCAACTGGAGGGCAACATGTAGAAGAATGCAGATCGATCCATGCTTATCACCCTGTACAAAGCTTAAGTCCAAGTGGATCAAGGACCTCCACATCAAACCAGACACACTCAAACTAATAGAAGAAAAACTAGGGAAGCATCTGGAACACATGGGCACTGGAAAAAATTTCCTGAACAAAACACCAATGGCTTATGCTCTAAGATCAAGAATCGACAAATGGGATCTCATAAAACTGCAAAGCTTCTGTAAGGCAAAGGACACTGTGGTTAGGACAAAACGGCAACCAACAGATTGGGAAAAGATCTTTACCAATCCTACAACAGATAGAGGCCTTATATCCAAAATATACAAAGAACTTAAGAAGTTAGACCGCAGGGAAACAAATAACCCTATTAAAAAATGGGGTTCAGAGCTAAACAAAGAATTCACAGCTGAGGAATGCCGAATGGCTGAGAAACACCTAAAGAAATGTTCAACATCTTTAGTCATAAGGGAAATGCAAATCAAAACAACCCTGAGATTTCACCTCAAACCAGTGAGAATGGCTAAGATCAAAAACTCAGGTGACAGCATATGCTGGCAAGGATGTGGAGAAAGAGGAACACTCCTCCATTGTTGGTGGGATTGCAGACTGGTAAAACCATTCTGGAAATCAGTCTGGAGGTTCCTCAGAAAATTGGACATTGAACTGCCTGAGGATCCAGCTATACCTCTCTTGGGCATATACCCAAAAGATGCCTCAACATATAAAAGAGACACGTGCTCCACTATGTTCATCGCAGCCTTATTTATAATAGCCAGAAACTGGAAAGAACCCAGATGCCCTTCAACAGAGGAATGGATACAGAAAATGTGGTACATCTACACAATGGAATATTACTCAGCTATCAAAAACAACGAGTTTATGAAATTCGTAGGCAAATGATTGGAACTGGAAAATATCATCCTGAGTGAGCTAACCCAATCACAGAAAGACATACATGGTATGCACTCATTGATAAGTGGCTATTAGCCCAAATGCTTGAATTACCCTAGATCCCTAGAACAAACAAAACTCAAGACGGATGATCAAAATGTGAATGCTTCACTCCTTCTTTAAATGAGGAAATAGAATACACTTGGCAGGGAAGGGAGAGGCAAAGATTAAAACAGAGACTGAAGGAACACCCATTCAGAGCCTGCCCCACATGTGGCCCATACATATACAGCCACCCAATTAGACAAGATGGATGAAGCAAAGAAGTGCAGACTGACAGGAGCCGGATGTAGATCGCTCCTGAGAGACACAGCCAGAATACAGCAAATACAGAGGCGAATGCCAGCAGCAAACCACTGAACTGAGAATAGGTCCCCCGTTGAAGGAATCAGAGAAAGAACTGGAAGAGCTTGAAGGGGCTCGAGACCCCAAAAGTACAACAATGTCAAGCAACCAGAGCTTCCAGGGACTAAGCCACTACCTAAAGACTATGCATGGACTGACCCTGGACTCTGACCCCATAGATAGCAATGAATATCCTAGTAAGAGCACCAGTGGAAGGGGAAGCCCTGGGTCCTGCTAAGACTGAACCCCCAGTGAACTAGACTATGGGGGGAGGGCGGCAATGGGGGGAGTGTTGGGAGGTGAACACCCATAAGGAAGGGGAGGGGGGAGGGGGATGTTTGCCCGGAAACCGGGAAAGGGAATAACACTTGAAATGTATATAAGAAATACTCAAGTTAATAAAAAAAAAAAAATAATAGTAACACACACTGTAGTTATGTAAGGCCTGCCGGAGTGTAATCATGAACTCTACATTGAGCTCTACTCAAAACCTTGTAGTCTTTTAGCTCCAAATCTTTGAATTTCTTCTACTTCCTAAGGAAATGCTTGACAGGTTTGAAAGACATGCACACACACACACACTCACACACACACACACACACACACACACACATTTGCACATGTCCAGAATATTTATTGTCTTTTTGCAAAGGAACTGTGTGAAACAAGATCAATGAAGTTAGATTTTAGCAAGAGGAAGGAGCATAGTCTTTCACCAATAATCACCATTACAGACCCAGGCATAGCATATAGGTAATATTGTCTAATAATACATAATATGGCTTCTATTTGTTGAAATATAATTATGTGTGGAGATGTGGCTCGGTCATAAAGCTCATGTTGTGTAAGCATACAGACCTAGATTTGGACACCTAGAGCCCTTGGAAAGCCAGACTCTGTAGAACATGACTGTAATCTTCCTGCCACTTATGCCAATAAACCATGAATATTCTGTGGAAGAGAGAATATTCATCATCAGACAAGGCAGAAAACAGCAACTGCTGTAGTTGTCTTCTAATCTCCATGCATTGGCTGTGACACTTGATCATCCATAGTTACATATATCATCACTCATGTAAAATCATAATAATCTGTGAGTAGCTGTAGACACAGAGTATATGGAGCAGATTCCATCTATGCTTACTGAAGTCTGATAGTGAAAGAAAACGAATGGGAACAGGTGCTGAAAAATGGTCTCAACTCCAAGCTGTGCATTCATTTTTACATATGGTTTGTCATCAGCAGAGAAAGAATGGTGGTCAGGAATTTATTTCCAGGCAAAATGGGATCATTATCTTACAAAATGAGTAATAATCTTACAGTAATCTTCTGAAACATCACAGAGGCATAATAGTCCTCCTCCTCCTAGCTCAAATATTCTCAAATTCTTAATGAGTTTCCAGGGTTCTAGACTTAGAATAAAAACATTTACTTGTGATATGAGCAGTGTTTGTACAACTCTACATACATTGTAAACTTAAGGAAGTTATAAATTAGCTCCAGCAATAATAGTCAACTTCCATAAATACTTTTACAGCATCCATAAGAATTTGCACCAGCTCTTTATTTTATAGTTTATTTATAAGCTATTAACCAGACGCAGGGTTTCAGTTTTCTGACTATTAGAGATGTCTGAGGAAATTCCGCTTTATTTATGGCATATTGCCGTGTTTTCATTATCACATTCCTATATGCTCTGAACCTATTAAAACCACTGAGATGGAGTTTGCAAAAACATACATACTCATATACCAGCTTGGTCTTCACCTGTCTTAAGGAGTGTAGGTTTGCCTGGTCACAGGTGATGCTAACCTGTGATAATAAATTTAAACTTTTTAGAGATTTCTAGGAGGTGTGGTGTTAACCTTTCCCATGTGCTATTACAGCCTATAACTATGTTCACTTAAGTCCATAACTCTCTTAATGTCTAGATTTGAATTGCATAGCATGTAAAAAAATCCTGCTTAGTTTCTGAGTATAATTTTCTTAGAAGCTAGATGTGTTAATACTCCACAATTAACCATACAATTATTCAGCTGTCATCCTGAGTAATTTCCTTACAAAGTGTAATTTCCTTAGAAAATATAGTTGAGAATTATATTGTGAATTTAGATGTGATTTCAGACATAGGCAACATTCCCAAGCACCTACAGCATATGAATAGTATGTTAAGGATGTTGTTCAAAGGAAAAGCAGATAGGTTGCCAACAGGAAAGGGGTGTGTGTGTGTGTGTGTGTGTGTGTGTGTGTGTGTGTGTGTGTGTGTGTGCATGCGTGTGTGTGTGTGTGTGTGAGAGACTTAGTTGATAAAATTCTTACAATGGAAGCATGAGAAAATAAGATTGGCTTCCCAGTACCCAAATAAAATACTGAATGTGTGTAGAAACCCTTGAGTTTCACTGCTGGCAACGCTGAGATAAGCAAGCTCCTGAGGCTCATTGTCAACCCAGTCTATACTAGTAAAAAACTTCCAGGTGTGTAAAGAGGCAGTGACAAACAAAGTAAAATGAAGGCAGACACCCAGAGCTCAGAAATTACAAATCTAAAATAACTAATCTAGATAAATTGTTGAACCTCCAGTTCACAAACAGACCTTATCTCAAAGAATAAAATGGGAAATGGTAGAAAAAGATGTGGACACAGACACAAACACAGACACAGACACAGACACAGACACACACACACACACACACACACACACACACACACTGAGAGAGAGAGAGAGAGAGAGAGAGAGAGAGAGAGAGAGAGAGAGAGAGGAGAAGAGATTAAGGTAAATATCTTACCAACAATATTCCCTTTGGTAGTTTTTTTCATTTATAGTGACTGAGCATCCCCATTTTACATCTTTTCTGAACCTCTGAACCTCTTCCTGAGCTAGGATTTACAACAAAAGTGTTCCTGGCTATGAACAAAAAAGTGCCCAAATAACTAGACCTCAAGGTCTTCCATCAAAAGGTTGCCACAGCAATAACAGATCATTTCAGTGCTCTTCATGTTTTTCTCTGTCCCACAGGGTGCCCTGACAATCTCACCGTTTCCCAATGCTTAAACCCTATTAAGGCTTTCCAAGGCTGCATGAGGCTCATCTTTATTGATAACCAGCCCAAGGACCTCATTTCAGTTCAGCAAGGTTCCCTGGGGAATTTTAGTGATTTACACATTGATCTGTGTAGCATCAAAGACAGGTAATTATTGTCTTGTCTCCTCTGTTTCCCCACCCCTTTCCATCCTAACTGTTCTGAAAATGAATTTATTTAAGCGAAATTCTAATTTTGAGACATTAGCTACATTAGACATAATTGAGTTGCCTAATGGAAAATATTTCTGAAAGGATTTCAGGCCCAGAGAAAAACAGGTTAAATTAGGTGAGTTTCTCTCCATGATGACTTGCAGTAAATGGGATATGCAAATCAATTCAAAATACAAATTTGTGAAAGGGCTTCAATTTTGTGCATAAATACATTGACGTCAAATGTAAAGGAGAGTGGAGAGAGGACTTACTCTCCCTACACCATTTCCTTTGTCTGAAGTGGATTTTTTTTTCTCTAATATTATAAGTTTCAAGAAATCTATAGCTAAGGGTTTGGCTGTTCTCAACTTGGATGTCCTAAACTGGGAATGACTGACCCTACCTGACAACAACCGTGCCTACCATTTGTTTAGTTCCAAAGAAAGCAGACAATATGCTAGTGAGAATCAGTGCTTTTAGTCTACACCCAGAGATTCAGCATGACACTCAGTTTCTAGCTGCATCACTCTTGGGATTTGGTTCCTGTTATGGTAGGAGTTTCTAGATTTAAAGTCAGAAAACCAAAAGAATGGATACTGAATTTCAGCAATAATAGAATTAGTTAAGTGCATAATTTGGTGTAGGTGTTAGAGGTCCTTGGGTACATTAATTAGCCATTGCTATAAAGAGAAATATTCCCTGATTTGTGAAACACGTGCTACTAGTTGTACCAATAGTTATACCACTATGAGAATGTGGAATGAGATCAAAGAAATTTAGGTAGGTGATTGAGTTACATCTTGAAGTATGAGCTAAAATCACGGTTGGCTAAGGTAAGAGTAGACAGAAATTGTTGGTGCGACGGAATGGCCATGAAACAGAACATGCATTGTAAGTGTTGCATTTGAAATCCCTAGCATAGGAAGCCTTTTATAACTAGCAGCATGCAATGGTTTTCTTAGCAATATATACTTCCAAAGAAGCAAGATGACTTCTCCTGTAATCCACCACATCTTGGGTTCAGGGGACATGCTTTAGTTCAGCTGATTTGCTGTAGTTTTTCTACAACATGGGTCTTTCTGGAAAGTTACATGGCTTCCCCATAGCTGGGAATGTGAACTTAGAATCATTACAAAGAAGGTCTTTGTACTAGCAGATTTTGATTTCAGGTTTTATGTGAGAAATGAGGAACACCATGAGATTTAACTAGAAACATGAATTAAGAAAAAGTATCAGCACCACTAGGGGAGATCAAGAGATGAGTGTCCCAGTCTAGGAAGAAAAGCATTAAGTAACTTTATTGGGGACAATGAGAAATCAGCCATACAGAACATGGTCTCTGCTAATGTTGGGAATGATGACTATAATTAGATGGAACATTAACACACATTTCTGATACCATTACACATGCCATTATTACCAAATCACTCTGTATTCTTCATCCCTCCTCCCTCCCTTTTTTCCCATTTGACCAGCTGCGAAAGTGGGTAATAAAATGTGTGATTCATTAAAATGTGCTTATTTAGAGGACTCCAAATCAAAGCTATTACAGGAAATTGATAGTACCACAAATAGTATGCTATATTCTTGACAATGGAGAAAATTCCAAATCATCATCTGGTGTGGCATTATATGTATTACAGATCAATACAGGGACATTTGTCAATTGGAATATCTATGATATCTTAACATACAATCAAGGAAGCTGTCATTATTTTGGAATACATGGAAAACATTGTCATCTGCCCTGCACTATTACTTTTGTGTAATTGTAATCTTGAGTAAATATATTACAGTCAATTTTTTTAATTGTATAATGAGAAATGTAACTTCTTTAATAGGTAATTGGTATGCTTCTCTTGAAAGAGTTACTTACTTAACAAAAAAGAAACCTGTGTCCAAAGCTTTGATTGGTATCCTTCTGATATAATTTACATTTGTTTGAAATCTGGGAACCATGGTAAAAGGTTAACAGAGGCAGGTCTTGCTGAGTTTTTAGTTTCTTTCACTTTTTGCAGTAAAGATAAATATCATGGTGAAAGTGCATATGCAAGTAAACTGGTAGCGGCAATAGAAACATGGAAGGGAAAATATGTGGCATAGATGGATAAAATATAGAAGCAATTTATCAGAGGTGAGGGAGAACAAGCCACAGTGCTATGGGAAGCAGATACAGGGGTTCTTTGGGGCTCCCTAGCCATCTCAGACAGGGAGCTCTAGTTCAGGAGAGACTCCTGCATTCTGCCATTTTTCAAGTGCTAATCAGTGTGAATGTGTTAGCCTACTAGTGAGAACGTGCCTGAGAGGACAGAGCTGAAAGCTCTGGCTATGGTTTCTCTAACTGTGCTCCTGAAAAACAAGGCCAGACCTTGGAGACCTGTGTCTCCGCTTGGACAGCAGATACTAAGACCTTTATCCTTGCCTTTATGTGCTTTTTATCTTTCACAGGGGCATGGGGCCCACCTACACATCCTGGCTTTCTGTTTTCCTTCCTTCCTTCCTTCCTTCCTTCCTTCCTTCCTTCCTTCCTTCCTTCCTTCCTTCCTCCTTCCTTTCTTTAGTTCATTCAATCTTTCATTTTCTCTCTCCCTCCCTCCATCTGTAGAACTAGAGTTTTAAAAAGTTTACTCATTGTCAGAGTCCGGATGTGCAGGGCCGGACGTGCCTGAGGGAGAGCCAGAGATAGGACTTGCCAAACCAACTATCAGCCCCAAGGACATTGACCATCTATAGCCACCTCCTCCCCTTCCTTCACCCCCCTGAGTGAGATGAGCCACCCTACCTGCCTGCCAAGCTGCTAGAGAGCACGTACTCCTTGCTGATGTAATTTTGCTCTGAAAGTAACTGTGCACCATTTGAATTGACCAATCATGTGTAACCGCGAGAATGCCCCTAACCTCCCCTATATAAACCCCCGAGTTTGGAGGCTCAGGGTCGATTCCTCTGTCTCCTGTGTGAGATACGTATCGACCCGGGATCCCGCGAATAGGGATCTCGTTAATAAAAGCTACCTCTTGCTGTGACATCAAGAATGGCTACTCATGATTCCTGGGGGCACCCCACCCCGCGATCGGAGCGAGAGATGTGGCTCCCTGTTTTGGGGTTCGCTCTCTCACATCCCTCCCTTTCTTTCTCTTTCTTTCTGTCTCTCTTTCTTTCTTTCTTCCTTCCTTCCTTCCTTCCTTCCTTTCTTTCTTTCTTTCTTATTTTCTGTCTTTCTTTCTTTCTATTTCTTCTTTGTTTCCAACAATGCAAGAGAGGGAACTTAAATTTCTAAAAATATGGCAGTTTTAAAGAAAAAGGTACAAACTTTCTAAAAATTTTTAAAATCTTTATGGATATTTTTTATTTACATTTTAAACGTTATTCCCTTTCCCAATTTCCCTGACATAAGCCCCCTATCCCCTTGCCTCCCTCTTCTTCTATAAGGGTGATCCCCTTCCCAACAGCCCCTCCTTCAAGCCTCCCTGACCTGACAATCCCTTGCCTTGGGGGTCCTGCCTTCTCAGGACCAAAGTCTTCTCCTTTCATTGGTGCCCAAAAAGCTCATCCTCTGCTACATATGCAGCTGGAGATATGGGTCTGTCCATGTGTACTCTTTGGGTAATGGTTTAGTCCCTGGAAGCACTGGATTATTGGTGTTGTTTTTCTCATGGAGTTGCAAGCTCCTTCAGCTCCTTTAATCCATTCCCTAACTCCTCCAACTGGAATCCTGTTCTCAGTTCAATGGTTTGTATCAAGCACTCACCTCTGTATTTTTCACACTCTGCCTGAGCATCTCAAGAGATAGCTATAACAAGCTTCTGTCAGAGTGTACTTCGTGGCTTCTTAATACTGTCTAGTTTTGGTGGCTGGATCCCAAGGTAGGGCAGGTTCTAAATGGCCATTCCTTCAGTCTCTGCTCCAAACTTTGTCTCCATATTTTCTCCTATGAATTTTTGTTCCTCCTTTTAAGAAGGACTGAAGTATCTGCACTTTGGTCATATTTCTTCTTGAGCTTCATGTGGTCTGTGGATAATATCTTGGGTAATTTGAACTTTTGGGTTATTATTCTCTTATCAATGATTGCACACCATGTGGGTATTTTGTGATTGGCTTATCTCACTCAGCATGATATTTTCCAATTCCATCCATTTATCTATGAATTACATGAAGTCATTGTTTTTAATAGCGGAGTGGTACTCCATTGAGTAAATGTACCACATTTGCTCTATTCATTCTTCTGTAGAAGGGCATCTGTTTTCTTTCCAACTTCTGACTATTATAAGTAAGGCTGGTATGTACATAGTGGAGCATGTGTCTTTGTTATATGTTGGACTATCATTTGTGTGTATTCTCAGGCATGGTATAGCTTGATCCTATGTCCAATTTTCTGATGGAATGCCAGAATGATTTCCAGAGTGGTTGTACCAGATTGCAATCCCAACAACAAAGGAGGAATATTCCTCTTTTTCCACATCCTCGCCAGCATCTGTTGTCACCTGAGTTTTTGATCTTAGCCATTCTGACTGGTGTGAGGTGGAATCTCAGAGTTGTTTTAATGATGACTAAGGATGTTGAACATTTCTTTAGGTACCTCTAAGCCATTCAATTTTCCTCACCTGAGAATTCTTTATTTAGCTCTATACTTCATTTTTAATAGGGTTATTTGGCTCTTTAGAGCTAACTTCCTGAGTTCTTAGTATATATTGGATATTAACCATCTATTGGATGTAGGATTGGTAAAGATCTTTTCCTGGTTTCTCAGAATCCTATTACAAGTCCTTTGAAATGATGTTTACAAATTGGTAGGCTCTGCTTCTTTTGAGTTGTTAGATGTCTGCTCTTGAAACATTATTTATAGCTGTAGAAATGTCTCATTGGCTAAGGGTTCCTTTTGCACAAACAAGAGGATCTTAGTGTAGATTGCAAGATGCAAGCAACATGCTATGTGTGATAACAAAAAGACCACCTTCTGTTTGTTTACTTGATTTCTTGTTTGTTTTATTAGTTTGTTTGTTTCTTTGTTTATGTATGTTTTTTGATCCTGAGTAGTCTGAATGCAGAGTTCTGTTCTTTCTTGGTGACTTTCTAATGAACATTTTAGCTAACAGTAAATTTCCTAAGTTTCTTAATAATTGATAAAGTAAACAAATCTAAAATACACAAAAAACAAGCCTTTAGAATGTCTTCAAGTAAATTTCTAAATTTAGCTAATTGTGGTGGGAAAAGCTGTTCTGAATATGAGTAGCTTCATCTCATGGGCTGGGGTCATGAACTGAACGAAAAGAACACAAAGATCAGAGCATGAGCCTTCATCCATTTTGGTCATCTGAGGTTGCATTAAATGTGCTGATCTATCTCATGTACCTTCTGCCATGCCTTCCTTATTATGATAAACTCTACCTTTAGTCAGTGAGCCAAAATAAAGTTAAGTTGGTTTTGGCAGGAGTTAGGCATTAGAAGACAATTAGTACACTATGTTGTTTAAAAATATGAATATACCCAAAAGCTTTAGTGATTTTTGCTTCTTTTTCTGCTTCTACTTCAAACCCTTCACTGGTTCCTATGGTAAAATCTAGTAATTTGTTCCTATTCTTACATAATTTACATCCATATTTACATTTACCAAATACTAGAAATAAACATACCTGTGTCTTCAAAGTAAACATCAGAGTGAACATTAGATATTTCAGATGGCAATTTGGTAAGTTCCCAAGTGTCTGAAAATAACAGAATAAACACACATTATGAAGGTTATTCTACATACCAGGCTTGCTCATGCTAGCTTAAACTTTGGTGTGTGTCTATGAAGACTTGCATATTGGCAGAGGATAAATGAGAACCAGTTTGCAGTTCTTTGAACAAGAAATAAGATGAGTAACACATACTACTGTTGTTTTAAGTGGTGTTAAACAAGTCCCCAGCATCTCTAGCATTTCAGAAACAAAAGAAGTAAATGTTAGGAAAGTGCAGCACATTCTCAGAGCTTGATCCATAGTCCAGGGTGTATTTTCATCTAACCCAAACTCAACACAATTAACTGACACATAAAAAGAGGTTCTAATTATAAGATGTTGCAAGCATTAACATTTGAAAGAATGGAGATAGGGAAGAGCTCAGTCAGAAAGATGTTTGGCAGTACAAGCATGAAACATGAGTTTGAATCCCAGAATCTGCTTAGAGTCAAGGTGATCTTACACTTAAAATTCCAGGTCAGTGTAGGTGGAACCTGGTGGTTCATTCCAATTAATTCACCAAGCAGTCTAGCTGATTTGCTGAGTTAGGAATAAAACTGAAAGACGCTATGTCAAAAAGTAAGGTAATATGACAACCTGAGGAATGACAACTAAGCTTGTTCTCCAGCTTTTAACATATGTGTGTACAGTCATGCAAAGAAACACACGGAAATACAGACATATACAGAAATACAGATACACACACACACACAACCACACACACACACACACACACACACACACAGACACACACACACACACACACAATCTACATATTTCTCTAAGCATAGTGAATTTACAATACAAAATTTCTAGATGATATGGTGTTAAATTAAGGATGCATGCTTTAGAAAATGGTGTAACAAAGGATGGAATGATTCTCTTAGACACCATTCATTCCCAAACCATGTCCCCATTTTCTTAAATGTGCATTTGTTTCTGTAATCCAAACAAAGCTGGCTGATTTTAATTGTGTTGGTGTCTATCTGTGTATGGGCCAATATGTGAGTGGTTGTATAGGTATGTGTGTGTTCTGGATCACGACTTTTGTCTTTCTCAGTCATTTTCCCTTCGGTTTTATGAGCTGATTTACTCATTGAACCTGAGCTTACCATTTTTGACTGCTGTAGAATGTTTTCCTAGCACAGAGGAGGATTACAGAATTACCCCCCACCCTGGTTCCTTCTGAAAGAACTAAAAGTACCAAATCCCCACCTATCCCTAATCCCCATATTATAATTCAAATAGTGCTTCTCTTGTTTGACTAGTTAGCCTTTAGTGCCCAGCTGTAACCAATACTTGTACTCTGCATTCTTGGAAAAAGTTCTTGGTATCAAATATTGCATTTTTCTGGGAGCAGGCTCTTTGCATAGTCATAATTTGAACACTTCTGACATTAACATCTTTTGCTCACAGTGCTTGCAGATGAACCACACATGCAGCTTACACAAGTAAATATTATTCATTGGTCTTGGAAAAAAGAATTTACTCAAGATGAAAAATAAATTTGGTATCCACCTAAAACCCTTCATACCAGAGTTGTGATGGAATGGGTGTTTGAGAGTGAGGAAACAAATGACTTGAAGTAAAATCATGGTACCAAGCTGACCATCTATGTTTTGCTTGAGACAGCTTTCAGATTGCTCTCTTTTTTGGCTCTCTCTGGAGATGTTGAAAAAACTCTCTGCTTGAGACAACTTTCTCTTGCTATTCTAAAAACTGGATATCTCATTTTCTGCAGATAAAGAAAATTCTTCCATTTCACATATCAATTCCGTGCTTACCCCAGTTTCCCTTTTGATTGTCCCATGAATCAATATCCTATGACTTCAGTCTGGAAATCCACCCTAAAATTGCCATTCTGACAATGTCTGCATCTAAACTCGTTCTGCCCAGGCTGACCTTGAACTCAGAAATCTACCTGTGATTGTAAGCATAAACAAACAAACAAAAGTAAATAAACAAACAAACAGCAAAACCTTATCTTGGTGGGATCTTACCTTGTGATCACCACTCCTTAAAGCTTTTTAATCTTCTTCCTTAGTGTCTTTCTGACCTATTGGCTTATAATGAGGGTGGTTCTTTTCCTTTAGATCTGTGAAGCTCCTTATATGATTCATATTTCATCCTTATGTTACAGAGTTGAGAAATTATATATTTTCAAACTCATATCTTCAGCATCTTTCCCACAATCTTAAGGGCTATACTTAAGGTCACAGTATTCTACCATTTTACTGAGATATATTTATACTCTCACATCCCTGACTCTTGACCTTTCTGATTATCATGGATTTATTAACCTTTGAGAAGTGGGTATTCCTACAAGGAGGAACATGAAAATATGTACACTATAATAAGAACAAATCTTATGCCCATAGCAGCCATCAACACTCATGGAGGCCCATACCCTGCTGGATCTGTTCCAGAGGCAAGAAACCATGTCACATTATTTCTTAAAAAACAAGCCAGGTTTGGCACAAGTAATGTTCAGTGTTCCTTCTGTAACCACTAGCTAGTGAGCATAATTTTGTTGAGCAAGACAATCATAAAATTAGACAAGAAAGCCACAGAAATATATCTGATCTGTAAATAATACAGTGGAAGGAAGCACAGAAGCACAATATCCTTATTGTTTTGTGCCTTAAGAAAAAAAAATGGGGTGTGTCTGCCATGCAAGATTTCTATGGAGCAAAGGCAGCTCATGAACAAGAAGAAATAGAAAAGATGTCCATAGGGAAGTTTGTGCATCTCTCCCCATAATCAGAAGTGGGGAGTACTGTACAAATCTGAGCTGCTCCTCAATTCAGGTTGGCAGCTGTCCTGTTGGCTCTGTATGCCTGAAGGAATGATATAAGCAGTGGCCCTGAGGGTGCTAAAAGGTTTGTGCCCATGTCAGCACTTGTATTAAAGTGAAATTATTGAAAAATAAAAATTTCTCTTTAGCCAACAAACCAAAGGCAGAATCGCACAATTATCTGATACAAGGGATTTTATTGATTGTAGAATTAAGCTGGCAGACAGCAAGCGCCAGTAATCCTACTTTCTTTGTCCCCACAAGTACCAGAGTAACAGGTGTTTGTGGACATGTTCATCTTTATTTTTAATTGTGTACTGGAAATTAAAATTTAGGGACTTTTTTGTGGTTGATCAGTAAGTGCTTTTGCTTGAGAAGCCACCTTCCCAGACCAAGCATCTTTAAATTGTTCTGTTTTAGATTGGGGCATGCTTCTCCATTTTTAGTTATACTGCTTTATTTTTATGTCAACTTGTCATAGGATGGAGTCATTTGGGAAGAGAAAACTAGAATTAAGGAAATGCTCCTGCCAGACTGCACCATAGGACACTGTCTTGATTGATGATTGATGTGCTGTAGCTGTAAGTTCCTGTGGACAGTGCCACCCCTGACTTTGTGGTCCTTCCTGGGTGCTATAAGAAACCAGACTGACAGTAAACCTATATGTCAAATTCCTCCCTGGTCTCTGTACCAACTCCTGACTCGAAGCCTCCCTCCCATGTGAGTGTTCTTCCCTTACTTTGATGGAGTGAGAGTTGTAAGCAGAAATAAACTCTCTTTCCTTCCCTAGGTTTTTTTTTTTTTTTTTGTCTTCTTTTTTCCACAGTAATAGTCACTCTAATAAAGACACTATTGCAGAGAGATCTTGAGTTTCCTCTAGTATAGACACAGATAGAGATCTGGTTCCTATGTTTCAAAAAGAGAATAATTCAAATATTACAAAGTAATAAAGCAAACAGGTGAAAGTTTGGGAAAAGCAAAACTTCTTTATAAGAGGGAACAGATAATGTAACAAAAATTCTGATTCTGGCAAACATCGGACTTGCATTTATCCTCTTTTTGTTGTCCTCTCCTGATGTCTCCTCCACTCTAGGTGCTGCCAGTAAAGGGATGCAGTTTTGTGGAAGCCCATCAGAGCTAAAAGTCTTAGTAGTTTATATACTTAGTAGTAGATCTATATTGTTTTAGAGGTTTAAGATCCATTGAAGTTGAAAATCTCACTAGAAAAAAATGGGAACAGCATGCTGCACGTGTTAACCTGCAGAGGAAGCCAGGTTTTAAGGGTTTAGAGTCTATCACCAACTTTTTTCTTTATATACTGTTGTAGTGACCTCCATTACTGTGTCCTGTTTGGGGGATCTGAACTTACCCAGCTGCAGTTACTATGACAAATAGTTGATCTTTACATCCTGTTTGGGTGCATACAGCTCTAATTACTCAGTCCTTTATAGAGATAACTCCTGCTCCACATTACCATGAGTTCAGAGAATTTTATATTCTTTATAAAGAATATATGACCTTGCTTTTGCCAGGATGGACTAACCCATGTATGTATCTATTACAAAGGTAACATCTTTAATGTTATCCAACTTTTGATGAATGAGAAAGTCTTTTTACAGTGGATGTCTCTGGCTGCAGAGTTCTCAAGTAGCATATTCACCACTGTGGTGGCTTGAATGAGAATGACTGCTGTGGTTCATGTGTGTGAATGCTGAGTCACCAGGGGGGTGGAACATTTTGGAAAATATTATAGAGATATGATCTTATTGGAGAAGATATATCACTAGGTGTGAGTTTTGAGATTTCAAAACTTCAAGTCATCCCCTGTTAGTTCTCTCTGCCTCTCTTTCTCTGCCTTTTAGTTGTCTTAACACATAAATTTTCAGTTATTGGTACAATGCCTGCCTGACCATTGCCTTGCTCTCCAACCTGATATCCATGGACTCATTCTCTGAAAGTATAATTTCCAAATAATCTCTTTCTCCTGTAAATTGCCTTATTCATGGTATATCATTACAGCAGTACAAAGTGAATAAGATACACTCACAAGACCCTGAAAAGCAGAGAAGTAAACAGAAAAACTAAAAAAGTCCTAAAATCTGTGACCCTCTTGGGAAGCAAGTCTGGGCACAGCAGACTGTGTGTGTGTGTGTGTGTGTGTGTGTGTGTGTGTGTATTCTGTATTTGTGTACAGAGTTGTTTACTCCATATTTGAGTAACATTTTCCAAAAATGGCTTAAATTAGAGATTTGAAATTTTTTCAGCAACACTTATTAATATGAGACACATTAGGCCAAAATGCTCATACTCTTATACACAGAAATGAAGTCTAAAGCAATTTGAAAAAGTTACAATGATGTGTAAAAAGATTTGGTATTGATTTCTCTCTCTCTCACTCTCTCTCTCTGTCTCTCTCTGTCTCTCTCTCTGTCTCTCTCTCTCTGTGTGTTTGTGTATGTGTGTGTGTGTGTGTGTGTGTGTGTGTGTGTGAAATTTGTACAATGGATGCTTACCATGTTCAAGGATATAAACAGAATCTGTATTATGTTAAAACTTAAAGCATCCACATTTATTTTTCTATAACCTCCATGGATAACAAATGCTGATTTTACTTCAATCAATATCGGAGTCTTTTCTGAGAACAGATTCAAAATCAGGAGCCCAAAGGGCTATTAGCTGTCGGCCACTATTACTGTGAAAAGCTCTCAGGGAGAACTTTCCCTCGGGATGGAGATCTTCTAACTCCAAAGACCAGACCGAGACACCACAGGATGTAATCAGCAAGAGGATTTGGTTTATTGTCGGGATACACAGGCACAGGCACCTGTGGGCGCTTCAGTCACTCGGGGGACTGGCGCGCCACACGGAACCAAGGATGGGCTTTTATAGGATTTTGGGGAGCAGAAGCAAGCATACAGAAGCAGATGCATGGTTACAGGGATATAATTGGTGGATTCTAATATGGCAAGGGTTTAGCCCGGGGGCAAGTTTCCTAGCTACCTTCCTGAAACATAATGGCTGACTCGGCCCCCCAAGGGTTCAGCCCGGGGGCAAGTTTCTTAGCTACCTTCTTGGAACATAACGACTGACTCGGCCCCCCACCAGGGTGTGGGACCTCTCCCGGGGCTTTTTTTTTTCATTGTCAGGTGCTCAACCGAAGTCGTCCTGTTGCCAGGCCTTCAACCAAACACATCCTGCTTGGCAGCCGCTGTGTACTCAGTGTTCTAACCTTTCCCTGAACCAGTCATCTTAAGTACAGCCTTGCAAAATGGCGTTACTGCTGCTAAGCTGGGGTCTTTCAACTGGAGTTGTTAGAATGAGAACTTAAATCCTAATGACAAACTACCAAACTAGTTTTAACCATTTGTCCTCAATTCACCAATTAGACCAACATGTAATAACAACAGAAAAAGAAAATTATTCAATTTGTCCCCATTTGGAGGGAAGGGGGAGGTCCAGTGATGTTCCATTACCCAAGATTCTCTTCACATTCCTAACATGAGGTTCAGATTTAAATAGAAGCTCTGTAGATCCAGTCAAGGTTTCATTCTGGCACACCTTAGCTCTGCTGCAGTTTGTCAGTAAGGTGGTCCACTAAGTTAAACATATTACTAGAGTAGATAAGTCTCTCTTTTGGTCATACCTGCAACTTTAGCCATTCTCTTACCCAGAGGGGAATATCCAGGGAAATTCCAATTTCTTTGGTTCCATTGTTCATGGTAGCAAGAGAGACGCAATATCCTAATATCCTTAGAATATATATATATATATATATATATATATATATATATATATATAGAATATATATATATAGAATATATATAGAATTTTAGTCAACACTATGTGTGCTGCCCGTATGGTACATTTCTCTGCCTTTCTTTCTAAATTCTCAATAGAAAATCTGCACTAAAGAAAAAGAGAGTGACTGTTTAGGCCAGAAATCAGGATTCTCTGCTCATGTACACACAATGTGAAAAAATGAGTGAGCCTGAAAGTCGGGCCTCTCTTAGCAACTCATGTGACTAGCAACACAGAGTACAAAAATGCTAAAGAGCTTAAACAGACCTCTCTCTATCTCCATAAGTTGCAGGAAGAAAAGTATTTTTAATGAAATGTGCTAAGGACCAGTCTTCTCTTAGAGAGTGGTTCTGAGGAAGGAGTATTTTGGAGAATGGAAAGAAATGAGTCAAAGTCAAATCATTGTTGGAAGCTGATCATTTGTGTTCTTGCGATACCTTTTGGAAGATTACTGGGTAGCTCACTTCTTGAAGACCAAAGCCCAGTCTTTTATTTACATATCATTTCAATCATCCATCCCCAAGTTTCTTTTGATTATCCCACCACTTAGCCAATCAGCCAATCAGCTTAGTTTTATTGGATAGTTTATGTATTTATATTTCAAATGTTATCCCCTTTCCTTGTTCTGACCTCTCCCAGCTCCTTCACCCCACTCTTATGAGGATACTTCATCTTCCACCCTCCTACTTCCACCACCACACCCTGGCATTCCTACCCAGGGAAAATGAGCCTTCACAGGACCAAGGGCTGCTCCTGCTATAGATAGCAGATAATGCCACTGTCTGTTATGTATGCATCTGGAGCTATAAGTTCCCCCTTGTGAACTCTTTCATTGGTGGCTGTTTAGTCCCTGGGAGCTCTGGCATAATACTGTTGTTCCTTCTATGGGGTTGCAAAACTCTTCAGCTCTTTCAGTCCTTTCTCTAACTCCTCCAGTGGGGTCCCTGTGCTTAGTCTGATGATTAGCTGCAAGCATCTTAATCTGTATTAGTAAGGTCAAGCAGAGCCTCTCAGGAGACATCCATATCAAGCTCTTGTCAGTAAGCTGTTCTTGGTCTCAGCAATAGCTAATGGGCTTGGTGGTTGCATATAGGATAGATCCCCAGGTGGTGTAGTCTCTGGATGGCCTTTACTTCAGTCTCTGCTCCATATTTTGTCCTTATATTTCTTCCTGTAAGTATTTTGTTCCTCCTTCCAAAAAGGACTGAAACATCCACATTTTGGTCTTCCTTCTTTTTGAGCTTCATGTGGTCTATGAATTGGATCTTGGGTATTCCGAAATTTGGAGCTAATATACACTTAGCAGTGAGTGCATACTGTGTGTGTTCTTTTGGAACTGGGTTACCTCACTCAAGATATTTTATAATTCCATAGGTTTGCCTAAGAATTTCATGAAATCATTGTTTTTAACAGCTGAGTTGTACTCCATTTTGTAAATGCACAATATTTTCTGTATCCATTTCTCTGTTGAAGGACATATGTGGCTATTATAAATAAGCCTGCTATGAACTTCTGGGGAAATCACCATCCCTGTGTTCATGCTATAATACAAAGCAATAGTGATAAAAGCCACGTGGGTACAAAGACAGACAGGTAGACCAATGGAATAGAATTGAAGACCCAGAAGTGAACCCGCACACCTATGGCCACTTAATCTTTGATTAAGGAGTCAAAACCATCTAGTAGAAAAAGTCAACATTTCAACAAATGGTGCCAGTCCAACTAACAGTCAGTATGTAGAAGAATGAAAAGTTACCCATTCTTATCTCATTATACAAAGCTCATGTCCAAGTGGAACAAGGACTTCCACATAAAACCAGTTATACTGAAACTAAGAGAATAGAAAGTAGGGGAGAGCCTCAAAACCATAGGCACAGGGAAAAAATGCCTGAACAGAACCCCAACAGCTTATGCTCTAAGTTCAACAATTGAAAAGTGGGACCTCATAAAATTGCAAATCTTCTGTAAGACAAAGGACAATGTCAATAAGAGAAAAGGGCAACCAACAGATTGGGAAAAGATTTTTACCAATTGTACATCTGATAGAGGGTTCTTACCATATATGAACTGAGGAGGTTAGACTCCAAGAACCAAATAATCCTATTAAAAATTGGGGATTACAGCTAAACAAAGAATTCTTAACTGAGGAATATTGAATGTCTGAGGAGCACCTAAAGAAATGTTCAGCATCCATAGTCATGAGAGAAATGCAAATCCAACCAATCCTGAGATTCCACCTCAAATCAGTCAGAATGTCTAAGATCAAAAACTAAGGTGACAGCTGATTCTGGTCAGGATGTGGAGAAAGAGGGACACTCCTTCATTGTCTATGGGATTGCAAGCTGATACTACAACTTTGGAAATCAGTCTGGTGGTTCTTCAGAAAATAGGACATAGTGCTACTTGAGGACCCAGCTATACCACTCCTGGTAAATTACATAAATGACTCTCCAACATATATCAAGGATACGTGGTCTAATATGTTCTTTTGTTATGTTTTATTTTTGTTGTTGTTTTGGGTTTGTATTTGTTTGTTTTGTTTTTGCTTTTGCTTTTTTTTTTTTTTTTTAACTTAGACTTCTGAATCCTAGGGAAAAACAGCAAGGGCATTTTTCTTAATATTGCAATTGAATTCAGAGATATGCCTGCCTTTGTAAGCACAAACAATTAGCTATCTGGTTGATATCTGGCACTGAGATAACCACATATACCACTCCTGAACCTAAATATGCTCTGTCCCAGGATATTATTGGCCTTGAACTCAGGAATTTTCCTGCCTTTGCTTCTGCCTGCCTTTATATTTTTCTGACAAGCTGGGTTATAGTGCAGCTTCCTCTGCTCTTTTTTGGTCCATTAAAACCCTCTTATATTTGAGAATGCATCTTTATAGTTTTGCAATTTGAGAAATTATATACTTTTGAATTTATATTTTTAGAGTTCTTTCCCAGAGCCTTAATGGCTGTCCTTAAGATCACAGTGTTCTACCACTTTGATGAGACCTTAGAACACACCTTTACCTCCCAGACTCATGCTTCCTCTATTTATCATCGACTCATTTACCTTAGCAGGGAGAACATTCCCTAATCACAGCAGCAAGAGAATATTTCCTGAATAAGAAGAATGAAGTAAAAAACATATTTTTAGACAAAAACACTGAGCAACTATCCACATGTGTGGACCCTCACATCCTTCGGATCCAGTTCTAGGGGCAAGATCCATGACACACCATTCCTTCCATGACCATACAGGACTTGGAGAATGAAAATAACCATAACTCATACCTGTGTCAGAAGATACCTGCACTTTTGGAAGAAGTATTTACAAACTCATACATCTTTACATTTTACAGGACTTTATAAAATGATCTGGATTTTCTTCATTTTCTCTGAAGTTTACAAATGATGAAACTGATATTCAAAAATATAAACTATTTCAAATATTCATTGCATTGGGATTTAAGCTGGCTTCCTTCTCCGAGAACCAGATAACAGGAATGCAGTATATCACTTGTGTGAATATTTTTGGATGTCCCTCCATGAAAGTCCCTGGTCAGCATCAGCCACATCACTACTGAACAGGTGCTTTTTTCATTGCTGTAACAAAAACACATAATAAAACCAGCTTAAGAATGTTATGATTTGGCTCATGGTTTGAAGGCATACAGTTCATCCTGGTTCAAGAGGGAACAAAAGCAAAATCAGGTGGTAACTTCCCACATTGTGTCCACAGCCAGGAATCAGAAAGTGAAGAGGCAGAGGAGCTTTATTAGAAAGCTTCAAGGCTCATCCCAGGGATCTACTGTCTCCAATGATACTTTAGCTATTATGGATTCTAAAACCTTTCTCAGCATGACCATCAGCTAGAGACCAAATTTCCAAATACATTAACCCATAGAGAACATTTTTATTAAATGTCACATGGTACCATTGCATCGACACTGCATACTGTTGCATAGTCCTTTATTCTCAGACTTTTAAGCACCACATCAATTTTTATCATATTACATGACATCTGAAGAATGAGAGTGTACTATTTTCTAATTTTTCAAAAGACAATGAATTAGCCTCTGGTGTTCAATCTTTCAACGTTTTAGAGGCTGTGATGTTGACACATCTTTTTAGCCACTGTAAAGGGTACAGAGAGACTTTAAGTCCTAGAAAAAAATTAATTGGAGCAGGATACTCATGATAGTTGCAGAAATAGACAATTTCTTAAGAAAGCATGCTCTTCCAAATGTGGAATTGGGTTAAAGTACTGGGGGGAAATGGTGTTGAAAGCCCAATAGCATGGGCTAGGAGTATGAAACAGTTTCTGGCTTATTCTGTAGCTTCTCCTACCCTTTTTTTCTGTTCATATGCTGTGGGGATTTTCATATTCATAATCCTTCCTTTACAATTATACCTGATGATACCAGGTTTCCAATCTCTCTCTGTTTTAAAATATGTCAATATTTTAAAAATATTTTGTTTTTATTTTGGTGTATTGCATGTGTGTCTATTTATAGGCATGTATATCCATTTGCCAAGAATTATAGGTTATGAGTAGTCTAGTGGGGGTGCTGGAACCTGAACTAAGTTCTCTGAAGGACTAGAACATGCTCTTAACTACTGAGCTACCAATAGCATACTACTATGCTGATGCTGATGCTGATGCTGATGCTGATGCCTTTTTCTTCCTTCTCATCTACTTTTACATAACCAGCAACAGAGGATAGTAATAGATACTATTAGAAAATATAAATATTTAAAGCTAACAAGCAAATAACTCCAAGATTAAAAGAATGTGAATAATGAAATGTATAAGGCATTTCTTGATCCTAAGTACAATCCAAGTTGTCTGTTATTTGTTGTTTGTGTGGAGTTTCCTATTTTTTGACTACTTTGAAGTATTAGGAGTTGAACCTAAGATTCCATGCAAAAATGGAAAGAATGATAATATTAAACTAACATTTTTATCCATTTTGATTTTGAAATCATATTTTTCTACATTTCTTCTTACCTCAGTCTTACTCTCAAGTAGATGAAATGCAGACCTATATCAATGGGACATTCTGCTTTAATTTGTTTTTTATTCACTAAAGCAATTTTATTTTGTCAAATGATATTCTAGGCCTATCTATAACTGATAAGAACCATACTTGAAGATTAAATTAATCATTTCTAAATACAGTTTATAAAGTCTCTTACATTGTCTTCTTGGTTTGATTTTGCCTTTTATTTCTATTTGCTCAATACGAAGAACACTGTGATTTTTACAGCTAGGTAGCTTTCTCCTGCTGAAGTTATATCTACCTTACTTTTTACCAGATATATTTCTGTAAGACTGAGTTGGAAACTTTTGGAATGGATCTGATTTTTTCATTAATATAAGCTAAGAATGGAGTGTTTTCCCTATATGTACAGAATAGATTAGAGTATTGTCAAACTTTCCATTCTCAGTAACAAGGTATTTCTCTGATTTCATGATCCCTTTCCTTTTTTCTTGCATTATTCTTATGCCTTGCAAGGATCATGTAACAGGAGAATGCTACATGTCTAGGTTTAGAGAGAAAATACTGGAGAATATTTGTAACTTTTCTTTCTCAATTGACTGGTGAAATTTCAAGCATGTGCAACTCATGATTTATGAATGTGACATCATTCCATGTCCAAAACATATATGATAGAATATTCCAGTAATTAACAGTAAATGTAAGAGAAGTTTGCTTTCAAGGCCTTCATAGTTTCCCCTAAACTTTAATTGGCCATATTGTATAAAATTGATATACCACACATCTATAAATATAGTAGTTTAGTTTAAGTCTTATAAAATGATTGTAATTCTTTACACAAGGACACAAACAATATAGAAGAATAAAAGGAAGTAAAGAAAACTTGCATTTTCTCCTAATTTGCGATCTAAGAGCTTTGATGTCCGATGGAAATGTAATTGGACAAACCACCTTAACTAGGGATCCATTCAGGATCCAATGTTTTAGGGCCTTAGATTTGTTTCCTTATTACTGTGATAAGATAACCTGATAAAAGCAACTGAGGAGAAGGGACTTATTTTAGCTCACATAACTACTCTACTGTCCATCATAGAAGGGTAGTCTATGTTGCAGGAGATTAAGAGACAGCTTGACACATCACAACAATAGTCAAGAACAGAGAGATACAAACACATTCACACATACTGCAGTTACCTTTTTCAACTCTTAGGTGATTTAGGGACCAATCCCAAGGAATGGTGTTAGCTGGTTTTAGGCAATGCTTTCCTGATTAAACTAACATATTCAAGGCAATTCTGCACACACATGCTAACAGGCCAACCTGAAAGGAATAATTGAAACTCTTCTCTGGTTGTTTGAGGTTGTATTGACAACTAAAACTAAACATTCATGAATAGGCTCTTCATTGTAAACAGAGTTCGTAATTTTAAAAATGACATAAACTTTAAGGTTTTTGTCTTTTATCTTTACTAATGCTCTGAAGTTTATAAATGAATCCATTCTGACAAATTGAAGACCTATATTGTCCATTTATTTCAGTGAAACTTATTTGAGTTTGTTGCCTCATTGCTATGCCAAATACCTGCGGAAGCAATGTAAGATAGAAAGGGTGTGTACAGACTCATGACTTGATTATAATGTACTGACTAGGAAGGCATGATAAAATAGTGAAGCAGCTGATAGCAAGATTTCTAGACAGGAATCACAGAGAGATCAATGGTAATACTCAGCTCACTTTCTCCTTTTATTTAGTTCAGGATCCAAGTCCACAGAGAGTACCACCCACACTGAGTGGTTGTGTGTAGGATTTCAGAAGCTTTTTCATGAAATTGCAGCCATCACCACATGCTGATATTTTCAGAAAGCCTGAGTTCCATTACCAGCATCCACTAAAGGGGACTTGAACTCTTTGTAACTTCAGCTTCAATGGATCCAAAGCACATTCCTTTTATCCTCACACCTAAACACATATACATGAAGCTTTTATAATTTTGCTGTTCGTGAGCCACTAGCAAAAGTGAATTATGACCTGACTTTTACTGTAAATAGAGCTTAGCTTATGCAGAATTTCCTAGAAAATTGCAGGTTGTAGCTGGGGAAGGAAAAATGTTACTCGTTACGATGAATTTTTGGTTTTCAGTTGAGAGAGACTTCTTTCAGACCCTGAAGTCTGGGGCCTCTTTCCCTGCCACGTCCACATGTATGTACTTGCATTTCTTTCTTAGTATTTTTATTGGTTATTTTATTTATTTGCATTTCAAATGTTGTCCAACTTCCTGGTTTCCCCACTGCAAACCACATATCCCATCCCCCTTCTCCTGCCATTATGAGAATGTTCTCCCACACACCTTCCCACTCCCACCTCACTGAAACAGCATTTCCCTACACTGGAGCATCAAGCCTGCACAGGATCAAGGACATCCTCTCTCATTGGTGTTCTATAATGTAATCCTCTCTTACGTATGCAGCTATATCCATAGGTACCTCCATGTATACTCTTTGGTTAGTGGTTTAGTCCCTGGGAGCTCTGGGAGTTCCAGCTAGTTGACACTTATTATTCTAGTGGGGTTGCAATCCCCTTCAGTTCCTTCAGTTCTTCCCCTCACTCTTCCATTGGGTTATCTCCATGCTCATTCCTATAATTGGCTGTGAGCATCCACATCTGAATTGTTGAGGCTGTGACAGAGAATATCAGGGGACAGCTATACCCGGCTCTTGTCAGTAAGTGATTTTTGGCACCAGGAATAGTGTCTAGGTTTGCAGATGGGATGGATCTCCAACTGGGGCAGTTGCTGTATGGCCTTTCGCTCTGTGTCTGCTCTACTCTTTGTCTCAGCATTTCCTTTATACAGGAGCAATTCTGGGTTAATATTTTTGAGATGGGTGGGTGGTCCCATCCCTCAACAGGGGGCTGTGCCTAACTTCTCTAAGATATGGTCTCTGGATATTTCACCTATTGCCATACCTGTTAGGCCCTGGGAAGCTACTGCTTCCCTTGTATCTGGGACTTTCCAGTGGTTAGTCACATGACCAAGCCAGTTCAGTCAGTCAATACGTCTCCAGGAAGGGTGTAAGGATTGAAAAGAAAAAAGACAATTAGGCAAAACTATAGGATCTTCTAAGCTTTCGTTACTCAACATGTTAAACATGTTTCTTATGCATAAAATTATTTTATTCAAAAATTTTCTGAATTTTGTATCAAAATATGAATAACCAGATTACAATATTAATATTTGGGGTGAAGAAAAGTACAGTACTAAAAGACATTATGTACACTTGAGTTTTTCTGGGACAGAAGCTTCTTGTAATATATTCTGTATCACTCTAGAAATGCGTTAGAATTATTAAATTTTAAAAACAAGTATATATTTTAATTTAATGTATTTGCAATGGTTTATAATAGTATTAAATCTCAATATCAGCTGTTACTGTCAGGAGGAATATTTCCTTAATTTGCCACCAAATTAATCAGCTTAATAATTGTTAAAAGTATTACTTCTAAGAAATTAAACTTCATTTTGTGCATTGGTAAGTGTTTTTGCAAGTATCTGAATATGGGAAAAAGTGTATGTGCACATATTTGTAGATTATTATATATGCATGAATGTAATTATGAGAGCTATATTCATGTATGATGTGTGTATGCATGTATATGAGTATAGTTTAGGTACATATGTACATGTGTACTTGTTTGTATTTGCATGCATATGAGTGTCATTACAGTGTACGTGCATAAATTTGTGCATTATTCTATGTGCATAAGTGCAAATATGAGAGAGAAAAGGTACACATTTGATATATATGCATATATATGTACATATACATATAATGTGTGTGTATGAATGTATTTGTGTACGATGATGGTGTATGTGCACATATATGTACATGTGTGTAGGTACATGTACATGTTTGTTAATTGGAAAGGTATGTATGAGGTCTTAGCCAATTAACATATCTTTAGAAGCTTTTTAAAATAATTTAAATTAGACTATCTTGAATTTTCTGTGCCATAATTTATTAGGATACAACTGATGTTTCAACTATTGAAAAAGATATTGTTTTTTAATCTTTTCTGGAATAACTCCTCCAAAAATATAAAGCATGTTGTAAGAGCAAAAGCTTGTAGTAAAATTCCTTCAGAAGGACCAGCTAATAAAATGCCTATATATGAGTAATATATATTGAAGTATTCCAAGTCCTAACTTCTTGTGTTGAAGCAGCAACAAAATTATATAATATAGGGCTATAAGCTATTTACTTGTAAAACTTTTCAATGATATCATTTCATGGGATCTCTAAAATTATAAGCTCACTAGATGAAAACCTTTCACAATCACCAGGATGTAATGAAATGACATAAAACCAATCCTCTAAATCTATCTTGTAATGGCAGTTAGAGTAAGCAAACAGACTGTAATGCTCTCATAAGTTCCGTAGCCTCATCAACCCTTCATAAATCCTGCAACAATCTCGACCTGTTTTATTTTTTCTTAATTACAAATATGTATGTGTTAGCCAATGTAACACTGGCAATCTTTAACCACAATCTATTAGTTCTCCTTGTAACACTAGAGCACAATCACAACTTTGGGAAGCAAAACTCAATCTCCAACAATATAATCTCCAAAACACTGAGTCTATCTCTCATGCTATAAAGATTGTCTGCCAATTTCTACATATGAATGCACAATGGTAGGGCCTCCAATACCTCAACAAAGAGATTTTGCCCTAAATTCTTTTATAAGTCTGGTTTCTAGGATAAGAATGCCATAAAAATAGTATCCCAATTCAGACCTGTTTCTTTGGGTTGTCTCATGTCACATGTTGTCTAGAATGACTCCATCCAAATTACCAGTTATAAACCAACTTAAATGTACCAAAGTTACACTTTTTTAACCATATCCAATAACTTAAAAGCAAATAGTCTATAACTATTACATGTAGAGCATATTTATACATTTAAAACCAATCAGAAACAAAAATGAAGTGGCTACATATATCTTTAATATTTAGACCAAACAGCATTTTTACTTTTCCTAGCTGTAATTTTAAGAGAAGCAGCTTGTCACCTGATAAGTCCAATAATCATAGTCAGGGATTTTTCTAAGGGAAACAGCCACCAGCTCCCTACCAAAGAAGCTGAAAAGCTGTTGTCACATTTAAGATCAGCTGGTACAGACCGTCCGCCCCTGGGGAGCTTCTCCAGCTGACCTAGACTTCTAGCTACAGGGGGAGGGCTCCAAAGGCTGATTGAAACTGATTTTTATTTATTTGTTCCTTTTTGTAATGAGTTAAAACAGAATCAAGGTGTGAACAACTGGCAGATAAAGTTTTTAGTGTTTTTTCTTTTGAACTTGAAACATAAAAGGTCTAAGCAACAAGAAACAAAAACCACAGATATAAACTGACAGACACAGACAGCTTGGTGCACCAAGGACAGACAATAGACATAGAGAGAAAGAACTAGGTTGTGTTCCACTACAGGGACACAGATGTCATACCTATGAAACTCAGACACAGAAATAAGCATTTCTCCAATAGGAGCCAGCAAGGAGGTAAGATGTCTCCTGCCTTCCTTCTGTCCCTAGGAGAGCACTGAAATAGCTTAAGCTCATTTTGCTTCTTTTTCTCCAAAGCATCCACAGAGAGTCCAGGAGGAATGTTTTTCTCAAACCCAGTCTCTCTCATGTCTAGGTTGTAAACTATCTCTAGTCAGGGTCCAAAGACTAAAACATAACTATCAAAGAACATATATACAAAAGCTCCATAGCATTACCTTGCCCCCCCTTTTTTACAAGTTTTACTCATGCTAACCCAAATCACTGAGGCCTTTCTGACTCATCTTACCCCAATGAGTCCCTCCTTCTTAGCTGGCCGGCTTCCCAGGATGACCCCACCAGAAATCTTCTTCCAGATCTCAATGTAATTTTCCATTTTTAAGTGCCCGCACTAACGTGGTACCAAGTGCCCAGTGTAAGCCTGTGGGGTTTAAGAAAATATACGGGCTGGAGAGATGGCTCAGCCGTTAAAGGCTAGGCTCACAACCAAATATATAAGAAAATATACATACTCCGGTCATTCCTGTTAAGAGAATACAAAATCTGTAGCTTTATTCACTGTATATATACCTCAAGATAACCGGGTGGAAAATTCCAGGAAGCAGAATGGGAAAAATGAGCTTAAGGCCTCAGGAACAAAAGACCAAATATATGCTCCATATTTACTGGGGAGAAATCCAGAAAGACCAGCCTAAACCCCAGGAATAAAGACTGAGAACAAAAGACAGGAAGGAATGGACTGTTGCTCAGGTATATGCCTGGGTATGTTGCTACTGGGACAGGGCATTCCTTTGTTAGGAACAAAAGTCTTCTACATGCATCAGCAGGGCTCAGCAGGGGTCATACACTGTATCGGACCCAGAAAGGTCTGACAGTTCCCCCTTCTAATTACCAATGAAGCATTCACACTTTGGTCTTCCTTCTTACTGAGCTTCATATGGTCTGTGAGTTATATCATGTGTGATGCAAGCTTTTGGGCTAATATCTTCATATTAGTGATCATATTTCAAATGTATTCTTTTGTGATGAGGTTGCTTTTACATCATACCTACAAGGGATATTTATTTGCTACTACTTCTTTTTCTCCTGTTAACACTTTTGAAATAATGGAATGAATCATATTCAAAAGCTCTGATCCTGAATGCTTTCGGCTTTGAAAAAGCAGCTTTGAAAAATTCTAGTTAGTACAGAGATTATCAACATTTAGTATTCACTGGAGGGGAGTGTTGCTCAGTGGTTATCAGCTTCCAATAAAGGGAATGAGTCCTGTCAAAGGCTTCTCCTTGAGACCCAGAACTGTCATTCTCAGTTCTGTTTTAACATCACTAATCAGCTTCCAGACTCATTTGCCTACTACCACATGACAATTATCTGAGGATTTCTCCAGATAAAAATCCACCAAGGACCTGGCTCTTTGCTGTGAAACAGAGCCTGGAAAATGTATGAGACTGACTTGTGACATGGTCTCTTTTTTCACTTAATTCCTTAATGTCTGCATCTGCTCTAATCATAGCACATTTCAATTATCATGATGACCCAACTGTGGGAGTTCAATGGGATTATGATAATTGGTAGACTGGAGAGGCATAGAAATGGATTTCAAAAGCTTGTGTGAAAAGCTATCTGACCCAAAGAAGATCAACACAGTTGGTTGCTCAGTATAGAAACAGGTAAATGAAAGCAACTTAGCTAATTTTTAATGTATGAGCATCATTAAACAGCTTACATTAAGCAGCTTTCCTTTTGATATCTGTTGAAATGTTGTGTTCCACAGTCTCGAAGGAAAGCATGTAGAAATTAAAATTGATGTTTAACTGCACAGAGAAGAAATAGGAATTCTTAAAAGTGGGAATATAAAGAATACAAGCAGATTAGTTGGTAAAGTAGAACATTGCTCTGTTGTTGAGAGATGCTAACTAGTTATGAGTACTTGATAATCATGTAGGGTACCAGAATTTGGCTCCTAGCATCCCATGTTGCACAGTTCATAACCAACTACTGCAATGGGGATCCATCTCCCATTTCTAGACATCACGTTCATCCATTCTTAACTGTATATGCTCACAAACACATATGAAACTATATGATTTAAAAAATCAAATAAGTCTTGTATAGCATCAATCATCTAAACTTTTGGAAATTAAAAGACTTATTAACAGTGGTCTTTTCAATTCAGAGACCATGACTCAGTAAATTTGTAAACAGTCATAGAAAAACACCAGAAGTCAATGTCTGGTTTTCACATGCATATACATATACATACTCTTATCCTCAAGCACACACAACATATATACCCACATATAGGCAACCCACACATGCAAATTTATACAGCATATGTATAAACACACACACACACACACACACACACACACACATGAATAAGATGCAGATATGTGAAGATGCTTTGCCCAATAAATTTCTACATATAAAAGGTTAGCCTCCCATCATTCTGTCCTTGTTGACTGTCTACTTGTCTCTATTTGTGTTTGTAGATTCTATAGTACTTATTCTATGCTTCATGAATATATTCATGTCAGCATTTCTATGATAAGACAGCACAGGACTTCCAAACCAACTGTAAAATACACTAAGTAGGGTAGGCATTTACAAAGGTTAACCTAGTATTCTTATAGCTTAAGAAATAACATAGTGCGCTCCTAGCCTGAATGAGGTCCTAGATTTAATGTGGAGTATCACATTAGAACATAAAACAAAGGAAATAAAAACAAACAAACAAACAAAAAACTGTTTCTAATCTCATATTTGAGCACCGTTAATATACAAAAATTCTGTTTTGTCAAGGTCTTATTTCCTATAAATAACAACAGTGAATAAAACAACAAAACTACACATCTACTTTGCGTACTGTGTATGTGACACATGCATATGAATGTATGAGTACCTGTGCCTATGTGATTGCATATGGAGGCCAGAGCAGGATATGAGTTTGTTCTCTGTCAATCTCTGTCTTGTTTTGAAACAGGGTCTGTCACTGAACAAGAAGTTCATTGTTAGGATAAGCTGGCCATCAAAGCTGATGGGACTACAGGCAAGCTCAGGCTGCTTGACTTTGAACTGGTGCTAGTAAATTGAACTCTGGTATTTTCAAATGATCTTGCCTACTGAGCATGTTGTACAACTGGAAACTTTCTCTTTCCCTTACATTCAAATGCTGCACTTCATTTTAGTTGTCTCTGCACTCCACAGTATGGGTGTATGATCATTTCTACACCCCCATGATAGACTCTATTTCCATGTTAGCTTCTAGTTATTTAAAAAATTGTTATCCTTGCTAATAATTTTATAGAATCTTTTGTACATGTACATGAATATGTCTGGACCATTTTTTTCATGAAGAAAATTTGCAGGTCAAGACAGACACAGAGTCTATGTGTTGAAATTACAGCCATGCTGATAGCACCTCATTAAGGTATTAAAGGAGCAGAAGTAGAAGTAGAAAAATACTTCAGACCTTCAGTCAATACCACAGAATTGAAATTTCATAATTTAGATGAGAGATTATGTCCCAAATGGACTTTGAATTGAAGGGATCATCTGCTACTGACTTAAGATAATAGATCACTGGAGGTAGAGCCTTTGGAATTGTATCTTTTTTTAAATCTTTATTAACTTGAGTATTTCTTATATTTACATTTCAATTATTATTCCCCCTTCCCAGTTTCCAGGCTAACATTCCCCTAAAACCTCCACCTCCCCTTCTAGATGGGCTTCCCCTCCCCATCATCCCCCGATTACCACCCTCCCCCCAACAATCACATTCACTGGGGGGTTCAGTCTTGGCAGGACCAAGGGCTTTCACTTCCACTGGTGCCCTTACTAGGCTATTTATTGCTACCTATGAGTTTGGAGCCCAGGGTGAGTCCATTAATAGTCTTTGGGTAGTGGCTTACTCCCTGGAAGGTCTGGTTGGATGGCATTGTTGTTCATATGAGGTCTCGAGCCCCTTCAAGCTCTTCCAGAAATTTCTCTGATTCCTTCAACGGGGGTCCCATTCTCAGTTCAGTGGATTGCTGCTGGCATTCGCCTATGTATTTGCTGTATTCTGGGTTTGTCTCTCAGGAGATATAAACATCCGGTTCCTGTCAGCCTGCACTTCTTTGCTTCATCCATCTTATCTAATTGGGAGGCTGTATATCTATGGGCCACATGTGGGGCAGTCTCTGAATGGGTGTTCCTTCTGCCTCTGTTTTAAACTTTGCCTCCCTATTCCCTGCCAAGGGTTTTCTTGTTCCCCTTTTAAAGAATGGTTGGAACTGGAAAATATCATCCTGAGTGAACTAACCCAATCACAGAAAGACATACATGGTATGCACTCATTGATAAGTGGCTATTAGCCCAAATGCTTGAATTACCCTAGATCGCTAGAACAAACGAAACTCAAGACGGATGATCAAAATGTGAATGCTTCACTCCTTCTTTAAATGAGGAAAAAGAATACCCTTGGCAGGGAAGGGAGAGGCAAAGATTAAAACAGAGACTGAAGGAACACCCATTCAGAGCCTGTCCCACATTTGGCCCATACATATACAGCCACCCAATTGGACTAGATGGATGAAGCAAAGAAGTGCAGACCGCTAGGAGCCGGATGTAGATCGCTCCTGAGAGACACAGCCAGAATACAGCAAATACAGAGGCGAATGCCAGCAGCAAACCACTGAACTGAGAATAGGTCCCCTATTGAAGGAATCAGAGAAAGAACTGGAAGAGCTTGAAGGGGCTCGAGACCCCAAAAGTACAACAATGCCAAGCAACCAGAGCCTCCAGGGACTAAGCCACTACCTAAAGACTATACATGGACTGACCCTGGACTCTGACCCCATAGGTAGCAATGAATATACTAGTAAGAGCACCAGTGGAAGGGGAAGCCCTGGGTCCTGCTAAGACTGAACCCCCAGTGAACTAGTCTATGGGGGGAGGGCGGCAATGGTGGGAGGGTTGGGAGGGGAACACCCATAAGGAAGGGGAGGGGGGAGGGGGATGTTTGCCCGGAAACCGGGAAAGGGAATAACACTCGAAATGTATATAAGAAATACTCAAGTTAATAAAAAAAAAAAAAAGAATAGTAAGAGCAATTTAAAAAAAAAAAAAAAAAAAAAAAAAAAGGAGTGAAGCATGGAATTGTATCTTGTCCCACTCTTTACTTCCTTGATGTTCTGTTAGGAGCTTCTCTGCCATATTCACCATGATGTAAAGAAACCTTGAGGAACAGAAACTGAAACTTGTAGAAGTACTTAATCTTGAACCAGGGTTTCTATCTCCACCTTACACCATTTTCTTCTCAGATACACACACACACACATACACACATGACCTATTTACTTGCAATAAGCCTTAAACAGTACCAAAACTGGTCAGTTGCCTGTGATGTAAGATCTTATGATCTACTTTTCTGTCAATAAACCAAAGGTCTTATTTACTATGTTTCATCTGAGCTGCTCTCAACTCCAATTGACCAGCCCTCAGGGCCATATTCTCTTGACTCTTAACCTATAGTGGCTTCTCCATCCTCCTGTTGCCCCTTCTCCCTCATGGTTCCTCTCTGACTCCCAATCCCAGGAAACCTAAACTTCTTCCTTACTGCAGGTTATCAGCATCTTTATTTACCACTCAGAAATAAGTTAGGGCCAAATTGTATATAAGGGCTTTCTTCTATGGGAGAACAAGGTCTTGGGGTCCCATACTTAACATTGCAATAGATAAAATAAATGACCAAGTTCAACAGAAATTTAAATACATTTCTGTCCTTTAAGGGTTTATCTACAGTATTTTGTCACAGTGACAAAAAAAGAACATATGGGATCTGGTTTAAGTTTGTGTAGAATCACCTTCAAAAGCAGGGGTACTACTTATGATTCGGGTGAGATTAGGATATAAGAATCTATGGTTCACTGAAGAATTATATGCCAGACTCAAATAGTATGCAAAATTAAAGAGTGTTTTATTCTGCAGAAGTCCAGCATGCAGGTACTTTACCATTTACCAAGATGGAGACAACCAGATGAGCTCCTAGGCCCAACTTAAAACAGATTAGGGGAATTTCAAGGAGAGATAGGTGCCCTTTATCTTTATTGGTTGGCTAGATCTCTAGGATTTTGGGTGTCTTTGGTATTGACTGGGGCTCTTGGAGACATTCCAGAAGATTACTAGGGATGGGGGTGGGGGTGGGAGTAGAAATTATTATTTGGGAAGCCTAGAAACTGTTGCTGACTCAGCACTCTTGCCTCAGGGCAGGTGGCCAGGCAGCTTTTGATTGGCTGCCAAAGGCTTGTGCAGTTCTGGGAAAACAAGATCTAGGCATTGGTTCCTAAACTGCCAGTTTGAAGCCTGTTTTGGAATCAGCATGTCTAATTCCTCTCTTTCCCCTCTTGAGTAATGTTCCATCATGAATCCTTGAGATGTTTCTATGGGCTGATATTATTGCTTGTGAAACATCAATTGAATGATGGAAATCTATTCCTTAACAAACCAAACTAAGCCATTGATTATGCAGGTACTACAAGTCAAGACAACATCAATAAGAAAAGAGTACATGTCAGGGCATCGTCAAGGGTAGCCAAAGGAAGCCATTTGAAGAGGGACTCAGAATAATTTGGAGACTGGTTTTTTTTCTACTCTTCTGTCTTATTATATCTTTCTGACTAAAGGCATCTATTTTTTGATAACCCCTGAGTGATCATAATAGAAACAACTTTCCTCAGGTAAGACTGAACAGAATCATCCTTGCTGGAAGAATAGCAAGTTTAGGTCTCATCTGTTCTGTAAGACTACTTCTGCCAAGGAGGATAGAAAATCCTATGGGGACATTTTAGACTTTTCAATCACCTGTATATTTGTACCTATAGCCAGGTGTAGACTATTGTAATTTTTATCTTGCAGTATTAGGACTGAGGCTCCTACACTAACAGCTTTGGCCAGTCCTATGTCAAGAAGAGAGACAAGTACATAGAGGAACTGGCCAGTCTTCTTGTCCAATTGTTTGGGAGTGCTAGCTGGTTGAAGATATTCTCTCCAGAGTAATAATTCACTCTAGATACAACCAGGCCATAAATGTATTGGGTAAGCCCTGAGGTACAAGCATTTTCTAGGGGCAGCGTCTCTCTTGCAATGGTAAAGATTACAGTGTGATTTCAAATGTGGGAATAGGTTGAGGGTACCTTATTTCTAATTCAGAGTCTCTGTCTTGTTATTGATGGTAGGGTCGGCTTACCTCCTTTTGGTTGCTGTCAACTACATTGAGTATCATCTGTAGTCTGTAAATACTCTCCAGGTATATCTATTCCTTCATAGTGGGGAGGCTCAGCCTTTATGTCAAACTAACAGTCCTGTGTTAATCTAGGCAGGAAGAAATTAAAAACATGGAATGTAACCAATTCTTTGTTGGGGCCTAAGGGGATCATAGGTCTCACAAGGCTATGTTAGAGCAGTTATACATTAAATAGGATTCCAAGGTCATAGCCAGAGATGTAAAGTCTTAGTACCCATGTCTTACCAGCCTTCTAATTTGCCTTCTTGTCAGCTGCTGTGAACTTGATGACAAAGTTGTTGTATTGTCTCCTGGGGGTATTCAGAGAGTAGGGATGATTAAACCAAGGTCCACAAATCTCTCTCCTAGGATGCTGGGTATCTTTCCATAAGACTGTATATCCCCAAACTGGGTCAGAGTGATTGGATCATTTTTGTTGGGGGGCTTTCAGTTTATCTACCCAATAGATTTGCCTCTCACTTCCATACAGCAAAAGGCTGTGTACTTCCTCATTTGATTGTCTGCCTCTAATTGGAAGAATACCCCTGGCTGGCATAAAAGGCCTGAGACCATGTTTTCCTTTTGGGACCCAGGCAAGTTGCAATCATAACAAAGAGAGAGCTGTTGATTTGAGGGGTCACATCCCTCATCAACTAGGTCACCAAGGTCTATTTGAAAGTCAGGGAACAAGGTGCCTGGGGAAAAAGTAGGAGATAGAGTTGTCAATCTTATTTTTTTTTGCATCGTTAGCTCTCTGCTATGCTATATTCAGGGTATAGTAGGGTCTAGAGGCTGGTGCAACAAAGCATAAGCAGCAAGCAAGCAGAATTAGGAGTTATGGAGTTGAAGTTTTAAAGAATTGACTGAGTGGTTGACCTTCCAATACACTTGTCATAGTTTGTCTGGAAATCTCCTCCAAGAGCTTCCGTCCTAGTTAGGATTTTACTGCTGTGAACAGACACCATGACCAAGGCAACTCTTATACAGAACAACATTTAACTGGGCCTAGCTTACAAGTTCAGATGTTCAGTCCATAAACATCAAGGCAAGGGCATGTCAGCATCTAGAAAGGCATAGAGGAGCTGAGATATCAATTTCTTCATCTGAAGGTTGCTAGTGAAAGACTGACTTCCAGACAGCTAGGGTGAGGGTCTTAAGCCCACAGTCCAATGACACTACCTCACCAGCAAGGCCACACTTCATAATAGTGTCACTCCCTGGGTTAAGTATATACAAACAATCATATTCAACTCTTTATCCCCCATAGGCTTTTTCAAACACATGAATCAATAGGGGCCATATTAGCCATAGCATTAAAAAGAAGGATATATAGTTCAAATTCCCAAATCCCTTATTCTGTAGCAATCTCAACAATGTTAAATATTTGAAGTCTCTTCTGAGACCTATCAAATCACTTAACTGTAATCTTCAAATTAAGTCAGGAACTCAGCTGGGCAAACTTCAAACTCTGCATCTCCATGCCTGTGGTCAAAGGAGTTTTCAGATCTCTAACTCCTTTTTCATCTTTGTTGACTGCAACAAACTTTTTCCCTGGGATGGTTACATTCCCTGTCAGCAGAATCCCTCAGGAGATATCCTATGGATCTGGTATCTGAAAAATCTTGGGGTCTTCAAGGAAACTTCAATGTTAAAACTTTTTGTTTCAATATCTGGGATGTATTCATGATCTTCTGGAGTCCTTCAAAGGGCTGGGGTCACTCTAACTGGTTGATCCACTCCATTGATACTGCTGTTCTTGGTGACCATTCCATGGTACTGTCATCTCCAATATGCTGGGATCTTATGCTGCATCTAGGTTTCACCAATAGCCTATCACAGGCTCTCTTTATTGTTCCAAGTCTCAAATCCTTTGTATGACCCTTTCAGACTTGGGCAGTCAACTACACCTGAGAATTCACCTTCACCAATGACCTTCCATGGCCTCTCACAGTGCCAAGCCTCAGCTGTGTTTCATGACCCCTTCATGTTCAAAATCAGTACCACCTAAGTAATTCTTACACTTATCATGTACAGCCGCAGCATGAGGTACAAACTTGGCTATCTTAGGAACAGAGTTTTTTGTGCTCTCAGAAAACACTTTCCAGAAGATTTCACCTCAGTGATGTGGGTCTCTTCTTAATCACAACTAAATTCTTAGCTCCAGCTAACCAGCATTAATTGTCCCAAAAGTCTCCTCCTGTTGACTAACAGCCAGAGACAAATGGCTGAAGCTGCAGAGATCTGCTTCTTTCAGGATCTAGAACATGTCACCCCTTATTCTATTACATTATCACTAGCTTCCTCTTTTCCAACATTTTAACTGCCTAAGCTTGGCTGTCCTGGTTATGTCTCTGTAGATTGACCTTTATATGCATGTCTGTCTCCTGGGATTAAAGGGATGTACAATCATGCAGAGATCTAAATTTATCTGGATAGGATCTTGCCAAAAAGTCTCATTCCCTTGAGTTGTTATCACCTAGAACACAGTGTTCAGTTCCATTTCACTTTCAGGTTCTCCATTAATATTCAAACAATATAGTTTATGTTTTTCCTTTCTAAACTTGCCATACTTGTTTAAAAACCTTTTCATGAGACTTAATAAGAGAACAAATTCTATGATGGGTGTTTCTGAGACTTCCTTTTTCAGTGTAATTAATTTGAGTCTGTTCCCCTTCGCCTCAGGGAGATTGTTGAGGCAAGATCAAAAAGTAGCCACATTCTTTCCCAAACTTCCTCAAAACAGTCTCTAGGCCTCATTCTGAAGTTCTTCTCCATTGAAACATCTTGGGCCACGTCTACAGAATTCAAATCATACAAAGTGATATAGACTTCCCTGTTCTTATGAGGAGAGGCCATTAAGCCCACATTAAAGCATTCCACTGTTTTCCAAATTCAAAGTCCCAAAACCCACATTCTCCCAAGCAAAGCATGGTCAGGGCTATCACAGCAACACCCTACTCTTTGTACCAAACTCTGTCTTAAGGTTTTACTGCTGTGAACACCCACCATGACCAAGGCAACTCTTACAAAGGACAACATTCAATTGTGACTGACTTATAGGCTCAGAAGTCCACTCCATAATTATCAAGGCAGCTCTACCTCTTTATCTGAAGGCTGAAAGTGGAAGACACACCCACTCTAACAAGGCCACACCTCTGAATATTGCCACTCCTTGGGCCAAGCATGTACGAAGCATCACAGCCTCTAAGTATTTTCAAAACTTATATTGGTCATATTCATCTAAGATATCAGACTGGAGGATAGCTAGTATGAAAGGGCCTTCCCATATAGGATCTCAAAGTGGGTAAAATCCAAAGTATAAGGGTTATATAAGGCATAATGTAGTAGGGACACACTGTCACCACCAGTTTCAAGGGTTACTTTGCTCACAGGCTTCTTCAGGATTCTGTTCATCCTTTCCATTTGCCCTGAACTCTGAGGTCTGTATACATAATTTAATTTCAAATTTGTCCCCAAAACCAGTAGAGTTTAAATTACCTGAGAGATGAATGCTAGTACACTGTCAGATGTAAGCAAATTATATTGTATTCCTGAAGCTTCTTTCCCACTACAGTGGCAGTATCCTTCTTTTAGGGTAGGTAACTACTCCAAAAAGGCATCTATATAAACTACTAAATACTTATAGATACATGTTGCTGCTTTATTTCTGTATAATCTATTTCCCAATTAGCCCCTGGCCATATCTCTTGATTGAGCTTTCTGGAGGGGCTCCTTGATTGGGGCCTGAGGGGGTTCATGTCCTGGCAGGAGGGATGGTGCAAGTTTGTCTGATCAACCAAGTACCCTAAGTAAAACAGTTTGTACCATGCATTTCACAATTCCCTCAGTTTTCAGTAACCCAGTTGTGAAGCTTGACATATACAACGCATGAGTTGCTTACCAAACTCCTTAGAATGTTGTGGTCTTTAGAGATCAGCTACCTCTAAAAATTCTTTTGCATTTCATGTGATATTGTCTGTCTTCAGCATTATCTTTGGCCATGGCTGGAAGTATAGGAGGTGGCAAAGATATCAGGATGTTGTCAGTAGAAGATGGGGTAGCCTCCCTTGTAGCTTTGTCAGTTAGCTGATACTCCCTCATGCTATTTCTGAAGGCCCTTGCTGATGACTGAGACAATAAATTAAGCTCACTTTGAGAGAAAGTTATAATTCCTCAAAAAAAGCAAGTTATTCTTCCTTATTTTTGATGTATTTTCCTTCCTCATTCAAGAATCTCTTCTCTTGGTATATGAATCCATGTACCTAAGCCTTAGTAAAGGCATCTGCCATCAGTATAGAGGTTAGCTATATCCCTATTTGCCATTTTTAAAGCCTGGTAGACGTTTATTTCTTCTTTCTGGGCTGAAATTCTTGGATAAAAAGCAGGTGAGCAAATGACAGAGACCAAGTCTACTGCTGTCACGCCCATATAGCTAGTTCCATTTTGTATGAAACTGCCCCTGTCCATGAAGTAGATATATTCTGTAAGTAGCCAGGGTATGTCAGTCAATTCCAAGATCTATAGAGGACTCATGTTGCACATTTGAGGATGGGTCAAGTAGCAGGTTGGCTGGGTTTAGGGAAGATGATATTATGGGTTATTTTTTATACAAAGGGGATTCAAAAATATGACCTGAAAGTACACTAGAATGACTGGGTGAATTCTTCAAGGTTCCATCATTAACATGGGGGATGGTGATAATAAATTCTTGCCCCATGATTATTCTGTTAGCATCCTTGACTAGCAGTGCAGTGGCAGCTATGATTGGAAGCAGGCAACCAAGTCTAGATTTTTAGATAACTAAGGCACAAGTCTTCTCTGTGGTCCCAAAATTTGGGTAGCACTCTATTTTATATGCCTTTTCTCTCATCCACATACAGTTGGAAATGTTTGTGACTGTCAAAGTAGGCCAATGCCAACATCTCTAATAAGTCTTTTCTTAAAATCTTAAAAGCCATTCCAATCTCAGTCGTTCATTCTACTTTACTTCTTGGCCCTGGTAGCCTTATATAATGGTTTGGCTAAATCAGTGAACCATGGTACCCAGAGGTTATACAATCCAGCATTTACCAAACATTTCTATACATGCCTTCAGTTGACTAGAACTTCAGTGTTAAGGATGATTTCCTTATGGGCATCAGACAGCATGTGTTGAAACCCCCACCCCAACCACCTTGAGTAAGTAATCCAGGTAGGTGATCTCAAATTGGCAAATCTAGATCTTCACAGTAGATACTAAGTAACCAAGTTTACTCAGTATGTGTAGCAAGACTCATGTGGCCTCCTAGTATGTCTCTAAGACAGGGTTCACAATCAGAATGTCATCTACATATTGGAGCATGTTATTTGGGGGTAGGTCCCCTGGTACTCACCCAAGTCCTCAGGCAGTGCATCCTCAAAGATAATGAGTAAGTTCTTGAATCCTAGAGTCAGGAGTGTCCAAGTTCGTTGTCTGTTGAAGGCCACCAGAGCTTAATAGTCATTGGAATGGGGCTTTTTGACAAAAATAAGTGGGATTCTTTGCTGATTGGGAAAGAATAAAATCCATGCTTCCTAGAGACACTTAATTTGCAGTGTAATCCCTGTTCTGGCTTCTCTTAGCATTAGATATTGCATGATTTAGGCTGGGGAAGCCCCAGCATTTAATCAGATTGAACCAGAGTCCTATGATTGGTGAGTCTGATTGGATTCTTTTGTGCCTAAAACTCAGGAACTTCTGGTAGAAAACTCTGGAGTAATAGGTTTGGAGATTGAGTAGTTTAGGGAACAGTTTTTATTTTTATTTTTTCTAGTGCCAAGAACAGAACAAAGATGGAACTATTCTAATCTTATACTTTCATTCACTCTGGGCCAAATAGATTCAGGATTCGAATTTGGTGAGGGGGGTCCCATCTCATCAGGGGGGTGTGGGCATCCAGGGATGACCATAAATAAGTAATTTATCTGTCCCACTCCCAAGCCTACCTTTCTTCAGGTAGTCAATGCATAGGGCTTAGTGCCTACTACCCCTTGTACCCATGTTTTTTGATTTGAAAATGGCCCCAGTGGTTGTTTCAAAATAGAATGATGTTGTCCTGTGTCCACCAGAGAGGCTACAGGCTTTCCCTTCACTTTAAGGGTTACCCAGGGCTCATGGTGGTAGGAGAGCACCAATACTTGTGTTCAACTAGTTCTTCTAATTCGAGAACGTTTTGGCCCTTTCTTTTTATTTTTCTTAAGGCATTCATGCGTCCATTGGCCTTGTGCTTGCAATAGTCACATTGGTCCCTCTCCAGTGGAAGAGAGGTTATTCCATCAAGTGGGCCTGAATTCTCCTTCCATGAGCTATGTTTTTCAGCTCTTTCTGGTTTGTTAGTTTGTGGCTCATGGCACCAAGTAGCACTTTTGATAGTCCTCTGGTTTTCTATTTTCAGGGGTTTCCTGGTTGTTGAGAATTTTAGCTATGGTTATTAATTAAACCAGTTGCTTACCCACAAATCTGTCCAGGCATTGAAGATGCCAACAAATGTCAGGGGCAGCTTGGTGAACAAAAGTCATGTTTATAGCTAACTGTTTTTTTTTTTCTTACTTCTGTGTCAAAGTATAGTAGGGTTTTGGGATTCAAAAAGTCTTTTTTAGATATCTCTAGAGCTCTCATTTTTCCCAGTGTCACCTGGCTTACTATAGATAAATTTGTGGGTTGTTTGACAGCCTCTTGGAGGGCCCCCATCAGAATCTGGCAGTAGAATTAGAGCTTCTCCTTATCTTCAGATATGTTAAAGTCCCACTTCATTCAAAGGAAAGATTGCACCAATATCACCCTGGATTTGCCTCGCCAGCCTATTCTCTTGTCAATTCCCATGAACCTTTTCTCTCCTTCTCTTCTGTCTTGAAGCGGACCTGGAGTAGTTTCTGATAGGCATTCCAGGTGGGCTGCTGTGTCAGCATGATTGACTCTAGAAGTCCTGTGAGAGCTGTTGCTCTTTCTGAAAGTTAGGGATTCTGCAACTTCCAATTGTGAAGATCATTACTGGCAAATGGCACATAACTCAGCAACTGTCTCCCTTGAACATCTGGAGGGCCCATAGTCGGTTGAGCTACTACGGAAGTAGAGTTGACTCTCTGGGCAGTATGATTTAAAATTTAAGGTAGACTGCAAGTGGAATAAGGAGAGTAGAGTAAATTAGGGATTTCTCCTCCCTTTGCCTGTACTAGCTGCTCAGGATCAGTGGTGGGAGAAGCAGGAATATAAGAGAACACAGATCCTCCTTGGTAGCACAAGGGAGAGCAAAGAAGGGGGCTGAGGCCAATCCTATTTCAGAGAAAGAAGGGTGGGGAATGGCATGGCTGTTGACAAAAATGGTCTCATCCAAACAGGAGGAGAAGACTTATTGACCAGTTATTACCTCTTAGTGATACATGGCACTTGGTCCAGGTGGCCCCCAGCCTCTTACACCACAGTCTTCACCCTGTAAATAGTAAAGAAATGAGAAGTTCTCTCCTCAGGCCATCCTATTACATAGGTAGGCCATTTATTCCTGTAAAAGATGATTAGTTTGTCAGGACTTAGCAACCAGACCAGAGTCTTCTGCTACTTGGCAAAAATGATTAAAGTGGTTCAGGACCAAACCCAGTGGGATGTTCTGCTCCTGTTCCTTCCTAGAAGTCAAAGGAACATTTGTAAGAGAGGACAAAAAGCACAAACCAAATACATAACATATACTCAGAAGGACATTTCTGGGAAAATGAAAGCAAAAAGAAAAGGCAGTCTCCCTCCCTGCCCCCAGAAAACCTAAAGACTCATAGCCTCAAGCAAAATCAGATGAGAACTAGCATCTTCTCCTGCTTTTGGGAGGGGGAAACATCCACTGTTGCTCCTGGCTGGATTACAAAATACAAGTCTGATTTAGAATAAACTTGAAAAATAAACACAGAGACAGACAAGATGAGAGACAACCAGGAGCCCAGACTTACTAACCAGAAAAATGCTTGAATATTTGTGTCAAGGAGTCTCCAGTGAATCTCCCATGAGGCCTCAAATGTAAAGCTCTATGATTAGCTAATGAATGATTCCCTAGACTGAAATATTATGCAGAAGCAAAGAAGATTTTATTCTGCAGAAGCACATTATGCATGGGGTATACCATTTACTAACCTGGAGACAAACACCAGTGTGAGCTTGACTCTGAGATTTAAAGCAGAGAAGGGAAAAGTTCTGAAAAGTGTAGGTAACCTATATCATGATTGAGTAGCTTGATATCTACTCTTTGAAATTGGCTAGGGCTCTTAGGGATATTCCTGAATGGTTGCTGGAGGTAGTTACATGTTGGAGACAATTGCTAGGGAAGACTGGAAGCTTGCCAGTTCACTGCTCTTGCCTCAGCCCAGGCAGCAGAGCAGCTTCTGACTGGTTTCCCAATGCCTTTGGCATTGCTAGTAGCTCAATTGGCTGGAATTACCTAGTTCTGGAAAACAGTAAGTTAGGCCTAGTCTCTTGAACTGACAGTTCAAAGTCTGTCATGGAGTCAGCCTGTCACAGTCCTTGAAAGAATCCATGACCAGAAACAGGAGTCAGGGTAGGTGCTGCTGTAGAAGGAGTCAATGGGGGTGACTTGCATATATAGAACATGCGATTAATTAGGTTTCTCTTTTATTTTAAGTAATATTGAGTCTATTGCTGTGGCAGATGAACGTGCATATGCACATGTACATGCACATGCACAGAGAAACAGACAGAATTTATGAGTTCAAGCCAACCTGTCTATATAGCAAGTTCCAGGTGAGACAGAGAATCATAGTGATATCCTGTGTAATTTGATGTAACATGTACTTTTCTTTGTCCCAGAATTATATGATGCTTGGAAGTAGATAGTAATAGCAGATATATAGAGAAAAGAAAATAGGGGATTCATATGAAATTTAAAAGGAAATTCTTGAGCAGATATCCAAAAGCATGTAAATAAATAAATCTTGGTGGTTAACAAGTAAATCCAATAATAAGAAAGTAGTCATTTTAAATTATAGTTCAATAGAATAGATATACCAAGGGTCACAAAAGGCCAGCTAATGTATAAGAGGAAAGGAGAAGAGGGAAAAGGACAGGAAAAAGGAGAGGAAGAAGAAGATGAAGAGGGAGAAAGAGAGTGAGAAGGAGAGGGAGAGGGAGAGAAATGAGAGAGGAAGAGGGAGAGGGAGAGGGAGAGAAAGGAGGGATCTCAGTCTCGAGAAAAACAACTATTTCCTTCAGCCACAATTGACTGAAGGCTTAGTCTATATCCCTAGTTGCCCAAATTTAACAGAAGTGTTTAAGATCTTACTTGTCATCTGAAAATAAATAGAGACCGCATTCTTTCTGAAAAAATTGAAAATGTTGAGGGTTGGCAAATTTGAGCATGTGCTTGCCTTGAAAATACTGAGCCCTAAATGTAATTACAGAATCCATATGCAAAGATGCCAAGCTTGCTGTTTTGAAAATCAAAAAAAAAAAAAGTTGGCCGGCCTATCTTTGGCAAACTCCAAGCTATGTAGCCATCAAATAAATAAAAGTATATAATAATAAAGTAAAAAGAAAAAAAACATGATAAATGCTGACCTAAGAACACACATGTGCACACAAACCTTTCCAATTAACATACATGTACATGCATATACACACATGTACATATATGTGCACATCCATGATCAACCTACATAAATACATTCATACACACACACATATATATGTACACATATCAAATGTGTACCTTTTCTCTTTCATATTCACACTTATGCACATACAATAATGTACACATTTGTGCATGTACACCACAATGATACTTATGTAAAGCAAATACCAACAAGCACATTTGTACATATGTACCTCAACCATACTCATATACATGCACACACACACATCATACATGCCTATTGCTCTCATAATTACACTCATGCACATAAAATAATCCACAAATATATGCACATACATTTTCCCCATACTCACGTCTTGCACAAACACCTACCAATGCACAAAATGAAGTTGAATTTCTTAGAAGTAATACTTTTAAGAATTATTAAGCTGATTAATTTGGTGGCAAATTAAGGTAATATTCCTCCTGACATTAACAGCTGATATTGAGATTTAATACTACTATAAACCATTGCAAATACATTAAATTAAAATATATATTTGTTTTTAAAATTCAATAATCCTAATGTATTTCTAGAGTGATACAGAATATGCTACAAGAAGCTTCTGGCCCAGAAAACCTCACATGTACATAATGTCTTTTCATCACCCAAAATACTAATATTGTATTCTGGTTATTCATATTTTTGATGCTAAATTCAGAAATTTTTTTTGAATAAACTAATTTTATGCATAAGAAACATCTTTAACCTGTTGAGCAATGAAAGCTTGGAAATGATGCCGTCAGGGCCCTAGTGAAGCACTGCCTCACACTGTTCACGGAGGACTTCCAGAAAAGTTATGCCAGATAAGCATGTTGGATGACTCTTGTTCTACTTAATAAATACTAATTGCTAGTGGAACATCATTTAGTAGAACTCTAGAAGTTTCTTTATTGTTGAATATACAAAATCTTATGTGCTTCTTAAATGATAGTAATACTGTATATAGTTTTAATATTCTTCAGCTTTAACAGCTTCTTTACATAATAGGCAATCACTTGTACAGTTAGTCAGAAAGTAGATACCCTAGTGGATTTGTTTTAATATTAGTATTAATGGCAAGGAAGAAACTACATCATCTCAGATAAAACACATAGCAAAGCTCTGTCACCTGAAAGACGAACATTTAGAAATATGACAGTAGCTGCGTTTTGGTCATTGCATTTTTAGCATATTATTAATGAAGCATATGTGAAAATAAAATTGAAATCTGCCTTTCTAGTTTTAAAAACTTTATGGAATTAATTGTGACTTATTATTTTTATATAATACATAAATAAGTTTATTTTATTATATATAGAATTTTATTTGTTCTTTTTAAACCATTTTATATTGTTAAACACCTCTTTTTACCAAGATACCTTTTTTAATGTGTGTACATGGATGACTGTGTATACAAATATGTAGAGTTATGTGTGTAGGGGGTGAGTATATGATTCTCTGTATGTAGCTCACAGGAAAATGTTGACTATTTTTCCATTTTGAGACTGTCCCTGTAATTGTGACCTGGAGCTGGAAATTAGGCTAGTGTACTGCCTATATTTGATATAATCTAGAATTATCACAGAAGAAGAAGCCTCCAGTTAGAAAATGCCTCCATAAGACCCAGCAGTAGGTCAGGGTTTGTTTTTTTTTTTTCTTTCAATTTGTGACAATGGGGGATGGACTCATTGTCGGTGGTGCCATCCCCGGGCTGGTATTCCTGGATTCTATAAGAAAGTAACCTGAGCAAGCCAGAGTGAACAATCCAGAAAACAGCATTCCTACATGTCCTCTGCATTAGCTCCTGCTTCAGGTTCCAACCCTGTGTGAGGTCCAGTCCTTATTTCCTTTGGTGATGAACAGCAACATAAAAGTGTAAGCTGAATAAACCCTTCCCTTCCTTATTTTCTTCTTGGTCATTATATTTTGTGCCGTAATAGAAACCATGACTAAGACAACTAAAGATATATATGTCTCTACCTCCCCAGTACTGTGAGTACCAGTATTTTCCAACAGGCCTCCAAGGTTTTGCGGTTTTGGTGGTTTTGAGGTTTTGAACACACATCCTCAGTTTGCATGACAGTTTATCAACTGAACTATTGCACAGATATACATAATATCTTTTTTTTTATTAACTTGAGTATTTCTTACATACATTTCGAGTGTTATTTCCTTCCCCGGTTTCCGGGCAAACATCCCCTCCCACCTCCCCTTCCTTATGGGTGTTCCCCTCCCTACCCTCCCCCCATTGCCGCCCTCCACCCCATAGTCTAGTTCACTGAGGGTTCAGTCTTAGCAGGACCCAGGGCTTCCCATTCCACTGGTGCTCTTACTAGGATATTCATTGCTACCTATGGGGTCAGAGTCCAGGGTCAGTCCATGTATAGTCTTTAGGTAGTGGCTTAGTCCCTGGAAGCTCTGGTTGCTTGACATTTTTGTACATATGGGGTCTCGAGCCCCTTCAAGCTCTTCCAGTTCTTTCTCTGATTCCTTCAACGGGGGACCTATTCTCAGTTCAGTGGTTTGCTGATGGCATTCGCTTCTGTATTTGCTGTATTCTGGCTGTGTCTCTCAGGAGCGATCTACATCCGGCTCCTGTCGGTCTGCACTTCTTTGCTTCATCCATCTTGTCTAATTGGGTGGCTGTATATGTATGGGCCACATGTGGGGCAGGCTCTGAATGGGTGTTCCTTCAGTCTCTGTTTTAATCTTTGCCTCTCCATTCCCTGCCAAGGGTATTCTTTTTCCTCATTTAAAGAAGGAGTGAAGCATTCACATTTTGATCATCCATCTTGAGTTTTGTTTGTTCTAGGGATCTAGGGTAATTCAAGCATTTGGGCTAATAGCCACTTATCAATGAGTGCATACCATGTATGTCATTCTGTGATTGGGTTAGCACACTCAGGATGATATTTTCCAGTTCCAACCATTTGCCTACGAATTTCATAAAGTCGTTGTTTTTGATAGCTGAGTAATATTCCATTGTGTAGATGTACCACATTTTCTGTATCCATTCCTCTGTTGAAGGGCATCTGGGTTCTTTCCAGCTTCTGGCTATTATAAATAAGGCTGCGATGAACATAGTGGAGCACGGGTCTCTTTTATATGTTGAGGCATCTTTTGGGTATATGCCCAAGAGAGGTATAGCTGGATCCTCAGGCAGTTCAATGTCCAATTTTCTGAGGAACCTCCAGACTGATTTCCAGAATGGTTTTACCAGTCTGCAATCTCACCAACAATGGAGGAGTGTTCCTCTTTCTCCACATCCTCACCAGCATCTGCTGTCACCTGAGTTTTTGATCTTAGCCATTCTCACTGGTGTGTGGTGAAATCTCAGGGTTGTTTTGATTTGCATTTCCCTTATGACTAAAGATGTTGAACATTTCTTTAGGTGTTTCTCAGCCATTCGGCATTCCTCAGCTGTGAATTCTTTGTTTAGCTCTGAACCCCATTTTTAATAGGGTTATTTGTCTCTCTGCGGTCTAACATCGTGAGTTCTTTGTATATTTTGGATATAAGGCCTCTATCTGTTGTAGGATTGGTAAAGATCTTTTCCCAATCTGTTGGTTGCTGTTTTGTCCTAACCACAGTGTCCTTTGCCTTACAGAATCTTTGCAGTTTTATGAGATCCCATTTGTTGATTCTTGATCTTAGAGCGTAAGCCATTGGTATTTTGTTCAGGAAATTGTTTCCAGTGCCCATGTGTTCCAGATGCTACCCTAGCTTTTCTTCTATTAGTTTGAGTGTCTCTGGTTTGATGTGGAGGTCCTTGATCCACTTGGACTTAAGCTTTGTACAGGGTGATAAGGATGGATCGATCTGCATTCTTCTACATATTGCCCTCCAGTTGAACCAGCACCATTTGCTGAAAATGCTATCTTTTTTCCATTGGATGGTTTTGGCTCCTTTGTCAAAAATCAAGTGACCATAGGTGTGTGGGTTCATTTCTGGGTCTTCAATTCTATTCCATTGGTCTATCTGTCTGTCTCTGTACCAATACCATGCAGTTTTTATCACTATTGCTCTGTAATACTGCTTGAGTTCAGGGATAGTGATTCCCCCTGAAGTCCTTTTATTGTTGAGGATAGCCTTAGCTATCCTGGGTTTTTGTTATTCCAGATGAATTTGCAAATTGTTCTGTCTAACTCTTTGAAGAATTGGATTGGTATTTTGATGGGGATTGCATTGAATCTGTAGATTGCTTTTGGTAAAATGGCCATTTTTACCATATTAATCTTGCCAATCCATGAGCATGGGAGATCTTTCCATCTTCTGAGGTCTTCTTCAATTTCTTTCCTCAGTGTCTTGAAGTTCTTATTGTACAGATCTTTTACTTGCTTGGTTAAAGTAACACCAAGGTACTTTATATTATTTGGGTCTATTATGAAGGGTGTCGTTTCCCTAATTTCTTTCTCGGCTTGTTTCTCTTTTGTATAGAGGAAGGCAACTGATTTATTTGAGTTATTTTATACCCAGCCACTTTGCTGAAGTTGTTTATCAGCTTTAGTAGTTCTCTGGTGGAACTTTTGGGATCACTTAAATATACTATCATATCATCTGCAAATAGTGATATTTTGACCTCTTCTTTTCCGATCTGTATCCCCTTGATCTCCTTTTGTTGTCTGACTGCTCTGGCTAGAACTTCAAGAACTATATTAAATAAGTAGGGAGAGAGTGGGCAGCCTTGTCTAGTCCCTGATTTTAGTGGGATTGCTTCAAGTTTCTCTCCATTTAGTTTAATGTTAGCAACTGGTTTGCTGTATTTGGCTTTTACTATGTTTAGGTATGGGCCTTGAATTCCTATTCTTTCCAGGACTTTTATCATGAAGGGGTGTTGAATTTTGTCAAATGCTTTCTCAGCATCTAATGAAATGATCATGTGGTTCTGTTCTTTCAGTTTGTTTATATAATGGATCACGTTGATGGTTTTCCGTATATTAAACCATCCCTGCATGCCTGGGATGAAGCCTACTTGAGCATGGTGGATGATTGTTTTGAGGTGCACTTGAATTCGGTTTGCCAGAATTTTATTGAGTATTTTTGCGTCGATATTCATAAGGGAAATTGGTCTGAAGTTCTCTTTCTTTGTTGGGTCTTTGTGTGGTTTAGGTATAAGAGTAATTGTGGCTTCGTAGAAGGTATTCGGTAGGGCTCCATCTGTTTCAATTTTGTGGAATAGTTTGGATAATATTGGTATAAGGTCTTCTATGAAGGTTTGATAGAATTCTGCACTAAACCCGTCTGGACCTGGGCTCTTTTTGGTTGGGAGACCTTTAATGACTGCTTCTATTTCCTTAGGAGTCATGGGGTTGTTTAACTGGTTTATCTGTTCCTGATTTAACTTCGATACCTGGTATCTGTCTAGGAAATTGTCCATTTCCTGAAGATTTTCAAGTTTTGTTGAATATAGGTTTTTATAGTAAGATCTGATGATTTTTTGAATTTCCTCTGAATCTGTAGTTATGTCTCCCTTTTCATTTCTGATTTTGTTAATTTGGACGCACTCTCTGTGTCCTCTCGTTAGTCTGGCTAAGGGTTTATCTATCTTGTTGATTTTCTCAAAGAACCAACTTTTGGTTCTGTTGATTCTTTCTATGGTCCTTTTTGTTTCTACTTGTTTGATTTTAGCTCTGAGTTTGATTATTTCCTGCCTTCTACTCCTCCTGGGTGTATTTGCTTCTTTTTGTTCTAGAGCTTTTAGGTGTGCTGTCAAGCTGCTAACATATGCTCTTTCCTGTTTCTTTCTGCATGCACTCAGTGCTGTGAGTTTTCCTCTTAGCACAGCTTTCATTGTGTCCCATAAATTTGGGTATGTTGTACCTTCATTTTCATTAAATTCTAAAAAGTTTTTAATTTCTTTCTTTATTTCTTCCTTGACCAGGTTATCATTGAGTAGAGCATTGTTCAATTTCCATGTATATGTGGGCATTCTTCCCTTATTTTTATTGAAGACCAGTTTTAGGCCGTGGTGGTCCAATAGCACGCATGGGATTATTCTAAATTTCTGTACCTGTTGAGGCCCATTTTTTGACCAATTACATGGTCAATTTTGGAGAAAGTACCATGAGGAGCTGAGAAGAAGGTATATCCTTTTGCTTTAGGATAGAATGTTCTATAAATATCCGTTAAGTCCATTTGGCTCATGACTTCTCTTAGTCTGTCGACATCACTGTTTAATTTCTGTTTCCATGATCTGTCCATTGATGAGAGTGGGGTGTTGAAATCTCCCACTAATATTGTGTGAGGTGCAATGTGTGTTTTGAGCTTTAGTAAGGTTTCTTTTACGTATGTAGGTGCCCTTGTATTTGGGGCATAGATATTTAGGATTGAGAGTTCATCTTGGTGGATTTTTCCTTTGATGAATATGAAGTGTCCTTCCTTATCTTTCTTGATGACTTTTAGTTGGAAATTGATTTTATTTGATATTAGAATGGCTACTCCAGCTTGCTTCTTCTGACCATTTGCTTGGAAAGTTGTTTTCCAGCCTTTCACTCTGAGGTAGTGTCTGTCTTTGTCTCTGAGGTGTGTTTCCTGTAGGCAGCAGAATGCAGGGTCCTCGTTGCGTATCCAGTTTGTTAATCTATGTCTTTTTATTGGGGAGTTGAGGCCATTGATGTTGAGAGATATTAAGGAATAGTGATTATTGCTTCCCGTTATATTCATATTTGGATGTGAGGTTATGTTTATGTGCTTTCATTCTCTTTGTTTTGTTGCCATGACGATTAGTTTCTTGCTTCTTCTAGGGTATAGCTTGCCTCCTTATGTTGGGCTTTACCATTTATTATCCTTTGTAGTGCTGGATTTGTAGAAAGATATTGAGTAAATTTGGTTTTGTCATGGAATATCTTGGTTTCTCCATCTATGTTAATTGAGAGTTTTGCAGGATACAGTAACCTGGGCTGGCATTTGTGTTCTCTTAGGGTCTGTATGACATCAGTCCAGGATCTACTGGCCTTCATAGTTTCTGGCGAGAAGTCTGGTGTGATTCTGATAGGTCTGCCTTTATTTGTTACTTGACCTTTTTCCCTTACTGCTTTTAATATTCTTTCTTTATTTTGTGCATTTGGTGGTTTCACAATTATGTGACAGGTGGTGTTTCTTTTCTGGTCCAATCTTTTTGGAGTTCTGTAGGCTTCTTGTATGCCTATGGGTATCTCTTTTTTTAGGTTAGGGAAGTTTTCTTCTATGATTTTGTTGAAGATATTTACTGGTCCTTTGAGCTGGGAGTCTTCACTCTCTTCTATACCTATTATCCTTAGGTTTGATCTTCTCATTGAGTCCTGGATTTCCTGTATGTTTTGGACCAGTAGCTTTTTCCGCTTTACATTATCTTTGACAGTTGATTCAATGATTTCTATCGAATCTTCTGCTCCTGAGATTCTCTCTTCCATCTCTTGTATTCTGTTGGTGAAGATTGTATCTGCAGCTCCTTGTTCCTTCTTTTGGTTTTCTATATCCAGGGTTGTTTCCATGTGTTCTTTCTTGATTGCTTCTATTTCCATTTTTAATTCCTTCAACTGTTTGATTGTGTTTTCCTGGAATTCTTTCAGGGATTTTTGCGATTCTTTCAGGGATTTTTGCGATTCCTCTCTGTAGGCTTCTACTTGTTTATTAATGTTTTCCTTTGTTTCCCTAAGGGAGTTCTTCACGTCTTTCTAGAAGTCCTCCAGCAACATGATCAAATATGATTTTGAAACTAGATCTTGCTTTTCTGGTGTGTTTGGATATTCCATGTTTGTTTTGGTGGGAGAATTGGGCTCCGATGATCCCATGTAGTCTTGGTTTCTGTTGCTTGGGTTCCTGCGCTTGCCTCTCGCCATCAGATTATCTCTAGTGTTACTTTGTTCTGCTATTTCTGACAGTGGCTAGACTGTCCTATAAGCCTGTGTGTCAGGAGTGCTGTAGACCTGTTTTCCTCTCTTTCAGTCAGTTATGGGGACAGAGTGTTCTGCTTTCGGGCTTGTAGTTTTTCCTCTCTACAGGTCTTCAGCTGTTCCTGTGGGCCTGTGTCTTGAGTTCAGCAGGCAGCTTTCTTGCAGCAGAAAAGTTGGTCTTACCTGTGTTCCTGAGGCTCAAGTTCGCTCGTGGGGTGCTGCCCATGGGCTCTCTGCAGCGGCAGCAACCAGGAAGATATGAGCCGCCCCTTCCGGGAGCTTCAGTGCACAAGGGTTCCAGATGGCCTTTGTTGTTTTCCTCTGGCGTTCGAGATGTGTGTGCAGAGTGCAGTCTCTTCTGGTTTCCCAGGCTTGTCTGCCTCTCTGAAGGTTTAGCTCTCCCTCCCATGGGATTTGGGTGCAGAGATCTATTTATCCGGTCTGTTTCCTTCAGGTTACAGCGGTGTCTCAGGCAGGGGTCCTGCCGCTCCTGGGCCCTCCCCCACGGGAGCCCAGAGGTTTATACAGTTTCCTCTTGGGCCAGGGATGTGGGCAGGGGTGGGCAGTGTTGGTGGTCTCTTCCGCTCTGCAGCCTCAGGAGTGCCCACCTGACCAGGCGGTTGGGTCTCTCTCTCATGGGGTCTGGGAGCAGAGAGCTGCTGCAGGCCGGGCTCTACATAATATCTTTAAAGAATCAAATCTGCAAGCTTCATTTACAATCAGTATGATCTTCAGTCTCCATGAAGTTTCTCTCCTTTCTCATTGGCAGTTTTGACTTAGTATGTAAACATGGAGAACAATTTGAAGATAAAGCTCTGGCACAAGTAAAGGAAGAAAACTAGTATACGTTCCAGTCACATGAATGCCAGTCTCAAGTATGATGGCTTACAGGCTTGAATACTGGGCTATTGATTTCTCCTCACTGAGTGTTAATATTTTTCACCTATAGAATGAAAAACAGTATATTAAAGCCAGAGCTCATTTGTGATTGTTAACACATGTGAACATATTTTTTAGAGTTTGTTGGCAAAACAAACCTCTTAGAAAGCTAATATCCAGTCTGTGGTTTCTGTAGAAGTATTTGGAGAACGTCAGACAAAAAATAATGTTTGGTTAAAATCAATTAATTTATTGGGTGTTTGGTATAAAATGATGAGATTTAAAGTAAGATAAGTAGGTAGGAAATTGAATTAGATAACACACTTTATGTTTTAAAATATTAATATATGTTTATAAAGTAGAAGTAGAGCTAAATCAATATTTGAATACAGGCTTTTTTTTTAATAGATTATAAAAAGAGCCACTAGTAGAAATTGAGACACACCACAGAACATGGGTGTCATCTTTTCACAGATCAATGGTAGAAAGAGGAACACACACAAGTGTAGTTAGACACTCATGGGAGAATCATGGAAAAATATAAATTTTTAGTGCCAAACAATTATTACATCAGTATTGGTAGACATTTCCCCTAAAGATGTTTTAAAGTTCCTCTAATACAAATATACTGCTTCTGATCTACTTTTTTGGCAATTATTTTTAAGTACTTAGGTGATGAGGTTGTAGGAGTCCCACAGTCCAATTCAATTGCCAGAGCAGTCAAATCATGTATTCTCTATATGCATCCCTAAGCCTCAACATGGAGGAAGGATTTGTGGGCCCATCTTAACTTCTCTACTCCAAGTAATTCCTTGTTACCTTCCTTTGTTTTTCTGCATGTATTTGTGTATGGACTCATGTATGTAAGGATCTGTAGTACCGTTCAAATACATGTATAAGTCAGGGAATGATGTTGCATATTCTCATCTCTCAGTCTCCATTTTTTTTCCTTTGAATTGGGTCTCTCTGTAACTATGGCATCAAGAGATCCACCACCCTCTCTGGCTTCCTCCACAGGCAACTACACTTATTTATGTATACCCATATACAAACACATGCACATAATTAAAGATAAAAGAACATCAGTAAGTAAATAGCAAATGCTAAAGACAGAATTGCTTTTAAGAGACAAAATGAGACAGTGAAAGAAGACTGGCAGCACTCAAATGAAAATAAGTTATAATTTTAAATAACACTATAGTACAGTCATTATTGAGAAACTTTTATTTTGGGAGGCACAAGAAGATCAGGAGTGGTTCTATGTCGTTAGAAGTGTTTCCTGTGCAGAAGAAGAGTGCGACATCTGACAAGGGAGCATCCCTATCATGCATGAAAGACAACCAGAGTGTCAACAATGCTGGTTAAATATAGAAAAAAAATAAACATGAGTCTGAAGTATTAAATGAGTGAAGTACAGGTCAATAAGAATTGCTTGTCTACTTTTTGCTTCGTTTGTTAGAAGAAAATATCCACTGAAGATGGTTAGGCTATATGGTTTTTTAAGTTACTAGAGCATCTTTTCTGCTTCTGAGTTGTACATGAACAAAAAATTTAAGGGTGTAAGCTATATGATAACCATACCTGTTAATGTTAGAAGTCCTTGATTTGTATATCAACATGGCATCAGCAGAGTAGGAGAAAGTGGTCAGATCCATGCAGAATCCAAAAGAGTGGACTGTAGGATTTTTTCATATCACCAAATATAGCTCTGGATGCTGCAGATCTTAACAAGTATTATAACTTGTTTTCCTTGTTCTGTTGAAGAATGTGCACACATGTGTATGCATGCATGCGTGCATGCATGGGTGCGTGCATGGGTGTGTGCATGGGTGCATGCATGCGTGCGTGTGTGTGTGTGTGTGTGTGTGTGTGTGTGTGTGAGTGTACTGTAAAACATAGACTAGTTGAGACTCACAAAAATCACCTGTGTCTGACTCCCAAACACAGGGATTAAAGACATGCCAGTACTGTCAGATATGCCTTATTTTTTGACAAAGAGGCCTTACTGAATCAGGAGCTAACTCATTTGGCTAGACTAGTTGGCCAGCAAATACTAGATATCTTTTCGTTTACATATCCCTAGCCCCAGGATACAGGGATGCAATTTTATATGCAGTTATTTTATTAAGTCTCGGGGATTTAATTTCATAACTTCATATTTGTGTGGCAAACAATTACAGACTGAAACATCTCCCAGATCCCAGAACTAAAATCTTGAGGAAAAAGAGGGTAAGGAGAGAGCTAAAAGTTTGGGGTATGTGAAGCTGTATATATGAAAAAAAATGTTTGTTGTTTTTATATGAGCACAGGTTTTGTTGGCATTAATGACATTTCTTGTTGGCGAAGGACTTGATTAACCCATTATAATATAATGGCTTCTTTGTTAAATTCTATAAAATCTCGGACACCGCCTGGATCTGAAGGGACCCGATCAAAAGCTCCCTGCACACAAATCCTGTGGGAGAGAGAGCTAAACATTCAGAGGGGAAGTCATGCCTAGGAAGCCAGAATAGACTATACTCTTCCCACATTTTCTGACTCCAGAAAAAAACACCTAACATCATCTGGGACCTTGGTGCAGAGGGGCCGCAGGAAAAGGTAGCACAGGCCCTCCTGGTTGCCACCCTAATGAAGAACTCAAAAGCAGTTCCCATGAACAATTTCAGTCATGGGACCACATGTAAGACCACCTTTTCTGCTTCAAGCGACCTGCCTGGTGGACTCAGGACACAGTCCCACAGGAAAAGTTGAAGACTAGTAGACAGGAAAGACTACACGCCCAAAAGCAAAACACTCTGTTCCCATAACTGGCTGAAAGAAAACAGGAAAATAGGTCTATAGCACAAATGAAACACGGGCCTATAGGGCAGTCTAGCCACTGTCTGAAATAGCAGAACAAGGTACCACCAGAGACAACCTGATGGCAGGAGGCAAACACAAGAACCCAAGCAACAGAACCAAGACTACATGGCATCATTGGAGCTCAATTCTCCCACCAAAGCAAACACTGATTATCCAAACACACCAGAAAAGCAAGATGTAGATTTAAAATCACATTGGATCATGATGATGGAGGACTTCAAGAAAGACATAAAGAACTCCCATAAAGAAATGGAGGAAAACATAAATAAACAAGTAGAAGCCTACAGAGAGGAGTCACAAAAATCTCTGAAAGAATTCCAGAAAAACACAATCAAACAGTTGAAGGAATGAAAAATGGAAATAGAAGCAATAAAGAAAGCACAAAGGGAGAAAACCCTGGATATAGAAAACCAAAGGAAGAGACAAGGAGCCACAGATACAAGCAAAAAAAAAAAAAAAAACACAGAATACAAGAGATAGAAGAGAGAATCGAGAATCTCCGGAGCAGAAGATTCCATAGAAATCATTAACACAACAGTCAAAGATAATGTAATGTAAAACGGAAAAATCTACTGGTTCAAAACATACAGGAAATCGAAGACTCAATGAGAAGATCAAAACTAAGGATAATAGGTATAGAAAAGAGTGAAGATTCTCTGCTCAAAGGACCAGTAAATATCTTCAACAAAATCATAGAAGAAAACTTCCCTAACCTAAAAAAGAGATGCCCATAAACATACAAGAAGTCTACAGAACTCCAAATAAATTGGACCAGAAAAGAAACTCCTCCCATCACATAATAGTCAAAACACCAAATGCACAATAAAAAGAAAGACTATTAAAAGCAGTAAGGGAAAAATGTCAAGTAACATATAAAGGCAGATCTATCAGAATCACACCAGACTTGTCACCAGAGACTATGAAAGCCAGAAGGTCCTGGACAGATGTCATACAGACCCAAAGAGAACACAAATGCCAGCTCAGGTTACTGTATCCTGCAAAACTCTCAGTTAACATAGATAGAGAAACCAAGATATTCCATGACAAAACCAAATTTACACAATATCTTTCTACAAATCCAGCCCTACAAAGGATAATAAATGGCAAAGTCCAACATAAGGAAGCAAGCTACACCTTAGAAAATGCAAGAAACTAATCGTCTTCACAACAAAACAAACAGAAGAAAAGCACAAAAATATAATCTCACATCCAAATATGAATATAACAGCAAGCAACAGTCACTATTCCTTAATATCTCTCAATATCAGTGAACTCAACTCTCCAATAAAAAGACATAGATTAACAAACTGGACACACAATGAGAACCCTGAATTCTGCTGCCTACAGGAAACACACGTCAGAGACAAAGACAGACACTACCTCAGAATGAAAGGCTGGAAGACAACTTTCCAAGCAAATGGTCTGAAGAAGCAAGCTGGAGTAGCCATTCTAATATCGAATGAAATTGATTTTCAAATAAAAGTCATCAAAAAAGATAAGGAAGGATACTTCATATATATCAAAGAAAAAATCGTTCAAGATGAACTCTAAATCCTAAATATCTATGCTCCAAACACAAAGGCACCTACATATATATATAAGAAACCTTACTAAAACTCAGAGAACCTCTTGCACCTCACACAATAATAGTAGGAGATTTCAACACCGTACTCTCATCAATGGAGAGATCAAGGAAACAGAATTAATCAGAGACATACAATGACTAAGAGAAGTCATTAAGCAAATGGACTTAACAGATATTTAGAGAAAATTCTATCCTAAAACAAAAGGATATACCTTCTTCTCACCACCTCATGGTGCTTTTTCCAAAATTGACCATATAATTGGTCATAATACACGCTTTAATAGATATAAAAAGATAGAAATAATCCCATGAGTCCTATCAGACCACTAAGGGCTAAAGCTGGTCGTCAACAACAATAAAGGAAGAACGCCCGCATATACGTTCAAGGTGAACAATGCTCTACTCAATAATAACGTGGTCAAGGAAGAAATAAAGAAAGAAATTAAATACGTCTTAAAATTTAATGAAAAATGAAGGTACAACATACCCAATCTTATGGGACACAATTAAAGCTACGCTAAGAAGAAACCTCATAGCTCTGAGTGCCTGCAGAAAGAAACAGGAGAGAGCATATATCAGCAGCTTGATAGCACACCTAAAAGCTCTAGAACAAAAAGAAGCAAATACACCCAGAAGGAGTAGAAGGCAGGAAATAATCAAACTCAGAGCTGAAATCAACCAGTAGAAACAAGGAGGACCATTAAAAGAATCAACAGAATCAAAAGTTGGTTCCATGAGAAAATCAACAAGATAGATAAACCCTTAGCCAGACTAAGAAGAGGACACAGAGAGGGTGTACAAATTAACAAAATCAGAAATGAAAAGGGAGACATAACTACAGAGTCAGGGGAAATTCAAAAAATCATCAGATCCTACTACAAAACCCTATACTCAACAAAACTTGAAAATCTGCAGAAAATGGACTATTACCTAGACAGATACCAGGTGCTGAAGTTAAGTCAGGAACAGATAAACCAGTTAAACAACCCCATAACTCCTAAGGAAATAGAAGCAGTCATTAAAGGTCTCCCAACCAAAAAGAGCCCAGGTCCAGATGGGTTCAGTGCAGAATTCTATCAGACCTTCATAGAAGACCTCATGCCAATACTATCCAAATTATTCCACAATATTGAAACAGATGGAGCACTACCAAATTCCTTCTATGGAGCCACAGTTACTCTTATACCTAAACCACACAAAGACCCAACAAAGAAAGAGAACTTCAGACCAATTTCCCTTATGACTATCAATGCAAAAATACTCAATGAAATTCTGGCAAACCGAATCCAAGAGCATTTCAAAACAAGCATCCACCATGATCAAAAAGGCTTCATCCCAGGCATGCAAGGATGGTTTAGTATAAGGAAAACCAACAATGTGATCCATTATATAAATAAACTGAAAGAACAAAACCACATGATCATTTCATTAGATGCTGAGAAAGCATTTGACAAAATTCAACACCCCTTCATGATAAAAGTCCTGGTAAGAATAGGAATTCAAGGCCCATACCTAAACATAGTAAAAGCCATATACAGCAAACCAGTTGCTAACATTAAACTAAATGGAGAGAAACTTGAAGCAATCCCACTGAAATCAGGGACAAGATCAATCAGACAACAAGAGGGGATCATGGGGATACGCATTGCCAAAGAAGAAGTCAAAATAGCACTATTTGAAGATGATATGATAGTATATTTAAGTGATCCCAAAAGTTCTACCAGAGAGCTACTAAACCTGATAAACACTTTCATCAAAGTGGCTGGGTATAAAATTAACTCAAATAAATCAGTATCCTTCCTCTATACAAAAGAGAAACAAGCCAAAAAAAAAAAAGAAATTAGGGACTTGACACCCATCATAATAATCCCGAATAATATAAAATATTTCGGTGTGAGTTTAACCAAGCAAATAAAATATCTGTATGATAAGAACTTCAAGCTTCTGAAAAAAGAAATTGAAGAAGACCTCAGAAGATGGAAAGATCTCCCATTCTCATGGATTTGCAGGATTAATACAGTAAAAATGGCCATTTTCCCAAAAGTGATCTACAGATTCAATGCAATCCCATTCTCATGGATTTGCAGGATTAATATAGTAAAAATGGCCATTTTACCAAAAGTGATCTACAGATTCAATGCAATCCCCATCAAACTACAGATCCAATTCTTCAGAGTTAGACTGAACAATGTGCAAATTCATCTGGAACAACAAAAAACCCAGGATAGTTAAAACTATCCTCAACAATAAAGGACTTCTGGGGCAATCACTATTCCTGAACTCAAGCAGTATTACAGAGCAATAGTGATAAAAACTGCATGGTATTGATACAGAGACATACAGATAGACCGGTGGAATAGAATTGAAGACCCAGAAGTGAACCCACACACCTATGGTCACTTGACTTTTGACAAAGGGGCCAAAACCCTCCAATGGAAAAAAGATAACATTTTCAGCAAATGGTGCTGGTTCAACTGGAGGTCAGCATGTAGAAGAATGCAGATTGAACCATGCTTATCACCCTGTATAAAGCTCAAGTTGAAGTGGATCAAGGACCTCCACATCAAACAAGATACACTCAAACTAATTGAAGAAAAAGTGGGGAAGCATCCTGAACAAAACACCAATGGCTTATGCTCTAAGAGCAAGAATCGACATATGGGATCTCATACAACTGCAAAGCTTCTGTAAGGCAAAGGACACTGTTGTTAGTACAAAACGATAACCAACAGATTGGGAAAAGATCTTTACCAATCCTACAACTAATAGAGGGCTTACATCCAAAACATACAAAGAACTCAAGAAGTTAGACTACAGAGAGGCAAATAACCGTATTAAAATTGGGGTTCAGAGCTAAACAAAGAATTTACAGCTGAGGAATGCCAAATGGCTGAGAAACACCTAAAGAAATGTTCAACGTCTTTAGTCATAAGGGAAATGCAAATCAAAACAATCCTGAGAGTTCACTTCACACCAGTGAGAATGGCTAAGGTCAAAAACTCAGGTGACAGCAAATGCTGGTGAGGATGTGGAAAAGAGGAGCACTCCTCCATTGTTGGTGGGATTACAGACTGGTACAAACATTCTAGAAATCAGTCTGGAGGTTCCTCTGAAAATTGGACATTGAACTACCTGAGGACCCAAGTATACCCCTCTTTGGCATATACCCAAAAGATGCCCAAATATATAACAAAGACACATGCTACACTATGTTCACTGCAGCCTTATTTATAATAGCCAGAAGCTGGAAAGTACCCAGATACCCTTCAACAGAGGAACGGATACAGAAAATTTCGTATATCTACACAAAGGAATATTACTCAGCTATCAAAAACAATGACTTTATGAAATTTATACGCAAATGCATGGAACTGGAAAATAACATCCTGAGTAAAATAACCCAATCACAGAAAAACACACACGGTATGCACTTATTGATGCATGGATATTAACCCAAATGCTTCATTTACCCTACATGCTCAGAACACAGGAAACTCAAGATGGATGACCAAATGTGAATGTTTCACTCCTTTTTTAAAAGGGGAACAATAATATCCTTGGGAGGGAATAGAGAGGAATAGTATAGAACAGAAGCAGAAAAAAACGGCCATTCAGAGCCTGCCACATATGTGCCCCATACATATAAAGCCACCAAACTAGATAAGATTGATGAAGCAAAGAAGTGCAGGCTGACAGGAAATGGATGTATATCTCTCCTGAGAGACACAGCCAGAATACAGCAAATACATAGGTGTTTGCCGTCGTTAACCCGCTGAACTGAGAATGGGACCCCTGTTGAAGGAATCTTAGAAAGGACTGAAAGAGCTTGAAGGTGTAAAGATCCCCTATTAACAACAATGCCAAGCAACCAGAGCTTCCAGGGACTAAGCCACTACCCAAAGGCTATACATAGACTGACCCTAGACTCCAACTGCATATGTAGCAATGAATACCCTAGTAAGAGCACCAATGGAAGGGGAAGTCCTTGGTCCTGCCAAGACCAAACTCCCAGTGAACCTGATTGTTTTGGGGAGGGTGGTAATGGGGGAAGGATGAACACCCATAGAGAATGGGAGGAGGAGAGGTTAGGGGGATGTTGGCCTGAAAACCGGGAAGGGGAATAACAATTGAAATGTAAATAAGAAATACTCAAGTTTATAATGATAAAAATAAAAAGAAGAAATTGCGTGGACAAGAGGGCCAGGAGAATGAATGAAAATATGGAGCTAACAGAGGTGAGGGTGGGAGTTGGGGGGAGAACCTCTAGAAAGTCCCAGGGACCTGGAATGTCTCTCAGGACTCATTGTGGGTGATCCTTGCTGAAATGCTGTGCAGTGGGGAGATGGAACCTTAAGAGACTACCTCCAGTAGTTAGGCAGGGCTCCCAGTGGAGTGCTGGGGACACCAATCTACCTTCAAAAATTTGACCCAGAATTGTTCCTGTCAGAAAGAAATGCAGGAACAAAAATGGAGCAGAGACTGAAGGAATTACTAACCATTAATTGGTACAACTTGGGATCCATCCAATGTGCAGGCACCAAACCCTGACACTATTATTGATGCTATGTTTTGCTTGCAGACAGGAGCCTAGCATGGCTGTTCTCTGAGGGGCTCTACCAGCAGCTGACTGAAACAAATACAGATACTCACAGTCAACCATTGGACTGAGGTTGGAAACCCCTATGGAAGAGTGAGGGGAAGGATTAAAGGGACTGAATGGGAGGGCAACCCCATAGGAGCACCAACAGTATCAACTAACCTGGACCCCCTGGGAGTTACTAAGCCACTGAAAAAAGAGCATACACACGCAGGTCCAAGGGCCTCAGCACATATGTAGCACAGAACTGCCTGTCTGGCATTGGTAGGAGAGGATGCACCTAATCCTGTAGAGACCTAATGCCCCCGGGAAGGGGAATGGAGGGCCCTCACAGAGGTGAAGGGGAGGGGATAGGGTATTAAGAATTCTGGGAAAGGGAACTGGGAGGGGGACAACATTTGGGATGTAATAAATACATAATTAAAAAAATTCTATAACATCTCAACATTGGAAACAATATGGACCTATGTTGCTTGTACTATATTAAGTGTCAAGCGGCTGCTTATCCCTACCAAGGAAAGGTAAGATTACAGACTTATGTGTCCATGTCTTGACTTTTTATATGGGTTCTGGAACTCAACTTCAGTTTCTTATACTTGCACAGTCACTGACAGAACCATCTCATTGGCCCCAGTTTTAATTGGGAGAATACCTTTTGAGCTATCATATTTTTCTTTTGATGCTTATTGACATTTTCCTTCCATACCCAATGTTTTCTTTGAAATAATGGTCATCCACTTAAGCTCTTGTGCACTCTTGAGTTTACACAGAGGAAAGAAGTTATCTGGCAGCGTGTCTGGCATGTTCATCAAGTGAGAAACTAATTGTGTTAGCTTAGCTGGGCTTTTGGATAGTTAAGAAATTTGAAATATTTAAATTGAAAAACTCTGCACTGAGTAGCCACATCTGTCTAGAACATTGACAACATTTTGTAGAGGGGCTATTGCACACAATGTCAATGTCTGTGTATTCTCTTTTCATTACGTGTACATGTGAAGGTCACAGGTTGATACGGTGTATCTTCCTTCAATGTTTTCACCTTAAATCAAGAGTTGGGGTTTCTTATTTGACAAAAAAAGAGTGCATTTTGTTTTCTAGCTAGTAAGCTTATCCTAGAGTCTTCCTCTCTCTGCCTGCTGGGTACCAAATTCACAAGTGTGTTGTCCTGTCTTCCTGAAATATTGTATGGATGCCTGAGATACACAATCTATTCCTCATACCCATGTAGCCAGTGCTTTACCTACTGAAACATCTCTCTAATCCTATCATGACAATTTTATTGATAGCCTTATGGTTGTGACTACCAATATCTATACACAACGTTTGTTCCCTTTTATAACTATATGACATTGCCTTTCTGTATTTGATTCTAAAATAATTGGTTTGTGCCACTTGACAGAGCAAAGAAAAGAAACAGCAGTTAACATGAACTGAGTAACTAATCTGGAAATTGTGTTCACGAAATAGCCCTTTCAAATAAGCAAATTAGACTTATAAATCTGATTTGAACAATGTGTTTTGAAATGACCCTTTCTAGTCTCTGTGCGCTGGTTCTGAATACACAGTATTTTAAGAAGCCCTGCATGTTCTCACTTATTTTGCTCCTTGTTCTAGAAATATTAGACTTTTCAAATTCCCAAATATGTTGTTCATTCTGAGAATTACATTATTTGACCATAGACAAATGATTTTTCATTGCATTTTCAGTGTTAAATTGGGTTTAATTCTACTGCAAGATCTGTGGGAAACTTACTAAGAATGTGTTTAAAGGACCTGTAGCTTGCCAAAAACCTTTCATTCCGTATCTAACTGGACTTTAAAATACTGCAAAGAAAACATTATAGTGTGAATACTGTAAGAAAAATATGCCTGGTGTGTTTTTATAATGATAGAATTTTATAATTATGTATATATATGTATGTATATATACATATATGTGTGTACATGAGTGTGTATTCCTACATGCATGTTTTCATGTTGATGTACGTACAAATGAACTTGTGTGTACCTATGCGTATAGAGGCCTGGAGAAACCCTTAGGTGTTATTCTCAGGAACCATCCATTATATTTTTGAAAAAGGTTCTCTGACAGGTCTGTAACTCCACAAATACGCTAGACTAGATAGTCAATGAGTATAAGGGATTGGACTTTCTCTGCCTCTTTCACTCTGGCATTACAAGCATGCAAAATCACATATACAGATTCATGGTGATTGAGCTAAGACTCTCATATTTATAAGACAAATACTTTTCTGGTTAAGCTACTACTTCCAAGAATTATCAGGCTTTTTCTAGAGAACATTTAGCTCTTAATAATTCAAAGTATCAGAGTCTTAAATCTTGCCAATACAAGTGAGATATATTCTCCTGGAAAAATGTTGATTCATCTCAGAGACTTCAACAAACATTGAAAAGGGTACACAGCAGGTCTGGGGAAGAAAACAGGTCTTGGTGAAGAACATAATCTAAATGTACAAATGAATCAGGACTCCCCCTTTTTCATTCTACATGCTGCCAAATGTCAGGTTTCTTTTTGTGTTTTACATTCTTCATATTCTTGTAGTCATGACCATTACAGATGTTATGTCTATTGTATATAAATATACTATTTCATTGAATAAGCCACCAAAATTAGGCTGTAATTTCAGATCCCGGGAATCTAACACCGTTTTTTAGGCCTCTTCTAGTATAAGGTTCACATGGATATGGTATATCTACCATCATGTAGGCAAGCATTCATACCCACAATAGGATAAAAAAATCAATAAAAGGGGATGTTCAGAAGCAAGGCAATGACAGAATACCAAAGAAGAGAAGGGTCCTGGGTGAAGATGGCCAGAGGACTCTTACTCCACGGGGTGAGTGAAGGATGAGTGGAGGTGGATAGGAGGTGGAGATGTGAAATTCCTTACTTGGACTTTGGTGAATGGGCACTATACTGGTTTGGCATAACTAATGAAGGTCATTGGGTTATCTTTGACATTTTCTGAACAGGTAGAATTTCCTGGCATGTTAGTTGAGGAGGCATTAATCTTTAAACCATGTTCTGTTTCTCCATAAAGAAGCATAGACAGCAATATCCAGGAGTGCTTACTTTTTTCACTTTCTTTTAAAAGCCATGGTAAACTCCAATGTAAAGTTATAACCGTTCTGCACTTTGTGCCACAATAAATATACTTTTCTCTATAATATCCCCTTATCTATTCTGATCTCCTTGCAATATTATTTAAGCTTTTGCTGAAAGGTAGAATTCAATTCTGCGAGCTCTGCTACTCACCAGTGCAAGCACACCTGTATTGTCTTCATATCATTTAACTCTGACAGTTATAGGACTCTAGCAGATCCATTTCACATTGCTGTTCACAAAGTTTTGCTTGCCTCTCTGTTTCAAATAAATTGGCTTATTTGTTTTTCATTACCTCCCATTAGGTGTTTACCAAACTACTGTGAACATGGAGGACATTGTACCCAAACCTGGACTAGCTTCTACTGCAACTGCAGTGACACTGGTTACACAGGAGCCACCTGTCATAACTGTGAGTAAACACAGCATATGGGCACAATCCAGGAAGGCAGTTTTTGGTATGCTGGCTATTCATCATGGCATGGACATTGTTTATTCCTTTAGCATAAATTACCAAATAGGATACAATATCTCAAATACTGAAGAAGGCAAGGGAAAACATGGAGAAAAACATGGAATTTATGAGAACAGGGCAAACAAAATGAGGTCAGATATGTGCTAAAGTAAAAGATAAAAATGTTGCTGTACATATACATGGGAGTTGTGCAAGAAATGGCATTGTCTTGATGGCCTGAGTTGTCTTGATGTCTTGAGTTATACTACTTCAACAAGTGAATCATATGTATCACAGTCCAAGTGACAAGTGGCTTGCTGTGTGTCTTAGTTATTTTCCTGCTGCGATGATAAAAGCACTTTGAACAAAGCAGCTTAAGAAAGAAGTTTTATTTGTGTTTACAGTTCCAGAAGGATAAGATCCATCATAAAGGAGAAAGACATGGCAATAGGTAGTGAAGGCATGGTAGAAAGAACAGAAATCCTAACATAACTTTATGTCCATACTCGGGAAAGAGAGATTATATAGGAAATGGAATAAAGCTCTACAGCTTCAAGTCCTGGTTCCAGTTACCCATTTCTTTCAGTTACACCATCTAAAAGTTCTGAAACTTTTCCAAACAGCAGCACAAAGCAGAGACCAAGTGTTCAAACATAAACTTATGGGAAACTCTTCACATTCAAACTACAACATGGTTATACCACAAAGTCCCTCACATATTGGGAGACCTTCTTCCTCATTGTCTTCATTATGGCAGAGGTTTCTTCATCTGAATATTATTATAGACAATGGAAGGAAATAAATGAAGAAACTACATGATATTGATACAAGCTTGTGTTTTATTCAAAGGCTTCTACTGAAAATATGGAACAGTATGACTTCTACTTACTTTTTCATGGCCAGATACTTCCATATTGTCACCTCCAATGGAGGAAAACTATGCTAAAACCAAGAGAAGTGAGACTACAGAGCCAGAATACTGTCACTAAGTATTGATGACCACCTGTGAATGCTGGGCATTTTGCAAACATCAGATTGAAGGCCTGGGCTGATTTTGTCCAAGTTTCAGAAAGAAAACAGAAAGAAGGTAGATTCTTAGAGTAAGGGAGAAAGTGGATCCATGAGTGTAATGGTGTCCTGTGGAGAGACTTTGAAGAACTCATGAGCTAGAGTAGAACAGTGATGATAGAAAAAGTAAGAAGACAGGAAAACAGGACTGGACCGGGACATGTGGAAAGGAGATATATCCATTTTTCTGTGTTTAGAATAATTTTAATATTGCTCAGAGTTGAAAATAATTTTTCATATATATGAACTCCATTTTCTTTATACATTCCTCTGCTGGCAGAGTCCTGGGAAGGTTCCATGATTTAGCTACTGTGAAAGGTGCTGAAAACAGTACTGATGTGCAAGTGTATATGAGATACTGACTTGAAGTTCCTTGGGTAACGTCCCCACCGATGAGTCATGTGGTTTAGGTTTCTGGTTGGTCTAGTATTAAATTTTCCAGATATTTTCCCTCATTCATGAGTCCTAGATTGTATTAGATGCATTAAGTCATTCATTAAGGAGACAAGAAATTAGAAGTGAATCTGTCTGGGCAGGGAGTCATCAAAATGATGGGGGGCATGAAGAGGTTTGGAGCAGAATGATCAAAGATACATTTCATGGTCCACAGATGTGGATTATTTTTGTGGTACATGAGTAGGTGTATATGTATATTTGTGCATATGTATGCATATGTGCTCATTTTTACTTGTGTGAGTAGAGGCCAGAATGTTGAATTCAATTGTAAGTATCATCTTTGCTTAGTCTTTTTTCTGAGATGCAACCTCTCCTCTAGCCTGAAACTCACTGTTTTTGATGCATTGACTGAGGAGCAAGGCTACAGCATCAGTACTCTCTACCAGCTAGCTATGGGACTGCAGGCACACAGCACTATTTTTTAGTGTTTTCATGAGTACTTAGGACCAGATTTAGAATCTCATGCTTGTTCACTTCAATCACATACAATTGAGCCATCTTCTCACAACCATGAGTTGCATTATTCACATGATTTCTTTTCAAAAAATGGCACAGGATCAAAGGACATGCTCATTTAAAAGGTCTTACTCCAAGCTACTAAGTCTCTCAAAGTCTTAAGACAGTGTATACTTGACAGTTCTTTTCTATAACTTTATTTTCACTTTCCTGTTGGAATCACTTTATGGATAAAACTACCTACCATGACTTTCTGCTAAACAATTAAATATCAAACAGGAAGTTATTACTGCCACTCTAGGGGAGCATCAGTAAATAATACTTTTTGTTTAGTTTTGCTTTTAAGATGACTGGTATGACAGTAGAATGATTGTTCTTCATTTACTGACCAACTGCCTTGCATACATGATCATTAATATTTTTATTTGGTTAGACTCCAGAGTTCCCAGAAATGAGAATGAAAGGAAGTATTTCTTGTTGTTCCTTTGAACAGAGACTAAAATTAAGTTTTGCATCACTTCCTGGAATCAGAGAAGGATTCTCAATGCTTTATATTCTGACTAAACTAAGGAATGGCTCCAATGTGCCTATTTTCTTAGACCAGCCAAAGTCAATACATGCCTCGGTCACCACTAGCTGCAGAGATGAACTGACTTCTCCTTTTTTATTTTTATTTGTGTCATCATGCTTTTCTCCACACTCTAAAATCCATTTATTCATAAACCAATTGACATCTCTAATGGTAAGAGGTGATCATCAGGGTATGACTTAAAACCTCTGTGAACTGATCATCAAAATGCTTTCTTCTGGGGACAGTATCTTATACCTCTTTTTTAATTACTTTATAGCATTTTATCACCACTGCTTTGGTATGTGTCATACTTACGTGTTCTTTTAGAACTTATTTATCTGAGACATGAAAGATAGTTAGAAATGAGGGGGCAGGGGGTTACCGCAAATGCTGAGATGCACACATGTCACTGGTCACATGGGAGACTAGAGCAACCTTTGGGAAGTCATTTTTGCCTTTGACTTTACTGAGGCATAATGTTTCTGCTTTAATCCTGCCTAGACGAGGTTATACATTCCTGGCTCAGAAACTTCTGGAAATTCTTCTATCTCTGCTTCTGATTTTACTGCAAAATTGCTAAGATGTTAGATGTCTGCCTCCATATTCAGATTTTAATGTGGGTTTTAGGGATTTGAATTTGAATTATTAGGCTTGTGTGGAAAGTGTTTTACCTGTAAAGTTATATCCATGGTCCATATGCATTTCTTCTATTTTTTTTTTTTTATCTTTCTACAATACCAGAATTTTTTTTTTTTTTAGTACTAGTCCCTTTATTTACAAATAAAAGCCATCACACAGTTAGGAAATGATTCTACTATAGTGTCTCCAAAGAACATGCTTTCTACAGGAAAACTAGCCTTGCTTCTTCCATTTCAGTGAATAGCATATATTCCAGGAACACCACCACACATATCTAATTCAAACATTTGACTATTTACATGTGCAATGTAGATATTTCAAATATGCCTTTCAAGTCTTGTTCTTTTTTTTTTTTTCAAAATCCCTTTTGATAGAACTTTTTTTTCTTTTTTTTTCTTTTTTTTTTTTTATTAACTTGAGTATTTCTTATATACATTTCAAGTGTTATTCCCTTTCCCGGTTTCCGGACAAACATCACCCTCCCCCCTCCCCTTCCTTATGGGTGTTCCCCTCCCAAACCTCCCCCCATTGCCACCCTCCCCGCATAGTCTAGTTCACTGGGGGTTCAGTCTTAGCAGGACCCAGGGCTTCCCCTTCCACTGGTGCTCTTACTAGGATATTCATTGCTACCTATGGGGACAGAGTCCAGGGTCAGTCCATGTATAGTCTTTAGGTAGTGGCTTAGTCCCTGGAAGCTCTGGTTGCTTGACATTGTTGTACTTTTGGGGTCTCGAGCCCCTTCAAGCTCTTCCAGTTCTTTCTCTGATTCCTTCAACGGGGGACCTATTCTCAGTTCAGTGGTTTGCTGCTGGCATTCGCCTCTGTATTTGCTGTATTCTGGCTGTGTCTCTCAGGAGCGATCTACATCCGGCTCCTGTCGGTCTGCACTTCTTTGCTTCATCCATCTTGTCTAATTGGGTGGCTGTATATGTATGGGCCACCTGTGGGGCAGGCTCTGAATGGGTGTTCCTTCAGTCTCTGTTTTAATCTTTGCCTCTCCATTCCCTGCCAAGGGTATTCTTTTTCCTCATTTAAAGAAGGAGTGAAGCATTCACATTTTGATCATCCGTCTTGAGTTTCCTTTGTTCTAGGGATCTAGGGTATTTCAAGCATTTGGGCTAATAGCCACTTATCAATGAGTGCATACCATGTATGTCTTTCTGTGAGAGGGTTAGCTCACTCAGGATGATATTTTCCAGTTCCAACCATTTGCCTACGAATTTCATAAACTCGTTGTTTTTGATAGCTGAGTAATATTCCATTGTGCAGATGTACCACATTTTCTGTATCCATTCCTCTGTTGAAGGACATCTGGGTTCTTTCCAGTTTCTGGCTATTATAAATAAGGCTGCGATGAACATAGTGGAGCACGTGTCTCTTTTATATGTTGAGGCATCTTTTGGGTATATGCCCAAGAGAGGTATGGCTGGATCCTGAGGCAGTTCAATGTCCAAATTTCTGAGGAACCTCCAGACTGATTTCCAGAATGGTTTTACCAGTCTGCAATCCCACCAACAATGGAGGAGTGTTCCTCTTTCTCCACATCCTCGCCAGCATCTGCTGTCACCTGAGTTTTTGATCTTAGCCATTCTCACTGGTGTGAGGTGAAATCTCAGGGTTGTTTTGATTTGCATTTCCCTTATGACTAAAGATGTTGAACATTTCTTTAGGTGTTTCTCAACCATTCGGCAATCCTCAGCTGTGAATTCTTTGTTTAGCTCTGAACCCCATTTTTTAATAGGGTTATTTGTTTCCCTGCGGTCTAACTTCTTGAGTTCTTTGTATATTTTGGATATAAGGCCTCTATCTGTTATAGGATTGGTAAAGATCTTTTCCCAATCTGTTGGTTGCCGTTTTGTCCTAACCACAGTGTCCTTTGCCTTACAGAAGCTTTGCAGTTTTATGAGATCCCATTTGTCGATTCTTGATCTTAGAGCATAAGCCATTGGTGTTTTGTTCAGGAAATTTTTTCCAGTGCCCATGTGTTCCAGATGCTTCCCTAGTTTTTCTTCTATTAGTTTGAGTGTGTCTGCTTTGATGTGGAGGTCCTTGATCCACTTGGACTTAAGCTTTGTACAGGGTGATAAGCATGGATCAATCTGCATTCTTCTACATGTTGCCCTCCAGTTGAACCAGCACCATTTGCTGAAAATGCTATCTTTTTTCCATTGGATGGTTTTGGCTCCTTTGTCAAAAATCAAGTGACCATAGGTGTGTGGGTTCATTTCTGGGTCTTCAATTCTATTCCATTGGTCTATCTGTCTGTCTCTGTACCAATACCATGCAGTTTTTATCACTATTGCTCTGTAATACTGCTTGAGTTCAGGGATAGTGATTCCCCCTGAAGTCCTCTTATTGTTGAGGATAGCTTTAGCTATCCTGGGTTTTTTGTTATTCCAGATGAATTTGCAAATTGTTCTGTCTAACTCTTTGAAGAATTGGATTGGTATTTTGATGGGGATTGCATTGAATCTGTAGATTGCTTTTGGTAAAATGGCCATTTTTACTATATTAATCCTGCCAATCCATGAGCATGGGAGATCTTTCCATCTTCTGAGGTCTTCTTCAATTTCTTTCCTCAGTGTCTTGAAGTTCTTATTGTACAGATCTTTTACTTGCTTGGTTAAAGTCACACCGAGGTACTTTATATTATTTGGGTCTATTATGAAGGGTGTCGTTTCCCTAATTTCTTTCTCGGCTTGTTTCTCTTTTGTATAGAGGAAGGCAACTGATTTATTTGAGTTAATTTTATACCCACCCACTTTGCTGAAGTTGTTTATCAGCTTTAGTAGTTCTCTGGTGGAACATTTGGGATCGCTTAAATATAATATCATGTCGTCTGCAAATAGTGATATTTTGACCTCTTCTTTTCCGATCTCTATCCCCTTGATCTCCTTTTGTTGTCTGATTGCTCTGGCTAGAACTTCAAGAACTATATTGAATAAGTAGGGAGAGAGTGGGCAGCCTTGTCTAGTCCCTGATTTTAGTGGGATTGCTTCAAGTTTCTCTCCATTTAGTTTAATGTTAGCAACTGGTTTGCTGTATATGGCTTTTACTATGTTTAGGTATGGGCCTTGAATACCTATTCTTTCCAGGACTTTTATCATGAAGGGGTGTTGAATTTTGTCAAATGCTTTCTCAGCATCTAATGAAATGATCATGTGGTTCTGTTCTTTCAGTTTGTTTATATGATGGATCACGTTGATGGTTTTCCTTATATTAAACCATCCCTGCATGCCTGGGATGAAGCCTACTTGATCATGGTGGATGATTGTTTTGATGTGCTCTTGAATTCGGTTTGCCAGAATTTTATTGAGTATTTTTGCGTCAATATTCATAAGGGAAATTGGTCTGAAGTTCTCTTTCTTTGTTGGGTCTTTGTGTGGTTTAGGTATAAGAGTAATTGTGGCTTCATAGAAGGAATTCGGTAGGGCTCCATCTGTTTCAATTTTGTGTAATAGTTTGGATAATATTGGTATAAGGTCTTCTATGAAGGTTTGATGGAATTCTGCACTAAACCCGTCTGGACCTGGGCTCTTTTTGGTTGGGAGACCTTTAATGACTGCTTCTATTTCCTTAGGAGTCATGGGGTTGTTTAACTGGTTTATCTGTTCCTGATTTAACTTCGATACCTGGTATCTGTCTAGGAAATTGTCCATTTCCTGAAGATTTTCAAGTTTTGTTGAATATAGGTTTTTATAGTAAGATCTGATGATTTTTTGAATTTCCTCTGAATCTGTAGTTATGTCTCCCTTTTCATTTTTGATTTTGTTAATTTGGACGCACTCTCTGTGTCCTCTCGTTAGTCTGGCTAAGGGTTTATCTATCTTGTTGATTTTCTCAAAGAACCAACTTTTGGTTCTGTTGATTCTTTCTATGGTCCTTTTTGTTTCTACTTGGTTGATTTCAGCTCTGAGTTTGATTATTTCCTGCCTTCTACTCCTCCTGGGTGTATTTGCTTCTTTTTGTTCTAGAGCTTTTAGGTGTGCTGTCAAGCTGCTATCATATGCTCTTTCCTGTTTCTTTCTGCATGCACTCAGCGCTGTGAGTTTTCCTCTTAGCACAGCTTTCATTGTGTCCCATAAATTTGGGTATGTTGTACCTTCATTTTCATTAAATTCTAAAAAGTTTTTAATTTCTTTCTTTATTTCTTCCTTGACCAGGTTATCATTGAGTAGAGCATTGTTCAATTTCCATGTATATGTGGGCATTCTTCCCTTATTTTTATTGAAGACCAGTTTTAGGCCGTGGTGGTCCAATAGCACGCATGGGATTATTCTAAATTTCTGTACCTGTTGAGGCCCGTTTTTTGACCAATTATATGGTCAATTTTGGAGAAAGTACCATGAGGAGCTGAGAAGAAGGTATATCCTTTTGCTTTAGGATAGAATGTTCTATAAATATCTGTTAAGTCCATTTGGCTCATGACTTCTCTTAGTCTGTCGACATCACTGTTTAATTTCTGTTTCCATGATCTGTCCATTGATGAGAGTGGGGTGTTGAAATCTCCCACTAATATTGTGTGAGGTGCAATGTGTGTTTTGAGCTTTAGTAAGGTTTCTTTTACGTATGTAGGTGCCCTTGTTTTTGGGGCATAGATATTTAGGATTGAGAGTTCATCTTGGTGGATTTTTCCTTTGATGAATATGAAGTGTCCTTCCTTATCTTTCTTGATGACTTTTAGTTGGAAATTGATTTTATTTGATATTAGAATGGCTACTCCAGCTTGCTTCTTCTGACCATTTGCTTGGAAAGTTGTTTTCCAGCCTTTCACTCTGAGGTAGTGTCTGTCTTTGTCTCTGAGGTGTGTTTCCTGTAGGCAGCAGAATGCAGGGTCCTCGTTGCGTATCCAGTTTGTTAATCTATGTCTTTTTATTGGGAAGTTGAGGCCATTGATGTTGAGAGATATTAAGGAATAGTGATTATTGCTTCCCGTTATATTCATATTTGGATGTGAGGTTATGTTTATGTGCTTTCATTCTCTTTGTTTTGTTGCCAAGATGATTAGTTTCTTGCTTCTAGGGTATAGCTTGCCTCCTTTTGTTGGGCTTTACCCTTTATTATCCTTTTTAGTGCTGGACTTGTAGAAAGATATTGTGTAAATTTGGTTTTGTCATGGAATATCTTGGTTTCTCCATCTATGTTAATTGAGAGTTTGCAGGATACAGTAACCTGGGCTGGCATTTGTGTTCTCTTAGGGTCTGTATGACATCTGTCCAGGATCTTCTGGCCTTCATAGTTTCTGGCGAAAAGTCTGGTGTGATTCTGATAGGTCTGCCTTTATATGTTACTTGACCTTTTTCCCTTACTGCTTTTAATATTCTTTCTTTATTTTGTGCGTTTGGTGTTTTGAAAATTATGTGACGGGAGGTGTTTCTTTTCTGGTCCAATCTATTTGGAGTTCTGTAGGCTTCTTGTATGTCTATGGGTATCTCTTTTTTTAGGTTAGGGAAGTTTTCTTCTATGATTTTGTTGAAGATATTTACTGGTCCTTTGAGCTGGGAGTTTTCACTCTCTTCTATACCTATTATCCTTAGGTTTGATCTTCTCATTGAGTCCTGGATTTCCTGTATGTTTTGGACCAGTAGCTTTTTCCGCTTTACATTATCTTTGACAGTTGAGTCAATGATTTCTATGGAATCTTCTGCTCCCGAGATTCTCTCTTCCATCTCTTGAATTCTGTTGGTGAAGCTTGTATCTACAGCTCCTTGTCTTTTCTTTTGATTTTCTATGTCCAGGGTTGTTTCCATGTGTTCTTTCTTGATTGCTTCTATTTCCATTTTTAATTCCTTCAACTGTTTGATTGTGTTTTCCTGGAATTCTTTCAGGGATTTTTGTGATTCCTCTCTGTAGGCTTCTACTTGTTCTCTAAGGGAGTTCTTTATGTCTTTCTTGAAGTCCTCCAGCATCATGATCAAATATGATTTTGAAACTAGGTCTTGCTTTTCTGGTGTGTTTGGATATTCCGTGTTTGCTTTGGTGGGAGAATTGGGCTCCGATGATGCCATTTAGTCTTGGTTTCTGTTGCTTGGGTTCCTGTGCTTGCCTCTCGCCATCAGATTATCTCTAGTGTTACTTTGTTCTGCTATTTCTGACAGTGGCTAGACTGTCCTATAACCTGTGTGTCAGGAGTGCTGTAGACCTGTTTTCCTGTTTTCTTTCAGCCAGTTATGGGGACAGAATGTTCTGCTTTCGGGCGTGTAGTTTTTCCTCTCTACAGGTCTTCAGCTGTTCCTGTGGGCCTGTGTCTTGAGTTCACCAGGCAGGTTTCTTGCAGGGGAAAAATTGGTCCTACCTGTGGTTCCAAGGCTCAAGTTTGCTCGTGGGGTACTGCCTAAGTCCTCTCCGCTGTGGCAGCAACCGGGAAAATCTGTGCCGCTCCTTCCGGGAGCCTCTGTGCACCAGGGTTTCAGATGACGTTTGGTGTTTTCCTCTGGCGCCTGGATGTGCACAGAGTGCAGTCTCTTCTGGTTTCCCAGGCGTGTCCGCCTCTCTGAAGGTTCAGCTCTCCCTCCCACGGGATTTGGGTGCAGAGAACTGTTTTGTCCGGTCTGTTTCCTTCAGGTTCCGGCAGTGTCTCAGGCGCAGGGGTCCTGCCGCTCCCGGGCCCTCCCCTACGGGAACCCAGAGGCCTTATACAGTTGCCTCTTGGGCCAGGGATGTGGGCAGGGGTGGGCAGTGTTGGTGGTCTCCTCCGCTCTGCAGCCTCAGGAGTGCCCACCTGATCAGGCGGTGAGGTCTCTCTCCACGGGGTTTGGGAGCAGAGAGCTGCTGTGGTCCAGGATCCGCCAGTGTGGGACTTCCGGTAAACACAGGAAGTGCCCGGCCTTAGAGGAATTTTGCCTCTGTGTGTCCTGAGGTCACCAGGCAGGTTTCTTGCAGGGGAAAAGTTGGTCCTACCTGCAGTTCCAAGGCTCAAGTTTGCTCCTGGGGTACTGCCTAAGTCCTCTCCGCTGTGGCAGCAACCGGGAAGATCTGCGCCGCTCTTTCCAGGAGCCTCCGTGCACCAGGGTTCCAGAAGGCGTTTGGTGTTTTCCTCTGGCGCCTGGATGTGCACAGAGTGCAGTCTCTTTTGGTTTCCCAGGCGTGTCCGCCTCTCTGAAGGTTCAGCTCTCCCTCCCATGGGATTTGGGTGCAGAGAACTGTTTATCCAGTCTGTTTCCTTCAGGTTCCGGCAGTGTCTCAGGCGCAGGGGTCCTGCCGCTCCCGGGCCCTCCCCTACGGGAACCCAGAGGCCTTATACAGTTGCCTCTTGGGCCAGGGATGTGGGCAGGGGTGGGCAGTGTTGGTGGTCTCCTCCGCTCTGCAGCCTCAGGAGTGCCCACCTGATCAGGCGGTGAGGTCTCTCTCCACGGGGTTTGGGAGCAGAGAGCTGCTGTGGTCCAGGATCCGCCAGTGTGGGACTTCCGGTAAACACAGGAAGTGCCCGGCCTTAGAGGAATTTTGCCTCTGTGTGTCCTGAGGTCACCAGGCAGGTTTCTTGCAGGGGAAAAGTTGGTCCTACCTGCAGTTCCAAGGCTCAAGTTTGCTCGTGGGGTACTGCCTAAGTCCTCTCCGCTGTGGCAGCAACCGGGAAGATCTGCGCCGCTCTTTCCAGGAGCCTCCGTGCACCAGGGTTCCAGAAGGCGTTTGGTGTTTTCCTCTGGCGCCTGGATGTGCACAGAGTGCAGTCTCTTTTGGTTTCCCAGGCGTGTCCGCCTCTCTGAAGGTTCAGCTCTCCCTCCCACGGGATTTGGGTGCAGAGAGCTGCTGCGGTCCGGGATCCCCATTTCTTCTATTTTTGAGAATGTTTCACCTCCCAGATCTGAAGCAATTGCTCAGTTGATGATGTACTTACCTGGCCCATAATCTAATTATAAAAAGCTGGATGTAATAATGCATATTCAAAATTACAACTTGGGGGTGATAGACACAAGTAGATCCCTTAAGTAATGCACTAGGAAGCTTAGATTACTTTTAGACCACTAAGTGACATGCCTCACAAAACCTGGTAGACTGGATCTAAGGATGAAACTGGAAGAAATTTTCTGGTCTCTATATGCCTAAACATACATGTACCTCCCACAGGAACATATATAAAAATGTTTAATTTTCAGAATCTGTCCTTTGACCCCCCAACACTCTAGTGATTTAACTTATTCAAGGGATTTCAACAATTCAAAACTTGCATTGGATGTCCCTCCAGTCTGACAGCTATTTGAGCACAGCAATTAGGTCTCTGGACAAAGATTGTGCCAGGCTGAACCCCTGGTAGCATCCTATAAACAGCATCCCTTTTCTACATATGCCCTATCAACATGTGTCCAAACAGTTAAAGTGGCTTCAAGTTCCTTAGGCCTTCTATTCATACCAGAAGTAACTCCTATTTTTAGTTACAGTTCACAGATAAAGAAGATAAAGCATGTAAAGTTCACACAGCTATGTCACATGCCTTGTGAGTTGGGTGACTCAAATTTGATATACGGTACTCACAACAAGACAACTTGAAGGTTCAGTTACCACCTTCTTCATCTGAGAATCCTTCCAAGTTGAAGAATGAGAATACCATTCTCCCTTGTGTTTTCTGCAATTTGTCTCCAGCTGGGAGAGATCTAATTTTAAAGGCATCTTTATCATGGGATCTTTTGTTCCTAGCTTGTTCTAACTCCTACCACTTGCTGCTTGTGCAGGAAATACCATCACGCATCTTAGCATCTCAGCATCTCAGTATCTCTGGCTCATACATTCTCCAACTTTAAGATAAACGCAATATCTATACCATCAAAAATGTACTTTCCAACAGACATTGATAATACGCACACAACAACAAAATGAAAGCTAGCAAGTTTTTTCTCAGTATTAAAGTTAAACCATCCTATGTTGCCACTCTATTTGTTATGCATAGCAGGGTGCTCTCAGTCAGTTGAGCTGTTGCTGGCTCTGCTCACAGTTCCAACATTTCCAAATTGAGTACTTTACCTTCGGTGCTTAGACTAAAGTGTTTGGAGCTGCTCAGTATTGTGAGAAGACCAAGCTTCAAGCTGTTTACCCTTTGCATGGTTTTTCTTCTGTCAAAGGCAGAAACAAGAAAAATTTTGTCACTTTCAGCCTAGCCTCGTCTTCAGAGCAGCTTCCAGGATAGTCATGGCTACACAGATAAGTCATGCCTTTAAAAATCTATTAATTAATTAATTAATGTCTTACATTTATTAATCTGTTTATTTACCTGGTGTGTGTGTGTGTGTGTGTGTGTGTGTGTGTGTGTGTGTGTGTGTGTGTGTGATGACAGGCCAGAGAAGAACTTAAAGGAATCACTTTCCTAATCCTTTCCAGATGTGGGTCCTGGGGGACAAATTCAAGTCATCATGCTTAACCAAGCAAGAGTCTTTATTAGTCAGTAATTATATCCTGCTGTTTCTCTTTTTACTCTTTAACTTTTCATTTATCAAGTCTCTTCTTAAGCCTCCATTGTTTTTTTCCCAGGGACCGAGCTTGAGACTAGCAACTGAACATCATACTGTGTGCAGTATTACAAATTCATTTTTGTTTTCCAGCACCAATCTTCTACATATTTTGGATTAGATCAGTGCCGGGGGGTTGAGGGGATAGAGAGATAGATTATATAGCTAGTTACTAAACAGCTTGATGTACAGGCATGAGGACCTGAATTCAATAATTAGTACTGTGTAAAAAATAAAGGTGAGATGTGATCCTATGACAGCATCCCTGGAACTTACAGGCTTGTTAATCTAGGCAAATCAGTAAGCCTAAGGGTCAGTGAGAGATCTGTCTCAAAATATGATTGAAAACAATTGTAAAAGACAACAATATTGAGTATCTATACATGTACACTATCCTAGGGTTTTATTCCTGCACAAACATCATGAGCAAGAAATAAGTGGAGGAAAAAAGGGTTTATTCATCGTACACCTCCACATTGCTGTTCATCACAAAGGAAGTCAGGACACAGATGCAAGCAGGTTAGAAATCAGAAGCTGATGCAAAGATCATGGAGGGATGTTATTTACTGGCTTGCTTTCTTATAGAACCCAAGACTACCAGCCCAGGGATGGTACCACCCATGAGGGGCCCTCCCTACCTTGATTACTAACAGAGAAAATGCCTTCAGATGAATCTCATGAAGGCATTTTCTCAAGGGAGGCTCCATTCTCTGTGATAATTCCAGTTTGTGTCAAATTGACACACAAAACCAGCCAATACACATAACAATCAACAATGGCTTAGGCATACACACATAAATACACAAACATATACACACTCAACACACACATGCTCACACACTGATACAGATATACACACATGAATGTTTACTTCTCTTCTGCTGCTTTCTTGTTCTCCTTTTTCTTTTTGTTCCTTCATCTTTCCCTTTCTTTGTTGTTCTCCTTGTCCCTTGCCTTCCTTTCTCTTTCTCCACTTTCCTCTTTCTCTTCTTCTCTCCTTCTCCCTCACCCTTCCTCTGTTCCCCTTCTTCATTTCATTTTGTTCTTCCTTTCTCTTCTTCTCTTCCTTCCTCTTGTCTACTTGATCTGCTACTTGCATGGAAAGTAAAGAATGCTAATCTCAATAAGAAACTTATCTAATAATATCAATATATGAATTAAGCCTAAGATAAATATATGAAAGATTGTTTGTAATAGATCATTTTGTCACAATTTCTCACTATGTGCAATCATCTAAATGTGACAGAGACCTAAAGAGTAACTAACAAAGCCTTTCAACCATGTGATGAGTTCACTTTAAAGCCAGACAGCTTGATATGTTTCCAGTCAATACATGCCTTTCGACTTCTGAAAGCAAGTAACACTCAATCAGACTTGTGAGAAGAAAGCTGATACCCCTTTGTAAAGCTGAAAGTAGACCTAAAAGGCTCGGTTAGGATATCAGCAATCTATACTGTGAAGAGATTAAAGGAATTTGAGACATGGGAGATTGGGGAGAGATCCTGAATATACACCAGCAAGTGTCACTAGAGAGATGATATGAAGATCAATGATGCCTACTTTATAGGAGGCAGGCAGAAGCTGGAATACAACTGTTCTATACTTAGCAAGTCAACAGCAGGAATTAAACACATTAGCTATAAAATCAGATAGGTTTTAAAAAACAAAGCCTTCATTTCTGTGAGCCTATATTCTTTTGCTGCAACACAATCATTTACACAGTCATTGTTTGCAACAGAATTTCATCCAGAAAAAAAAAAAAAAAACTAACACAACATGTATGATCTGATATTTCCATGTTAAATTCCATTGATTACATATGAACAATCACATTCATCAAACATCATAAATATTTTTCATGAGATAGACAGCTAATAATTGACACTCCCATATACCTATATTCTATTGCTATTACAACAGCATTGCTGCATAAATTTCCCAATGTAGATGAAGGTTTGCAAAGTTTGGTCATCAGTGGGAGAACCTCAGACACAGCTGAGACCATTGGTGGCATCCATGATAAGATGCTGAAATTTTAAGTTCTATCATTTCTCATTAATATACTTCAGACTCTGAGCTGTTTTTACTAAGGAAGATTGTGTTAAAGCTCTCTAGAAACATGGCTCAGAATGAATATTATGATTCAGTGTTCTATGTCACGATTGTGCACTTCTCTTTTTCATTTGTATTCTCTCTCTCTCTCTCTCTCTCTCTCTCTCTCTCTGGATCCACATGATGCCATCCATATATATATATATGTCGGGTGCACACCCTGGAGGAGGATGTCTGATGTTCTGCTCTGTTACTTTCTACCTATTTCCTTAAGACAGGGTCTCTTGCTGAACCTGAATCTAGGCTGATATCCAGTATCTCGCTGCCCCAAGGCTGATGTAATGAGTGCATTGGTGCATTGGTGCTATGACTGCCTTTTGATTTGGGTACTGGGTACCTAAATGCAAGTTCATATGTTTGCATAGGAAGCACTGCTACTCAGTGAGCTATCATCCCAGTCTCTACTGCACAGTTTTTAAACTATTTTCTGGTGTCATTGCCCAGAACAATATCTACCTTACTTGCCTAGGACATTCCTTATATGTAGTTCAGAAAAACACTAAAGATTCCATCACATCTCTGCTGTTTGCTCTTAAAAGCAAAATAGGTCTAAACTAAAGACTGTTTTTCTATGAGCCATGGGTATCTGAAGCTCAATCCTTTCTATTCCACTTTAAGCAGTTTACACATGTGAACCATCAGTGTTTTCAACCAGAGAATGGAAAATCAGAGTTCAAAGGAGTAAAAAGATGGATTAATCATAATGAATATTTTATCAATTTTATTTTAAACTATAACTGATGTCATTGATTAAATTGTCAAGTAAATAATTTTGAGTCTGTTCAATTTGAATGATATAAAGTTTTTGACATTGCAGTTCAGAGAAAATGTTCGGAATATGTTTCTCCATGCTTGACATTCTCTAGTACAGCATCTCTGTGACCTATACCAAGTTACTCTACTTACTGTAGCCTTGGTGATGACACATTAAGGGAAAATAATAGAATCCTCCCTACTGCTATTGAGAGAAATTCCTGAGTCAGTGGGAGTAAAATCTTACTAACAATTCTGATGATAGCCCTTTCTTGTGATTTCTGCTGGATTTGCATAATCTTGTCTACACTGGCACTTAGAGGAGAGGCCGGGCAACTGCTCTTTGTGATATAAAGGTAAAGAATAGGATGAATAATAGGATGAAGAACAGTTTAGGATGAAAAGTCGAGGACATTCAACTAAAAAACCAAGTAAGACAACGTTCTGACTACTATGGCTCTTTCCAGAAGAGTGGTTCTGTCGATCACATCCTAGATGAGATTTTTTTTGGTAAATTACCCATCTGTGCATCTCTCTCTCTCTCTCTCTCTCTCTCTCTCTCTCTCTCTCTCTCTCGTATGTGTGTGTGTGTGTGTGTGTGTGTGTGTTTGTCTATGTCTGTGTGTGTCTGTACTGAAGAGGCAAGAGATTGAGTTTGGGTGACATTCTCAGCCCCCCTCTACCTTTGTTTTTTGGGGTACAGGGTCTGTCACTGAACTAAGTGTTCACTTTTTCATGTAGAATCAATGGCCAGCAAGTCCCTAGGATCTAACTGTTTACATACTCCCATCACTTGGATTATTGTCACACATAACTGAGAATGGGTATGTTCAACTTTTGGTTGTTCTAGAGATCTGAAATCAAGATCTTTGTGCTTACAGAGAAAACGTTTTGCTTATATTGCTGTATTCTAGGCCCAATATTAGTTTTTAAATTAATTTCCTGTGGTTCATTTAAAGCCATCATGATTGTATCCCTGTGTTTTTTCAAATTGTTTAGTGAGTCTTCACATGTATGTTTGTATATGTACATATGTATGTAGGTAAGAACATCTATTTGGAGGTTGGAGACTTCAGGCCCCATTACTTAGGATCCATTTACATTCTTTGTGACAGAAAATGTCTAAAACATTGGTTTGGCTGGACAGGAACTATAAGGTTTCAACATATACATTCCAGGTGCTAGGATTATAAAGGCAATATCCAGGTGCACCTTTTTGCATGTGGACTCCGGACATTAAAATCAGGCCATCATGCATCACCAAGTGAGTCAGCTTCCTCCTCCTTCTTCATTACCTTAGTGCATATTAGCTCTGCTGTCAGCCTCTTGGAGTAGAGACATTCAGGTTGTGTCCTCTGTGAGTCTTCTTTAGAGCAGATATGAGCCACTTGTCTTTATTTGAGGAGGACTTCTGCTCTAATGGTGTTTTCTCAACTTGGTCATTTTCTGCTAGGTCTCACTTTGTTTTTCAGGTAATTCTTCATTTAATTCAACATTCTCCCCCGTAGCCTACATGCATTGTCTTTAATTAAGTATGTTTCCTATAAGCAGCACTATGTGTAGAAACTTGTTTGCTGAGCAAACAAAAACAAAAACAAACAAACAAAAAACCCTACTCTGATAAAATAGCCTTGCAAATCCTCTTGTTGGCATTTCTTTGTACATGCTTTACCCTGATGGAAGTACAGACAATATCACATGCCCCAGGTTTTGCTTTCTATGATCACTATATAGAGAAATTTCTCACTTTTAAGTGGTTGGACACATTGAGGCTTTAGCTTTTCATTTAAAGAATATTTCTTAAATCTCTCCACATTAAATCCTATGAATTCTGAAAGTGTCTTTTAAATCATCCTTCAAGTGATATTGCTGTAGGTGTTCCCAATTTTAAGAGGCTAGTATAAATAATACGTTTGAATAAGTAAATATAGGTAGAAAACTTAAAAGAGAAACAATAGAGCACTGACTGCTCCTCCAGAGGTTCTGAGTTCAAATTACAGTCACCACTGTGACTCACAACCATCTGTAATGAGATCTGGTGCCCTCTTCTGGTGTGTCTGAAGACAGAAGCAGTGTCCTTATATATAGTAAATAAATAGATCTTTTAAAAATGAGAAAGAGAAAGAACATCATCCACTGCTGTAGCAGGACATGAAGCTGAGTTTATTAGTCTGTTAGTTGAGTGGTTGTCAAAGTCAGTTTGTAGCACCAAAGGGTTCCTGCTGGCATTGAATGAAATGATTGAGACCCTGGCAATCATCCTCTTAGTCTTGTCTTACTGATGCGTCCCTCACTATGTCTGGAAGAGGAAATGAGTATTTTCTTTCTGCCAACAATTGAATTAATTTCTACCTGTTGCTTTAATAAGATATCAAAGGAGAAATATCTATGAATGTGAGATATGCAAACAAGGGATGCTTGAGCTCATGGTTGATTCGACACAGGGCCCATGCTTCTTTGTGTTCACTTCATACGTGATTTCTTCTCAATGACATCATTAGGTGATATTCAAATGATGTACAACATGATGGCATGGGCAATAACTGTATAGGGAAGAGTGTTTGCCACACAACTATGAGGTTCTGAATTCATATCTGCAGATCTTAAGTAGAAAGCCAGATACTGCCATAGGCACCTGTAACCCGAGTGGTGGGAAGGGGGGAAGGAGAAAAGTGTTTCAGAGACAGACAATTATTCCTGGGTCTTATTCACCAGCTAGCCCAGTTATAAAATGGCGAGCTCCTAGTTTATGAAAGACATTGAAGGAAATGAGGCAAAGATGTGCAGTGACAGGAAGACACTGTCCATCCTCTTCTGGCCACTGCACACACATATGAACATCCACATACATATGAACACTCTCCCACATGCAGATAAACACAGAGAGATACACACAAAGACACAGGAACATATCTGTTTCCTTTTGATTTGTATTTAAATACAAAATTCAAGTGTATTTGAAAACTAAGGTGTTTTGTTTCTGTTCAAAACTCTAGTAATAACATAAGTGAATTGTATGATACTATTTAACATTGAGCAAGGGGTTTCCTCTTTCCTCTAAATGTGACAGCAACAACAACCATGATTATTTTGTAATGAGGTGGTAGATCGTACTTAGGATAGTGGACATAATATCTATGAAGCAGATAAATACACAATTTTTTATGTTTGAAAGTTTTTTTATTTATTTTTAGTTTGTTTTTGGTATATTTATGTGTATTTGTATGTGTCTATGTGGATATGTGCATATGAGTGCAGGTGCCATTAGAAACGAAGAGAGAGAATCAGGATCCAAGGAGCTGACCCTAGAGGAGGTTGTGTGTAGTCTAGAGTGCATGGTGGAAAACTAAATTTGGGTCTTCTGGAAGAGAAACAGTGCTCTTAAATGCTGAGCCACTGCTAGTTTAGATTTCTTGTATGAGGCACTGAGATTGGAGGCTGGGCTTGCATCACATTAAGCAAGGGCTCAATGTTGGGTTTAGATTATTTCTCTCATTTGCCTCTGCTTTCCTACATTTCTGCTCTTCTGTGGAGTAGTATGAAATGCTGACACCTATGTCTGAGGAAAATTAGTTTTTAATTCCTTGTGTGTCTCCTTATGCTAGTGGTCTCAAAACAGTCTGCGTTATACCAGCTACAAACTGATACCTGGAAGAGTTGTTGCTGTTGGGAGGTGCAATTTCTCCCCTGGTATCTTTAGTTATACTTGGGTCATTACCAATTCTTTTTTATAGAGAACCTTCCCAAGAAGCTCCCCTCATACAATTGCCAGGAATCCTTGTTATTCTGCCTAATCTCCACCCCCAGCTAAGTGGCAACAGCCAGGCATGCCTGACTATATATGGGCCTGCTCATCCCTTCTTTGCTCTCTCTCTTGCTCTTACTCCTTGCTCTTCTCTTGTCCTGGTCCTTTGGTCCCGTCTCCCCCTATCTGTCCCCTTCCCTCCATGTGCTTATGACTGGCCTTTACTTCTCCTCTCTTCTACACTTCTTCTCTCATTAAACCTCTCCATGTGGAACAATGTTGGTTTGGTGATTTCTGTCGAGCTGACATTTAAACCCCAATATTGGTAACTGGTACTACATACTACAACGTATTGATGTCCCCGTGACTACATGGCCTGGCAACCCGCATACCGACCACTTTATGCCGACTGCAGTGGTGGCCAACCACAGGGCAGAGAATAGGCCCTTCCCACAGTTTGTCACCCACCACCACTGTAATGGCCTACAGCCTGCTCTGGGATCTTGGGGAGCAGAGCCTTGGGGCTGTGGTGGAGAGGGATGGAGCTGCATGTTCCCGATGGTGGGAAGGGACAGAGGGACATGCTTCCACTTCCTTGGTGCACAACACCAGAATTGTATCACCACATCTTCTAGGTCTCCACTGCGCTGTCTGACCACCACAACCACCACCTACCGACTGCTGTGTGATTTAAGACCTCCACCATCTGAGTTGCTGCTGCAGCTGCTGCACATGCAGACTGCTGCTTGAGCTGCTGCCCTCTATGGTTCACCACGTGGTGCCAGCTCTTGTCACATGGATCATTTAGACAGGACCTCATCAACCACACTCTTCTGCTGCCAAACTGCAAATACAATTTCTGCACAAATGCCAGCACATTGGTAGGCCTATTCTAGTTGGCAAGGAGAATTCAGAACTCCCAGATAGGGCCTGGTCACTCTTTATGGGACATAGGGATCCACTAACTAACATATGAGATAGGACATCGATCATTGGGTGGAGATCCCCTTGAAAGCAGTTCCTCGTTCCCCTCCCTCTCTGAGCTCTTGCAGCCTATCACAGAATCCAAGGCCTAGGTAGGAACACATTCTGGTGGGTCCAGGACCCATCATGTGTGGCCTCCAGGAGTCTAGTGACAACTCCGACACCTGGACTGGCAAAGTGAAAGTGTTGCTGTTATGGAGTTATTCCCTCTGGGTCACCAGTACAAATTACTCCATAACTTCCCCTAATGAGCAAATTTGATGTCTTTGTATATATCTCCAGATTATGTTTTCTGGAGAATTTTAAATCTCTAAAACTAATGCCTCACCTGAGGATATCAAATTGATACACCCTTGCAATAATATCTGGACTAGGTACAATGGTTCAAAATGGCCATATAATGGCACATTAAATTCCTCAATTTTACAGGATCTTCAAAATTACTGCCAGCATTCTGGTAAATGGAAGGAGGTTCTTTATGCCCAAACATCCATATATCTTTGGTATAACCCTTCTGTTTTGCTTCCCATGGGATCCTGCTTAGATAACCTCTGTTCTGGGTACTTGATGGTCAGTCCATCAGGCCTCCCCATCACCATGATAACCTACATGGAGCTGCCCACCAAGGAGAGCACCCTCTTCAAGCATGTGCTAGTGAGCAGTAACATACTTGGTCCCTGTGCACTTTCCTTACCTCAGAGCTTGACTATCCATGATGTACATATGTTATCAGGAGAACATTTTTGAGCTTGGAGATACCGCTGTGCTGCTGCTGGGGATGTATGCTTTCACCAACCCTCATTCTAGGGACCTTCCCCTTGGGGATACCTTTCCTTCCTTTTTTTGAGACAGTTTTTCTCTGATGAAAATGTCAGGACTGACCTGGATATACTGCTCTCTGGCTCAGGAGCACTGGCTCTGAATGTAGTCCCAGCACTGGTAGGGGCAATTAATAATCCCTAGTCTCATCCACAGGTCTATTGGTCATTGCTGCTTGTCCCTATTTCCTGAGATGTTTTGGTCTAATTTGCACTAAGCAGAAAACAATATCTCTATGTGGCCAAAAAAACTAGCACTCTCTTGCAAGTGATCCATAGTATAGGCCTCCCCCTCCTCTCTTTCTCATTGCTGTTGCACTGCTGCAGTTCCTGGTTCAGTATCCCATGAAAAGCAGGACTGGCCCCATCCCTTGAGTTTGCCAGGAACTCTGTCTCTGAGACCTGTTTTTTCATGCACATGTGACCCCTGCACTCATGTGAGACTTCTGTGCTGTGCCTGCAGCTGCAGCCCCTGGATTGCAGCAGCAAGAAAAGCAAGTCTGGCCCTACCCCTTGCATCCTGCCAGGGATTCTGCTTACTAAGAGCAGCATTCAAGCTCTCTCTCTCTCTCTCTCTCTCTCTCTCTCTCTCTCTCTCTCTCTCTCTCTCTCTTTCCATTTGGGATTTTGCTCCTGTGTTTGGCCCGCCACAGCATTGAGAAGAACAGTTTTTACACTCTCTTTTCCAGAGTGCTCACACTGCCCCCTCACTTGCCAGTGCCTCAGCTGCACATGCCCGCACACACACGCTCATGCCTCTTCCTTGCTTTGTTGATTTTTTTCATTCCTACCCTGTCTTGACATATGATCCTTACTAATAACTTACTTCCTGAGTGATGCTGGTGAGTTTGGGAGAAGGCGAAAATACATGCAGACAAGATCCATCAAACAGAAGGAACATACCTTACTCTATCTGAGGCAGATACCTGGCCAAGATCCCTGATGGAATTATAATTCCACAGGTGATATTTTAGCCAGACATAGATTTATGACCTGTCTCCTGGCCCATCTTTGCATGGCAGTCTTAAAACCAGTGGGGGTGGAGGAACTACAAGAGGTCATCTAGGAAAAACAGGAAAGCCCACTTCTATTTTTAAAACACCATACAAAAGCTTTATTACAATATACTAATCTGGACCCTGAAAATCCAGAAGATAAGCAACTTCTGATGACCTATTTCTTTTACCAGACAAACTTAAAAAGCTGGGGGAGGTCCTAATTCCATAGGTACAAGTTTTGGCGCTGGCCTTTAAAGTGTACCACGGAAGAGATGAGGCCCGCAGGCAAAAGTATTATACACTGGCAAAGGCTGTCTGACCAGCAACAGCTATTGCCCCGACTCTTGACCTTCTATGTCTAAGGGACCACCAGGCTCCTGCTACAAACGTGGTCAACAAGGTCAATGGGTGAGGGCTTGCCTAACTTCCACAAGCCAAGGGGCTATGTTCTAGGTGCCATTAAGAGGGACATTGTGCTGTCAATTGCCCTCATGTTACACAGGACAGGGGTATAAAACATTAAGGTAATCCTCCAGTGGATCTCCTAGGCTTGTCTATGGATGACTGAAGTGGCCTAAGTTCATTGGAACTGACCACTGTCATTACCAGCAAGCAGGAAGTATTCAGAGATCACAACAACCCTATTCCTGCTCCAACATCGCTTTTCTAATTTTTTTTAAACTAAATAAAAAAGGGGGATGTTGGTACTCTGTCTAAGCTCCTCCCCAACATTTACCTGGCAACAACCAGTTATGCTCCATTCCACAGTTGCCTGGCAATAGCCAGGCGTGCCTGACTATATAAGGGGCTGCTTTGCCCCTCCACACTCTCTCTCTTGCTCTTGTTCATTGCTCTTCTCTTGCCCTCTTCTATTTGTCCCTACTTTGCCCATCCCCCCTTCCCTCCATGTGCTCATGGCTAGCCTTTACTTCTCCCACTTCTATTCTTCTCTCATTAAACCTCTCCACATGGAACCATGTTGATTTGGTGTGTCCTGTCTGCATGAGAGCTGAGATTTAAACCCCAAAAGTCATCAAAAGGAGAAAACTAATTTTTTTTTAAAGTTGGAGATTTATTTTCAAATTATCTGTCAGTGTATATGTACATACATGTAAGGGAAGGTACCTGAAAAGGTCAAAGGAATATATTATAATTCTGGTATCTCAAGTTACAGACATTTATGAGAAAACCACCATGGGTGGTTGGAACTGAACTCTGGTCCTGTGCAAAAAAAGCACACTCTCTGAATTTTTGTGCTGTCGCTCCAGGTTTCACTGTTCCCCACAACCCTCACATGTCTGTCTCTGGCAGGAGGTGTATGTGGATAGAATGAATAGTTCCTGAGCTTGGTAGACATAGAAAGTGCTTATGAAATATTCATCAGAAGGAGGAAATTTTGCTGATTGCTAATTAGTATAGAGTCTGCTTTTTATGATAATGTGATAATCACTATAGCAGGCTTCCAAATCACTCATCCTACACTTTGCCTTGTCTGGGGTTACAATAGGATTCCCATGCCATTTATTTTCATTCAACTCATATTCCTATAAATCTTTCTATTTTAAACTTATTCATCTGTGCAAAACACATTTATATCAGTTAGGTACAAATAAGTGTCTACGTTGTACCAAACCATAGACTAAATATTGTCTAGAGCATCCAAACAATTCAAGACTTGATTACTAATGCACATAGCTTCAAAGAAGAAAGATTGTGGAGGACAGTATTTTAATACACACTGAAAGGAATGTTAAGACTAGGTATGGATAAATCAAGCTGAAGAAAAGTATAGCACATTCAGCAAAGAGCAATATCGTGATAGGGAGACAGTGCATATGAGGTTTGAAGTTGAATATATTCTATAGTACAGCTGTGATATTTATAGTCAGGGAAGGTAAAGAAGGATCAAGAATCCAGAGGCCATGAACCTGTATAGAGTGGGAAGGTAAGAGGAGGGCAGGCTTGAATCATCTAGAATTGCTACTGAAGAGGATGAAATTTGATAGACATCACTGATACTAGTCACATTGGAGGAAGTGAAACAGCTAACAGAAAGAAAATTTAGCATGATAAATTGATTTAAGTAGTTGTAGGAACTTAAGTGACAAATCCAAAATCCAAAGGACGTGTAGTTGGGAAAAAAGGCTGAATGTCCAGGACAGGAGCTCATGCTATTTTCAACCAGAGTGTATGTTCAAGTGTGTGTGCCTATATGTATATTTGAGTGCAGTGTGTGATAATATGCATGCAAGAGTGAATTAGATGTGTGCATGCATGTATGCAAGTATGTTTCTATGTGCATATATGTTTTCCTATGTGTGTACCTGTATGCACATGTGTACATCTGTGTAATTGTGTGTGGATTCATGTGTGTGTGTGTGTGCTTATGTGTGTATGTGTGTGTGTCTGTATTTGTGTCTGTATGCATGTGCCTATGCATATATGTTCATGTGAATATGTATGAATGCTTGCATCTGGAGGAGGCAGAATGAAACATTGTGTGTTGTTTCTCAAAACTGTCCAGGCAGTTGTTTTTTGTTTGTTTGTTTGGATTTTTGTTTGTTTGTTTGTTTGTTTTTTGTTTGTTTTAAGAAACGGGGCCTCCATGGGCAGAAATTCTTAACCAGCCTAGGCTGACTCTCCAGCGACCCCCCTCACTATCTCTGCCTTTCCAGGACTAGAATTTCAAACTACTGCCACCACATCCATATTTTGCAGTGTGTTCTGGAAACAGAGCTTCAAGCTTCTAGTTAAACAGTTTACACACTGAGCCATCTCTGATTTCCTAGGCAATATTTCTTTCAAGGAAGACTTAGGTCCACTTTAGGCTTTTCTGATGATTGTAGACAGCCCACCCATATTTTCCACAGAGCCACACTTAAATACTATCATCTGTTCATAGACTTTAATCTCATCTACAAAACCACTTTACAGCAGCACTGAGATCACTGATTTAGTAGGTAACTGGATACAATATTCTTGCCAAGATAATACATGAGACTCACCATCACATATCACCTTGGCCCCATGATTCTCCACTTTAACTATATCAGCTATACTTCTACCAATTCATACTACAGCTTAAAAGTCTTGACTTTGTTTTATACAAACATATCATTTAGGCTTGTCCAGCCCTGTGTTAGTGACAGTGGTAATAGTGTCATGTTGCATATGATTAAAATGCAGTATACAACTTCATGTGCAAACAAATTTTGGCACAGGCTTCCTTATCTTTGATTTAAAATTTATATAGTGGGGTCAGGGGAGATGGCAGAGTTAGTAAAGTGATTGCTGCACAAGCAGGAGACTGAGTTTGATCTTCCAAGCTCCTATACAAAGGCAGAAATGATTACAAATGCTTAAAATCATAGCAGATTTCTGGAGTTCACTTACCAGACACCCCAACTCAATCAGTGGCACTGGTAAGTTAAGATACCTTGCCTCAAGTAACAAGTTAGCCTGTGTCCAAAAATGTCTTATATGGACTTCTGGTTTACACACACACACACACACACACAAACACACACACACACACGCACACGCACACGCACACGCACACGCACGCACGCACACGCGCGCGCGCGCGCACACACACACACACACACACACACACACACACACACACCCATGCACACACACACACACTTTATCATTGAGGAAATTTGGCTCCTGAGTTTGGATATTACCATGATCAAAAGTTCTGGTCTTTTAAGGAATACACATTCCTATGATTCATTTATGACATGTGTTCAACATGTAAATTTAATGGTACCAGATCTAGTTTGTATCTTTACTGTCCTGCAAGACCCATGTCTTGAAAGTTTGCAGTAGGTAGTACTATTATGAAGTGGAACCTGAGAATTTGGGTCTCTTTAGAGACCAGGGGATGAGGGGGATTTTCAAAGTCTTCTTGTCTGCTGGTGTATTCATGTAAATGCTTTAGCCCACCAGTAGCTCCTCCAGGATGAACTGTCCTGACATAGGACTAAAAGGAATGGGTCTTCAGTCTCATGGGCCAAAGCTATTACCCTAAATACACATTTAATCTTTGAAAATTAACTATTTCAAGTGTTTTTTTTTTTGATTTTTTTTTTTTATTAACTTGAGTATTTCTTATATACATTTCTAGTGTTATTCCCTTTCCCGGTTTCCGGGCAAACATCCCCCTCCCCCTCCCCTTCCTTATGGGTGTTCCCCTCCCAACCCTCCCCCCATTGCCGCCCTCCCCCCATAGACTAGTTCACTGGGGGTTCAGTCTTAGCAGGACCCAGGGCTTCCCCTTCCACTGGTGCTCTTACTAGGATATTCATTGCTACCTATGGGGTCAGAGTCCAGGGTCAGTCCATGTATAGTCTTTAGGTAGTGGCTTAGTCCCTGGAAGCTCTGGTTGCTTGGCATTGTTGTACTTTTGGGGTCTCGAGCACCTTCAAGCTCTTCCAGTTCTTTCTCTGATTCCTTCAATAGGGGACCTATTCTCAGTTCAGTGGTTTGCTGCTGGCATTCGCCTCTATATTTGCTGTATTCTGGCTGTGTCTCTCAGGAGCGATCTACATCCGGCTCCTGTCGGTCTGCACTTCTTTGCTTCATCCATCTTGTCAAGTGTTTTTATTACAGTGACCAAACACTGGCACAAAATGAGAACTTCATTCAACCCTCATTAAACCCTGATGTTTCTCCCAGGATACCCTTTAAATAATGTTAGTACTAGGCTAAAGGCCATGGGTAGTGGGCATATTCACTGTGGGTTAGCCTTTTTATTAATCATAATTTACTGATTATTCATGAAAGGGCAACTTCTTCTTTTCTGGGTCATGTGACATATTCTACTGCTTTTACTTGTAGATATAACAGAGCACCCCTGGCCTCTTGTATGGGCGTGTATTCCTCTATCACAGAATTCATTCTGGAAATGCTCCTTGGATCTCAGTGTTGCCTAGAGAGAGAGAATTGCTGGACACACAAGAAAGATTCAAAAATGCTTCCCACTTCTTGTTCAGTCCCTTGGCACTATGCTGATGACTAGGTTTTTAGAAGCGCCATCCATCTCAGGCTCTAGATTATGGTCAGGTCTTTTTCATGGATTTGATGTGGATTATATGCCCCAGTGCCCCAGATATCAGTTTTCCTTTCAGGCTCTAGTCTTAAAACACAGTTCCTAAACCACCCCAGAGTTCTCCTGATGGCTGAAGAGACTCTGTCCAGCTTAAAGGTAATGTACATGGCTCTGGCAAGCCTTACTTTTTTCCTGAACCATGATAAAAAAAAGACGAAAAACAGTTGGATTACAATCTTGAAGCTAGCCCCTAAGATCTCTTCTATCATTTGGCTATCCCCTCCTTCTGAGGGTGATTATTAAAGTCCAGCTACTAATGTATTTAAAATCACAAATTAAAAGCCCCCTTTGCCTCACATAGTTAACATGCCCAGTTAAAATTAAACATGTCATTCCCCTGTACCTTTACAAACTGACAATTTACTTTGTGCTACATTTATCTTCTCTCCATTTAGAGGAAATTTTTGTCTGACCCCTCCCTGGACATTCATGGATAAATACCCTGTATCCCTTTTCCTTTCCCTCTTTCTTCTGTCTCCTGTGTTATCTTTCCCTTCTCTATCCCCTATCTCCTGTCCTTGTCTCTTATTCTATGCTCTCTTTCCCTCGGAAGCATGTAAATCTCCTTTGTGATGAAAATAAGGACAACTTGGTCTTGGGATACTCTACCCATGGCTTTTCCAAATAATGGCCATGTAGTCCCTTCTGCAAACACACAGTAACTCAGAGAGTAGGGTTATTAGGGAAGAAGTAGCCAAGCTAGGCTTTCTGGGGTATAAGTCTCCTATAAAAATTCACTATATATGAATTCTACAGAATAATTAATTCCTACACATATTACAAACAACATTTGATTATAATTTTAAAGTTTTATATACACTACAAAGATATTCTGCCATTTAACTTAGCCCTCAGCTTGGTAGTGCTTGTGTTTGTTTTCCTAAATAGTTGTTCAAAAGAATGCTTGGAATTCACTAACTTATTTTGAACAACATCTTGTTGTGTTTTCAAGTCTGTGATCACCCCACCCAAGTAGCTAGCAGAGACTATACACTTTCCAAGACTCTTTAGGTTTTTCAATGTAAATATTACAATTTGGAGGTTTCACAAATAAAAACATGTTATAAGTCATGAGAAGACCCCAGCTCCCTTCCAGTCCTGCCTTCTGACTATATTTACATTCAGTTACTATCAGGTAGCTCTTATCCTCACAGAGACACACAGGATGCATCTCACATATATTTTGGATTTTGGATTTTACCATTCAGTAATCTGTCTTATGTAAATTAGAGCTTCTCTTACTAGGTCATCACATACATTATTCACTTATCAATTGCTAAAATTTAATTGTAAAATCTGTATCATAATTCACTTTAAGAAATCATAATTGGTGGCCTTTTCAGAAATATATTATTTTGGAGTCACAATGATTAAGCTTGAACATTAGGATATATTGTCTTAGTTAGGGTTTTACTGCTGTGAAGAGATACTATGACCAAGGAAACCCTTATGAAAGATAACATTTAACTGGGTCTGGTTTACAGGTTCAGAGTTTCAGTACCTTATCTTCAAGGCAGAAACATGGCAATGTCCAGACAGATGTGGGTCTGAAGGAGCTACGAACACTTCATCTTCATCCAAAGTCAGACAAAAATAGAATAGCTTCCACACAGCTAGGATGGAGGGCTCAAAGCCCATACCCATCATGACAGACTTCCTCCAATAAGGCCACACCTACTCCAACAAGGCAACCCCTCCAAATAGTGCACCTCCATGGGCGAAACATAGTCAAACCACAACACATGTTACTTCAGAGACTTCAAATTATTTCTGTGGACTAACAATTTCCAAAGAAGTGCTTGGTAGACAAAAGGTTTCATATGACTTTGGGACATAGTGAAAAAGTATCATCCACAGATCTGAAGCCAGTTTTACTTCTCCTAATAATGCTTTGCTCACAGACTTACAAAGTGACTTGTCATAGTTGGCATTTTAGCCAAATTGAACTATTTCTTGAGAAGACTGAAATCACTTAAATGTGTGATTTTAGAACTCTGTGGAGGATCACACCTTCTTGTCCCAGTTTCTTCTATGCTTTAAGTTAGCATTTGTTCATGGTGCTAAGATGAGTACAGTTTCTGTATCTCTGTGTCTGTGTCTGTGTCTTTGTCTGTGTCTGTCTCTGCCTCTCTCTCTCTCTCTCTCTCTCTCTCTCTCTCTCTCTCTCTGTGTGTGTGTTGTGCGTGTGTGTGTGTGTGTGTGTGTGTGTGGTGTCTCCCCACATATCTCTCTTTCTCTTACCTCTCTTTTGTTTTCTGTGTCCATGTGTGTATATTTCAGTGTGTCTCTTTTTCACATCTCTTCATGTGTAAGATCTGAACATATAGTTGTGTACCTTTGTTTATATGTGAATACAGTTATGATTAGATTTATGTTGCAGACCCATGGCTACTTAATTAGTATTATGGCATCTGAAAAATGTCTTCTCATCCTATTTGATTTTAGTAGGGATTCCATAATTATAAGAACCTACATACCTTGTTACATTGCATATCTACATGATATAGACTATATATGTATATACTTTTATCTTCACAATATGATATTTTCAGTTACAAACATATTGGAGCAGTTCATAATTTAACCAGGATCCATGCTACCAATAGGCTTGGTTGTGTCTACATTATAAAACTCAGCAGCATTTACTATACCTAATACTCTAGAAAACTAACAGAATGGTAGATGTTCCTATATCAAAATATTGAATAACTTTAAAATTAAACAAGACTGGGCTCTTCTGGGGCTCTTGAAATAAAGGTGACTGTAATACAAGCAAGAAGACCATGGTAGGAAAGCCTGTGATTTTGGTCTTCGTAGGTAGAATTTGAGGATTGCAGGACCAAGCTAGCAGAAGACTAACTCACTGTATCTGTATACTCTGGGTTTAATTGAGTTTCTTCCTAAAAAACTAATTTAGGAGAGTGGTTGAATTTTTTAAGCTGTGTTATGCTTTTATTTACCTTTTATCATATATATATATAATACAGTGTTGTCTAAAACATTATACAGTATACAATCTTTGTGTCTGTGTGTTTATAATTGTAGTCTTATAGATAGCACTGAATATTCTAGAACAGCATAGGTATAAGGTATCCCAAATGAGGAAATTAAAGTCCACATAGGATGTGAGTGTTTGCTAAGCTATGGGAAACACAAGAGAGAAGTTTCTGTATCCTGAGGACACACCTGGATCTTTAGAGATTTATTTATTTTTATGTGCATATACACTGATGGTTAACATTTACTATCAACTAAATAGAATCTAATCAACCTTCTGGCTCTAACAGAATGTTTAGACTGGGATAATGGGGAAAGACCCAGTAAGAACCATCCATGTGGGTCCTAAGACTGTAGTTCAGGATGGAATAGCAAAGTAGAAAGCAAGTTGAGCCTCAACACTCATATCTCTCTGCTTCCTGACTATAGGCAAAAAGTATCCGGGTGCCTCATGTTCCAGCTTCCATGATTTCCTTACCATTCCACTAAGTCAACTCCCCTTTTTATATTTGAAATTGCTTATGTCCTGCATAAACATAATTAGTACCTAATTTGGATCATTATGCCATTTTAGATTTGTTTTGGGAGATTCTTCTTTTTTCTCTACTTTCTCATCCCCCTGACTCCTCTTATACACTTCCATGCTTTGACCACAACCGCTATACAATTTTCATGTCACATGTGCTCCTTTATCCTCCTCCATTCCACTTCCTTTTTATCTGTTCTCCCTCATATGATCCCTTCCTGGGTTATAAACACACACACACACACACACACACACACACACACACACACACACACACACACTGGATGGCATGTGGTGAATTATATGCCTGGGGAGGTAAGGATATCCAAGATATCAGTCACAGGAAGTGGTAGGCAGAGCAATGCTCTCAAGCCCAGAATATATCAAGTGCAGAGCTGAGCCACGTCCCACAATGTAGTATAATAAGAAGATAAGGGATGTGTGTGGGATTACATACCAGATATTGATAAAGAAGATTTGATTACTTGAGCTCATGGTAACTGCAATACCACCATGGATGTCTTAACCACAGATGATAGTCATTTCACAGGAGTCACAGAATACCAAGGAAGATTCTCTTCCTCCAGTTAGAGAAAGAAGAATTCTTCAAAGTTGGGACATTTTTAGAGGCAAAGGGATAAGGGAGAAAAGAACTCACTAAAACAGGCAGTTAAATTCCTTGTGCTTTAAATCTCACTTAAAATTAAACCATGAAGTGAGGATATAGCTCACTACATGGAGAATACAGTATTAAATCCAGTGCTCAGGGTAGAGGCAGAGTTTCAAAATCATCCCTGTCTACATTGTGGATGATTGGGCTGCAGGTGTTTATGAAAAGTCAGAAAATGGAAGTTTGTGCAGATTTGAGGCAGTGCTCAGAACTTTGAAGCCACATCTTAACAGAATGTGTTTGATTTCTGACACAAAAGAAAATAATGTACAGTTTGGAATCTAAAAAGAAGTTGAAGATCCTTGGGCACCAAGGAAACCCTATATCATGAGGTAAGGCCATCTGCTAATTTCGATAAAAATCGTAGACCCATTCTTGCAAAAAGTTGTTAGTATGGAATGGTAGGATCACAGTGCTTTGCTCAATATAAAAGCTTACATGTCTTCTACAAAGCTGACCCAATGAGAGCCATGGTTTTAACAAATTTTGCTTCAGTTCAATGAATTAGGACGTGTGTGTGTGTGTGTGTGTGTGTGTGTGTGTGTGTGTGTGTGTATGTATGTTTATATGCCTTACATGCATAGACAAACACACACACACAATGAGAGAGAGAGAGAGAGAGAGAGAACAAGCAGAATTTTTCCAAGCATGATTTCGTAGGAAAAACTATACTGTCTTAAATTTAGAATTTCGTATCAGCATAAATACCTTGAGGAATACCCATTGATAAATGCTTGTAATAGAAATTTTTCTCTTTTCTAAAAATATTGTCAGGGCACACTTGTTAAATACTTATGTAAAATATTACAGGAATTACAGAGGCAAAAGGCACACTTTTTTTTGCAAAGTATCTCCTTTGCAGATTAAACAGTAAGAATTTGTTAATTCATACTGGAAGACAAATTCTTTTTGGTATATAAATGCAAAATATGTTCATTTGTGCTATATCTGTAGCCTCTGTGTAGAAGACTTGAGACTCAGTAAAAAATGATGATACAAGACTAATCTTGTGTAAATAAAATGCCCTCTGAAAATTTCTCAGGATTTGAAAAGGTTTACTCTCCTGTTCAGGTTCATTTTGAAACTCATGAGCATTTCGTTGTGTCTGTGTGTGTGTGTGTGTGTGTGTGTGTGTGTGTTTCCAGAATTTAGAGGACAGAAAGTGGCGTTTGAAGCTTAGAGCAAGATTTTTGCATTACATTAGCTTATTTTAAATATCCATAAATATAGGCTTTGTACCTATCTGTTCTCTCTTTTGTCTCTGAGCAATCGAGCTATAGTTTAAGGACAATAATTTTGGGAGAAGTAAGCTAAGTAGCTAAGCAGTAGTTTTTTAGATGAAAATCTTTGTCTTGTTTCACTCTTCTTTCATTTTTAAGAAAAGAATGGCAAGTAAAAACCCCATGCCACCCTTTCCTGGATACACTACATTATAAGATTAGTGAGTAGGGAAAACAATTTTTTAGTCTTAGAATGATTCAAGCTTGCAAAGCTTACAAATTATGCTCATGGCTCACAGTAATTAAACTAGTCCAGAAAAGTCTGTAGAGACTCTGTCATCCTTTATCTTATTATGTCGTCCCATCTTCCCTCTGCATAATAAAGAAACTCTGGTTAGTTAGCAAAGGGGGATATATTGGGAAGCTCAGGTTAAGAATTTCAAAGTTCATGCATATAGTGGAGCACGGGTCCGAGTCTATTTCTGCTTAGAATATTGAATTTTTTAGTAACCCACACAGTCTATGCTTTCCTTGAGGCATTCTTCTGTGTTGTAGTTTTACTTAGTTTTCAATTTGACAAAACCTTCAGCTCATAGTGATAAGAGTATCAAGGACGAGTTACCCAATATCCTTTGGAAAGGTCTAAATTAATTAAAGTGGTAAAACACAGTCTAATCTGGTTAGCACGTTTTGTAGGCAAGGAGTCCTGAACTATTTAAAAGTAGAGAAACAGAGCAAGTAAAGATGAGCAATCAAGCTGCATCTTTCCATCCATTCTTTTCTGAGTTTATTAGTTGTGGCCAGCTGGTTCAAACTCTCTCTCCAAGGAATTGTGATGTGATAGACTATAACTTGCAATTAACTGCTGGGTCCTCCAAGTTGCTTTTTGTTAGTATATTTATCAGAATTAAAGATAAGACTGTAGAGAACCCTGTGTAGTTTCTGATTGCCATTTTACCCTACTAAATTCTCTTCTATCTCAGCTCCAATGAGTACTTTCCATAGATCCAGTTCTTCTTTTTTGCCATTTGTTAACTAAGATTTCTACATTTCCTAACCACACAGCATAATATATTACATAGTATTATATGACTATTCGTTTGGGAATAGAAAGCCTGATTCCATATCTTTTCTTCACTAAAAAGGATAAAGTTGTTACTGATAGGAACATACTGGGTTCATGCATTTGGTATAGGAAGGACACTTTAAATTTTGTAGGTGACAACTATTCAGAACCTTGTTATACATTAGCTTCATATTCAAGTGGGTAAATTCTCACCACCTACATTCTGGTTGGAGAATTTTCATGTAGTAGTTACTCAGTGCAATCTAGGTAAACTTAAATATGACCAAGGAATAAAAAAGGAGGAGGAACTTTCTGTGATCTAAGATTGTTTGCTGAACTTGTTGCAAGTATAAAATATTGGAATTATTCCTTAGTATCCCTTTGTAAAACAACTGAAACAAAATAAAAAAACAGGTTTATAGAACTCATAACTGGACTAGTGAGGCAATGAGTATAGTGCTTTGTCCCATGTTTGGTACCCCAGACCTGCATTAAAACAGGAGTGTTGATTTTCCCTAGGGATCTCAGTGCTTGGAAACAGAGACAGGAGAGTCCCTTAGTATCACCAGCCAGGTAGTTTAGGCTTGATTACTGAACCTAGGACAATGAGAGACTTTCATCTCACGAAGAAAAAAAAAAGATCCTACCTGATATCTGAGCAATGACACCTGGGATTGACGTCTGGCCTCCATGTATTCATGCACACTTCTGTGTGCACACATGTGCATGTGCATTCACACAAATCTATACACATATTCATGAAGAGTTTTACACAGACACCTGTACAAACATACACATACATACATGAGCAAATAGCCAGGAATTCCTAGGTTTTTATACAAAAACTTTCTAGTTAAGTCAGGTGTGGTATTATAGGCCTTCAATTTCAGGTCTGAAGAGGCTTGATAGGCAGATTTTGATTATAACTTTAGCTACCTAGTGCGATCTTGACTCACACCAACAAGTAAAAATAAGAGCTATAAAAATGTAATTAATTTTCTATTTTATACTATATTCCAAGACATCTGCTTTTAAAGTCATTACCATTAGGCTGTATCTCAAGACTTTACCTATGAAACAGAGAATGAACCAAGCCAAATGATGTTCATTTGCTTCTGACTAAACAACACGTGTAGAAGCTATGAACAAACAGAGCAAAAGTAGAGTCTTTTATCTGGAGTGATTCCTTATGGCTTGGGATGGCAGGTTTCTCTTTGTCTGTCACATCTAATGGAAGTGTCGTGGTCTTTGCTCAGCTTCCTCTTTGTCAGCTTCCTGAATTTCAAGCAGTGTTGTGAGGTCATAGAGTCAGTTCTGCCATTTTATCTCTAGAAATGGTCTGCAAGTTGAATGACTCATGAAGTAATGATGAAGCTGTCCTTGGCACCCAAGTATTATCTATTCATAAGATGCCATTCCCTCTAAGATGGTAGAAATTACATGATTCTCATTGTTGAGTGGCAGAGAAATGACAAAGGGGGCAGCACAGGCAAAATCAGGCTAAGCTAGAAGCAGCTACTATCCTGACTGAAGACAACACAACTCTTTCTCTCTGACTTTAATGTTTGTTTACTTTTAATTTTAGATTTTTAAAATGTTTGTTTTATTTTGGGGTGTGTGTGTGTGTGTGTGTGTGTGTGTGTGTGTGTGTGTGTCTGTGTGTGGGTGTGTGTGCATGTGTGTGTGTGTTTAGGTATGCATACACATGTTCAGATTCAGTGGCCAAAGGATGATGTCCTGGCTATCAATCTTTATTTTGAATTTAGTTTTGCTTCAATACTTTATGTATTTACATTTCAAATGTTATCTCCTTCCCACCCCTTCCCATTCACCCTGGCCTCTGATTCTATGAGGATGCTCCCACTACCACCCATCCGTTCCTACCTCAATGCTCTGGCATTCTCCTACACTGTTGAAATGAACCTTCACAGGACCAAGGGTTTTTTCCTCCTACTGATACTGGGCAAGGCCATCCTCTGCAGTATATGCAGATGGAGCCAGGGGTCTCTCCATGTATACTCTTTGGTTGGTGGTTTAGTCCCTGGGATCTCAGGTGGTGTCTGGTTAGTTGATATTGTTGTTCTTCCTATGAAATTGCAAACCCCTTCAGTTCCTTAAGTTCTTTCTCTAGCTCCTCCATTGGAGTCCCTGTGCTCAGTTCAATGGTTACCTGCAAGCATCCACATCTGTATCAGTAAAGCTCTGGCAGAGGTTCTCAGGAGACATCCAAACTCCTGTCAACAAGCACTTCTTGGCATCAGCAATAGTGACTGGGTTTGTTGGTGGCATATGGGTGGATCGCCAGATGGGGCAGCCTCTTGATGACCTTTTGTTCAGTCCCTGTTCCACACTTTGTCCTCCTGTGAGTATTTTGTTCTCCTTTCTTAGATGGACCAAAGCACGGACATTTTGTTCCTCATTCTTCTTGAACTTAATATGATCTGTGGGGCAGTGGACTGTAAAAGGTACCATGATTTCTGGCTGAGATATGTCTAATTCCCAGAGACCCTAAAGGGGACAGTAGGAGCATTCAGAGTCTCCCAGAAGATCAAAGCCTCACTAGCTGCAGCTGCTCACAGACCCGAGTAGAGAGGCTGAGACAGACCAGTCACTTAGAGCAATGCCCCAAGTCCCTCCTTCCCAGGTGAGGATATGACCACAGGTCACATAGGCTCAAGACAAATCAATCATAGAAGCAGAACCATGCCTCCAAATGTGTAGATGAGGTCTTCTCAAGCTCTCAGTCAAACCAACAGGAAGTACCTGTTGTGAGGAGCTGACCCATCCAAAAACTGTATTTAAGAGTCTTATTCAGGATTAAAGGTGTGCAAGAATCACTACATCCTCTATGAGCTTCTCTCATTAGAGCTGTAACACCACCACTTGGGGAAGAAAACCGCTCTCCTGAGATCACCACCAGAAGCCCTCCTGCATACCTCACCAGCAAATCAGTCAGTCCCCTGCTGACTAATCTCAGCCTGCAAGGGAGGTGGAACAACACCAGGGGAGGCAGCAAAGAGCCAATCCCCTCCATGTCAGAGTTTTCTCTCCCGGACCCGAACCGAGGTAGGGCAGTGATCGCTGTGGAGAGGGCTCAACCGGAATCCCCTCAATGATCTGTGGATTTTTTTTTTCTAAGGTATTCCAAACTTTTGGGCTAATATCCAATTATCAGCAAGTGCATGCCATGTGTATTCTTTTGTGATTGGGTTAACTCGTTCAGAATGGTATTTCTAGTTCCATCTGTTTTCCTAAGTATTTCATGTAGTCATTGTTTTTAATAGATGAATAGTACTACATTGTGTAAATGTGCCACATTTTCTGTATCTATTCCACTGTTGAAGGACATCTGGGTTCTTTCCAGCTTCTGGGTATTATAAACAAGGCTGCTATGAACAGAGTGGACAAGGTGTCTTTGCTATATGTTGGGGCATCTTTTGGGTATACACCCAGGATTAGTATAGCTGGGTCTTCAAGTAGGACTATGCCAAATTTTCTGTGAACTCCAGAGTGGTTTCAAGAGTAGTTGTAACAGCTTTCAATCCCACCAACAATGGAAGAGTTTCCCTATTTCTCTCCATGCTCGCCAACATGTACTGTCACATGAGTTTTTTACCTTAACCATTTTCACTGGTATGAGATGGACTTTCTGGGTTATTTTGCTTTGCATTTCCCTGATGACTAAGAATGTTGAACATTTCTTAAGCTGCTTCTCAGGTATTCAGTACACCTCAATTCAAAATTATTTGTTTAGCTCTGTAACCCATTTTTACTTATTTGTTTTTGGATATTTTCATTTACATTTCAAATGTTATCCTCTTTACCAATTTGCTGTCCATAAGCCCCCTATTCCAACCATTCTCCTCCTCCTTCTTGTTTGAGGATGTTCCCCAAGTCAACCATCCACTCCTTCCTGACTCCCCACACTGACTGAAATTCCACTACCCTGGGATCCAGCCTTGGCAGGACCAAGGGCTTCTCCTCCCATTGGTGCCCAAAAAGCCCATGGGCCGATCCACATGCAACTGGAGCCATGGGTTTCTCCACGTATACTCTTTGACTAGTTGTTTAGGCCCTGGAAGCTCTGGTTGGTTGGTTTGCTTTTCTTATGGGTTTGCAATCCCCTTCAGCCCCTTCTATCCTTTCTCTAACTCCTCCAATGGGGACCCCATAAACAGTTCAATAGATGGCAGCGAGTATTCTCCTCTGTATTTGTAATGCTCTAGCAAAGCCTCTGAGAAGACAGCTATATCAATCTCCTGTCAGCATGCACTACTTACCATAGCAATATTGTCTGCATTTGGTGGCTATATGTATATGGATTGGATCGCCAGATGGGGCAGTCTCGGAATGGTCATTACTTCAGTCTCTGCTCTAAACTTTGTCTTCAGATCTCCTAATATGAATAGTTTTGTTCCACCTTTTAAGAAGGACTGAAGCATATGTATTTTGCTCATCCTTCTTCTTGAGCTTCATGTCATCTGTATATTGTATCTTGGGTAATCCAAGTTTTTGGGTTAATATTTACTTATCACTGAGTGAATACCGTGTGTGTGTGTGTGTGTGTGTGTGTGTGTGTGTGTGTGTGTGTGTGTGTGTGTGTTTGTGATTGAGTTACTTCACTGACGATGATATTTTCTAGTTTGATCCATTTGCCTATGAATTTCATGAAGTCATTGTTTTAGATAGCTGAGTAGTACTCCGTTGTGTAAATGTGGCACATTTTCTGTATCCATTCCACTCTTGAAGGACATCCAGATTCTTTCCAGCTTCTAGCTATTATAAATAAGGCTGCTATGAACACAGTGGAACATCTGTTCTTGTTATACGTTGAGGCATCTTTTGGGTTTATGCCCAGGAGCTGGGTCCTCAGTTAGTACTAAGTCCAATTTTCTGAGGAATCTCCAGACTGATTGTTCCTCTTTCTCCATATCCTCAGCAGCATCTGCTGTTACATGAGGTTTTGATTTTAGCCATTCTGAGAGGTGTGAGGTAAAATCTCAGGATGGTTATGATTTGCATTTCCCTGATGACTAAGGATGTTGAACATTTCTTTAGGTGCTTCTCAGCCATTAGGTATTCCTCAGGTGAGAATTTATGGTTTACTTCTGTACCCCATTTTTAATAGGGTTATTAGATTCTCAGGAGTCTAACATCTTGAATTTTATATATATATATATATATATATATATATATATGTATGTACACATACACACATATATGTATAATCCTATATTTCATATATATACATATACATATACACATACACATACACATACATACATATTCACGTACACATACACATACATACATACATACACACACACACACACACACACACACACACACACACATATATATATATATATATATATATATATATATATATATATATATATATATATATATATATAAAGGTTGTTTCCCAAACTGTTGGTTGCTGTTTTGTCACTTTGCCTCACAGAAGCTATGCAATTTTTGAGATCCAATTTGTTGATTTTGGATCTTAGAGCATAAGTTATTGGTGTTCATTTCAGGAAATTTTCCACTGTGTGTCTATGTTTGAGGCTCTTCCATAATTTCTCTTCTATTAGTGTCAGTATTTCTGGTTTCATGTGGAGATATTTGACTCACAGAGACTTGAGCTTTGTACAAGGAGATAAGATGAGTCAATTTGCATTCTTCTAAATGCTGACCTCCATTTAGAACACAGCATTTGTTGAAAAATGCTGTCTTTTTTCCATTAGACACTTTTAGCAAATTTGTCAAGGATCAAGTGACTATAGGTATGTGGATTTATTTCTGGGTCTTCAATTCTATTCCATTGATCTACCTCCCTGTCTCTGTACCAATACCATGCAGTTTTTATCATCATTGCTTTATAATATAGCTTGAGCTCAGGGATGGTGATTCTCCCAGAATTTATTGTTGAGAATAATTTTTGCTATTCTGGGGTTTTTGTCATTCCAAATAAATTTAGGAATTGCTCTTTCTAACTCTAAGAATAATTGAGTTGGAATTTTGATGACAATTACATTGAATCTGTGGAATGCTTTGGCATGATGGTCATTTTTACTATATTAATCCTGCCGATCTATAAACATGGGCGAGCTTTCCATCTTCTGAGATCTTGTTTAATTTCTTTCTCCATGGATTTGAAGTTCTTGCCATAAAAATTTTTCTCTTGGGGGTTGGGGATTTAGCTCAGTGGTAGAGCGCTTGCTTAGGAAGCTCAAGGCCCTGGGTTCGGTCCCCAGCTCCGAAAAAAAGAACCAAAAAAATTTTTTTTTCTCTTGCTTGCATAGAGTCACAGAAAGTTATTTTACATTATTTGTGACTCTTATGAAGGGTGTTGTTTCCCTAATTTCTTTCTCAGCCTTCTATTCCTTTGATTAGAGGAAGGCTACGGATTTTTTTTTTTGAGTCAATTTTATATCCAGCTATCTAATGAGATAATCATGTGGTTTTATTTTCCTTTGAGTTTGTTTATATAGCAGATTAAGTTGATGTATTTCAGTATATTGAAACATCCCCACAGCCCTGGAATGGAGCATACTTGATCATGGGGAAGGACCATTTGATGTCTTCTTGGACATGGTTTGCAAGAATTTTGGTAATTTGTCATCTGTATTCATAAGAGAAATTGGTCTGAAGTTCTCTTTCTTTGTAGATCTTTGTGTGGTTTCTGTTTAAGCATAATTGTGGCTTCAAAGAATGAATTGTATAGTGTTTCTTCTGTTTCTATTTTGTGGAATACCTTGAAGAATATTGGTATTAATCCTTCTTCGAAAGCCTGATCTTCTTGAATACAGAGAACATAAGTAACTTTTTTTTGCTAAATGACTAAGAAAAGTAGCTGTCTTAACTTCTTGTGTCAAAGCAATTGCCGAATAGTGGTGCTAGCTATGGTTCTAGCTATTAATGTAACCAAAACTGTTATACCAACAATAATCAATCCCACTACCCTCATACTTTTGTGTAAAGCCTGACTTACTTCTTCCAGTATCTACAATCTTTTTATAGAATACCAAGATTCTGTAATACTCACAGGCAATTAAACAAAAACTGATTGATAGACTTCCATAGCAGATATTCCCCATTTCTATACAGTCACACAATTAGAAAGTGTGAAATCAATACAACTAATATTAAATACTGTAGAAGAAACAAAACTAATGTTAACATGATCAATTAATAAAGGATTAATAGCCTTAACACATGCATTAACATTTGTTCAAAGTTCTGATCCTGTTCCAGGTTTATCTAGGGAAAACATAACATCATACAAGACAGTTATCAATTTTCAAATATGTCTCTGAAAATGTCCAGAACAAGCCTTCCAAATGAAGATTGTCATTTTTTCCCAACATTGGGTTGATTTCCTGACCAATCCATGATTAAGTCAGATGTACTTTCCACATTAAGGGAAGAAGAGTCATTATAACTTCTCTATTTAATTAATTTTTTGAAGGCAGTTTCCACAGTCTACATTTTCTCTGTCCCACAAGGTCTAAAAGCTTGAAGCTAATCAAAGGTGGTTGAGGACCATATGTCCAATACAGCTTCCCTGTCACTCTTTTCAGGGGCACTTGAAAGTTCACAGTCACTACCATTTTTGTCCCACCATCAGTATGTCTCACCAGTCACTCTGGCAGCTACCATGCTCATTCAAAATCTTGCAGGAAAACACAAATATGGCCTCTTCCTCACATTAATACCTGATCAGGAACATTCCAATAAGTGGATCCTTCCATCTCACCTAGTACGCCTTTTTGTAGGGTGCCATAGACACTCAGCAGAGAGTTCCTTAGTATCCAAATTTTAAAAATTAAATAAAAATTATATGATTTAAATACAGTTATGGTGTACGGGGATATAATTCTCCCCCTTTTTTGTATTTTATGAAGATAGGTTTTAAAGTTCCATGGGCCTATTCCACAATAACTTGTCCTTGAGGATTATAAGGAATCTCTGTAACATGGGTAATATTAAATTTCCATTACAAAACATCTCAAATGCTTGACTACAATAGCCAGTACCATTGTCTGGATTAATCTGATTTGGAACATGCAGCATAGAGAATCATAGACAATGACTAATTATATTTTTAGTTGCTTCTCTTGTTAAAGCAGTTTCAACAAGAAAGCCTGAGAAGGTATCAATAGTCACATATACATATTTTAATTTTCAAAATTAGAGATATGATAAACATCCACTTCCCATAATTAAATAGGCATGAATCTTCGAAGATTAACAACATTATATTGTACAGGAAGAAATTGAGGGCATTCAGGACAAGTCTTTAAAATTTAGAGTGCATATTCTCAAGAAATATTAAATTGTTGTCTCAAACAATTACTATTTTGATTATGTAAGGAATGAGATTATTTGGCTAATTGTTCATGTGTAAGGCCTATAATCTGCCTGGTATGCAAATCTTCTGTATTATTGTTATAACAAAGGGGTCTGGGCAGTCCAGTATGAGCTCTTAACTGTCCTGTAAATAAGAAACAGCACATTCTCTTAAATTACATTGTATTTGCATAAATAATTGCAAATTTTGAGAATTAGCAATATCTTAAAAAAGGAACAATTTTAAGCACTTACAAGACAAGAGCTATGTATTGGAAATTAGAATACAAATTAAAAGCTTGATCTTTCAACATTTCAAAAGCAGCAGCTACAGCATGCAATTCAATTATGTGTGTTGAAGCAGGAGGAAATTCGAGAGAACAAACATGTGATCCAATTGCATAGGCAGCTTCCCATTAGATTAGTCACCTGTAAATACAGTAAGAGCACCCTTTGATGACTGTATGCACAAATTTACAGTAAATACAAAAGCAGGCATAGAGGCAAATTGTAACAACTTATCTTTTGGATAATATTTATTAATTTTTGCTTGAAAAGTTTTCACATGCAATAAACCAAATATCAGTATACTACAATAACCAATTTAATTGCTATTTGGAGTAAGGATTATTTCATCAAGTTCTTTCCCAAAATACTGCTGTGATTCTAACCTACAATTCTGCATTAACACAGCAATAGCTTCAGAGCAGAGTGTTACAAATGGTTATGGAGTTGAAGAAAGAAGAATCCGCACTAATGGTCCCTTTTTCCAAAGGACTACTTTGACCGCAAAGAACCAATAATTGATCTTAATCTACATAATATATCTGTTGTCAGCTAATAGCTTCCTCTACTTTTGGCTAAGCTATTCTCCCTCCCCAGTTAATTTTCGAGGAAAATTAGGATTTGCGTCCCCCTTGAGAATATCCAACAGCAACTTAAATCTCGTTTGGTGAGCTTAAGTTGAGATCTTAGCCCATAAACATCTTCCAGAAGTTTTTGAAAATAATTTAAAGTAGGTAAACTATTTGTCACAATTTGTTTAGGATATAAATCATGGCCCAAATATTGAAAAGGATATTGTCTTTGAACCTTATTTTTGGAGTAACAACTATTCCAAAATTTTAAATCTCAGTGAATAATAACAGACATGTAGTAATACTCTTTCAGAGGGATCAGATAATAAAATATCATCCATATAATGAATAATATACACTGAAGCATTTGAAGTCCTCACTTCTTGTATTAAAGCATCAACAAATTTTTGATATACTGTAGAACTATTAGCCATTCCTTGAGGCAAAACTTTCCAATAATATTGCTTTATGTATCTTTAAAATTAAAAGCATACATGCTAAATGTAAACTTTACAATCATGAAGATGCAAAGGAACTTTGTGAAAACAATCTTTTAAAGCTATAATAATTTTATACGTATTTTTGGAATGGCAGCTGGAGTAGGTAACCCAGGTTGCAATGCTCCCTTAAGTTACTAGTTTCAATAAACTTTTAGAAATCTTGCCATAATCTACACTTGCCAGATTTTTCTTAATTACAAGACTGTGTGAGTTAAAATCTTGAGCTTGTGATTGAATTGTAAGCTGTGATGAATGACACATTGGCAACTGAATTTTTAAGTTTCTTTTGCAAAATTGGAGCATAACCGTAATTTTGGAAAGCAAAACCATTTTTTTTTCAGTGTAAGCAATCCATTTTCTCTAAAATCAATACCAAGTGCATCACTTTCATGTTACAAAGTTTGACTGCCAGTTCTTATAAATGAATGCATGGTTTTGCAGCTTTTAATACCTCATAATTTTAAATCCTATGTTTTATAAATCTGATTTCTCAGACAAGACTTGCACAAAATATTATCACAATTTTGGGGTATCTATAGAGACCTGTTTCCATATGTCTTGTTGCCTAGAATGACTCTAACGAAGGTACCAGTGTATATGAGCACTCAAGCAGGCCTGAAGAGTGTCAGATACTCTGGCATTGGATTTAAGGGTCATTACAAGTTGTGCATTACGGGTGTTGGAAACCAATCCCATGGCTCCTGAAGAGCAGGACATGTTCCTCAGTGACTGAGCCTTCCCTCTAATTCCAAATTGAATCTTTTATGAAGCATTTTTCATAGAAGTATTTTTAGTCAGATACCATATATCATCTTGGGAAACATGATTTTCCAGGATGGTATCAAGCTTGGTGGCTGCCACTTAATGTACTTCAAGGAAAACTGTTGCCCAAGCCATGCCATTGACATTCATTTTAGCTTATCATCAACAGAAAGATCATTTAATTTCAGGCTCCCAATAGGGTGGACTTTATTTATATATGGAAGTCTAAAATGGATTCTTATTCCTTATATTTTCATATTCATATTTCTTGTTTCAATCATAGCACTTAACTAAAATTGCCTACTCTGTGTTTCATGTACTGACTCACTGCATAGTAGAATGCCAGAATGCTCTGCTGTTTAACAGGTATTTCACTTATAAGACACTCCCCCAACCCCTGCTACAGACTGCCTTTAATAACTGATTTCAAAAAAGACACTGAAGTATAGGTAAGGGTTAGGTAGAGTTGAAAATAGGTACCAAATTGGTAATTTGCAATTCACCTGGAGTCGCCTGACTGGCACAATGCCTTAATCATTCACTGTGAAGAACTTATGAGCAGCACCAGGACTCTGATATACTGTAGCACTAGAGCCCAAAGCACCTTCTGACACCTTTTCTTAGCTCTAATATTACAACTGGACATTATGCCATGTCTTTTGAGTTCTGTGCCCTCTGACAACAAAAGCTCGGAATACTCAATAGTTTTAGCATTATTTTTCTTTTCTTTGCTGACAGAAGGGCAAGTCAAATTTCTAGAATCTTGTTGTCAAATAACTAATTTGACAAGCTTAATTAAATAAATGGCTGCTAAAGAAAATGTTTCACAAGCATTTACCTACTTCTCAGAATTAATATGATTTTATTTTTATCTACAGGAACTGTGTGTCAATCTACAATGGATTGCAATAACATGGTAAATACTCTATTATGCATGACACCACAGGAAGAAGAGACATAACATTAAAACATTTTTCAAAAAATATTTCTTTTAATTTTTTTGAGATTATAATTATATCATTTATCTTGTTCCTTTCTTCCCTCCAAACTTTCCCATATATCTTCTTTGCCATCTTTCAAATTCATGGCCTCTTTTGAAATTAATTATTGTTACACACATACTTGTTTATGTATATAGAACAATTTAAGGATAATAGCAGACAACCTAAGAAGACCTGAAATATTTTAACACCTTAAAGATATGTACCGAGAAGTAAAGGAGATGGCTTACAGGGTTAAAAAAGAAAAACTTGCCATGTTAATATGAGCAATTGAGTTATAATTTCCAGCACCTACAACCAAGAGTCAGGCATAGTGGCCTGCACTTGTCACTAGCCAGTCTAGCCAAATTGGTGAGATTCAGGTTCACTCTCAAAAACCAAGGTGCACAGCAGACAGGATTGTCAGACAGTTACAATGTATGCTAACAAGTCTACCAACCTAAATTCAATCTCCATTACTCACCAGATCGAAAAAAAAAAAACCAACCCCTTCAATTTTCTCTGACTTTATGTGCATTGCACAACAAGTACACATCAAAATTAAAAGTGGGAGTGAGCAGCACTAAGGAGAATGATGGAGAAAGACACCTGATGTCAATCTCTGGTTGCTACATTAACACATATGTACGTACTCAGACACAAGAGCATGCAAACATACTAACACACACTCACATGCACACATAGATTGAGATTCATACTTTACTGTAGAAATACAAATGGTGAAACTGCAAAACTATAGCTTTGACCATGGTAATTGAAAAGGTAAATTCTAAATACAAGCATTTTGCCATCTCAATACTACCATTATCAAAAATAAGAGAGAATATTGCAAGGATGTTTCTAATTGTACCATAAGAAATAAACTAGGACATTTCAGATTGTACCTTAGGAAATAACTATCTGCCATAACTGTCCTCAGAATTTCCCTCAGTTCTGAAAACATGGATCATTTTCTTTGCCTGGTCATACTAAACAAATGCTCTGTTTGTGTAAAAATTTATCCTGAAAAGCCTTGATGTGTCTACCACTGTTCTTTTCTCTAAGGAGTGCAGCTCTTTTCATGAATTCTTGATAGTAAGCATTCAACATCAATGTAGAGTTTACTGATTGGTGTTTTCATTAGTGACCAACTTTGCTTCTGCCACAGCATCTTTTTGTGCATCAAATTGGAATATCTTTCTTTCTGAAGACATACCTTTCTCTTCTTTCTTAAGAGTTAAGAGATAATTGGGCTGGCCAATTATCTGGCAAAAGGACTAAGCTTCAGTAAGGCATGTTCTCAAACTATGCTAAAGATATAAAAGGAGTAATTCTTTCTTTATTTAGGTAATTCTCCTTTCTAGAATGCCTACCTCCTTGTGCAATTCCTGTGAGAATTTTTTTGGGGGGTCTGTGAGAATTTTAGTGTTCTGAATTAAGAAACTCTTCCTCTTTCTTCTTTTCTGCCATTCTCTATTGGATTTTGGCATGAGCATAAGAATGCTCCCCCTGGTAGACCTGATTTGTTATTCTTTCTCTGAAGCTACCTTTCTGACCAGGTGGGTACCTTACCCTGTGTAGCTACCTTCATGTCTGCTTACATAAAACAGAATGACTTTTTTTCCACTTATTTTCTCCATTCTTCCCTTCTGGGCAGATATTGATATTTTCAGCTTTACTTGCCTTGGGGATTTCCTTTTCATCTCTAATAACATTCTGTTCTTATATTATTCTAAAAAAATTCTAAGAATTCCAAGAAGTTACCTTGGCTTCCCTGGCATCATCTGTTGACCACAAAGACATTCCTCCCAAACTTCCAGTAATATAAATGTGTGCCTGTTCATGGATATGCATATATATGTAATCACACATGCATGTGGAGACCAGTGTTTGACATAATTTACAGTCACTTCAGTTTATTTTGAGGTAGAGTTTTTCACTGAACCTGGAGCTCTCCATTCAGCTTAGATTATAGGCACACACTGGCATATACAAATTCTAGAAATACAGGTCCTTGGGCCTGTTTGACAAGCACTCTAATTATAGAAATTGACCCAGCCATACCAACTTCATTTTGTTTTTCTTTTAGGCACTCGTTTCTCTACAGACAAATATGCTGATTGTCCTATAGTTCACTTCTTGCCTGTATATTCTATGTTCAATTTAAAACTTAATATTAATATTTTGTGATAATTTGCGTTTCCCATTTGATATCTTGCCATATTTAACTTCTATCTATTTTCTTCTTCATTAATTTTATTATGAGCATTTTGACCATTTTATTTTACTATTTGGAACTTGAATCATTTCTAATATTTTTGCTACGTTTACTTCATGAAGAAATTGAGTGTCATATTCTTCCAGACATTCATACAATCCACTTCTTAATATCAAAGTCTGTAATGCACTTGTAATTTGATTTTGGTACTCACTGAATTACTGGGTCCAGTGTTACCTTTGTCCTCATTGTTTCCAATTATCTAAGCAACATTAGATAAAGATTCAGAAAGGAACCCAAATCCAGCTGTACCTCATGGTGACTCATCTGATAGCAACTGTACTGGAAACAAATTCTGTAAAGTGTTCCAATAAAAGGTACACTCACCCCTTCTATCTTCTTAATATGTCTAAAGATGAACTCAGTCTCAAGTCCCAGTGACTAACCTTGCTGAACACTAGTAGAGTGTAAAACCTTAAGTTACATCTCACCTAGATGGTCCTTTACCCTTTCTTTTCTTTTAAAAATAAAATTATACTATGTATCATTGGCTGGCCTGCAGTTCTCTATGAAGAACAGGCTGGCCTCAAACTTATAGAATTCTGCTTATTTTTCCTTAATGGCCCTCCATTACTATACTAATACTCCCTCTGAAGAAGAGTTGGTGTCTCTGGCCCCTGCAAAACTAAATAAATGAAATAATAACATATACACACATACATACACACACACACATACATACATAAATGAGGCTACCCACAGGCACAAAGAAACCTCTGGCTTTTTGATGTCTTTTTTTTTCTTTCTTTTTTTTTGGGGGGCCAGGGCTTTGCCCTTGCTAAGCAAGCGGTCTGCCACTGAGCTAAATCCCCAACCCCTTGATGTCTTTTTACCTAAACTTCTTGGCTAATTTTACTTCATGTTATTTGTCACCATTGTCAGAAAATCCAACAAAATCTGATATCTGTGAGACTATACCCTGTGCTCTGTTCTGTTCTCACAAGATACTATAAGTGCACTGTTGAACGTTCCATGTCTAATGGTATATGTTTTTTGGGGCATGCTAAATTAAATTCATGCAGATGAAGGAATGATGAAAATATTAGGCATGCTTAGTCTCATTTGACAAAACTCAGCTAAATATCCAAAGATAATTTAAACTCATAATAACAAAAAAAAAGAAGAAGAGGTAAATACGCTAATAAACAGACACCAAAACAAAGGCAAAAGCATTTTTTAATGGAAAAAGATGTAAAAGTAGCAAAATTAATAAGATAGAAAAGAAAGAAAGAAACAAACAAAGAAACAAAGAAAGAAAGAAGTACAAGCACAGGGAATAAGAGTAACACAATTTTGAAGGGTTTAGAGTGCATAGATAAAAGAGAGAGGGACAAAGTAGCAGACCTGCAGAGCTGAATTCTTATGTGAAACAGCAGGAACTGGGGCTGGAGAGGTATTTCAATGGATAAAAGTACTTTTGCTCTGAAACCCTAGAAGTACAAATCCAGGGACCACATGAAAGCATGACTACTCTGTACTTTCACAGGACAGCTAGCCAAAGGCATATTCAGTAGAAAAATAGCAAGTTCTGAATAAAACAAGGGGGTTATATGATAACAGACATCTCGGGTTGTCCTCTGACCTCCATATGCACACATGGGCATACTGTGCTGACCAGATTTTGTCATCTTGTCACAATCTAGAATCATTTCAGAAGATAAACCTCAGTTGATGCAATGTCTACGTGATATTGGGATGTAAACAATCTTTTTAGGGGAATTTCTTGAACAATTATTGAAGTGGGGACCAATTGTGGGTGGTAACATATAATGTCAGGTTCTTCTTAATGGCATAATATAGGACCCAGAACAAACTGTGAGGAGGGAGCCTGCAATACATCTTCAGGGCCTCTGCATCAGTGCTTCCCTCCATATTCCTGCCTTGAGATACTTCCTTGGATTGCAGACTTTTTCCTTCCAAAGGTTTTTTTTTTTTTTGGTTTTTGATATATATATATATATATCACACATACATATGTGTGTGTGCGTGCGTGTGTCAGTATAAAGTTTTATGTCTAAGATGTTTAATATGATTTTTTTTTAAATTCTACTAGTTCCTTGTGAATTTCACACTATGTACCTCAGTCCCACTCATCTCCCCCTCTCCACCTACCAATCTTCTGCCCATACAATCACTCCTCCAACAGGGAGAAATATATCTTATTGTGGAAGCTGTAGTATGTCACAGTATGTCCCAATTTTGTCCATAATTTTTGACTTGCAAATTTTTATTGAAATGAGTTTTGGTCTGGTACAATGTCTCTGGTTTCTGCTATACCATCTATCCTGGGTACTCACTGGGATTTCTCTCAGGTATCATGTTGTTGTCCTATGTCATGGAGATCCTATAGTTTTAGATCAATAGGGAAAGCCCTATTAATGTACTCCAGCAGTTAATGGGATAGATGTTGGAGTGGGCATACTCAAAGCCTTGAATCTGGGCCTGAAAGGTATCTGAGCTGGTCAGCCCACCAGCTCTTTACCATCCACATCCATGGGGCAAGATGTTCTGCACTCCCCAAGTTGGCTTATCCAATGCCACAACCACCAGGGGACAGAACCAGCTCTCTCACTCCAATGCCCTTCAGGCTAGCTCATCTGTGACTAGGCCATAAGAAACATTTCTACTGCCTAAGTGAAGCACAGGGACCACTCTCCTAAGTACTGAAACTTGCTAGGGGCTGTGTCATCTCTGCCCTCATGTCCCCAAGATCAGTTTTCCCACAAAGCCCAGGCAAGAGGATAAGGCCAATTCTGCACAGCCCTCAGGAATCTCCATGTCTATTGGCAAGCAACAGACACAAGGGATGTCTACCTGTTACTTTTTCTTAACACACCCTTCTTGGTGCTAGGCCACTGACTGAGAAATGGACTCTGATGGAGGTCAGAACCTTACCATGTTCCAACGTGGCATTCCACAGCTACTCACATCAGGCTGTTCCCCGATACCCTTAAGTCAACACTTCTGCCTTTCTTCATGTGTACTCATCCTTCTGCCGTTCTTTCTCTTCTATTTGTCTACCACTTACTTGCTCCTCTTAGTGCCACTTGGGAGTTTTTGCATGTCTGGGATTATCTCAGGAGTGGTCTCTAGAGTGCTATGCTCTGATTGTGCATTATGTCACAAGGAAGGGCTCATATCTAGCATAGTCTGTTCACCCAGCCCCGTGAGGTTCCAAACTGGTGGTTATCTCAGACTAGCTCTCTACTTATGAACAACAGTGTGGGATAGGTAACCCTCTTGGGCTCACTCACCCATGGCCCCAGGTAATATAGTCTCGGTCTCACTTTCACGGGGTTGCATGGTTCTCCGTGGGTTATTCCTGTCTCTGACTCACTCCCTGCTATGGGAATTAGTCCAGGTTTACACAGAGATGATCTAGTGGTCCTCTCAGTCTAGCTGCCTGTCTAGGCCCCCTGACACTGTACTGGTGGTTATCTCAGGTTTGTTCTTTTTTCTTTTTTTCAGGGAGTGTTTGACTAACTATCAATTAGATTTCCACCGGTCAGAACACTAAGCATAGACCTAATCTCCTTCCTCACTGACACCTATTGATGTACTTTTTGATACAGCAGTCCCAGTACCTCTAGGGGTATGATTTAAATGTTAATTAATAAATCTTTTTTGTATTCTTACAAATCTCTGTTTCTTTAATGAGAGAGTAATATTTATCAAGTATACAGCTCTTTTAAAACTTCTAATTATGTGACACCTATCACCTGACTTGGCTCATGTGTGACCATTCCAAGACCTCTGTGCCTGCTATGGGCTTTCAGCATGGGAACACAGGCTGATAGTCTTGTCAATTTCTTTGACCTTTGGTGAAAAGTATGCTTTTTGACATACATCTATGAATTAGTGAACAGTTGTTAGGTGAATATCAATTGAATCTGGATTACATATTATATCACTTTCCAAAGCGTGGAATATATAATGTAATAGAGTGTCTTTTTGTGCTGAAGGATATCTCAGTTGATAAACTGCTTGCTTTGTAAGCATGAGGGACAGAGTATGATCCCCAGAATGTATGAAGGCTAGTTGGCTTATGGCCTCTTTTAATCCTCATGGTGAGCAGGTATTGATAGGTAGAGCCTTGAAGCTCTTTGGCCAGCCAGCCTAGTCAAATAGCAAGGAGAGAACAAAATTAAAAACACAAAGAAACAGTCTTTGAATTATTGCCCTTCTTGAATATAAGTACACAAATATATGCCTATATGTGTGCATGCACAAGTGCACACACACAAACACACACACACACACATACACACATACACACACACAAACAATATCTCCCAAAATTAGTGTCATCATATTTATTGTTAAAATGTATAAAAGTATGTGTATATTTTAAATTCACTAGCCAAATATGTGTTGAACCCTGATGCCATTGGACAGTTGCAACAATATAGTGTCATATGACACGCATCTGTGGATCTTAGAAGTTCTTTAGCATAGTGAAGATAGAACAATGTTTTGATTATTTTTAGTATACTGTGGTCACATACAGGCAGAATTCAAATCAAAAAAGACCACAGACAGAGTTTTGGATAGATGTAATCCTGATATGGGCTAAGAATGAGTGAACGAATGGGTGAACTATAATAAAGTATGGGCATATGATGGTTAGCTTTAACAATCAACTTCAAACAATGTACAATAACCTAAGAAGAGAGTCTCACTGAGGGATTGTCAATATTGGGTTGGCCAGAAGACATGTTTGTAGAGATCATCTTAAGTTAATTGTAATGGAAAGACCCATCCCACTGTGGTACGATCATTGTCTAAACTGGGTTTCCTTACCTTACTTAGGCTTCCATTTCTGTGATAAACACCATAAGGAAAGGGTTTCTTTCAGTTTAAAGTTATAGTTCTTCATGAAGAAAAGTGAGAGCAGGAACTCAAGCTATAAAGCTGGAAGTAGGAATTGAAGAGAGGCAATGGAGGAGTACTGATTATAGGCATGTTCTCATGGCTTGATGAGCCTTTTTAATGCCACATGGGACAAATATTCTGACAGTGAACTGGACTTTTCCATATCAACCATTAATACAGCAAATGCCCTATAGGACTCTTTACATTCCAGTCAGGGGTGGCATTTCTCCATCGAGGTTCCTGCTTTAAAAATGACAATATCTTGTGACCATTGACATAAAATACAACCAGAATAGTTTATGATCTATTTGAGTGGAAAAATCAAGGAGAATATGAGGAACACATTGAGGGAAAAATGTATATTTTTTTGCATTGTTGGTTATGGATATGAGGTTACTAGCTTCTTCAAGTTCCAACAACTATGATTTCTTTTTAGTGATGGACTGTGACCTAGAATTATGAGCTAAAATAAGTCCTTTATTACTTATGTTACTTTCTTGCCAGGGTATTTTTGCAGCAACAGAAATGAAACTGAAATATTGTACAAGTCCTTAAAGTACCAGAATATTAAGCTGTAAAACCTTTTGGGTCTATATAGGAAGGAAAGGAAGAAATATAAGAAGTGGGGTTACCTATGAGCTACTGACTCTTTCAGGGTGATATTCAGAATCAAGTAGAGTTTCCCTTTATGTCTTTCCAGCCATCTATGAGCAATCCTGTGAGATATATAGACACAGAGGGAACAAAGCTGGGTTCTTCTATGTTGACTCTGATGGCAGCGGCCCACTAGGACCACTACAGGTGTACTGCAATGTTACTGGTAAGAGCCATGTTTTCTAAGCCTTCTCCTCCTCCTCCTCCTCCTCCTCCTCTTCTTCTTTTGAGTTAAGTTAAACTTTACTTTTTTTCTATACTTTTTTCTTTTATTAGATAATTTTATTTAAATTTGGAATGTTATTCCTTTTCCTGGACATAAACCCCCCATCCCATCCCCCTACCCCTTCTCCTACAAGGGTGTTCTCCTCCCGATCTACTCCACCTCCCAACATTCACCTACACTGGGGGGTCCAACTTTCGCAGGATCAAGGGCTTCTATGTTCATTTGTGCTCATCAAGGTCGTCCTCTGCTACTTATACAGCTGGAGTCATGGGTCAATCCACGGGTAATCTTTGGGTAGTGGTTTAGGCCCTGGGACATCTGGTTGGTTGGAATTCTTTTTCTTATGGAGTTGCAAGTCCCTTCATGTCTGTCAATTCTTTTTCTAATTTCTCCAACATGGGTCCCATTCTCTGTTCAATAGTTTGCTGCTAGCATCTGCCTCTGTATTAGACATGCTCTGGATTTGTCTCTCAGGAGACATCTAAATCCAGCTCCTGTCAGCATGCACTTCTTAGCTTCATCAATCTTATCTAGTTTTGGTGAAGATATATATACCACATGTGGGACAGGCTCTGACTGGTTGTTCCTTCAGCCCCTAATCCAAACTTTGCCTCCATATTCCCTCTTACAAATATTTTTGTTCCCTCTTTTAAGAAAAAGTGAAGTGTCACTTTGGTCAGCCTTCTTCTTCAGCTTCCTCTGGTCTGTGGATTGTATCTTGGGTAATTTGAACTTTTGGGCTAATATCCACTAAGTCTTCTTAACTGAATAACTGCTGGTATGAGAAAAAGGGAGTTTTTGGAAAGGTATACTGAGCAGAAAAAAACCAACAGGACTAGATTCATGGGGGAAATGCTATCTTCAAAAATAATAGAAATTATATTAGTTCAATACAAAATGTAGAGGGATCTTGGTCACATGACAGTATTCCCTGAGAGAGGAAGGAATTACCAAATGTTCTTTATAAGGCTTAGAAAAGCTTTTCTATTAAAGCCAAACAACAGAATGAAATGGAGATAGAAAAATATAAGCACAAACACAAGAAAAGTAATGAGCTGGAACCCTGGTGCACTGAAGCTCCCAGAAGGGGTGGCACAGGTCTTCCTGGTTGCTGCCGCCGCAGAGAGCCCGTGGACAGCACCCCGCGAGCAAATTTGAGCCTCAGGACCACAGGTAAGACCAACTTGTCTGCTGCAAGAAAGCTGCCTGGTGAAATCGGGACACACAGAGGCAGAATTCCTCTAGGACCAGGCACGTCCTGTTTACCGGAAGTCCCACACCCGCGGATCCCGGCCCGCAGCAGCTCTCTGCTCCCAGACCCCGTGGGAAAGAGACCTCACCGCCTGGTCAGGTGGGCACTCCTGAGGCTGCAGAGCGGAAGAGACCAACAACACTGCCCACCTCTGCCCACATCCCTGGACCAAGAGGAAACTGTATAAGGCCTCTGGGCTCCCGTGGGGGAGGGCCCAGGAGTGGCAGGAGCCCTGCCTGACACACCACCGGAACATGAAGGAAACAGACCGGAATAACAGTTCTCTGCACCCAAATCCCATGGGAGGGAGAGCTAAACCTTCAGAGAGGCAGACAAGCCTGGGAAACCAGAAGAGACTTCTCTCTGCACACACATCTTGGACGCCAGAGGAAAACACCAAAGGCCGTCTGGAACCCTGGTGCACTGAAGCTCCCAGAAGGGGTGGCGCAGATCTTCTTGGTTGCTGCCGCCGCAGAGAGCCCGTGGGCAGCACCCCGCGAGCGAACTTGAGCCTCAGGAACAAAGGTAAGACCAACTTGTATGCTGCAAGTGACCTGCCTGGTGAACTCAAGACACAGGCCCACAGGAACAGCTGAAGACCTGTAGAGAGGAAAAACTACACGCCCGAAAGCAGAACACTCTGTCCCCATAACTGGATGAAAGAAAACAGGAAAACAGGTCTACAGCACTCCTGACACACAGGCTTACAGGACAGTCTAGCCACTGTCAGAAATAGCAGAACAAAGTAACACTAGAGATAATCTGATGGCGAGAGGCAAGCGCAGGAACCCAAGCAACAGAAACCAAGACTACATGGGATCATCGAAGCCCAATTCTCCCACCAAAACAAACATGGAATGTCCAAACACACCAGAAAAGCAAGATCTAGTTTCAAAATCATATTTGATCATGATGCTGGAGGACTTCAAGAAAGACGTGAAGAACTCCCTTAGAGAAACACAGGAAAACATTAATAAACAAGTAGAAGCCTACAGAGAGGAATCACAAAAATGCCTGAAAGAATTCCAGGAAAACATAAATAAACAAGTAGAAGCCCATAGAGAGGAGACACAAAAATCCCTGAAAGAATATCAGGAAATCATAAATAAACAAGTAGAAGCCCATAGAGAGGAGTCACAAAAATCCCTGAAAGAATTCCAGGAAAACACAAACAAACAGTTGAAGGAATTAAAAATGGAAATAGAAGCAATCAAGAAAGAACACATGGAAACAACCCTGGATATAGAAAAACAAAAGAAGAGACAAGGAGCTGTAGATACAAGCTTCACCAACAGAATACAAGAGATGGAAGAGAGAATCTCAGGAGCAGAAGATTCCGTAGAAATCATTGACTCAACTGTCAAAGATAAGGTAAAGCAGAAAAAGCTACTGGTCCAAAACATACAGGAAATCCAACTCAATGAGAAGATCAAACCTAAGGATAATAGGTATAGAAGAGAGTGAAGACTCCCAGCTCAAAGGACCAGTAAATATCTTCAACAAAATCATAGAAGAAAACTTCCCTAACCTAAAAAAAGAGATACCCATAGGCATACAAGAAGCCTACAGAACTCCAAATAGATTGGACCAGAAAAGATACACCTCCCGTCACATAATAGTCAAAACACCAAACGCACAAAATAAAGAAAGAATATTAAAAGCAGTAAGGGAAAAAGGTCAAGTAACATAGGCAGACCTATCAGAATCACACCAGACTTCTCGCCAGAAACGATGAAGGCCAGAAGATCCTGGACTGATGTCATACAGACCCTAAGAGAACAAAAATGCCAGCCCAGGTTACTGTATCCTGCAAAACTCTCAATTAACATAGATGGAGAAACCAAGATATTCCATGACAAAACCAAATTTACACAATATCTTTCTACAAATCCAGCACTACAAAGGATAATAAATGGTAAAGCCCAACATAAGGAGGCAAGCTATACCCTAGAAGAAGCAAGAAACTAATCGTCTTGGCAACAAAACAAAGAGAATGAAAGCACATAAACATAACCTCACATCCAAATGTGAATATAACGGGAAGAAATAATCACTATTCCTTAATATCTCTCAACATCAATGGCCTCAACTCCCCAATAAAAAGACTTAGATTAACAAACTGGACACGCAACGAGGACCCTGCATTCTGCTGCCTACAGGAAACACACCTCAGAGACAAAGACAGACATTACCTCAGAGTGAAAGGCTGGAAAACAATTTTCCAAGCAAATGGTCAGAAGAAGCAAGCTGGAGTAGCCATTCTAATATCAAATAAAATCAATTTCAACTAAAAGTCATCAAAAAAGATAAGGAAGGACACTTCATATTCATCAAAGGAAAAATCCACTACGAGGAAATCTCAATCCTAAATATCTATGCCCCAAATACAAGGGCACCTACATATGTAAAAGAAACCTTACTAAAGCTCAAAACACACATTGCACCTCACACAATAATAGTGGGAGATTTCAACACCCCACTCTCATCAATGGACAGATCATGGAAACAGAAATTAAACAGAGATGTAGACAGACTAGGAGAAGTCATGAGCCAAATGGACTTAACGGATATTTATAGAACATTCTATCCTAAAGCAAAAGGATATACCTTCTTCTCAGCTCCTCATGGTACTTTCTCCAAAATTGACCATATAATTGGTCAAAAAACGGGCCTCAACAGGTACAGAAAGATAGAAATAATCCCATGCGTGCTATCGGACCACCACAGCCTAAAACTGGTCTTCAATAACAATCAAGGAAGAATGCCCACATATACTTGGAAATTGAACAATGCTCTACTCAATGATAACCTTGTCAAGGAAGAAATAAAGAAAGAAATTAAAAAAACTTTTTAGAATTTAATGAAAATGAAGGTACAACATACCCAAACTTATGGGACACAATGAATGCTGTGCTAAGAGGAAATCTCATAGCGCTGAGTGCCTGCAGAAAGAAACAGGAAAGAGCATATGTCAGCAGCTTGACAGCACACCTAAAAGCTCTAGAACAAAAAGAAGCAAATACACCCAGGAGGAGTAGAAGGCAGGAAATAATCAAACTCAGAGCTGAAATCAACCAAGTAGAAACAAAAAGGACCATAGAAAGAATCAACAGAACCAAAAGTTGGTTCTTTGAGAAAATCAACAAGATAGATAAACCCTTAGCCAGACTAACGAGAGGACACAGAGAGTGCATCCAAATTAACAAAATCAGAAATGAAAAGGGAGACATAACAACAGATTCAGAGGAAATTCAAAAAATCATCAGATCTTACTATAAAAACCTATATTCAACAAAACTTGAGAATCTTCAGGAAATGGACAATATCCTAGACAGATACCAGGTACCGAAGTTAAATCAGGAACAGATAAACCAGTTAAACAACCCCATAACTCCTTAGGAAATAGAAGCAGTCACTAAAGGTCTCCCAACCAAAAAGAGCCCAGGTCCAGACGGGTTTAGTGCAGAGTTCTATCAGACCTTCATAGAAGACCTCGTACCAATATTATCCAAACTATTCCACAAAATTGAAACAGATGGATCCCTACCGAATTCCTTCTATGAAGCCACAATTACTCTTATACCTAAACCACACAAAGACCCAACAAAGAAAGAGAACTTCAGTCCAATTTCCCTTATGAATATCGACGGAAAAATACTCAATAAAATTCTGGCAAACCGAATCCAAGAGCACATCAAAACAATCATCCACCATGATCAAGTAGGCTTCACCCCAGACATGCAGGGAAGGTTTAATATACGGAAAACCATCAACGTGATCCATTATATAAACAAACTGAAAGAAGAAAACCACATGATCATTTCATTAGATGCTGAGAAAGCATTTGACAAAATTCAACACCCCTTCATGATAAAAGTCCTGGATAGAATAGGAATTCAAGGCCCATACCTAAACATAGTAAAAGCCATATACAGCAAACCAGTTACTAACATTGACCTAAATGGAGAGAAACTTGAAGCAATCCCACTCAAATCAGGGACTAGACAAGGCTGCCCACTCTCTCCCTACTTATTCAATATAGTTCTTGAAGTTCTAGCCAGAGCAATCAGACAACAAAAGGAGGTCAAGGGGATACAGATCGGAAAAGAAGAGGTCAAAATATCACTATTTGCAGATGATATGATATTATATTTAAGTGATCCCAAAAGTTCCACCAGAGAACTACTAAAGCTGATAAACAACTTCAGCAAAGTGGCTGGGTATAAAATTAACTCAAATAAATCAGTAGCCTTCCTCTACACAAAAGAGAAACAAGCCGAGATAGAAATTAGGGAAACGACACCCTTCATAATAGACCCAAATAATATAACGTACCTCGGTGTGACTTTAACAAAGGAAGTAAAAGATCTGTACAATAAGAACTTCAAGACACTGAAGAAGGAAATTGAAGAAGACCTCAGAAGATGGAAAGATCTCCCATGCTCATGGATTGGCAGGATTAATATAGTAAAAATGGCCATTTTACCAAAAGCAATCTACAGATTCAATGCAATCCCCATCAAAATACCAATCCAATTCTTCAAAGAGTTAGACAGAACAATTTGCAAATTCATCTGGAATAACAAAAAACCCAGGATAGCTAAAGCTATCCTCAACAATAAAAGGACTTCAGGAGGAATCACTATCCCTGAACTCAAGCAGTATTACAGAGCAATAGTGATAAAAACTGCATGGTATTGGTACAGAGACAGACAGATAGACCAATGGAATAGAATTGAAGACATAGAAATGAACCCACACACCTATGGGCACTTGATTTTTGACAACGGAGCCAAAACCATCAAATGGAAAAAAGACAGCATTTTCAGCAAATGTTGCTGGTTCAACTGGAGGTCAACATGTAGAAGAATGCAGAGAGATCCATGCTTATCACCCTGTACAAAGCTTAAGTCCAAGTGGATCAAGGACCTCCACATCAAACCAGACACACTCAAACTAATAGAAGAAAAACTAGGGAAGCATCTGGAACACATGGGCACTGGAAAAAAATTCCTGAATAAAACATCAATGGCTTACGCTCTAAGATGAAGAATCGACAAATGGGATATCATAAAACTGCAAAGCTTCTGTAAGGCAAAGAACACTGTGGTTAGGACAAAACGGCAACCAACAGATTGGGAAAAGATCTTTACCAATCCTACAACAGATAGAGGCCTTATATCCAAAATATACAAAGAACTCAAGAAGTTAGACCGCAGGGAAACAAATAACCCTATTAAAAAATGGGGTTCAGAGCTAAACAAAGAATTCATAGCTGAGGAATGCCGAATGACTGAGAAACACCTAAAGAAATGTTCAGCATCTTTAGTCCTAAGGGAAATGCAAATCAAAACAACCCTGAGATTTCACCTCACACCAGTGAGAATGGCTAAGATCAAAAACTCAGGTGACAGCAGATGCTGGCGATGATGTGGAGAAAGAGGAACACTCCTCCATTGTTGGTGGGATTGCATACTGGTACAACCATTCTGGAAATCAGTCTGGAGGTTCCTCAGAAAATTGGACATTGAACTGCCTGAGGATCCAGCTATACCACTCTTGGGCATATACCCAAAAGATGCCCCAACATATAAAAAAGACACGTGCTCCACTATGTTCATTGCAGCCTTATTTATAATAACCAGAAGCTGGAAAGAACCCAGATGCCCTTCAACAGAGGAATGGATACAGAAAATGTGGTACATCTACACAATGGAATATTACTCAGCTATCAAAAACAACGAGTTTATTAAATTCGTAGGCAAATGGTTGGAACTGGAAAATATCATCCTGAGTGAGCTAACCCAATTACAGAAAGACATACATGGCATGCACTCATTGATAAGTGCCTATTAGCCCAAATGCTTGAATTACCCTAGATCCCTAGAACAAAGGAAACTCAAGACCGATGATCAAAATGTGAATGCTTCACTCCTTCTTTAAATGAGGAAAAAGAATACCCTTGGCTGGGAAGGGAGAGGCAAAGATTAAAACAGAGACTGAAGGAACACCCATTCAGAGCCTGCCCCACATGTGGCCCATATGTATACAGCCACCCAATTAGACAAGATGGATGAAGCAAAGAAGTGCAGACCAACAGGAGCCGAATGTAGATCGCTCCTGAGAGACACAGCCAGAATACAGCAAATACAGAGGCAAATGCCCGCAGCAAACCACTGAACTGAGAATAGGACCCCCATTGAAGGAATCAGAGAAAGAACTGGAAGAGCTTGAAGGGGCTCGAGATCCCATATGTACAACAATGCCAAGCAACCAGAGCTTCCAAGGACTAAGCCACTACCTAAAGACTATACATGGACTGACCCTGGACTCCGACCTCATAGGTAGCAATGAATATCCTAGTAAGAGCACCAGTGGAAGGGGAAGCCCTGGGTCCTGCTAAGACTGAATCCCCAGTGAACTAGACTGATGGGGGGAGGGCGGCAATGGGGGGAGGGTTGGGAGGGGAACACCCATAAGGAAGGGGAGGGGGGAGGGGGATGTTTGCCCAGATACCGGGAATGGGAATAACACTCGAAATGTATATAAGAAGTATTCAAGTTAATAAAAAAAAAAGAAGTTAAAAAAAAAAGTCATGAACATCAGTGGAAAGTCCTGATTGACAAAGTAGAACTCCATTCATAAATAGTTCTATGGAATTTGTATCTGGCCAAATCCCACAATCTTGTGATTTAGAAGTTCTTCAGCGAAATGAGGAGATTACACACCAAGAAGCTCTGAGGATCACAGATAATCATGTATTTTGAACCAGCTAGTGAGGACATAAAAGCATCATTTACCTCAAAATCATAAGATATAGTTGTTTCTAGAGGACGGTGGCCTAGAAATATAGATTTAAGTTACCACAAATTCCTTGTTTCCTTTTGCTAATGGTTAAAGATTTTTTTGTGGCAATTAGAAGTCAAGATACTAATCAGACACCAGGTGGGGGAATTTGAGTAAGCAGGACCTACTCTCCTCTGACCCTCACATGTGGTCTGATGACTTCCTTAGCCTTTGGACTCATAAATATAGTGGTATCTTTATACGTTTCAAGAGAAATTGTCAGATAATCATAAGAATGTTAGGTTATGCACAGAAATTGTCAATAAACTGCTGTTTAATACTGTTCAATATGCAAACATATATGACAGTAAACTCAGGAACAGGACCACAAGATGTTGAAGACCCAACACAATGGAATTGTGCAAGAAGTCAAATGTGTGTCCCTCATTTCTGAATGCAAGACCCAGACTCTGGCTGCGAAAGTGCTTGTTATCTTAATTTCAGTAGCACTTCATACAGTGAAGAGGAGTTACTTGTTATTTACTTTGTAGTTGCCTTAGAGCAGAAATTGTGTTCCTTAATATGGTTGTTGTTACCTATTTCTGTAGAACAATCTACTCTAGGACTGGACTTCTCAAAAGTATCAATGTCTTGATACTTTTCAAAACATTACTCACACTTGAGTTCTTAGATAGAAATATATTATTCCAAGCTAACTTAAGGACTTCTGATACACAAAATTCATTTGTCCTAAGCTTTCTAAAGTATTTAGATAAAAATTGCCCCTGGTCCATAATTTAGAAAAATAATGTTCTTTGGTTATAATAGAAGGCAAAAGGGAAAAATACTTAACGCTCTGACTTGTATCCAGGTGTTGTGGGAGAGTTGGTAACTACTAGTTAATATAGACATTTCAGGAAACTCAATTGTATCTTACAAATATTATCTCTGTTAATTCTATAAGAAAAATCCTCAGCAAATAGCTTTATAAAATTCTCCATCTTATATGGAAGAAAGCATATATGAGTAAGTCATGGCTTGGGATTCTTTTCTAAATAATTAAATACAACTGTTCTCTTATAAAATGGCAGATATTTCATGTGTCTTTAATTTTTACAGCATCTCTGGATTTCTGCTGAACTTAGTTTGAGGGGACTAGTGTCCAAGAATACAACAACCTCCAAATGTACCCAGAGTTAGATTCCAGGGGCTTGTCTTGAGAGTTCAAATAAAAATGTTCAGAAACCAAAGATGGTTTAAAGAGAAGTTTATTTTAGATCTATAAGTGGAATACACACACACACACACACACACACACACACACACACACACACATATATATGTATATATATATACATATATATATATATTTGAGAGAGAGAGAGAAGGGGGGACAGAGGTAGAGAGGGAGAGAGCAGAGATGCTTCACAATATAAATATATACCCAGGGAACTACTAGGCTGAAATGTCATAATGGACATACACCTAAAACACGTATTCTGATGGTAGAGATTTTACGTTCTGAAGTCAAAAGGTCATCCATCATGGTATGCCTAGACATCTTAGGCAATTCTAAAAACCTGTCAGTGTTGCCGTTAATATTAACCCTAACCCACATGAAATACAAGTTTTTCTAAACTAGTAGTCTTGTAACAGTGATCTGACCTAAGTTATTGATTATAGATTGAATCCTCACTTACTCTCAGTTGTCCATAGGATTAAAAGCTACATATCTAATGTCAACAAAGAGATAAAACAATAAAGTCTTCACCTGTATTAAATGGTCATGCTATTTCCAAGACTCTAGGAATCTGGAGAAAAGCTTTCTTGAAAAAAAAAACTTATCAGAATGAAACACAATTAGTTTGAGAATCTCTGACACCATTTTCCTTAGATCGTAGTTAGTTCAAGTACTTTTGAAATATTTTTTCTTAGAAAGCAGATTGTAGTTAGATTGTGAATATTTTGTTAACAGATACTTGAATACTTATTAAAATACATTTATTTCCCAACTGCACATTTTTTTTTCTGTTGCTCAGTAAATTGCATACTTATGTGCAAAGTTGTTTATGGAGAGGCATTCAAATCACACATTCCCTTCCCATTTTTGTAGAGCCAAAGCCAGTTTCACATGTGGAAGGCAATAGACAAGTGTTATAGGAAACTTGCAGAAAATGCTTAGGTTAATTACTAAGTCAAAACTTGTTTTCCATTCTCAAATAGTTCCTAAGCAATTTCCAAGCTCCCTTTATAGTCTTCCAATCTTACCCCCTAGCAATTATGATGCTCCAATTCTCTCTGCTTGGTAGAAGCCTCTATTTTCTCTTTTTTCCAATTTTATGATTTTATTTGCATGTTCATTCTATATCAGGCTAAACATATTATATGTATCAACATTTTTAGTACATATAGTTAATAAACTAATATTTACTAACAATTATTTTACAAATATAACATGACAACCAGTGCTACACCCAGACATGTTTAGATATTTTCTTCATTTTTCTCTTATATATTAAAATCTCATCAAAGCATACAAAATGTAATACATATATAGCTGAAGTCTCTCCAATATTTCTAGTCATAATTTTACAATGTGGTTGAGATAATAGATTATAATTTCAGCTACTGACAGCATGGAAGAACTGTGTCCACACAGTTTGGCTTTCATTGTTATTCTTGTACCTGAAGTTCACTAATTGTTTGTACACTTTCTGTCAGTATAAGGAGAATCATTGAAATCATGAGTGTACACTCACAGGCTTCTCTTTTTCTTTATAATTTGAGTATATGTACAGTGATGGAGAAATGTATTATAGACCAAATAAATAGAACTTATTTGTTTGTGTTATAGTGTTTGTAATGCATTTTTATGCTGGCATATTCCTACTGATTCCTAACCCAGCAATCTACTTCTAACATACACAACAGGCGAACACTTATGTATTTGTGCTGTCAAGAAAGAATACACATTCCTGTGAAGACACAACAAACACACAAACATACAAATGTAGACACAAACATATATACACATAGGTGAAGGCACACAGAAACATACACAGGAGAAAAATGTGCTATTTCCATTGTTCTACCAAAGACTTGCACAAGAATAAGATATGCCAAGGTCTCAGATTTCTTTTTCTTAAATCATCAGTTCTTAGTCAAGATTGCAAAATTACTCTTTTTCAGGTAATGATGAGACAGTATGATCAGTAAGGTCCTTGCTTTGGGAGCATGAAGGTCTTGTTTGGATCTCTCACACACTTGTAAAAATCCAACATTTCTGGCACATAACATTGAGGAGGTAACTGGCGAGTTGGGTGGATTCCCAGAGCTCACTAACCAACTCTGGCATCCACTTTTCAATAGAATGTGCACCTGTGTCCTTATACTCTTATCCAGCACCAAAATACTGTGGCCGAAAGTTGCCACTTGAACTGAGACTATACACTGTATATCTATAAAATATTTTACCGGGAAGCACGTATCATTGAAGGAGTGAGAATAATTTCTTTAACAAAGATACTGAGTATTTGAAACAGGATAGCCATTATAGCTATGAAGAATGAAAGCATTCATCTGTTGAGAAGTGTTTAATATTACAGAAGACCTAGCATAAGTAGTCTTTTATTGTCTGCACTTATATGGGTTGGGTTATTGCTCTAGACTAGTGATTATGAGGCAATGGGAAGACAGAAACAATTTTGATATTGGAGTCTGGGGTGTCTCACTCTTCAATATTCCATGCTATATAAGCATAGAAGCTGAGTGGGGAACCCCATTGTTTCCATAGAAACCAGTGTAAATGTCCAGATTTGTAATTTCAGTTCTAGAGGATATATAAAAGCAGATCTCTGAAGCTCATTGCCTCACCAAAATCACTGATCAATGAATATAGATTCAGTGAGGGTATGTTTCATGAATCAAGAATCTACCAGTTGCCACCCCACATGCACACACCAATGTGCCCATGCTGCAGTTTGTGTGTGTGTGTGTCTGTGTGTCTGTGTGTAAAAGAGACAAAGAGACAGAGAGAAAGAAAGAAAAGGACACACAGAGAGCCAGATAGAGAGAAAAAGAGGGAGAGTATTAATAAAGCTCCAATTTTTTTTTATTAACTAGTATTGAATTTGAAGTCTTTTCTATGACAAACCTACAAATCCCAGTTTTGTCCAAGTTGAATGCCCTAAGAGAGTAGAGCAGTGCTTCAGGCTGCTAGTGGTAAAAGGATAGTACTCTGCCTTTCTCCCCTCATCACTGATAGAAGTACTATATCTCCTTTCACATCTGTTCTGACAGACACTCTCTATTGTTTCTTATATTTGATCTGTTTAGTTGACAATAGGCAGGAAAACAAGCCAGCCATTCACAAGAAAGTAAACCAAGGTATATTGAAGAAGAGCCTTACCTATTAGTTACAGAAAACAATTATAGTTGGAAAAATATAAAACTTCAAAGGATGCATTATATATAGACAGTATTTTGAAAATCTTAGCTGAGGAGGACAATTTTTACATCTTCACACTGGTGCCTTTCAGACATGTTTAAGGATGGCTAGAAGCTTGGAATTTACAAAGACAAAGCTGGAAAAGGATGAGTTGTATTAGCCAAGTTCATGTTTTTGAAGAATAATTTCTTCTTTGGGTAAAGTTGGAGTCAAGGTGAAGAGTACTGACTATTTGGACATTATTACTACAAACACAAAAAGATGACAAATTAATTCTGGGAAGATTGGAAACTGTACCATAGTCCTTACTCTGTCTCTCTTTTGGTCTGTGTTTGGGGCAGGGCAGGCATTTTTCACCAGATCTATTTTATTTGTGTGTATATGAGTGCTTTTGAAGGAATAGAATCAGAGAACAACGTTCAACAGTCAAATTTTTCCTTTTACCATGTGCAACCCAGTAATTTAGCTTGAAAACAAGGGCTTTTCACTTTATGCTACCTCAGTGATTCCTTACAATGCTACTTAACAAAAATTGTAAACAGGGCTATTTCGAGGAACTGAGGTACTGAGAAAGAACAGGGTATATCCAGATATGACTGTGGACTACTCATGAACAGTAACTATTGAGTACGTTACCATTGGCCTAATAGATTATTTTTATAGCTCTCAGGATAAATCTGAAAAGCCTCTTAAAAGATCCTATCCACTGTTCTCTCTTCTGAGAAGTGAAATTGTAGAGGGGCTATAGATATTTTGCGGTTATATTATAATTGGAAAACCTAATATCAGGAGTTTTTCAGGTTACATAATTTTTTTTTTTTGGTGAGAAACTTGGAAAATTGCAGCTTTTCAACAGGAAGAAGGAAAGTCTTCAACAGCTATCCATTGTACTGAAGTTCTGGCTTCTCCACGCCTTATCCAGACTCCGAGGTGAGGAGCACTTATCACATCTCATGTTTTTTTATATATATATATTTTCCTGACTTTCTATCCTGCCTCACTTTCCCCACTGTATCTACCTTCCCTGAAGTCAGGACCAGTGTCTTCATGGGTACTTGACTTAGCTCATCCTCAGAAAATTTTCAAACCTGATTTCCTGGTAGAGATTCACTCATGGGTATTAATGTGCTGCGGCTCACTTGCAGTTTAATTGCTTGGAATAATAATAGTGGGGTTACTTCTTTATATCATTGCACCTTCAATTGTGGCTTACATTTCAGAGGAACAATTTGATTTCTGTAATTAAAGGTTTTCCAAAGAGCTCTAAGATGTCCATCCTTCAGTTAAAAGATGCAACTTTCTATTCATCACATTGTTACTCAAACAGTAGACCACATAGTGCTTCCAGAAGGCTTGTCTATCAAACTAAATCATGCAGTGGATCTTATCTCTATATAGCAGAAGTTTCTCTGGTTTGAAGTAGTCTCTCAGGGATAGCAGATGGCATAATTTCCTGCTAAATTGATCCATTAAACAAAACTTCTAAGTCATAAAACTGTGGCATTACCCTGAAATTGAAACACTGTTACCTCCAAATGCCCACGAATTTTAACAATCGCTTTGAGAAATTCCTTTCACACCTCAATTTAACATGGTCTGTTAAGTTCAACCACACTGGAGCAGAAGAATGAGGTGAAGAACCCTGAGCTCCTCAGATTTTTAAGCATTGGACTGTTATGCTTCTCCTCTATATTTACCCACAAATTTCTCAAATTTTTTATTAATCTCTAACTTATTTACCTATTTGTCAACTCTTATTTATGTTCTTGCACATTTCAAATATACTTGTTTATGCATTATTCATTAATGTAGAAGTAAATTTATGCAAATTACATTCTAATGTTGATTGGACTTGGAACCAAAGTTAAAACAGTGAATTAATCTATTTATATCATTAAGAAATCATTATTGTAAATACATTAGATATTAAAATAAATGAACATTTTAAAAAATATAATAATTGTGTTTGTCCATCTGTATTTCTTTGCGTGTTTGTGTGTGTCTGCGTGTATTTTTCTTCATGTGAAGGCTAGAGGATTGTTCCTTTGTTGCCACCCACCATTGATTTAAACAAATAAACTTCATTTCTCATTGTCCTAATGATTAATAATTCACCTGGACTCACTGGCCATTACCTCTTGGAGTTGTTTTGTTTGTTTCAACCTAGCAATAGCATATTTGACTTTTCTTAAATGTTTCTACTGATGGAACTCTGGTCTTTGTACTCACTAGGAAAACACTTTACCAAGAAAGTTATGACCTCAAACTTCAGATTATTTTGTGAATCTCTCAATAAATTATGTATTTGCTAATTTTTATTTACTTGATTTCCCATTCACTTTTATGGGTTGAGGATTTTATTCATTATTCCTTTGGTCAATTATGCAAAAGTTAATTCACACAAATTATATTCTAATATTGACTGAGTTGAGCACCAAAATCACAAAGTGAATACGTCTATTCTTGCCCACAAAATAATTTTTTGAGAGAAGAGAAGTGCAGTCCACAGATGTTTTAGATTCATTGTGAAAAATTTAAAAGCCATTGATGGAACAGAAATAGAACTCAGGAGGAAGGGAATGTGGAGAGATATACAAAAGAAACAAGAACCATGATCATTCAAGGAATTTCTGACTACCTGCTTTTGAGCTATCTTTTGTCTGGGGTTTTATGTGTATGTGGTATATTTTTGTATGATTATACATACACAAGTATATAAGCATGTGTGAGCAGCAGTATGCCCAACTGTAAGAAAAAGAGTGATTAGAAAGTGCCCAAATGGCCTTGACCACAAAGGATATAAGCACAGTTGGCAATCTATGGCTTTTTATATGGATAATGCCGATTTAAAGTTAGGTCCTCAGCTTCACCAACAGGTACCATTTGCCCGCTGACTCAAGTCCTCAGCCCCTGAGCTGACCATGTAGTAGAAATAGCTGTTTGTTACAGAGCAGTAAATATCCTGAAGTGCCATGTTATGCATTTCACAGTGGAAATGACACTGTTTCACATCCCCTGTGTGAAGAAGTTGCATTCTCTCTGTTTTAATGAGAAAAGTATAGTAATCTCATGTGTTAGACACCTCGCCTCTAGTTGTATCTACCCCTGAAATTGTGAGGGTGTGACTGGGATGCCTAAGGCCTAAAGGCTGTTTCACAGTGAGTCTGACATACACAGTGGTACTGTCCTCTAACATGTAACATTCAACTTGCACTTTTCCTTCCATGGGTCACCAATCCCTCAGAAATGTCAGCAAAGAAGAGAGATCTACAGTGCCCACTGTACATTCCTCTCTACCACTTTCTCCTTTTGTAAGATGGATGTGATCAGTTTTTGAGGAGCAAATAAAAAGAATATAAAGCTGAGGTTCTTAATAGACAATTATCTATAAAGGAAGAACTGAGCGGGAAGTTTAAAATATCATTCTCTAGCTCTGTTCCTGGCACTGTTTATTCATTAAGTGGGAATGTGTGTCAGAAACACTTTGTTCATTGTGCTTTAATGCTTAATGTTGATTGTCAAAGTGTTAGTCTACTATCACTTAGGGAAAAATGTACATATCTGTGTGAAATTTTCTAGAATGCAATCAATGTCAGCTCACCCATCTCAAAGAATGAGTTTTATTGGCAGCTTATGACTTTTGTGAAAGGGGAAGCAGATAAACACTTCACCTGGGAATACTTTTTTCCATTGTTTTTATCTTCTGCAGATTGTCTTTGTGTTACTACTACAAAATACCTAAGGTCTAATATTTCTAAAGTAAATAAGTTTTTTTAGGCCATTGATTGTGTTGCCTAAAAATTGTTTGCTTCTTTATCCTAAGTTTGACAAATGTCAGTGACATGATATGCGTGGAAGATAGGACAGAGCATGCAAGAGAGAAGCAAAATGGTGTGTCCATGTAGTAAAATTTTCTTTGTACCTTTCTGTGGTCATTTCACTCATGTGAGAGGGAAATATTTCTCTTATAGGAAATTACAATTAGTCTACCTCAAACCTAATCACATCTTTTAAGTTCAAAATCATCTAAAATATCATCCCACTTGCGGTATATCATACTAGGAAAACGAATATATCGCACACGATCCTTTTGGGGACAAATCATTTCTAATGCCAAGTATGACCTCTTGACAAAGAATCTCCAGCCTACCTTGCACTCTTAGAATGAAAGTGTTTGCAAGTAATTCCTATCTGTCTGTCTATCTGGCTAAATATGTTGACTACTTCTATAATTAGAGTTATATACATTTTTCATAAGTTCATATATTTGAATACTTCGTGCTGTTTGGGGAGGCTCTGGAAATCAAAAAGTAAAAGGTTTCTTGTGGCTACTTGGGAAAAGGTCTTAAAGTTTCTATTTCAGCCTCCCTGTTGTCATTTCTTTATGCTTTTTCATTTGTTTGTTTTGTTTTGTTTTTTCTTCTATTTTTTTTTTTTTACTAAATTGGGCATTTCTTATTTACATTTCAAATGTTATTCCCTTTCCCAGTTATAAGGCTTCAGCCCCCTAACCTCTCTCCCTCCTCTTCTATATGGGTATTCCCCTCCCCATTCACCCCCCATTATCGCCCCCTCCCCGCTCAACAATGCCATACACTGGGGGCCCAGCCTTGGCAAGACCACGGGCTGTCCCTTCCACTGGTGCCCCTACAAGGCTATTCATTTCTACTTAGGAATTTGGAGTCCAGGGTAAGTCCATGTATAGTCTTTGGGTAGTGGCTTAGTCCCTGGAAGCTCTGTTTGCTTGGCACTGTTGTTCTTATGGTGTCACAAGCACTTTCAACTCTTTCAGTAGTTTCTCTGATTCCTCCAACAGGGCTCTGGTTCTTGGTTCAGTGCTTTGCTCTTGGCATTCTACTCTGCATTTGATATTTTCTGGCTGTTTGTCTCAGGAGATATCTACATCTGGTTCCTGTCAGCCTGCACTTATTAGCTTCATCCATCTTATCTAGTTTTGGTGGCTATATAGGTAAGGGCCACATGTGGGGCAGGCTCTGAAAGGCTGTTCCTTCAGTTCCTGTTCTAAACTTTCTCTCCCTATTCCCTCCTATGGGTATTTTTGTTCCCCTTTTAAAGAAAGAGTGAAGCATCCACATTTTGATCATCATTCTTGAGTTTCATGTGGTCTAAGCATCTTGGGTAAATTGAGCATTTGGGCTAATATTCACTTACCAATAAGTGAATATCACGTGTGTTTTTCTGTGATTCTGTTACCTCACTCAGGATGGTATTTTCTGGTTACATCCATTTGCCTAAGAATTTCATGAAGTCATTGTTTTAGATAGCTGAGTTGTACTCCATTGTGTAGATGTACTACATTTTCTGTATTCATTAATGTGCTGAAGGACATCTGGGTTCTTGCCAGCTTCTGGCTATTATAAATAAGGCTGCTATGAACATAGTGGAGCATGTGTGCTTGTTGTATGTTGGAGCATATTTTGGGTATATGCCCAAGAGAGGTATTGCTGAGTCTTCAGGTATTGGATTATCCATTTTTCTACGGAAGGTCAAGACTGATTTCCAGAATGGTTGTACCAGTCTGCAATCCCACCAACAACGGAGGAGTGTTCCTCATTCTCCACATCCTCGCCAGCATCTGGTATCACCTGAGTTTTTGACCTTAGCCATTCTGACTGTTGTGCAGTAGAATCTCAGGGGTTTTATTGATTTGCATTTCCCCAATGACTAAAGATGTTGAACATTTCTTTAGGTGCTTCTAGGCAATTGATATTCCTCACCTGTGAATTCTTTATTTAGCTCTGTACCCCATTTTTAATAGGGTACTTTGTCCCTCGGCAGTCTAACTTCATGAGTTCTTTGTATATTTTGGATATTAACCGCCTATCAGTTGTAGGATTGCTAAAGATCTTTTCTAAATCTGTTGATTGTCGTTTTGTCCTAATGACAGTATCCTTTGCCATACAAAAGCTTTGTAGTTTTATGAGATCCCATTTGTCGATTCTTGATCTTAGAGCATGAGCCATTGGTGTTCGAGACTCTTCCCTATTTTTTCTTCTATTAGTTTGAGTGTATCTCGTTTGATGTGGATGTCTTTGATCCACTTTAATTTAAGCTTTGTACAGGGCTATAAAAATGGATCGATTTGCATTCTTCTACATGCTTACTTCCAGTTGAACCAGCACCATTTGCTGAAAATGCTATCTTTTTTCCATTGGACGGTTTTGGCTCCTTTGTCAAAAATCAAGTGACCATAGGTGTGTGGGTTCATTTCTGGGTCTTCAATTCTATTCCACTTGTCTATCTGTCTGTCTCTGTACCAATACCATACAGTTTTTATCACCAAGGCTGTGTTATACTTCTTGAGGTCAAGCACAGTAAATCCACCAGAAGTTCTTTTATTGTTTAGGATAGTTTTAGCTATCCTGGGTTTTTGTTATTCCAGATGAATTTGCAAATTGTTCTGTCTAACTCTATGAAGAATTGAATTGGAATTTTGATGAGTATTGCATTGAATCTGTAGATTGCTTTTGGTAAAATGGCCATTTTTACTATATTAATCCATCCAATCCATGATAATAGGAGATCTTGCCATCTTCTGAGATCTTTTTCAATTTATTTCTTCAGAAACTTTAAGCACTTATAATACAGATTTTTTACTTGCTTGTTTAAAGTCACACCGAGGTATTTTGTAATATTTGGGACTCTTATGAAGGGTTTTGTTTTCCTAATTTCTTTCTCAGCCTCTTTTTCTTTTGTGTCGATGAAGGCTACTGGTTTGTTTGAGGTAATTTTATACCCAGCTACTTTATGGAAGGTATTTATCAGGCTTAGTAGTTCTATGGTGGAACATTTTGGGTCACTTAAGTATACTATTATATCATCTGCAAGTAGTGATATTGTGATTTCTTCCTTTCCAATTTGTATGTCATTGACCTCCTTTTGTTGTCTGGTTTCTCTAGCTAGGACTTCAAGAACTATATTGCATAAGTAGGAAGAGAGTGTGCAGCCTTGTCTATGGCCTGATTTTAGTGGAATTGCTTCAAGTTTCTCTCCATTTAGTTTAATGCTAGCTATTGGATTGCTGTATGTAGCTTTTACTATGTTTAGGTATAGGTCTTAAATCCTTGTTCTTTCCAGGACTTTTATCATGAAGAGGTGTTGAATTTTGTCAAATGCTTTCTCAGCATCTAATGAAATGTTCATGGGATTTTTATCTTTGAGTTTGTTTATATAGTTGATTACATCTATGATTTTCCATATATTAAACTATCCCTGCATTGCTGGGATAAATCCTACTTGATCACGATGGAAGATCGTTTTGATATGTTCTGGGATTCGGTTTGAAAAAAATTCTATTGAGTATTTTTGCGTCAATTTTCGTAAGGGAAATTGGTCTGAAGTTCTCTTTCTTTGTTGGGTCTTTGTGTGGTTTAGGTATAGGAGTAATTTTGGTTTCATAGTAGGAATTCGGTAGTGCTCTGTCTGTTTCAATTTTGTGGAAGAGTTTGGACAGTATTGATATGAAGTCTTCTATGAAGGTCTGATCCAATTCTGCACTAAACCCATCTGGGCCTGGGTTCTCTTTTGTTGGGAGACTTTTAATGACTGCTTCTATTTCTTTAGGGGTTATAGGTTTTTTTTTAAATGGTTTATCTCTTCCTGATTTAATTTTGGTACCTGTTATTTGTCTAGAAAATTGTCCACTTCCCTGAGATTTTCAAATTTTGTTGAATATAGCTTTTGTAGTATGATCTGATGATTTTTTGAATTTCCTCTGATTTTGTTGTTATGTCTCTCTTTTCATTTCTGATTTTGTTAATTTGTAAGGCTTAGGGTTTATTTATCTTGGTGACTTTCTCAAAGAACCAGCTTTTGGTTCTGTTGATTATTTGTATAGTCCTTTTTGTTTCTTCTTGGTTGATTTCAGCCCTGATTTTGATTATTTCCTGCCTTCTCCTCCTCCTGGGTGTATTTGCTTCTTGTTGTTCTAGAGCTTTTAAGTGTGCTGTCAAGATGCTGATGCATGCTCTCTCCTGTTTCTGCAGGTACTCAGAGCTATGAATTTTCCTCTTAGCACAGTTTTCATTTTGTCCTGTATTTGGGGTATGTTGTACCTTCAGTTTCATTAAATTCTAAAACACCTTTAAATTCATTCTTTATTTCTTCCTTGACCAGGTTATCATTGTGTAGAGCATTGTTCAATTTCCATGTATATGTGGGAGTTCTTTCTTAATTGTTGTTATTGAAGACCAGCCTTAATCTGTGGTTGTCTGATAGGATGCATGGGATTATTTCTATCATTCTGTATCTGATGAGGCCTGCACTGTGACTGATTATATGGTCAATTTTGGAGAAAGTACCATGAGGTGGTAAGAAGAAGGTATATCCTTTTGTTTTAGGATGGATTGTTCTATAAATATCTGTTAAGTCTATTTGGTTCATAACTTCTGTTAGTTTCTCTATGTCTCTGTTTAATTTCTGTTTCCATAAATTGTCCATGGATGAGAATGGGGTGTTTAAATCTCCTATTATTATTGTGTGAGGTACAATGTATGATTTGAGTAAGGTATCTTTTATGTATGTAGGTGCCCTTCTATTTGGAACATAGATATTTAGGTTTGAGAGTTCATCTTGGTGGATTTTTCCTTTGAGGAATACAAAGTGTCCTTCCTTATCTTTTTTGATGACTTTTGGTTGGAAGTCTATTTTATTTGATATTAGAATGGCTACTCCAGCTTGCTTCTTCAGACCATTTGATGGGAAAGTTGTTTTCCAGCCATTTATTCTGAGGTACTGACCGTCTTTTTCGCTGAGGTGTGTTAGGCAGCAATATGCTGGGTCCTCATTACAAATCTACTCTGTAAATCTGTGTCTTTTTGTTGGGGAATTTAGTCCATTGGTGTTGAAAGATAATAAAGAATAGTGATTGTTGCTTACAGTTTGCTTTTTTTGGGGGGGACTTGGAGGTGAGATTATATTTGTGTGATGTTTTTATTGCAAAAAGGTTAGTTTCTTGCCTTTTCTAGGGTGTAGCTTGCCTTGATATGTTGGGCTTTTTCATTTATTATCCTTTGTACTGCTGGATTTGTAGAAAGTTACTGTGTAAATTTGGTTTTGTCATAGAGTATCTTGTTTCTCCTTCAATGTTAATTGATAGTTTTGCTGGACACAGTAACCTGGGCTGGCATTTGTGTTCTCTTAGGATCTGTATGATATCTGTCCAGAATCTTCTGCCTTTCTTAGTCTCTTGTGAGAAGTGTAATTACATGTCTTGTGTAATACTAGGTATGCCTTTATATGTTCCTTGACCTTTATCCCTTACTGCTTTTAATATTCTTTGTTTTGTGCATTTGTTGTTTTGACTATTATGTGACAGGAGGATTTTCTTTTCTGGTCCAGTCTATTTGGAGTTCTGTAGGCTTCTTGTATATTTATGGGAATCTATTTATTTAGGTTAGGGAAGTTTTCTTCTATGATTTTGTTGAAGATATTTACTGACCCTTTACATTGGGATTTTTCGCTCACTTCCATTCCTGTTTTCCTTAGTTTTCATCTTCTCCTTGTGTCTGGATTTCCTGTATGTTTTGGACTAGGAGCTTTTTCTGTTTTACATTACCATGGACAGTTCTGTCGATGTTTTCCATGGTATCTTCTGCTCCTGTGATTCTTTCTTCTATCTCTTGTAATCTGTTGGTGATGCTTGCATCTATGACTCCTGATCTCTTCCCTAGATTATCTATCTCCAAGGCTGTCTCCCTTTTTGCTTTCTTTGTTTCTATTTCCATTTTTAATTCCTGGGTTGTATTTTTCATTTTCTTCTCCTCTTTGTTTGCTTTTTCCATTAGTTCTTTAAAGGATTCTCTGTGTTTCCTCTTTAAAGGGTTCTAGTTATTTACTTGTGTTATCCTGTATTTCCTTAATGGAGTTATTTATGACCTTCTTAAAGTCCTCCATTGTCATGATAAAATGTGATTTTAAATATAGATCTTGGTTTTCTGATGTGTTTGGATATTCAGTATGTGCTTTGGTTGGAGAATTGTGCTCTGATAATGCCAAGTAGTCTTGGTTTCTCTTTCTTGGGTTCCTGCGCTTGCCTCTCGCCATCAGGTTGTCTCTTGTGTTAGTTTGTATTGCTGTTTCTGATAGTGGCTTGACCCTCCTATGGCCTGTGTTTCAGCACTGCTGTAGACCTTCTTTCTTACTTTCTTTCAGCCAGTTATGGGAACAGAGTGGTCTGCTCTCAGGCATGTAGTCGTTCTCATTGGCTGGCTTGCAGCTCTTCATGTGCGCAGGAACCAGAAGAGTCCTGCCCCTACTTCTCCTAGGTTCCTGTGAGCAGGGGGCAGAGATGACCCAAGGTGTTTTCCTCTTGAATTGGGAATGTGGGAAGAGAGTAGTCTCCTCTGTTTTCACAGGACTGTCTGCCCCTATGAAGGTCTAGCCCCCCCCCCACACACACACACAGGATTTGGGTGCAGGGAGCTGTTTGACCAGTTTAGTTCGTTTCCGGGTGCATTCTGGATTGTGGGACTTCTGCAGCTTGACTGCTCCTATTCTCTTGTGTCCAGAGGCACTATGCAGTTTCCTCTTGGGCCAGGGATTTGGGCAAAGGTGGGCAGAAATGGCAGTCTCTCCTGCCCTACAGTCTCAAGGTTGCCTGCACTTCTGAGTGTTCAGCTCTCTCTCCCATAGTGTTTGGAAACAAGAAGTTGTGGGCCAGGATCAGAGAGTTCAGGTGCCAGCTAGAAACCAGAAGTGCTCGGTCCCAGAAAAATTCTGTCTTTGTGTTTCCTGCGTCCACCAGGCAGGTCACTTGGAGCAGAAAAGTTGGTCTTACCTCTGGTATCAGGTGTGTAGTCACTCTTTGGGGCTGGCTTTCAGCTCCCCATGGGGGCAGCCACCAGAAGGGGCCTGCTCCTACTTCTCCTAGGTCCCAGTGTGCAGAAGTCACATATGGCACAGGGCATTTTCCTTTGAGTTGGAAATGTGGGCAGAGAGGAGTCTCCTCTGGTTTCACAAGAGTGTTTGCCCCTATGAATATCTAGCTTCCCCCACTCCATGGGATTTGTGTGCAGGGAACTCTTTGACCAGTTCAGTTCAGATCCAGGTGCAGTCTGGACCATGGGACTCCAGCAGCTTGACTGCTCCTATACTCCTATGTCCAGTGGCACTATGCAGTTTCCTCTTGAGCCAGGGATTTAGGCATATGTGGGCAGAGTGTCAGTCTCTCTTGTCCCGCAGACTCAGGATTGCTCACACTTCTGGGTGTTCAGCTCTCTCTCTCATGAGTTTGGGAGCAGGGAGATGTGGCCCAGGATAAGAGTGATTCAGGCGCAAGCTAGCTCTTTCTGCTTTTTGATTACTGTGATTATATAGTCTCATGCACCCAGTGCCACGTCTTCCCTATCATTGTGGATGAAATTCATGAGGTAAATAAGCTCCTCCTCCCTTATGCTGCTTCATGCAGGTATTTTATCACAGAGACAAGAAAATATAAATTAATACACAGTCAATGCAGGCATTTCCAAGCTGTAAGAACATTGTCCCTTTTGTCTTTTCTATTTTATCTCCCTTTACCTTCAGGAATTTCCATTTTCATTTTTATCCCAAGCTCTTATGAAGTGCTTTGTCCAGGAATATATTTATGACCTGTTGATCACATCATGTAGCTAAAAGACTTCTATTAAACCCAAATCAATTTTTAATGCTATGGGTCTGTTTGAATCTAAACTGAGATTTTCTAGCTTTGTCATGATTCTTCAATTAGGTGATTTCATTTTCCTCCTTTTCAGTGTTTTCTTCTGTTAATTAGTAATAAAAAACTGTAATTTTCTTGTGAAGATGATATGGCATAACACATGAAACCATAAGAAAAATGTCTGCCATTATACTACAAGTATGTAGTAACTTTTTTTTATTCTTGTTCAGTTTTTAAGCAAAATTGAAGTTTTCATCTTATTTTTTATTATTTATTTTTAATAAAGAATCTTTTTTACCTAACCTCTCTACTTTCTCTCTTTACCTTTCTCTCTCCTTCTCCCTCTCCCTCTGTTTTATAAATAAGTACTTTTTCACGTGGCTGTGCATGCATATATGGGTAGCCATATATGTATGTATATATGGGTAGCCATATATGTACGCATAAACACACACAAGCCAAATGTCAATATTAAGAGCACTTCTGGATCATCCTACCTTGAGACAGGTGCCTAACTGAATCCAAAGATGATCATGTCCCTTTGGATGGTTGCCTACTGAGCTCCAGGTTCGTCTGTCTCTGCCTGTACTCACTCATTCTGCCCTCTAATACCCAGGTCCTTCAGCTTATGAAGCAAGCACTTTACTAAGTGAGCCATCATATAGGGTCTCTCTAGACCTGTTTATTTTTCTCAGCCTGAATTATCTTTAATTCTTTCATTGTTGTAACACAATATTGGGAGTAAATGAAAGAGAGGAAATATGAATTTTGTTTCTCAGATCCGGAGCTCTCAATCATTCATGCTGGTGAATCATGGTGTAGCAATGCAGCCTGGTAGTAGCACCCAAGAAAGTATAGCTATTTAATTTTCTCCTTCTTCACTTATAACCCATTCATGCCCTTAGTCAGGGATAATGTATCCCTTCATTCTAGGCCAGTATTTGCTTCTTAATGATCAAGGCTTTTCAGACCATTAAGATTAAAATAAAAATTAACCTTCACAGTAGACATCTATGACATAGACATTTGTGTAAAGTATCCAATAATTATAAAATTTCCTTTGCAGTAGTTTTACCATGCAGTAATTTTCACTCCTTATTCACTGTTAGAACATTGACAAGTAAATTTCTTGGACCATGTCTAACCTTGAAACCTCTTCTCAGCAGATACCTGGTGTCAGGCTGTTTCTGCTTGAACAGGATTGGGTACATCAACTGGCTGAATCAGTGTACCAGGTCTCTGCATTCTGAGAATGATTTCTCCTGAGACAAATACCTCAGGTGTTTCATGCAAACATCTGCATCTCTTCCTTTGTATTTCTACCATTCCTTTTCATGGTCTATGAAAAAGAAACAAAATCATGACAAGCACTTTTAGCTGATAACCCATCTTACTAACCCAAGTACTAGTTTCAATGATTTATACCGAGTTAGTAATGCCCTTTCATTCAGTTTTGTGTTAATTGTGGACCATCCTCTTGGAGCATCCTGCTGCTTTCTACAGCAATGCATTCATTATATGTTGTTCTCACAAAAATATTTGAGAAAAGCCTCAATCTGGGATCCCAGATTGAGGGTTCATCATGGTAGGGGTATAAGATAGTCATCATACACATTGCCTTTGTAGACAAGAAACAGTCACAGATTAATGCCAGTTTGCAGTTGACACTTTGACTTTTTATGATGTCTGAAGTAACAGCTTATAACATAGGCCAGCCACATAGAGGATTTCCATCTCAGTTAACACAGTCCAGAAACTTCCTTCCTGACATTCTCAGGGCCTTGAGTACTAGGTCCTGAAAATATTAGTCATTACAAACAATAAAGGATCCAAAGTGTAACATCGAACTTTTCCTATTGTAGATCAGATCCAGCTCTTTTCCTGGCGATGTATATTTCGTATTAAAAAAACTTGGAAATCAGGTGTAAGGTTTGATCATCATTTTGATCTCTTTTCAATTAGCCCAGTGAAGTAGTTCATGTGCATGATTCACTGAACATTTTGTGTAAAGCCCATGCCAACAAAATTCCCCTTATTATTGTTTCTACCCTTTATGTATCTCTTGTATGAGATTTGCCCCATGACATCAATATACTTTGTCATTTACTCCATCATGCAACATACATCAATCAGGCTCAGAGTCACATCTATAGCCTTAGAGCGAATGACAGAGTTTAAGACTACTTCAGCATTATTTAGCTTTAATCCTTAGATTAAAATCTGCCAAGAGTTCACAGTCAGTCAGACGAAAGACTGTAATCAGGAATTACTTGACTTATTATTTCTTGTGTAGGTCTGTGGTTAATTTTTATTGGTCATTTTATGTATTTACATTTCAAATGTTATCCCCTTTCCCCGATCTCCCATACTCGCTCACCCACCTCTATGAGGATGCTCCCTCTCCCACCCACTCACTCCCACTTCAATACTATATCATCCCCCTACATTGGGGAAGAAGCCTTCACAGGACCAAGGGCTTCTCCCCTTATTGATGCCAGACAATGCCATCCTCTGATATATATGTGGCTGGAGCCATAGATCCCTCCATGTGTGCTCATTTGTTGGTAGTTTAGCCCTGGGAACTCTTGGGATGTCTGGTTGGTTGATATTGTTCTTTTTCCTATGGGGTTGCAAAACCCTTCAGCTCTTTCAGTCTTTTCTGTAACTTCAACATTGGGGTCCCTGGCTGGCAGAGCTTCTCAGGAGATATCAATATCAAGCTCCTGTCAACAGGCACTTCTTGGCATCAACAATAGTGACTGGGTTTTGTGGCTGAGTATGGGCTAGATCCACAGATGGGGCAATCTCTGGATGACCTGTTGATCATTCTCTGCTCCACTCTATGTCCCTGTACTTCCTCCTGTGAGCATTTTGTTCTCCCTTCTAAGAAGGACTTAAGCATACACATTTTCCTCTTCCTTCTTCTTTAGCTTCATATGGTCTGTAAATTGTTTCTTGGGTATTCTGAGCATTGGGCCTAATATCCACTTATCAATGAGTACATGTCATGTGTGTTCTTTAGTGACTCGGTTACATCTCTCAGGATGGTATTTTCTAGTTCCATCCATTTGCCTAAAAATGTCATGTAGTCATGGTTTTTAGTAGCTGAGTAGTACTCCATTGTGTAAATGTACCAAATTTTCTGCATCCATTCCTCTGTTGAAAAACATGTTTCCAGCTCTGGCTGTTATAAATAAGGCTGATATGAACATAATGGAGTATGTGTCCTTGTTTTATGTTGGAACATCTTTTGGGTATATGCCCAGGAGTTGTACAGCTGGGTCCTCAGATAGTACTAAATGCAATTTTCTAAGGTACTGCCAAAATGATTTCCAAAGTGGTTATACCAACTTGCAATCATATCAACAATGGAGGAGAGTTACCCTTTCTCCATATCAGCATTAGCATTTGCTGTCTGCTGTCCCCTGAGTTTTTGACCTTAGCCATTCTTCCTGGGGTGAAGTTGGATATCTGGGTTGTTTTGATGTGCATTTCCTTGATGATTAGGGACGTTGAAAATTTCTTTATGTTTTTCTCAGACATTTGGTATTCCTCAATTAAGAATGCTTTGTTTAGCTCTGTACCCCATTTTAACAGGATTATTTTTTTCTCTGGAAAGTACCTTCTTGAGTTCTTTGTGTATATTAGATATTAGCTCTGTGTTGGATATAGGACAGATAAAGATCTTTTCCCAATATGTTGGTACTGTTTTATTCTACTGAGAGTACCCTTTGCCTTCCAGAAGTCTTGCAAGTTTATGAGGTCTCTGTGATTATTTTTAACATCTTAATGTTGACTTAGGAGTCTTTAATATCCTGATTAATATCCAGTAATAAGACTTATGCTTGCTTCATTCTTTTGATTTAATTTCTGTGAGAAATTACAATGTTTTGTTTATTCTTTATTAACTGGACTATTTCTTATTTAAATTTCTACTGTTATTCCCCTTCCCAGTTTCCAGGCCAACATCACCCTAACCCCTTCCCCCTCCCCTTCTATATAGGCTTACCCTCCCCATTCCCCCCATTACCACCCTCCCCCCAACAATCACATTCACTAGGTGTTCAGTCTTGGCAGAACCAAGGGCTTCCCCTTCCACTGGTGCTCTTACTAGGCTATTCATTGCTACCAATGAGGTTGGAGCCCAGGGTCATTCCATGCATAGTCTTTAGGTAGTGGCTTAGTCACTGGAAACTCTAGTTGGTTGGCATTGTTATTCATATGGGGTCTCAAGCCACTTCAAGTTCTTCCAGTCCTTTCTCTGATTCCTTCAAAGGGGGTCCCTTTCTCAGTTAAGTGGTTTGCTGCTGGAATTCACCTATGTACTGGCTGTATTGTGGGTGTGTCTACATCTGGTTCCTGTCCACCTGCACTTCGTTGCTTTATCCATCCTAACTACTTTGGTGGCTGTATATGTATGGGCACATGTGGGGCCGGCTCTGAATGGGTGTTCCTTCTGCCTCTGTTCTAAACTTTGCTTCCCTATTCCATGCCAAGTGTATTCTTGTTCCCCTTTTAAAGAAGGAGTGAAGAATTGGAATTTTGGTCATCATTCTTGAGTTTCATGTGTTCTGTGCACCTAGGGTAATTCAAGCATTTGGGCTAATAGCCACTTATCAATGAGTGTATACCATGTGTGTTTCTCTGTGACTGGGTTACCTCACTCAGGATGATATTTTCCAGTTCCATCCATTTGCCTATGAATTTCAAAAAGTCGTTATTGATAGCTGAATAATATTCCATTGTATAGATGTACTTCATTTTTTGTATCCATTCCTTTGTTGAAGGGCATCTGGGTTATTTCCAGCTTCTGGCTACTATAAATGTGGCTGCTATGAACATAGTGGAGCATGTGTCTTTGTTATATTTTGGGGCATTTTTTTGGTATATGCCCAAGAAAGGTATACTTGGGTATTCAGGTAGTTCAATGTCCTATTTTCTGTGGAACCTCCAGACTGATTTCCAGAATGGTTGTACCAGTCTGCAATCCCACCAACAATGGAGGAGTGTTCCTCTTTCTCCACATCCTCGCCAGCATTTGCTGTCACCTGAGTTTTGATCTTCACCCTTCTGACCGGTGTGAGGTGAAATCTCAGGGTTGTTTTGATTTGCATTTCCCTGAAGACTAAAGATATTGAACATTTCTTTAGGTATTTCTCAGACATTCGGCATTACTCAGCTGTGAATTCTTTGTTTAACTCTGAGGCCCCTTTTTAATAGGGTTATTTGTCTCCCTGCAGTCTAACTTCTTGAGTTCTTTGTATATTTTGAATATAAGCCCTCCATCTGTTATAGGATTGGTAAAGATCTTTTCCAATCTGTTGGTTGCCATTTGTCCTAACAAGAGTGCCCTTTGCCTTACAGAAGCTTTGCAGTTTTAGGAGATCCCATTTGTCGATTCTTGATTTTAGAGCATAAACCATTGGTGTTTTGTTCAGGAAATTCTCTCCATTGCCCTTGTGTTCGAGATGCTTTCCCACTTTTTCTTCTATTAGTTTGAGTGTATCTAGTTTGATGTGGAGGTCCTTGATCCACTTGGAGTTAAGCTTTGTACGGGATGAGAAGCATGGATTGATCTGCGTTCTCCTACATGCTGACCTCCAGTTTATCCAGCACCATTTGCTGAAAATGCTATCTTTTTTCCATTTGATGGTTTTGGCTCCTTTGTCAAAAATCAAGTGACCATAGGTGTGTGGGTTCATTTCTGAGTCTTCAGTTCTATTCCTCTGGTCTCTCTGTGTGGCTCTGTACCAATACCATTCAGTTTTTATCACTATTTCTCTGTAATACTGCTTGAGTTCAGTGATAGAGATTCCCTCCCAGAAGTCCGTTTATTGTTGAGGATAGTTTTAGCAGTCCTGAGTTTTTTGTTATTCCAGATGAATTTGCAAATTGTTCTGTCTAACTCTCTGAAGAATTGGATTGGTATTTTGATGGGGATTGCATTCAATCTGTAGACAATATTTAATGTTAAAAACTAGGGATTGGCAATAACCACAGTCAAGACATGTATTCAAGTCTTAGCCAATTACCTCTGGAAACACATTCACAGATACATCTAGACATATATTTCACTAATCTCTTAGGTGCTTCTTATTCTTAGAAAAGTGGAAAATCAAAATACCAATGATACATCATGGCTGATCAGATTTACTGTTGTCTTCAATCCATTCTTATTTATTTTTTATATATACAAACTTTATACTTTGCCCTTATTCTGTGTGCTTATCTTCTCACTTATTGTGGCACAATAAATAGCATATTTTATGCATCAGTTCTTGAATTTCTCAAGAAATTCAAAAACTTAAAATTATATAACAGTAATCTGTTTAGATAGGTTTAAATTCCACATGCATTATTTACTTTGACTTCAATACACCTAACTATGTCAATTAAGGGCATTTTATTTTTTCAATAATTTATTGATGGACATTTACCTTTTCCTAATGTAGCATTATTACTTACAATAGATTATTGTCACAATAATAAGCATTCATCTTTTTAAAAACAAATGTGACCATCTAACCTTCTAATTGTTTTCAAGATCTATTACTAAGATTAGCAAGATTCAGGGAAGGGTATTGATCTTTAAGTTGAGAGGTAAATGCCAGCTTTGGAGGTAGAGAGTGTTAGTTGGCACCTTAAAAGAATCTAGTATCATCTAAGACTCAAGCCTGCAGACACAACAGTGAAGGATTCTTTCAAAGTTCAGCCTCAGTTTGATAAAGGGTCCTGGGAAAGAAATGAATGGGAGTGTCAGAACTTGGAGTCAGTGATGGATGGAAGCTGACAGTTGTGTAATCAGCTCAAGGTAGCTCTCTCTTCCAGACTAAAGCCCAGTATTTTATCTGCATACCCCACTTTCTTAGAAATCACATAGCAATTTAATCATTTACCCAAGTTTCCCTTTTGATCATTCCACAAATCAGTATTTTATGACCTTAGCCCCTTGGCTTTCAGAAATACAAAATGAACTACAGACACATTCAAAGCAAGTGAACCAGACAGCAAATAATTTTTTTAAAGCAAGTACCTCTGTGTTTTGCTGAGCTCAATGCTTGTCGTTGACAAGCCTAGATAGTCAAGCCAACTCAGTCAGTCACCCAGGTCTCAAGGAAGGGGTAAGGATTGAAAGAAAGCAAGCAACTAAACAAAGTTATAACATAACTCCAGCCAGTGCTAAGAATGTACCAGCTTTATTTTTCTGAGTCGGCTTTTATATCATTCTAGGTGCATCCAAAAAAAAAAGTCAGTTCTTAAATCAAAGACAAAGTAGTCAAGTGAAATAGTAAATAAGGAGATCACATAATATTGTACTCAAGCAATGTAGTAAGGGAAAAGTTCACACAAGTCAATAATTAAATAGAGCTGTAAGCTAAGAGACCATACAGGGTAGTAATTAAACAAAGCAGTAAACAACATCCCATGGAGACAGTTTCTAATATTCTATCTTTTTAAATTTTTTAAAGATTTATTCATTTATTATATATAAGTACACTATAGCTGTCTTCAGATACACCAGAAGAGGGCATTGGATCTCTTTACAGATGGTTGCGAGCCACCATGTGGTTGCTGGGAATTGAACACAGGACCTCTTGAAGAGAAGTTGGTGCTCTTAACCACTGAGCCATCTCTCCAGCCCCAGTTTCTAATATTCTTATCTGAGCCTACTTCCTTGTCTCAGCTCAGTGACCCATGCTGAATTCCTAGAAACAGCACCAAAAGCTCTCAATATCTCACTTTTTTATTCCATAAACAAGACTGTGCCTGTCTTAGTTTGTTCTCTTAAGTATGACTTCCTCACCTGTCTTGGAATATACATTTTCAAAAGCAATATACTTTTCTCTTAGGACAGTAAGGTACTGTGCAGAAAATTACCATATTTTGCTGCCAGTCTGTTAGATCAGTAACTCTTATCTGTGGATTCATTTTTAATTTTGAGCCATGTATTTCATCCACCAACATGTTGATGTTGTTAAAGGCAAGTTTTATCACAATGGGAAGAAATAAAATATTCTGAGAACAAGAAGGGTTAACATGTTCAAGCTATATAAGCCTTTCCTGAAACTTTACCAACATGGAAATACTGACCTTAAGTCATGAATCAGGATGACAAAGAATAAAGGAATGCCACACATTCCTGACCTTGGTTACCTTGTGCCTTGTATTCTTCAAATTCATGATCTCCATATGCAAGGTTTAAATATCCAGAAAGCTGTAAGAATTATGCCAAATAACCTGCATGTATCTTTGAATGTTTTATTGGTATTTAGCATTACACACAATGTCACTTCTTATCCTTAAACTCTGAACCTCCTCAACAATTGTTTGAATAGTATGATAAAAAGCATCATTTTTTTGCTTTAGATGTCTATATAAATCTTTTTGAATACTCAGACCATTAGCAATAATTTTTTGATGAATGATTAACGAAAGTAGCTGTCTTAACTTCTCATGTCAAATCAATTGCAGAAGAAGCAGTGCTAGCTATTAATGTAATCAAAGCTGCTATACCAGCAATAATCAAGCTTACTACTCTCTTGTTTCTACTTAAAGCCTGACTCAATTCTCCCAGTATTTTCAAGTCTTTTTAAAAACACCAAGGTGCTGTGATACTCAAAGGAAATTACACAAAAGATGGTTTGAAGACCATCATAGCAGACATGCCACATTTTAATACATGAAAACAAATAGAAAGTGTAGGATTAATACAAATTACATTAAATATCATAGAAGAAACAAAAGTAATTTTAACATGCCCATTTAATAAAAGATTGCAATTTTAAGGAACACAGAAATACACCCATCATTTGTATTATTCTTTACAAAGCAAATGGATATCCCATCACCAAATGTACTAAAAGTCATGTTTTATTATAAGTTGACTCCTCTGTTCAAGGAAATTCAATCACCAGAATCTCCAGTCAGGTCTACACTGCTGGACCTATCAGTGATAAGTCAGGAACAGAGGCCCAGTAAACTTCACTGTGTCAAGGAACCATCATCATTATCAGTAAGGGAATCAGCAGGAACATAGGATTGTGCCGTTTGGTGAACCACACTTTCTGGCAATAACCGTGCCCCCATTTTCTTCCTTTAAAAAACCACAAACATGCCTTTTTCCCATATGAATATAGGGTCAAGCCCATGCTACTGGCCTGTCACAGGATCCTTCCATTTCACTGAAGCATATGTAGTAGAAGTGTGAGGATACCAAAGATGCTCAGCATGTGAGCATCAATTAGCATCCAGCTTTCAAACATTATAATATAAAGAACATGACTTAAATACTTTTGTGGTGTATGGGGATATAATTATCCTCCCTTTTTATTTTGCGAAGATATTGCTTTGAATTTCCTTGGTCTCATTCTGCAATACTTTGCCCTTGAAGATTATAAGAAATCCCAGTATTATGGGAAATATTAAATTGTAGAAAATAAGCCTCAAATGCTTGACTTCAATAGCCAGTTCCATTGCTTCAATCTTATTGGAATAGTCAGCAAGAAAAACTACATAGGCATTGAGTAATACTGGCAATGTCTCTCTTATTAAAGCAGTTGCAACAAAAAAGACTGACAAGGTATAAATAGTGATGTGTACATATTTTATTTTTCAAAATCTGAAATATGAGTAACATACATTTGCAATAATTGCTTCGGTACAAGTCTTCTAGAATTAACACCAGTACATGGTATAGGAAGAAAATGAGGACATTGAGGACAAGTCTTTACAATTTGATATGTACATTCTTTAGAAATACCAAATTTTTATCTCAAGCTATTACTAATTTGATGATAGAAAGAATGCCAATGTTTCATTAATTGTTCCTGTGTAACGTCTATAATCTGCCTTTTATGCAATTTTGCTGTGGCATTACCTTCACTTAGAAGTCTGGGCAATCCAGTATGAGCTCTTAAATGTCCTATAAAATGAGGAGCATTGCATTTTCTAAACTAGGTTATATTTGTATAAACAATTGCAAAATTTGAGAATTAGCAGTATCTAAAAGTAGGGCAGTTTCAAGCAATTGTAAATTATGAGCTATATATTGGCTATCAGAATACAAATTAAAAGTTTGATATTTTAACATTTCAAAGACAGCAGCTCCAGCATGTAATTCATTATCTGTGTTGAAACAGGGGGGATATTCAAGAGAAAAACATTTTATTCAATTACGTATGCTGCTTTCCCATTAAATGTGCTATGTGTAAATACAGTAAGGGCATTGCCTATGGGCTACTTATGTAAATTTACAGGAAATACAAGAGTATGCATAGAATTAAATTAACAATATACCTTTCAGATAGTGAGTATCAATTTTGCCTGGAAAGTTTACACATGCAATAGACCAAATATTAGTATTCTGCAATAATCAATTTAATTGCAGTTCAGAATAAGGGATAAATATTTCATCAGGTTCTTTCCCAAAATACTTTCTTGACTTTATTCTATGATTCTGTATTAACATTTCAACAGCTTCATTTTAGAGTATTAAAACTTTATAAATGAAGAAAGATGAATCCACAATGAGGGACCTTTTTGCTAAAGAACTACTGTGGGTACATGAGAAGTAGCAATAATACAAACAGATAAAAATTAATCATAGTCTATATACTGTTTCTCTTGCTGATGAATAGCTTCCTCTACTTTCTGTAAAGCTATTCATCTCTCAAGCAGTTAATTGTCAAGCTAATTTATATCCACCTTGAGAACATCAGATAGAGGTTTCAGTTCTTCTGTGGTAAGCTTAAGGTGAGTCACAGTCAAGTAACATCTCCTAGAAGCTTTTGTAAATGATTTAAAGTAAGTGGACTATCTTTTCTTATTTGAAATTTCTGTGCCACAATTTGTTAGGAAATAACATCCAAGATATTGAAAAGTATATTGCCTTTAAATCTTTTCTGGAGAAACAACTAATCCCCAATACTTTAAAGACTTTTGTATAAGAGTGAAAACTTGCAGTAAAACAAAATTAGAGGGATTAGCTAATAAAATATCATCCATATAGGGAATAATATACACAAAAGGACACAAAGCCTTAACTTTTTGTATTGAAGCAGCAACAAAAGTTTGAGAAAATGTAAGGCTATTAGGCATTCCCTAAGATAAAATTTTCAAATGATATAACTTCATGAGTTCTTTTAAATTATAGGCAGGCCCAAAAATGCAAACCTTATACAATCTTCAGGATGCAAAATAATAGAATAAAAACAATCCTTAAATCTATAATAATTGTATATGTATTTTTTGGAATGGTAGCTGGAATAGGTAAAGCCAGGTTTTAATGTTGTCAAGTATTTCATACTTTCATTAACCTTTTGTAAATCTTGCAATGGTCTCACCAGTTGCCTAATTTTTTCTTTTTCTTTTTTTCATCTTTATTAACTTGGGTATTTCTTATTTATATTTGGAATGTTATTCACTTTTCTGATTTCTGGGCCAACATCCCTCTAACCACTACCCCTCCCCATCTCTATGGGGTTTCCCCTCCCCATCCTCCCCATCCTCCCCGCAATACTGCCCTCCCCCCAACAATCACATTCACTGGGGATTCAGTCTTGGCAGGACCAAGGGCTTCTCCTTACACTGGTGCTCTTACTGAGCTATACATTGCTACCTATGAAGTTGGAGCCCAGGGTCAGTCAATGTATATAGTCTTTGGGTAGTGGCTTAGTCACTGCAAGCTCTGGTTGGTTGGAATTGTTGTTCATATGGGGACTTAAGCCCTTCAAGTTCTCTCAGTCCTTTTTAAGATTCCATCAACGGGAGTCTCAATCTCAGTTCAGTGGTTGAATGATGGCATGGCCTATGTATTGGTTGTATTGAGGGTGTGTCTCTCAAGAGAGATCTACATCCGGTTCCTGTCCACCTGCACTTCTTTCCTTCATCCATCTTATCTAGTTTGGTGGCTGTATATGTATGGACCACATGTGGAGCAGGCTCTGAATGGGTGTTCCTTCTTCCTCTGTTCTAAACTTTGCCTCTCTATTCCCTCCCAAGGGTATTCTTGTACTCCTTTTAAAGAAGGAATCAAGGATTCGAATTTTGGTCATCCTTCTTGAGTTTCATGTGTTCTGTGCACCTAGGGTAATTCAAGCATTTGGGCTAATATCCACTTATCAATGAGTGCATACCATGTGTGTTTTTCTTTGATTGGGTTACCTCACTCAGGATGATATTTTCCAGTTCCAACCATTTGCCTATGAATTTCAAATGTCATTGTTTTTGATAGCTGAATAATATTCCATTGTGTAGATATACTACATTCTCTGTATCGATTCATCTGTTGAAGGGCATCTGGGTTGTTTCCAGCTTCTAGCTATTATAAATAAGGCTGCTATGAACATAGTGGAGCATGTGTCTTTCTTATATGTTGGGGCATCTTTTCTGTATATGTCCAACAGAGGTATAGATGTGTCCTCAGGTAGTTCAATGTCCCATTTTCTAGGAACCTCAAGACTTATTTCCAGAATGGTTGTACCAGTCTGCAATCCAACCAACAATGGAGGATTGTAGCTCTTTCTCCACATCTTCCCCAGCATTTGCTCTCACCTGAGTTTTGATCTTAGCCATTCTCACTGGTGTGAGATGAAATTTCATGTTTTTTTTTGATTTGCATTTCCCTTATGACTAAAAAAGTTGAACATTTCATAAGGTGTTTCTCAGCCATTTGGCATTCCTCAGCTGTGAATTTTTGTTTAGCTCTGAACCCCATTTTTAATAGGGTTATTTGTCTCCCTGCAATCTAACTTCTTGATTTCTTTGCATATTTTTCATATAAGCCCTCTATCAGTTGTAGGATTGGTAAAGATCTTTTCCAATCTGTTCGTTGCCATTTTGTCCTAACAACAGTGTCCTTTGCCTTACAGAAGCTTTGCAGTTTTAGAAGATCTCATTTGTCGATTCTTGATTTTAGAGCATAAGCCATTGGTGTTTTGTTCAGGAAATTTTCTTCAGTGCCCATGTGTTCGAGATACTACCCAAATTTTTCTTCTATTAGTTTGAGTTTATCTGGTTTGATGTCAAGATCCTTGATCCACTTGGACTTAAGCTTTGTACAGGATGATACGCAAGGATCAATCTGCATTCTTCTACATGCTGACCTCCAGTTTACCCAGCACTATTTGTAGAAAATCCTTTCTTTTTTCCACTAGATGGTTTTGGCTCCTTTGCCAAAAATCAAGTGACCATAGGTGTGTGGGTTCATTTCTGGGTCTTCAATTCTATTCCACTGGTCTATCTGTCTGTCTCTGTACCAATACCATGCAGTTTTTATCACCTTTGCTCTGTAATACTGCTTGAATTCATGGATAATGATTCCACTGGATGTCCTTTTATTGGTGAGAATAGTTTTAGTTATCCTGGGTTTTTTGTTATTCCAGATGAATTTGCAAATTGTTCTGTCTAACTCTCTGAAGAATTGGCTTGGTATTTGATGGGGATTGCATTGAATCTGTAGAACACTTTTGGTAAAATGGCCATTTTTACTCTATTAATTCTGCCAATCCATTAGCATGGGAAATATTTCCATCTTCTGAGATCTTCTTCAATTTCTTTTTTAAGAGGCTTGAAGTTCTTATCATACAGATCTTTCACTTGCTTGGTTAAAGTCACACTGAGGCATTTTATATTATTTGGGTCTATTATGAAGGTTGTTGTTTCTGTAATTTCATTCTTAGCTTGTTTCTGTTTTGTATAAAGGAAGGCTACTGATTTCTTTGAGTTAATTTTATACCCAGCTACTCCACTGAAGGTCATTATCAGGTTTAATAGTTCTCAGGTGGAACTTTTGGGATCACTTAAGTAGACTGTCATAACATCTGCAAATAGAGATATTTTGACTTCTTCTTTTCCAATCTCTATCTCTTTCATCTGCTTTTCTTCTCTGACTGGTCTGGCTAGAACTTAAAGAATTATATTGAATAAGTAGGGAGAGAGAGGGCAGCCTTGTGTAGTTCCTGATTTTCTTGGGATTGCTTCAAGTTTCTCTCCATTTAGTTTAATTAGCTACTGGTTTGCTGTATATGGCTTTTACTATATTTAGGTATGGGCATTGAATTCCTATTCTTTCCAAGACTTTTATCATGAAGAGGCGTTGAATTTTGTCAAATGCTTTCTCAGCATCTAATGAAATGATCATGTGGTTTTTCTCTTGCAGTTTGTTTATACAGTGGATTATGTTGATGGTTTTCCATATATTGAAACATCTATGCATGCCTGGGATGATTGATCATGATGGATAATTATTTTGGTGTGCTTCTGGATTCAGTTTGCAAGAATTTTATTGAGTATTTTTGTGTTGATTTTCATAAAGGAAATTGGTCGGAAGTTCTCTTTCTTTGTTGGGTGTTTCTGTGGTTTAGGTATAACTGTGATTTTGGCTTCATAGAAGGAATTCAGTAGCGCTCCATCTGTTTCAATATTGTGGAATAGTTTGGATAGTATTGTTAAGAGGTCTTTTATGAAGATCTGATAGAATTCTGCACTGAACCCATCTGGCCATGGGCTGTTTTTGGTTGTGAGACCTTCAGTGAATTCTTCTATTTCTTTAGGAGTTATGGGGTTGTTTAAATCGTTTATCTGTTCGTAATTTAACTTTGGTACCTGGTATCTGTCTAGGAAATTGTCCATTTCCTTCAGAATTTAAAGTTTTGTTGAATATAGGCTTTTATAGTAGGATCTGATAATTTTTTTCAATTTCCTCTGATTCTGTAGTTATGTCTCCCTTTTCATTTCTGATTTTGTTAATTTGGACACACTTTCTGTGTCCTCTTATTAGTCTGGCTAAGGGTATATCTATCTTGTTGATTTTTCTCAAAGAAACAACTTTTGGTTCTGTTGATTCCTTTTATAGACCTTTATGTTTCTACTTGGTTGATTTCAGCTCTGAGTTCGAATATTTCCTGCCTGCTACTCCTCCTTGGTGTATTTGCTTCTTTTTATTCTAGAGATTTTAGGTGTGCCGTCAAGCTGCTGATATATGCTCTCTCCTGTTTCTTTCTGCAGGCACTCAGAGGTATGTGTTTTCCTCTTAGCACAGCTTTCATTATGTCCCATAAGTTTGGGTATGTTGTACCTTCATTTTCATTAAAATCTAAGAAGTCATTAATTTCTTTCTTTATTTCTTACTTGACCAGGTTTTTATGGAGTAGAGCATTGTTCGACTTCCATGGCATTCTTCCATTACTGTTGTTGACAGCCAGCTTTAGCCCATGATGGTCTGATAGGACACATGGATAAGTTCAATCTTTCTTTATCTATTCAGTCCTGTTTTATGACCAATTATATGGTCAATTTTGGAGAAAGCACCATGAGGTGGTAAGAAGAAGGCATATCCTTTTGTTTTAGGATAGATTGTTCTATAAATATCTGTTAAAGCCATTTGGTTCATGACTTCTCTTAGTCTGTCTATGTCTCTGTTTAATTTTTGTTTCCATGATCTGTCCATTGATAAGAGTGGGGTTTAGAAATCTCCTACGATTATTGTGTGAGGTGCAATATGTGCTTTGAGTTTTAGTAAGTTTTCTTTTGTTTATGTAGGTACCCTTGTATTTGGATCATAAATATTTAGGATTGAGAGTTCATCTTGGTGGATTTTTCCTTTATGAATATGACGTGTCCTTCCTTATCTTTTTTGATGACTTCAGATTGAAAGTCGATTTTATTCGATATTAGAATTCCTACTCCAGCTTGCTTCTTCAGACCATTTTCTTGGAAAGTTGATTTCCAGCCTTTCACTCTGAGGTAGTATCTGTCTTTGTATCTGAGGTGAGTTTCCTGTAGGGAGCTGAATGAAGGGTCCTCATAGTGTATCCAGTTTGTTAAAAAAAAATGTCTTATTATTTGAGAGTTGAGTCCATTGATGTTGAGTGATAGTAAGGAATAGTGATTTTTGCTTCCTGTTATATTCGTATTTGGGTGAGAGTTTATATTTGTGTACTTTTCTTTTCTTTATTTTGTTGCCAAGACAATTAGTTTCTTACTTTTTCTAGGGTTTACCTTGCCTCCTTATGAAGGGCTTTACCATTTATTATCCTTCGTAGGGCTGGATTTGTAGAAAGATATTGTGTAAATTTGTTTTTGTCATGGAATATCTTGGTTTCTACATCTATGTTAATTGAGAGTTTTGCTGGATACAGTAACCTAGGCTGGCATTTGCATTCTCTTATGGTCTGTATGACATCTGTTCAGGACCTTCTGGCTTTCATAGTCTCTGGCGAGAAATCTTGTGTGATTCTGATAGGTCTGCCTTTATATGTTACTTGACCTTTTCCTCTTACTGCTTTTAATATTCTTTCTTTGTTTTGTGCATTTGGTGTTTTGACTATGATTTGACGGGAGGAGTTTCTTTTCTGCTCCGATCTATTTGGAGTTCTGTAGGCTTCTTGTATGTATATGAGCATCTCTTTCTTTAGGTTAGGGAAGTTTTTTCTATGATTTTGTTGAATATATTTACTGGTCCTTTGAGCTGGGAGTCTTCACTCTCTTCTATACCTATTGTCCTTAGGTTTGATCTTCTCTTTGAGTCCTGGATTTCCTGTATGTTTTGGACCAGTAGCTCTTTCTGTTTAAATTATCTTTGACAGTTATGTCAATGATTTCTATGGAATCCTCTGCTCCTGAGATTGTCTCTTCTATCTCTTGTATTCTGTTGGTGATGTTTGTATTTATGGCTCCTGGTATCTTTATTTGTTTTTCTATATCCAGGGTTATCTCCCTTTGTGCTTTCTTTATTGCTTCTATTTTCATTTTTAATTCCTTCACCTATTTGATTGTGTTTTCCTGGAATTCTTTCAGGGATTTTTGTGATTCCTCTCTATAGCCTTCTACTGGTTTATGTTTTCCTGTGTTTCTCTAAGGTAGTTCTTTATGTCTTTCTTGAAGTCCTCCATCATCACGATCAAATGTGATTTAAAATCAAGATCTTGCTTTTCTGGTGTGTTTGGATATTCAGTGTTTGCTTTAGTGGGAGAATTGGGCTCTGATGATGCCATGGTAGTCTCGGTTTCTGTTGCTTGGGTTCCTGTGCTTGCCTCTCGCCATCAGGTTGTCTCTGGTGTTACCTTGTTCTACTATTTCAACAGTGGCTAGACCGTCCTATAGGCCTGTGTGTCAGGAGTTCTGTAGTCCTGTTTTCCTGTTTTCTTTCAGCCAGTTATGGGAACAGAATGTTCTGCTTTCAGGCATGTATTCTTTCCTGTCTACTGGTCTTCAGCTGTTCCTGTCAGCCTGGGTCCTGGGTCCACCAGGGAGGTCGCTTGGCACAGAAAAATTGGTCTTACCTGTGGTTCAGTGGCTGAAGTTGCTCCTGTGGGGCTGCTTTTGAACTCTCTGTGAGGGTGGCAATCAGGAGGGCCTGGGCTGCCTTTTCCCGGGTCCCTGTGCACAGGAGTCCCAGATGGCCTTAGGTGTTTTCCTCTGGAGTCAGAAATGTGAGCAGAGTGTAGTCTTTTCTGGCTTCCCTGACATGTCTGCCCCTCTGAAGGTTTAGCTATCCCTCCCACAGGATTTGGTACAGGGAGCTGTAGTTCGGGTCCCTTCAGGTCTGGGTGGTGTTTGGACTACAGGGGACCTGCCACTTTAGTGCCCCTATCTTCCAATTCCCAGAGACCCTATACAATTTCTTCTTGGGCCAGCGATGTGGGCAAGGGTGGGCAGTATTGGTGGTCTCTCCCACTCTGCAGTCTCTGGAGTGCCCACCTTTCTGGGCGGTGAGCTCTCCTGACTTTTTTCTTAATTAATGCTGGCGAGGATGTGGAGAAAGAGGAACACTCCTCCATTGTTGGTGGGATTGCAGACTGGTAAAACCATTCTGGAAATCAGTCTGGAGGTTCCTCAGAAAATTGGACATTGAACTGCCTGAGGATCCAGCTATACCTCTCTTGGGCATATACCCAAAAGATGCCTCAACATATAAAAGAGACACGTGCTCCACTATGTTCATCGCAGCCTTATTTATAATAGCCAGAAGCTGGAAAGAACCCAGATGCCCTTCAACAGAGGAATGGATACAGAAAATGTGGTACATCTACACAGTGGAATATTACTCAGCTATCAAAAACAACGAGTTTATGAAATTCGTAGGCAAATGGTTGGAACTGGAAAATATCATCCTGAGTGAGCTAACCCAATCACAGAAAGACATACATGGTATGCACTCATTGATAAGTGGCTATTAGCCCAAATGCTTGAATTACCCTAGATGCATAGAACACATGAAACTCAAGACGGATGATCAAAATGTGAATGCTTCACTCCTTCTCTAAATGAGGAAAAAGAATACCCTTGGCAGGGAAGGGAGAGGCAAAGATTAAAACAGAGACTGAAGGAACACCCATTCAGAGCCTGCCCCACATGTGGCCCATACATATACAGCCACCCAATTAGACAAGATGGATGAAGCAAAGAAGTGCAGACCGACAGGAGCCGGATGTAGATCGCTCCTGAGAGACACAGCCAGAATACAGCAAATATAGAGGCGAATGCCAGCAGCAAACCACTGAACTGAGAATAGGTCCCCTATTGAAGGAATCAGAGAAAGAACTGGAAGAGCTTGAAGGGGCTCGAGACCCCAAAAGTACAACAATGCCAAGCAACCAGAGCTTCCAGGGACTAAGCCACTACCTAAAGACTATACATGGACTGACCCTGGACTCTGACCCCATAGGTAGCAATGAATATCCTAGTAAGAGCACCAGTGGAAGGGGAAGCCCTGGGTCCTGCTAAGACTGAACCCCCAGTGAACTAGTCTATGGGGGGAGGGCGGCAATGGGGGGAGGGGAACACCCATAAGGAAGGGGAGGGGGGAGGGGGATGTTTGCCCGGAAACCGGGAAAGGGAATAACACTCGAAATGTATATAAGAAATACTCAAGTTAATAAAAAAAAAAATATAATTGTATTTTATGGAGAATTGGAGAGCTCAATATGGCCAGCTTACAATTGCTCCTTCACTAGCTGTTGAGTAGGCAGAATTTTTTTCTGAAGTAAGAGACCACTGATACACCATAAAGAAAGATCAGTTTTCCAAGTGATATTATTTGTATAGAGTGCAGGCTTGTTGATCGTCTCCATTAAAAATAACCAGGCAACGTTTTTGTTCTTTGGAGGTAACTATAATGGGTTCTAATTGTCCTTGATTCTTATTTTTCTAATCCTTGGTTTGGCAAATAACCAAAATCAAACATGTATTACTACAACGCCCACCGCGTCCAGCAAGGAAGTTGCAACACCGTTGGATTCTTCTCAATAGCCTTTATTGCAGGAACACCTCATTGTTGATTCGGGGACCCTGAGTAACAAAGGCACCAGCCTTATATACAAAACAGGCTATGGCTATATACTTGTCCTCTAGGGATTGGTGGAGCATGAAGTACCTCATTAGCATGAATATCACTCCAGACTGATAGCTGCCAGAGAAATGCCAGGACATGTGCTTTGTGGATGTTAACCACAAACAACCACCAGATGTCAGCGCCATCTTTTATCTATATGTGCTGCTCCCTACATATTACTGTTTGGACTGCATTAATATATTGGCCATTATATATCTCTTCCCTACTAATTAACAGGCAGGTTGAAAACAATGTTTGGTGATAATATCCTTGCTGGATTTCCTCATCTTCCCAAATGCATCTGATCACTGCATTGCTCAGGACTCTTGACTTTGCCTTTATCCCTTTTAATTGAGTAGTGGTAGTTGTTTTAGGCCAAGATTCAGGCTAGTGATTATTACAGATATTACAGATATATCTGCTCCTGTATACAGCAACCCTGTAATTCTTTTTATTTATCCTTAAATTAACTCAGGTCTTTCAGTTCTCATCACTTGGACCCAAAAAAAGCATTAGAAGACCGAAATCATTTTTCCCTTAAACATTTGTATTAACTTTACTTTTTGTCATAACCAACAGAATAAGGGCTAATTGAGAAATTCTATGTCCTGGTTGAATGACAGAAATATGGATAGGTGAAGAAGTCTTAATTTTAATTTCTTGGTATAATCTGCATCTATAACTCCTGGGGCAATCATCAATCCTGCAATAGTAGCACTATTTCTTCCAGTAACAAGTCCACAGTTCCTGACAATAATGACCTATATATTTCAATAAGGGGACCTGCACCCCCATTTCAAGAATTAATACTGTACAGGTGGAGGGACTGATATCCAGTCCTATGCTGCCTGTGGTGGCTTGAAAGAGCTCCTGAAAGAATTGTTTTGCTGAGGAATGAACTGCATTACCCCAAAACATCATTTCAGGGCCTGCTACTGGCCCCCTCTTCTATTTCCCTGAGGGAGAGGATTTCCTTAGTCATCTTCCTTAGATCTACATTCATTAACCCAATGTGTCAGTCTCCTGAATCTAGGCCAGAGTCCTGTTTCTTTCTTATTACTATTTTCCTTGGTTCTATTTTGACAATTACTCATTTGATGCCCTAACTTTACACACCCAAAATAACTAGCAAGAGGCCCATTAATCCTCCTCTTTCATTTTCCAGTCTGTTTAAACAAAATGTGTTGTTACAGTTTTACCCTGTACTGCAGAGGCCATGGTCAAACCCTGCCCATAAGAAGAACGAATGCCAAAACATAATCTATTATACCCTGGAATAGTTCCAGTCTTTTTATAAGGTCTTATGGCAACTGACAGGCTGTGTTTGCATTCCCATAGGCCAACTGTATTGCTGAAAGCATTACAGCATTAGCGTCTCCAAACAATTTCCCTGCCACTTTCATCAACCTATCTACAAAATCATGAAAAGGCTTATTATGGCCCTGTCTTATTCTTGAGGTATTTTGAAACACATCCCCTATAGTAGCCAAAGTGTTCCAGGCCTGGCAGGAACCGTGCCAATTTGACCATAAGTACCAGAATTAAATTGTATCTGATTCTGTATATCCTGATATTGACCTTCTCATACTAACATCTCATTGTAAGGTTCAAAGTGAGTCTTAATTCCCGGGAGCGCCCCCCCCCCACGCAAGTGAGACATGAGAATGCAGTTTGATGCAAATACAAGAGATTTATTTTTCCAGCATGAAGGGGTTGACCCTTAATCAGCCCCTCTTATCAAGTGGCTAGCAGGCAACCCGAAATGACTATAACAAGCAGTTTTTATACTTTTTAGTGGTACAAGTTATATCAGCAAGGTTACAGTTTAAATTTAGTGGATAAGCATATTGACTTTTGAATCTATTGGCTAGGAATTACATGAAATGCATTTGAACTCTATTAGTCTGTGCATTCTGCAGTTTTTCAAGAACATCCCTGCTCCTCCCATCAGCACTTCAGAAAATCTATATCCTAAATGTTCAACCCCAGGGGTGAGAACCATGTCACTCTGTACCTTCTGTGAACATCCTGGACCCAACATTTCCCCCTTTCTGTTTTAATGCAAGACTGCAAATGTTGCCCATGAGCATAGTAATTGAGCATTTGACTTGCTTCATGCAGAATGGAAAGAGTCAGAAAAACCCAACTGCAATTCCTCCATTTATGAGTAGGAATATCCAGGAAGGTAAAGAAGTGTATTTATAGATAGCAGAGGCAAAAGTTGCAGATACCTCCTCAGTAGGAATGGTTTCCACTCTAGAATTATTTATATTCACAATCTTATAATGTATGCAGTCCATATCCAAGCCAAATAAGAAATGTTCCATAACCCCTTTAAATGAGATTGAATTTTGAACTGGTCATGTTCAAAACCAAGGGGATTGATTACACAGATCCAATTAGTTAGAGAATGGAATTGTACTGAGAGCCTGATCTTAAGAGTTTGAATAAATGTAATTGCTTTCTCTAGATCATGAAGCCTATTCTGGAGTCTCTTATAAATAATCTTCTAGAACGTGAGTGCAATTTATATTTTTCGGAAAATAATCTACATGATATGCTGTGTGAATATCTTTAACAAAGAATGCAGTCAATAAGAGAAAACTAGAAATCACACCTTTTAAGGTTATGACTCTCAAGTAGTTGTATATTAAGCCTCTATACTATGGCTGGAGAACCATGAAACAATAACATTAATAGGCAATAAATAAAACAGTTAGAGGTTGTCTAAGTATAGTATAAACATCGTTGGACAAATGCCCTGTACAGTTTGATAAAACACACTCTGATATGATAGGAGCTGTGAGCTAATTGTGTGAATGACTTCCAGGTTTCCCCTTTCTCCATGATGCATCCCAGAAAAGGTGCTGCAACACAAACCAAAATAACTTCCCATGTAGTGGCATTATAGAGCTTTGGCAGGAAAAGTTTCAAAAACCCCTCTTTTCCTGATAGTCATACACACTTTTCATTTCGACTGGTAAAGAAGGTGAGTCAGCAATCAATGTATGCTCTTGTAGTGTACAGCATCTCTGAACAGACATCTCAATCAAAATCAAATTGTCAAGGAGTCAGACTAATCCTCTTAAGTAAAATTATAATTTGCCTTTTTAGTTAAGTAAGAACTAACTAGATTCCAAGCATATTGGTATTTTAGTAGTGACCTTGATAGTTCCATAATATCAGGTTGGAAGATATAATAGTGGTAGGTCAGGTAACCCCATAAACAGTTAATGGCTAGGCCATAGCAGCAGGAAGAGAAAACCAATGAATAAATATGAGATAATCCTACCTCAAATGCCAAAAGTGAAAGTATAGCCAAAAATATATTTTGAGTAGTAAAAGGCAGGCAATTAGCTGACACAGGATTTTTCCTCCTTGGGTTAAAGATTTTATCGGACCCCAAGATAGAGCAAATGATGCCACTACATATAGATGCTACACATAGAGTGGGGGGGGGTCCCTCCCAGCCATTCAGCTGGAAACGATTGAGAAATTCTAGGATTACCGCTGGTTTATTTGGAGAGCCAGGAAATGTCTGTCTGCCTTGCTTTTGGTGATTGATCATGAAATTTCATCTTCACAGGAAGCAGAGTCATCTGCCTCTTCTCTCTGAAGCATTGCCATCTGAGCTGATTATATATCCAGATAGCTTTTTATTTATTTATTTATTTTTGGCATCTTTGAAGAAAACACAAACACATGCTCAAACAGATGTCTAAAGGATATCTAGGCCTTTCCATTCTGACATTAACAGTCTTTCCATTTTATTGTAGTTGTCTCTAACCTTACATCCCAATGTCTTCCTTATGTCTTCTGCCTTTTAAATCTTTGTTGAGATAATTTAAAGTAAAAGGGCAAAATGTGACATGGAAAATAAAATTTGATTTACCTTTCCTGTAATTTTATAAATTGAGAACTTAGGATCTGATGAGATCTCTCAACAATTGCTTACCCTTACAGATTATAGGGAGTTCCCTGTATAAGTTATAGAAAAAGTTTCACAAACTGTTTGAAGGTTTTGCTTTTATAAGCAGGTACATTATCTGTCTTTAAAGGCAAGGAATAACACGGTATGAAAAGCAATAAAGCATGGGTTGTATCACAACTCTAACAGCCTCTCCCATCCTGGCAGAAGCCATAATTAGAGAAGAAAAGGTATCCACACTTTATTTTGTAGATGTTTTTTTAAAAAGACTTATTTGTTTATTTATTCTATCTGTATTCACACCTGAAGACCAGAAGAGAGCATCACAAGTCATTAAAAATGATTGTAAGCCACCATGAGTTTGCTAGGAATTGAATTAATGACCTCTGAAGAGCAGCTCTTAACTTTTGAGCTACCTCTATAACCTGGTTTTTGAAATGAGACAAGCTGTTGAAAATCTGCCACCATTGCCAGCCCTTGTACCATTGAGGAGGTAAAGACAGCAAAAAGGTAGACAAAAATCTGTCATATTTCCAAAACACCTTGGATGTCTAAGCAGGTCTCTGCAGGTTTTATTAGCATTTTCTTAAGCTAAGTGTCTCAGCAATATACTTGCCATATCTTCTTTAGGAATTATTATTGTAACTACATCCATAAGATGAGTTACAAGTCAATGTAAGGCTCTTTTCTGCTCTGTAGGATGTCTGCTAAAGCCTAGGTGTGTGACTAATAAGAGGGTCCCTTCTTCCAGGTGCTAATAAATAGGAAGACTTGAGAAAACCAGCAAATTTTCTTTTGATATTCTTAGTCGTGCCTTAGGGTGCAAAAATGGCCGTGTTACAGTCAATGCCTCATATGTAGCTTCCCTATTTTCTTCTTGCTGGAAGGAAGATTCTTTTCTTACTTCCTGCTCAAACTCCATTTCCCCCCCCAAAAAAATTGTACCCTAGAGAGAAGCTTTTGTTACCTCTTACCAATCCTATAGTGTCAAGCAATATGTGGCCATACTGTCCATCAGATATAGTACATAAGGATAAATAGGCTCATATTTTGATAGAGATTTCTTAACTTCCTTCAGTAATTTATAGGGAACTGCTCCCTGTGTTGGCTCACTATCCTCCTTAGCAGGTAATATTACTGGAAAACTTTTGGGTTGCATCTTTGGCTGCATTTCCCAGCCTCATATGAAACTGTTTTTCAGGTTACATTTTCTTTCTAACCTTAGTTCACCAAGTAGTGCTTGTCAAGAGAGAAGGCCAATCCTCATTAAAATACTTAGCAGCCATACCCAGAGACTTGAGACAAGGGAATGTAAGTATGTTGAGCCAGGTAATTTTTGGGATGTATTTCAATCAGGTTGTCATGGACCCAACCCTCCCATGTGAGAAAGAACTGGAAAGGCAGTGAAGAGTCAGTAAATAAAACTGGGTCATTCAAATTAAAAAAGCAGAGAAACACAAATTAAGGTTTTGAAACAAACTGTTGGTAAAAATGGTGTCAAGATTTCCTTGAGCTTATACAGAAAGTTAGTTCATGGTTCCCTGAGAAAAGTCACTGAGGCCTGATATATAGTGCAACATCTGTAAAGAACTTTGCAAGTCGGTATAGACCCATTAAGGTGATGAATTCCATTAGCATCCTCTTTTCTTATGGGGCACGGTTAAGTAAACCTGCAAAACAGAAATAATTTATGATTGGCCTCACTCTAGTGCAGCTTAGGTAAAGTCAACTTGCTCTGATTTGATTAGTTTGAGAAAAACTATACTAAGATTGACACCATGAGCTAACCCCCACCCCCAACCAAACTCTGGTCTGAAGATTTTAGAGAAATCCTGCTATTCATGAAACTGAATCAGAAAAGCCACTCCATCCCAGAATGCTTTCAGTTTGGAAGAGGAGGCTGGTAAGTATCTTATCAAGAAGTGAGAAGGTACATCCATTGATGGTGGTACCATGCCCTAGGCATAGATAATGGGATATATAAAAAACACAATGTTACCCAACCAGAAGCAGTAATGATTCTTTGCTTCCTGATTGTGGATACGATGTGACCAGATACCTCCGTCACCTGCTACTGTCATTTCCCACAATGCTCTATTATAGCTTTGAACTGTGTTCAAAACTAAGCTCATTCTCTCAGTTTACTTTTGACAAGGTATTTTTTTTCCACATCAATAGGAAAGTTACAAGTTAGCAAGAAGTAAAGCAGAAGTTTATGAGATCCTCTTGTCTCCTATAGACTATATAGTTTTTCAGAAAGAGTAAAGATTTTGTATTATATTAATTAGTATGAATGAGACCTAACACATTAAAAAAAAACAGACTTCTCACAAAGTGTGGCATGTAACAGTGGCATTGTCATTTATACTGTGATAGGCTTCAGAATAGGAATGTCAATTGAAAAGCAAAGTAATTCCACTGTCTCTGAGTTTTCCTGTTGTAAGTTTCTACAGAATAAGAGCATATACAGCAAATACAGAGACGAATGTCAGCAGCAAACCACTGAACTGAGAACAGGACCCCCGTTGAAGGAATCAGAGAAAGAACTGGAAGAGCTTGAAGGGGCTCGAGACCCCATATGAACAACAATCCCAAGCAACCAGAGCTTCCAGGGACTAAGCCACTACCTAAAGACTATACATGGACTGACCCTGGACTCTGACCTCATAGGTAGCAATGAATATCCTAGTAAGAGCACCAGTGGAAGGGGAAGCCCTGGGTCCTGCTAAGACTGAACCCCCAGTGAACGTGATTGTTGGGGGGAGGGCAGCAATGGGGGGAGGATGGGGAGGGGAACACCCATAAAGAAGGGGAAAAGGAGGGATTAGGGGGATGTTTGCCCGGAAACCGGCAAAGGGAATAAAACTCGAAATGTAAATAAGAAATACTCAAGTTAATAACAACAAAAAAAAAAGCATATACAGGATAGACCGAAAAGCTTACACTTAGAAATAGCTGTTTTCAGGATGGGATTTGTTTAGTGGATGTGGAGCTTGGCATGTAGGTGTGTGGCCCAGAGTTTAAATTCCCAGAATCTACATTGACATGCTCTGCATTTGTGGTGACCTTTCGATAATTCCAGTATTCAGGAGACATATACCTAGGGTCACTAGAGACATTTGTTAGGTATAATGCTTATTTGGTAAATTCCACCTCTGGAGAAAGATCTTACTTTAATAGAGAAATTACGGATGTGAACTGTAAGGAACTTGTGCACCCACACACACATGAACACACATATTTGCATATATACAATACAAAGAGAGACATAAAAAAGCTGCATTGATTGTATTTCTTTGTTTTTGTTTTGTTTTGCTTTGCTTCGCTTTTATTTATTTATTTATTTATTTATTTATTTTTATTTTTGGTTTGTTTCAGTATTGTTTTTTGTTTGTTTGGCCCAAAATAGATAAAGATATGCATGTAGAATGTATCTTTAATAGACTTATTTCTTTTTTTCTTTAAAAATCTTTCTTTTGTTTGTCCTTCATTCTGAGTGGTAATCCCCAGGGCAGCCTATAAACAGAAAATAGCATCTGTTATTAATATTATTAATAGTGACAATGAAACTCAAGACGGATGATCAAAATGTGAATGCTTCACTCCTTCTTTAAAAGAGGAACAAGAATACCCTTGGCAGGGAAGAGAGAGGCAAAGATTAAAACAGAGACTGAAGGAACACCCATTCAGAGCCTGCCCCACATGTGGCCCATACATATACAGCCACCCAATTAGACAAGATGGATGAAGCAAAGAAGTGCAGACCGACAGGAGCCGGATGTAGATCGCTCCTGAGAGACACAGCCAGAATACAGCAAATACAGAGGCGAATACCAGCAGCAAACCACTGAACTGAGAATAGGACCCCCGTTAAAGGAATAAGAGAAAGAACTGGAAGAGCTTGAAGGGGCTCGAGACCCCATATGTACAACAATGCCAAGCAACCAGAGCTTCCAGGGACTAAGCCACTACCTAAAGACTATACATGGACTGACCCTGGACTCTGACCTCAGAGGTAGCAATGAATATCCTAGTAAGAGCACCAGTGGAAGGGGAAGCCCTGGGTCCTGCTAAGACTGAACCCCCAGTGAACAAGACTGGTGGGGGGAGGGCGGCAATGGGGGGAGGGTTGGGAGGGGAACACCCATAAGGAAGGGGAGGGGGGAGGGGGATGTTTGCCCGGATACCGGGAAAGGGAATAACACTCGAAATGTATATAAGAAATACTCAAGTTAATAAAAATAAATAAATAAATAAAATGTAAAAAAAATAGTGACAAACACCATAATAATGCCAATTTATGTAATAAAAGAAAGCTATGTTTCTGTATATAAACAATATACAACTTCTGAAATGAGAGCCAAAGGAACCAAGTAGAATGTTTGGATATCTCTTGTGGAGAAGGAACTGGAGTAATGAAAAGAAATAATTGTACAACAGAGAAAGTGAGAGAGAGAGTGCTCTAGCTTATTTTGTCATGAATGGTCAGAAAACTTTTTTTCTAATATCTTCTTTCCTTTAAGTGTATTTGGTGGGTGTATGTTTGTATGCCTGTTTGTGTGCATATTCATTGAGTGTATATGTGCTTGTGCATGTGTGTATGTGTCTCCTCTTCCACTGTGCTGGGAGTACAAGTACATACGGCAGCATTCAGTTTTTTCACATGGTTTGGGGGCTCAACTTCACATTCTCATATTTGAGTAGCAAGCACTTTACCCATAGAGTGTACTCTTCAGCTCCCTTATGTATTGTTTTATATTATAACTTAAAACTTATGACTTGAATGGAGACCATTACACAACACATACACAAAAAAGTAGATTTGAAAGTTCACAACACAAATAGTCCTGATAAATAATCTCATCATGTTGTAGAAGTTATCCAAAAGGGTCTTATAATTTGTTGAAGGAAATTACTTCTTTCTCAATTAGCACTTGAGGAAAAGATGAGTCTGTCTTGACTGGCTAGGCTTTACTGGCTCACAATCTACTTCAGTGCATCCCTCATTTAATTGTAATATTCATGATACTTATAACAAGTGCACACATTTTTCATTCTTATTCATCTGTACTAATTGTTTTTCTATTGATGTGAAAAATTTCAATGAACAAAGTAATTTATAACAAAAAAACATTTAATTGGGCCTATGGTTTCAGAGAATTAGATTCTATGAACGTGGAAGGGAGGGATGGCAACAGGAATATCTGAGATCTCACATCTCAAAACCACAAGCAAGAAGTAGAAAAATGCACTAGCAAAGGTAAGATACATTTGAGTTCTTAAAACCCATCCCTATGGCACACTACCTCAATCAAGGCCTGAATTTGCAATCCTTCCCAAACAGTTAAACCAATTGCAGACCAAATATTCAAACCATGATATTATATAGACCATTATCACTTAAATTACACATTCTACTCCCTGGCTTCTATAAAATTATGATTGTATTTCATAATACAAAATGCATTTATATCAACTTCTAAAATCTCTACAGCCGGTCACAATTTGCACATTTAAATTCCAAAGTCTCCTTGGAGCTTCAAGGCAATTTCTCAATACCTCTATGGGGCAAATAGAACCGTGTTACCAAACAAAACCTGGGAAGTTAGACCAGATTACTAAACCCTGGAAATTCTCATAATTGAGCACAGTAAGTAGATGTTCAACCTTGTTCCCTCCCACTTCCTGTCCTGGAGCACGTGAACAAGACACCCTACATGAGGACCATTGCAACTAGTCATGTAGCATAAAGCTCAGAGTTCTCTATGCTAATGACATGTCTAGATGGGGTAGCCGGAAGAGTTTAACCACTAAGCTTCTCTTCCAGAACATTCCTTCCTGGAAAATGTGTTTAATCTCTTGTGTAACCTAAGTAAGTACTATGCATTCATTTTCCACATGAATAAATAATTTAGACAAGCAAGGACCCTCTCTCTCATTAAGAACTGCCTTTGTGAGAAGACATTATTATCAATCAGCTACCTAGGACTCCCTCCCACAGAAGGAAACTCTTTGCACTAGACACTAACCACTAACATTTACCCCTGAGCCAAGCTGGATTCTTACTCCCCCAGCCCTGGCTCATCCAGCACAGGCCTTTTTCCAACTCCTCAAAGTTCTGAGCCGCATCTAGGTGTCTGTGAACATGGAATCTACAACCTTGGCCCCACCATCCACAATTTCAACACCAAGACTAGGGTCCCCATCTTACGCTGTGACCTGCCACCCTCACCCAGTCAGTGTAGGCATCCTGAAAGCCCAGCACTCTGATGGCAGTGAGGATGGAAGATAGCCTAGTGCCTGCATGAGCAGTAGTTTCGCCCACCAGTTGCAAGGCAGAACGTGGATAAACATACTTCCTGTAAAATAAAAAAATAAACTAAAATCACATGCTTCCCATACTCAAAGATATAGACTATATATTCCCATTCCAAAAGAGATGGATGGGAACATTATAAGAAAATACTGAACCAAACTAACACATAAACCTAGAAAGGCAAACAAGAAAATTTTATACTACTATGTTTGATTACCCATCCAGCTTTGCTGTGGCAAAAGAAAACTCCCTTACAATCAGATTCTACTGCCTATGCTCAGCTCTTTTGACCTCTAGCCCTTTCACTGAGTTTACTCATGGATTTCTCTGTAACTTTTTGGTCTCAGCCATTCTCTTTAACAGAGGAAGAAGGATTCACAACACCTTTGCTCCTGTATCCTTCATAACACTAAAACAAGAAATATACAGATGATAGTACTAGGTATGGCTGCCACTTCATTTGAAGCATGATCTCATTGAATCACATTTGAAGTACATATTTTTCTTGTTGCTCTTTAGGAGCAAAACAACTCCTTAGAACTTCCTTCCTAATGCGGTGATCCTTTAATAACGTCTCTCATATTGTGGTGACCTCCAATCATAAAATTATTTTCACTGCTACATCATAACTATAATTTTGCTACTGTCATGAATTTTATACAAGTATCTGATATAAAAGATACCTGATGTCTAATGCCTGTGGAATGGTCATTTCATCCCCAAAAGGAGTCAGGACCCCCAGGTTGACAACCACTCCCTTAGACCTTTTCTTTTCCCAAATTGGACTTGGCTGAAAGAGGTTTTACCCTGGGGGAATCTTTCCTTTATTCCAGTGCAGAATTCTTTTTTTTTTCTTAATCCTATCTTTTTATTTTATTTTATTTTATTTTATTTTAACATAAGCCTGGGCTCCCTTACATTACCTAAGGACACGTTTTCTCTTCAAACTGTACATTTTCTATTTCTTTTGGTACTGCTTGTTCATTTGTCTTATTGAACCTACATTGGAGTGATTATTTATAGCTATAAAAGAGAGCCATTAATGGGTTGTCTTGAAATTAGTTCATTACTTTAAATTTAGCCTCAAGAAGATTCCTAAGACAGAGGCAGAAATCAGCCACATCCTCTGCCAGAATATCACAATAATGGTTGCTAATATTTTTCCCCTCTGAAACTTGGTGAGCTGAGGCTCCATAGTCTACATTGCTCTCAGCACTTTTGTCTTCCAAACTCCTACTAAGATATCCCATTGAACATTTAATCATTTTTCTAGTCCAACGATCCAAAGTATTCACATTTCTCTAAAAAAGATCACAGTCAGTCCTGTCAATAGATTAGTCCACATGCTAAATCTGATTTCTTTCTTTATGAATTACTTTTCTGTTGCTTTATTAAAAACACCATGAATGAGGCTACTAAAATAAAGCACTTAAGTGTGTTTAGTTTTTGAGAGTTAGAATCCATGGTGTCAGAGCAAAGGCATAGCAATGGAAACATCTAAGATTTCATATCTCAAAACTGCCTACAGAAGTTATGAGTGGTAGGAATCTATTGAAGCTTCACACTGCACCCATGTGACACATCTTCTGTTTCAGTTGGTATTCATAACATCCTGTAAATGTGCAGAGAGGAATTTTAATATCCACCTCCATGTTCTCTTGGCTGCCTCTCTCCCCCACTTGCTCCAGTGTCCTCCTCTCTCTAAAACTTTTCTCCCACCCCTTCTTCCTTCTCATCCAGTGATAGGCCTTGTTCTATCTTATACCTGCCTTCACCTGTATAATGACATCATTCTACAACTATTGTTTGACCTGTCCTTTTTTGTATATGGACATGATTGTGTTGGGCTTGTGTACATGTATGTGTTCAACCTGTGTGCATGCACAAGGATATCAGAGGATAAATTTGGGTGCCAGTCTTCCACCTACAGCTTTCTTTTGCTTTGAGTTTGCACATGAGCTTAGAACTCACCACGTTTGCTTTGTTGGCAGACCAGGCCAGGGATTTTCAGGGATCTCCAGGGATCCACCTATCCCTGGCCTCCTTTTAACACAGGTCTGGAATTATAAACACATGCTACATGCATACCCATTGTACATTCTGTTAAGCGAAACCATGTAGTCTTGTATAAGTCAATACAGATCCACCATACAACACTAATGGTAATGAAGCTAAGACTCCAATCAGGAGATTACATGGGGCTAGAGAATCAAAATGCTGTGAGAAACTCAACTTGACAAAACAAATAGACTCAGCAAAAAATTTCAGTAATGTCATGGGATCTTATAATGGTAATCATTTGTTCAGGACCCTTACACAAAAAGTATTGAACTGCCATGTTGTTTTAATCAATTTCTTGCTTCTATAGTAAATGAGATATCCAGCCAAAGCTACTTTATAAGGGAAACATATATTTGACTGACAGTTCAGTGGTATAGTCCATCACTGGGAAAGCAAAGCATTGAGAGTTTGAGGCAGCTGATCACATTTCATGTGAAGTAAGGATACAGAGAGAGAGATCCAGATAGATGCTGGTGTTAAAATACTGACATTTTGGTGGGTGAGTAGCCTAGGATTCTATCCCAGTTCAGTTTCATGGGTCTATTTAAATTAAAGTAATGAGGTAGTCCACAGATGACCCAACTTAAGTATCAAGTGCATCTTGTGTGTATGTGTATATGTGCACAGAATTGTTCAAAGTGAATTCCACTTATTTCAGTATCACTCAAGGAAACCCAATGTGAGTTTTAAGTCCTCATCTCTCTTCTTCATCAAAACACTATGCTTATATCTAGACTTATGATGACCATTGACTGAGTTGTGATAAGCAATTTTGAGCACTGGTTTTGCTGTTTGTTGTATCTTCTGCACACTGTACATTTGGTTTCCATGGTACTAATAAATCTCATGTATTAAACTGAATTTTTAAAAATTACTTCCCACTCAAGATTCAAAGGCAGAATGGGCAACATCAGCATATTTAAACTGAAAATTAAATTTCTGATAGAGTTTCCATTTCCATCTCACTAAAGAGAAAATATAATTTTACTAAAGTGATGAAATGTATGGTCACATAAATCAATACACAGATTTGAAAATCTCCATGTGTCGTTCTCGTTAGTATAGTGGTGAGTATCCCCACCTGTCATGCAGGAGACCAGGGTTCGATTCCCCGATGGGGAGACATGATGTCCTTTGTCCGGAGAGATGGCTCAGCGGTTAAGAGCACTGACTGCCCTTTCAGATGTCCTGAGTTCAAATTTCACCAACTACATGGTGGCTCACAACCATCTGTAATGATATCTGATGCCCTCTTCTGGTGTGTCTGAAGACAGCTACAGTGTACTTATATATAATAAATAAATAAATTTAAAAGAAAAGAAAATCTCCATGTATATAGGAAGAAATACAAAATCAATAACTAAGTGATGATGTTTGAACTACTTTCATAACCAGATCAGATACATGAAGAATAAAAGGATGTTAACTTTTAATAGATGACAGGTATGTAAGTAGGTAGGTAGATACATAGATAGAGCACAGGAAATTGGGAGATGATACATTTTATAGTATTGCCAAATATATGATAGATATATGATAATTAGAAAGAATGAGTCATGAGAGCTTTGAGAATAAAGTAGCCAATAGTTTTCAAAAAACCACCCCTCCCTTTCTCTTTGGTACATGATTGGAACTTTGATATGTTTCAAAGTAATATATAACATCTGAAATGTCTTCTACAATGGGTGCAGTATCATGGCTCCATCAATATAGCTAAAAAATAAACATATGCCTTCTCATTAACATCACAACCATTTCGATGATGTCCAATTTTATTTCTCATTCTATTGTATCTAATTATTGAATGATAACTCTTTTTATTAATTTTATCACTTTTGTCTATAGTTGACATTGTACTGGCTAGTTTCATGTAATCTTGACACAAGCTAGGGACAGCACACAAGATGAAGCTATAATGTAGTTAAGAAAATACCTTTACATATTGGGTATTTTCTTAATCAGTGATTGATGAGAGGTTCAGCCCTGGCCTGATGTTATAAAAAGCAGCATGAAGATGAAATATGGAGCAAGCCTGTAGGCAGCAACCTTTTATTGCCTCAGCATAAATTTTTGCCTTTAAGTTCCAGCCCTGTTTGAATTTCTGACTTCTTTTGACAATGAGCATAGAACTGATAGAGAACTGTAAGTCAAATAATCCTTTTGGTAATTTTGGTCATGGTATTTCATCAAAGTAATAAAAAATTCATAACTAAGATGGATATTGACAACATTTTTGAACCTCCTGTGGTTATTCTTTTAACAACTTAAAGAGTATGAGTTTACATCATTTTATTTTAGGAATTAAAATTCAAAAAATTGGGTTCTTCACTAGATTTCACATAACAAGTCAGTGCTATTTCAAAATAGCAAACCACAAGTTTCTCTGGGAACATGATGGCTATCGGTTAGTTGGTTTGAACTATTCCCAGCATGGCTCTCAGTTTTTGAACATAACTTACTTAGGTGATTTGAGAAAAATTCCCAAGTGGGAAAATCTTTAAGAAAATTTAAATCAAATCAAATAATTTATTTCTTCTTCTAATATAATAATACTGAAGAATAGGAACATAAAATACCTTTTCCTAGGTCACAGAAAGCATTGCTGGGAAGAATTAATATACAAAGAGTAGGAGCTAATTCTATTTTTTTGTTTTTTAAGCTAAATCGTACCAATGGCCCTAATCTTGCTATTTATAGTTCATGATAGTGTGCTTTCCTGCAAATGCTCTGTAACAGAAATGCTGTGGGCTATTGCTTTTCTTTATGTGTTTTTGTTTCCCCATTTCTAAAGCTAAGAAGGTGAAAGAGAAGAGAAACCATATGATTTTTCTGATCTGGTCCTTTTCTGCTTCTCAAATCTATGAATAATAATATTGTAATTTTGTGGGTAAATTCTCAGATGACAAATACTTTTCAAGTTCTCTTTTTTCCTCTCGTGCTTTATTTGTGTGGATGCTCAGAATTGAACTGCATGTCAAGTTGCAGTAAATATTTTTCCCTCAAGTTATCATTATAGTGGCCACCAAACTCCTCAGAATATCTTGCAACTTTAAGACGTATTTATTTTTATTTTTATTGCTGTGCATCTGTGTTGTTAAAATACTTAATCTTTATTAGGGACTTCTAACCTTCCTTTGATCATTCAGTTCCTGGATAAAAGATGGGTATGGCCTTTATATATACATGTACACACACAGACAGACACACACAGACACATAGACACACACACACAGACACACATTATTATTGGAATGTATGCTTTATGCTATTAAAATCTATTTCCTATTGATAAGCCTGAGTTATTACTTACTATTTTTCCTTTGTTCTCTTCTCAACCCTGATTGGCCATCCCTTATGGCCATGTCTCTTAATTTCTAACCTACGCAACTTTCTTCTGTCCTTCTCTCCTTCCTCCTGGTATCTTTAACTCCAATCCCTAGAACACCAAATCCAACCTATCACAATTCTTCCCAGCTATAGGTTTATGGATCTTTATTCACCAATCTGAAATAATTTGGAATCAGGTCACATAGCATCATTTGAATCTAAATGCAGACTCTCTTGTCTCTGGGGCAACCAGGCCTTGGGGGACTTCGCTTAGCATTACAATACATAGCAACAGAACAAATTTCAACATATCTGTGTGAGGATGTGCATTTTTGTGAGTTCAGTTCTCACAGAGACCATAGAGGGCATTGGATCCCCTGTAACTGGAACTATAGTTGTTAATGTGCCATATGACATCATAAACCTTTGGAAGAGAAGTATAGGGTTTTATCTCCTGAGCTACGTTTCCAGGCTGTCTAGCAATGGTCTTGGATTCTGCTCCATATTAGCAGCCTTGCTGTCTGCCTGTGCAGTGGGCATTACTGACCTCTTTTTTATTGTCACAGGTTTTAATTGATTACAAGAATGAAGTCATCAGTCTAAATTTCATACTGGCAAAAGTCTCTTTGAGGTGCAGATGTCTGTACCTTTAAAAGCAAATTCCTATCCCATACCCATATCTTCCACTCTTTTTTGTACTGTCATTTTGTTATTCTTGAAAGAGCTACATGTCTGTTATTGCATACAGTATAAAAATCTCCACATATGTATGTATGTATGTATGTATGTATGTATGTATTTTGTATTACTCAACGTTCTCTAGAGGAACAGAATGGAAAAATGTATAACTACAGGATTACTTGCTGTGGTTTACAGGTTTTTGTCCAACTAGTCCAACAATAACTGTCTACTGAAAGAAAGACCAATAATACAGCAATGAATGAGGCTGAATTTCTCAGATTTCTTTTCCGTAAATACCAGAATCCAAAGAAGTAGGTTCCAATGCCAGTGAATAAACTTTTCAGCAAAACTGAAGCCAGGCAGGTAAAGGAATGGGCATTCCTACTTCAAATGTTATAATTAAGAAAAATCACTTAGAGGTATATCCAGCTGCTTGGGTGTTTGCTAATTCCATATGTCATCAAGTTGTCAACAAAGAATAAGTATCACAGATATTGGTGCTTGTGCATTTGTTTGTGTGTTTGGAAAATTTGGAGGCCAGAATTGAACCACAGTTGACATTCTGCAAATGTCATCATTCATCTTCTTTTCCTTTGGAGTTTAAAATCAGTGTACATTTTTGTTGAAGAAGTATCTGTGCCTGTGAGTACAAATGTCTATGAAAGCCAGAAGAGACCACTGGACCCCCAAAGATAGAATCATATTTAGTTGAGAAAACCTAATATGGATAATAGGACCTGAATTCTCATCTTCTGCAAGAAAAAGATAGACTCTTCATTGTTGAATCATGTTTTCAATGCTTTTTATTTTCTTTGAAAACTCTCCTTGGCCTGCCACTTTCTGAGTGGGCTAGGCTGTCATTTCAGCAAGAAACAGCAGTCTACATCTCTCTGTCTCCCAAGCAGGAGAATCACAAGCTTATGCTAGCATGCCCAGCATTTTTTCCAAATTTTTTATTTTATATTTCTTTACTTACATTTCAAAGGTTATTTCCCTTCATGGTTTTCTGTCCATAAGCCCCCATCCCCTCCCCTCCCCTCCCCCATTCGGTTATTTCCCCTATAAATTCCACTTATTGCACTTCCCCGTATTCCCCTGCACAGGGAGTCCAACCTTGGCAAGATCAAGGGCTTTCCCTTCCACTGGTGTCCCAACAAGTCTATTCTCTGCTACATATGCAGTTGGAGCACTGGGACAGTCCATTTATAGTCATTTGGTAGTGGTTTAGTCCTTGGAAGTTCTTGTTGGTTGGCATTGTTGTTTTTATGGAGTTACAAGCTCCTTCAACTCTTTCAGTACTTCCTGAGACTCCCCCAAGGGGGTTCTATTCTCAGTTTGGTGATTTGCTGCTAGCAATAACCTCTGTATTGGATGTGCTCCGCATGTGTCTCTCAGGAGAAATCTATATCCAGCCCTTTCCACATGCATTTTTTTTAGCTTCATAAATCTTATCTAGTTTTAATATATATATATATATATATATATATATATATATATATATATATATGTGTGTGTGTGTGTGTGTGTGTGTGTGTGTGTGTGTGTGTATGTGTATATATATATTTAAGAAGGAGTGGGAACATCTGCATTTTGGTCATCCTTCTTCTTGAGTTTCCTGTGGTGTGTAAATTGCAACTTGGGTAACTTGAGCTTTTTGGTTAATACCCACTTATCAATGAGTGAATAACAAGTGTATTTTTCTGTGATTGAGTAACCTCACTCAGGATGATATTTTCTAGTTCATTCAATTTGCCTATGATTTCCATGAAGTCATTGTTTTTGATAGCTGACTAGAACTCCATTATATAGATGTACCACATTTTTTTGAATCCATTCCTCTGTTGAAGGGCATCTGGGATCTTTCCAGCTTCTGGCTATTATAAATAAGGCTGCTATGAACATAGTGGAGCATTAGTCTTTGTTGTATGTTGAAGCATCATTTGGGTATATGCACAAGAAAGGTATAGCTGGGTCCTCAGGTAGTGTAATATCCAATTTTCTGAGGAACCTCCAGACTGATTTCCAGAGTGGTTGTACCAGTGTGCAACCCCACCAACAATGGAGGAGTGTTCCTCTTTCTCAACAACCTGGCCAGCATCTGCTGTCACCTAATTTTTTTTTATCTTAGTCATTAAGACTGGTGTGAGTTGGAATCTGAGGGTTGTTTTGATTTGCATTTCCTTGATGGCTAAGGATGTTGAACATTTCTTTAGGTGCTTCTTGGCCATTTGATGATCCTCAGCTGAGAATGTTTTCTTTAGCTTTGTACCCCATTTTTAATAGAGTGATTTGGATCTCTGGAGTCTAACTTCTTGAGTTCTTTGTATATTTTGGATATTAGTCCTGTATCAGATATAGGATTGGTAAAAATCTTTTCCCAACCTGTTGGTTGCCATTTTGTCCTAATGACAGTGTCTTTTGCTTTACAAAAACTTTGCAGTTTTATGAAGTCTCATATGTTGAATCTTGATCTTAGAGCATAAGCCATTGGTGTTTTGTTCAGGAAATTTTCCCCAGTGCCCATGGGTTCAAGACTCTTTCCCAGTTTTTCTTCTATTGGTTTGAGTGTATCTGGTTTGATGTGGAGGTCCATGATCCACTTGGACTTAAGCTTTGTACATGGTGACAAGAATGGATCAATTGGCATTCTTCTACATGCTGACATCCAGTTGAACCAGCACCATTTGTTCAAAATGCTATCTTTCTTCCATTGGATGGTTTTAGCTCCTCTTTCAAAGATCAAGTGGCTATAGGTGTGTGGGTTCATTTCTGGGTCTTCATTTCTGTTCACCTGGTCTACCTTCCTGTCTCTGTACCAATACCATACATTTTTTATGACTTTTGCTCTGCAATACTGCTTAAAGTCAGGGATGGTGACTCCCCCCAGAAGTTCTTTTATCACTGAGTTGAGTTTTTGTTATCCTGGGTTTTTTGTTATTCCAAATGAATTTGCAAATTTCTCTTTCTATCCCTATAAAGAATTGAGTAGGAATTTAGATGGGGGATTACACTGAATCTGTAGATTTCTTTTGGCAAAATGGCAGTCTTTACTATATTAATCCTGCTGATCCATGAGCATGGAGATTCTTTCCATCTTCTGAGATCTTCCAGAATTTCTTTCTTCAGAGGTTTGAAGTTCTTGTCATACAGATCTGTCACTTGCTTGGTTAGAGTGACACCAAGATATTTTATGTTATTGGGACTATTGTGAAGGGTGTCATTTCCTTAGATCCTATCTCAGTCTGTTTATCCTTCGAGTAGGAGAAGGCTACTGATATGTTTGAGTTAATTTTATACCCTGACAATTTTCTGAAGTTGTTTATCAGGTTAAGTAGTCCTCTGGTAGAACTTTTGGGGTTGCTTAAGTACACTCTCATATCATCTGCAAATAGTGAAATTTTGATTTCTTCCTTTCCTATTTGTATCCCTTTAACCTCCTTTCACTGTCTGATTGCTCTGGCTACGACTTCGAATACTATATTCAATAAGTATGGAGAGAGTGAGCAGTCTTGTCTAGTCCCTGACTTTAGTGGGATTGCTTCAAGTTTCTCTCCATTTAGATTGATGTTAGCTACGAGTTTGCTGTATATTACTTTTACTATGTTTAGGTATGGGCCTTGAATTCTTGTTCTTTACAGGACTTTTATCATGAAGAGGTTTTGAATTTTGTCAAATGCTTTCTCAGCATCTAATGAAATGACCATGTGGTTTTTATCTTTGAGTTTGTTTATATAGTGGATTACATTGATGGATTTTTGTATATTAAACCATCCCTGCATCACTGGGATGGAGCCCACTTGATCATGATGGATGATCATTTTGATGTGTTCTTGGATTCGGTTTGCAAGAATTTTATTGAGTGTCTTTGCGTCAATATTCATAAGGGAAATTGGTCTGAAGTTCTCTTTCTTTGTTGGGTCCTTGTGTGGTTTTGGTATAAGAGTAATTATGTCTTCACAGGACGAATTTGATAGTGCTCCATCTGTTTCAATTTTGTGGAATAGTTTGGACAGTATTGGTATGAGGTCTTCTATAAAGATCTGATAGAATTCTGCACTCATCCCATCTAGACCTGGGCTCTTTTTGGTTGGGAGACTTTTAATAACTGCTTCTACTTCTTTAGAATTTATGGGGTTGTTTAGATTATTTATTTGTTTCTGATTTAACTTCGGTACCTGGTATCTGTCTATAAAATTGAGCATTTCCTCCAGATTTCCCAGTTTTGTTGAATATAGCCTTTTGTAGTAGGATCTGTTGATTTTTTTTTAATTTCTTCAGATTCTGTTGTTACGTCTCTCTTTGTATTTCTGATTTTCTTTTTCTTTTTTTATTAACTTGAATAAATTTACATTTCGAATGTTATTCCCTTTCCCAGTTTCCGGCCAACATCCCCCTAACCCCTCACCCTCCCCTTCCTTATGGAGGTTCCCCTCCCCATCCTTCCCCCATTACCGCCCTCCCCCCAACAATCACGTTCACTGGGGGTTCAGTCTTAGCAGGACCCAGGGCTTCCCCTTCCACTGGTGATCTTACTAGACTATTCATTGCTACCTATGAGGTTAGAGTCCAGGGTCAGTCCATGTGTAGTCTTTGGGTAGTGGCTTAGACCCTGGAAGCTCTGGTTGCTTGGCATTGTTGTTCATATGGTGTCTCGAGCCCCTTTAAGCTCTTCCAGTCCTTTCTCTGATTCCTTCAACGGGGTTCCTGTTCTCAGTTCAGTGGTTTGCTGCTGGCATTCACCTATGTATTTGCTGTATTCTGGCTGTGTCTCTCAGGAGAGATCTACATCTGGCTCCTGTCGGCCTGCACTTCTTTGCCTCATCCATCTTATCTAATTGGGTGGCTGTATACATGTGGGGCAGGCTCTGAATGAGTGTTCCTTCTGTCTCTGTTTTAATCTTTGCCTCTCTATTCCCTGCCAAGGGTATTCTGATTTTCTTAATTTGGATATACTCTCTGTGACCTCTGGTTAGTCTGGCTAAGGGTTTATTTATCTTGTTGAATTTCACAAAGAACCAGCTCCTGATTTTGTTAATTCTCTGTACAGTCCTTTTCATTTATACTTGGTTGATTTCAGCTCTGAGTTTGATTATTTCCTGCCTTCTACTCCTCTTCGTTTCATTTATTTCTTTTTATTCTTGAGCTATAAATTTTGCTGTCAAGCTGCTGATATATGCTCTCTTCTGTTTTTTATTGTAGGCACTTATAGCTATGAGTTTTTTTCTTAGTACCGTTTTCATTGTGTCCCATACGTTTGGAAATGTTGTTTCTTCATTTTCATTAAATTCTAAGAAGTCTTTAATTTCATTCGTTATTTCATCCTTGACCAGGTTATCATTGAGTAGAGCATTGTTCAACTTCCACGTATATGTGGGCTTTCTATCATTATTGTTGTTGTTGAAGTCCAGTCTTAGTGTGTGGTGATCTGATAGGATGCTTGGGATTATTTCTATCTTCCTGTATCTGTTGAGGCCTGTTTTATGACTGATTATATGGAGAATTTTGGAGAAAATTCCATGATGTGGTGAGAAGAATGTATATCCTTTTGTTTTAGGATGGAATGTTCTCTAAATATCTGTTAAATCCAATTGGTTCATAACTTCTGTTAATTTTTCTATATCTCTGTTTAATTTCTGTTTCCATGATCAGTCCAGTGATGAGAGTGGGGAGTTGAAATCTCCTACTATTATAGTGTGAGCTGCAATGTGTGCTTTGAGCTTTAGTAAGGTTTCTTTTATGAATGTTAGTGTCCTTGCATTTGGAGCATAGATATGTAGGATTGATAGTTCATCTTGGTAGATTTTTCCTTTGATGAATATGAAGTGTCCTTCCTTATCTTTTTTTAATGACTGTTCTTTGAAAGTCAATTTTATTTGATATTAGAATGACAACTCCAGCTTATTTCTTTGGGTTATTTGCTTTGAAAATTGTTTCCCAGCCATTTACTCTGAGGTAGTGTCTGTCTTTGTGTCTGAGATGTATTTTGTGCATGAAGCAAAATGCTGGGTCCTCTTTACATATCCAGTCTGTTAGTCTATGTCTTTTTACTGGGGAATTGTGTCCACTGATGTTGAGAGATATTAGGGAATAGTGATTGTCATGTATTGTTATTTTCATTGTTAGAAGCGGAATTATGTTTGTCTCTCTTTTGGTTCCATTGCAAGGAAATTATATTCTTGTTTTCTGTATGGTGTAGTTTCTCTCCTGGTGTTGGAGTTTTCCATCTATTATCATTTGTAAGGCTGGATTTGTAGAAAGATTGTGTATATTTTGTTTCGTCATGGAATATCTAGGTTTCTCCATCTATGTTAATTTAAAGTTTTCTGGATGTAGTAACTTGGGCTGTCAGTTGTGTTCTCTTAGGGTCTGTATGACATCTGTGCAGGATCTTCTGGCTTTCATAGTCTCTGGTGAGAAATCTGGTGTGATTCTGATAGGTCTGCCTTTATATGTTACTTGACATTTTTCCCTTACTGCTTTTAATATTCTTTCCTTGTTTCACGAACTTGTTGTTTTAACTATTATTCGACAGGAGGAATTTCTCTTCTGTTCCCATGTATTTGGATTTCTGTATGCTTCTTGTATGTTTATGGGCATATCTTTCTTTAAGTTAGGGAAATTTTCTTCTATAATTTTGTTGAATATATTTACTGGCCCCTTAAGTTGGGAGTCTTCACTTTCTTCTATACTTATTATCCTTAGTTTTGTTCTTCACATTGTGTCCTCGAGTTCCTCTATGTTTTGGGCTAGGAGCTTTTTGTGTTTTGTATTATCTTTGACAGTTGTTTTGATGTTTTCTATGGTATCTTCTGCCCCTGAGAGTCTCTCTTCTATCCCTTGTATTCTGTTGGTGATGCTTGTGTCTATGGCTCCTTGTCTCTTCCTTTGGTTTTTCTATATCCAGGGTTGTCTCCCTTTCTGCTTTCCTCATTGTTTCTCTTTCCATTTTCAATTCCTCCGCCTGTTTGTTTGTGCTTTCCGATTATTCTTTCAGTGATTTTTGTGTTTCCTCTTGCTTTTTTTTTTAATTGTCACTTCAGTTTTAATACTCACATGCTTATGTTTTTATGGTAAGTTTTCTCCTTGAAAACATTTTGTTGTTTTTTAAATGTTTATTATGCTATTATTATCTATTATGTAGTTGTTGTTTTCAATCCGATACTTAGTGGGTGGGGGTTTTTTGGAAATTACCTCTGGTACTAATGTTGTACTGAGCTTGTACCCATATTTTAACCCTGTCAAAATTTCCTATGTAATACTGTATATCACCTGTCAATGTATAGCATTTATGTTTTACTATGTATCAAAAGTAATATTAAGATGACTTAAAGTTTAAAGTGGCATTATAGAATATACCAAAATGTCATTTTATTTGAGAAAGTAGAACATCATTATATGTGGCATACTTTGTAAAGTCTTCTATCACTATGGATAAGGAGGAAGACACTACTTGTAGATTTTAAATTAGTAATGAGCATTAAATACATAGTATAAAGTATGTAAAATAAGAATTCATAAGCATAATCCCTATGATTATTTGCCTCTTGTTAACAGGGATAGAGCCCTCTAAGGAAAGAAGTTTCTTTTCCTTCTATAAGGAACAGAATGCTTTTATACCATTGTGTGCATAGAGTACTCAAGTAGATTGATTCACTTGGGCTTTGCTTCTAACTTCTCTTGATTTGTATTATAATTTGTGCAGAGGACAAGATTTGGATGACGGTTCAGCACACAATCACAGAGTTGACTCAGGTACAGGGTTCCAACTCTGAGAAACCCTATGCCATGACCTTAAATTATGGTGGCAGTATGGAGCAGCTGGAGGCTCTGATTGATGGCTCAGAGCACTGTGAACAGGAGGTAACATATCGTTGCAGGAGAGCTCACCTATTTAACACACAAGGTAAGGTCCTAACCTTATTTATGGTAATTTCAAACTCTCAAACCAATATGTTGTTTATATTTTTCTGCCATAAGCTACAGTCATTGGAGAAGTGGGAACCTCAATTTAAAAGATGTCTACAAATGATATTTTTTCCTTTTATTGGATTTTTTAAATTTACATTTTAAATGTTATTCCCTTTCCCAATTTCCCCTCCAGATGCCCACACCCACTCCTGCCTGCTTCTATAAGGGTGCTCCCTCACCTCTACTCACTCCCTCCCACCTTCCCACACTTACATTCCCATACATGAGGCCATTGACCCTTGACAGGACCAAGAGCCTCTCCTTCCATTGATGCTCAACAAGGACATCCTCTGCAACATATGCAGCTAGAGCTATAGATCTCTCCCTGTGTATTCTAGGGATGGTGATTTAGTCCCTGGGAGCTCTGGGTTTGGGGTCTGGTGGGTTGATATTTTTGTTGTTCTTATGGTGTTGCAAAGCTCTTCAGCTACTTCAATCCTTTTTCTGACTTCCCCATTGGGGACTCCACTCTCAGCTCACTTGTTGGCTGTGAGAATTTGCCTCTGTATTTGTCAAGCTCTGGCAGAGCCTCTAAGAGACAACGTTATCAGGCTCTTCTCAGTATGCATTTCTTGGCATCTGCAATATTTTCTAGGCTTGGTGTCTGTAAATGGAATGGATCCCCCAGGTGGGGCAGTCTCTGGATGGTCTTTCCTTCAGTCTCCATTCCACATGTTTTCTCCAAATTTCCTCCAGTGAATATGTTTGTTCCCCCTTCTAAGAAGGTCTGAAGAATCCATGCTTTTGTCTTCCTTCTTCTTTAGCTTCATGTGCTCAGATAATCAATCATGCATGGTACCATGACTGGGTAGGTAGTCTATAAATAAATAAACCTGAAAAAGCCTAGAGGAGCAAGCCGATAATCAGTGTTCCTCCATGGCCTCTGCTTCAGTTCCTCCTTGCAGGGTCATGCCTTTGCAAATACAAGCTTTCCTTCCCAAATTTCATTGAGTCTTGGTGTTTTATCACAGCAATAGAAACTTTAACTAAGACATTAAAAGATGTATTTGATAGTAAATGTGCCACAGTTCACCTGCCCACTCTGCTTTAAAGAGAGATATGACCCAAAGAAGGCCATGAGTCTTGTACTTAATATTCAGGCACCGTGTTCATGGAGTTTATATTTGTCCCTGTTTCTTCAGAATGCCACCATAACAATACCAACCTCTAACAGTTTTAGAAATGAAGAGGATTTTAGAGAAAAATAGCATTTGAAAACAGAACATTTCAGCTAGATATGGAAAGTGTGGTATTTACAAAGTGTTTGAGAGAGAAGAAATATGGAATCAAGGATCCCAATACATAAATACGCACAAGAGGAATGATTTATGTCTAGGGCAAAGAATATTTAAAGAGGGAGCACTAGAAAAAACCCAAACAAGACAAGCACTGGCTACTCTGTGTTCACAGAATTTATTTTACTAGAAGAAGAGCAACTTCAATGGATGTGACTCTAAAAGTAAATTTTCATTTTTACTTAATTAATTCATTATTAAAATGGACTTTCTTTTGTAATGAACATTTGCTTTGAAGTTACTATTTAGCAGAGAATGTTCGTAAACTTCTGATTATTGCCTCTACCTCTAGAGTGCTGGAAGTACAGGTGTATGAAACCAAGTTTGTTTTTATTTTCTGTGGTGATGGCCATCAAACTCAGAGGTCTGGTGCATGTATAGAAAGCACAATATCCATGGAGCTAATGAATAACTGCCAAGTACCAGTCTCAACTTGAGGAAGGATTCAGAGGAAATGGTGTCTGAGAACAGGAAAAACAAGTTATTCAAAGTCAAATTTTGGGTCCAAGCCGGTGACTTATGTTCAGCTGAGATAGCTTTTCCAGACTGTTCCCTCTCTGTGTTCTTCTCTTCTCTACATAGTAATACAAACACACACACACACACACACACACACACACACACACACACACACGCACACACACACATATGCATATACATATATATATATATATATATATATATATATATATATATATATATTCTAAAAACTCTCTGGTTGAGGGAGCTAGCTTTCTTCTCTAGACAGTTCTCTCTGTTAGTAAAAATTCTGAATGTGTTTTAGATAGCTCATGGGTTTTCTGAGTAAAGTGGGAAAAACTGGTATAAAAAAATTCTTGGGTCTTCCAGCCAAGCCAAAAACCCTTCCAGAAAAATTCCTAAAGTTATTCTTGGGTTCCAATCAAAATTAGAAAGCCAGAAAAAAAAATCTGAAAGAGCTGTGTTCACTCCTAAGACAACTTCTCTGGATAGCTTCTAATAAACATTCAAAAATGGCTGTGTCAGCTCTCTAAATAATTCTTGGGATTTCTGACTTTTTTTCAGAAATAGTGTTATAAAAAATTCTAAAAGACCTGTAAAATCTCTAGAAGATCTGTGTTCACTATCCATGGATTTTTCTGACTAAAATCAGAAATACTATTAGAAAACAATTCTTGAGCTGGTTTTGTTCTCCAGAGAACTTCAGACAGCTCAGTTCTTGCTAGAGGAAAAGATTCTAAAAAAGAACTGAGATCACTTTTTGCTAGCTAATCTCATGGAAATCAAAAGCCCAGAGTTTTATTTACATATCAATTCAATTATTCATTCCAAGTTCCCATTTGATAATCCTATAAATCTTCATTCACTGACCACAATCCCTTGAATCTAAGAGATAGCAAGCACATTTTTTTTTATTTTATTTTACATTGCAAAAGAATTCAGAGACATGCCTGCCTTTATAAACAGAGCTGGGTGGGATCTTATCCTGAGATTACCATCCTGACCTTTCATGAACCTAAGCTTCCTCTATCCCAGGGTGACCTTTGACTCAGGAATCTGACTGCATTTGTACCTTCTGATAAACTGTTCCTTTAGTTCTGTTGTAAAAACATACAGTTTTTACATTATATAAACATGTTCAGTTTATATAATGTTACACATATTTATGATTTTAGTATTGACCATTTGGTGTCAATGTGTGTTCTTTCCTGGGGAAGGCTATTTGTTCCTTTCCCATCAACTACAATTTATACAATTCATATTGCACCCTCATAGTTTTGCATAGCAGAGAAATTATACACTTTAAAATTCCTGTTTTTAGAATTCTTTTCCACAGCTTTAATGGCTATCTAAAGGTTCTATTGTTTACCATTGTGCTGAGACATTAGCTACACCGATGTCTTTGATTTTAATGAAATCAGTAACATAGACAGGGGCGATATTCCTCAGAGGAATGTGAAAATATGTTCATTATATAGGAAAAGCCTTGTATCCAGATGAGCCATCAACCCTTCTATAGGCCCATGCCCACTGATTCTGTCCCAGTGGAAGGAACCTGATCATCTTTTTCCCTACCAAGACTGGCATGTCCCCCTCTTTTGTTTTAATACAAGTATGAAATGTCAATTTTAAGTGTGGTTGTTGAGAGCTTAACTTACTTGATACAAACTAGAAGAAGAAAAAAAAATCCAGTAAGAATAAACCAACTACAATTCCACCATTTATCAGCAAAGTCATCCAAGAAGACTAAGAATTTAACTCCTGCATAGTATAGGCAAAAGCTGCAGACACTTCCTCAATAGAAGTGGATCCCACTTAAGAATTAATATTCATTATCTTATGATGTAGGATATCCATATGCAAAGTGAAATTCAAATTGTTCCAAAGTCCCTTTAAATGAAACTGAAGTGTAGATAAGTCATGTCCAGAAGTATTACATTCCAAATGAGTTACACAAACACAACAGAACATTAAATGGCATTGCACAAAAAATCTGCTTTTAATATGTTGAATTTCATTTCCCAAAAATAGAATTGCTTCTTCTAAAGCAATCCTGAATGCCCCCTCAATATTTGCCTTTGCGTATTATGAGTGCTATTGACATATTTTTGGAAAACTGATCTACATTATATGGTGTGTGCATCTTTAAATAAGGATGTAGTAGACAAGGCAAAACTTGAAACAACACCTATTAAGGTTGTGATCACCAATATCAAACCTTTAAAAAAATTTTTTAGACCTTTTGAGAGCCAAGGTAGACTATGCACAGCCTCTTTAGGTAAATCTCGTAGAGAAGGGCAATCTCCCCCTGCGAAAATGTGGTTGCATCATTGAAGTATGTAACTATAAAAAAAATTAATCCATGATATGCTGGCTAAGCACTGGCAACTGAGGTATTTCCACACCATGGGGATCCCCAAGCTGCAGTCTGCCCAGGTCCCCACTGGCCTACAGGCTGCTGAGCTGTTCACCCTTCCAAATTCAACCACCCTCTGTCTCTGTCGCTAGCCTGCAGGATCTGCTGCACTTCACTCTGATCTCCTTTGCCCTGTAAAAGGAGAATTCCAGAGGCTTGTAATTTGCCAGCCAGATTTAAATCAGTAAATCTTCAATCCTCAAATGTCCACACAAAGAACTCAAAATTCAACTGATATTGATACAAGCTGTACACCTAGAGAGGAAAAATGCTCCTGACATTATCCAGGATCATGGATCATCATTTTCTTCCTCAGGTTCCGTCTTGCATCTTCTCTATCTCCCTGTCTGTCTCTATCTCTCTCTGTCTTTCTCTGTCTCTCTGTCTGGATGCCTTGCTCTGTCTCTCGGTCTGTCTATGTCTCTGTCTCTCTCTGTCTCTCTCTCTCCCCCTCTCTCTAAGACTTTCAGGTTCTAGCCTTATCGGACTAATAAGATTTTACCTGACTTCACCTGAGTACAGTTGCCCCTTTTGAGGGGGAATAAAAAAACAGCAATCCACTATGCACCAAGAATGTGATCCATACCAGAGTATACCAGGTTATCTCTTTAGATGTTGAAAGTGGAGTGGGTCTTTTCTCCTTAGCCAGCTGCTGACAATTGAGTGCTTCTAGGACCTCCTCTGCTCCATCCGGGCATTCAGGAATCTCTGCCTCATTTTGATGAATGAGTGTGGCTTTTTTTCTTGTGACATTTGACCTACAGAATAGTAACTAGAGGGTGCAGATGGGGGGGCAATGAACATATTAATCATGTAACAGTGTGATTGACACATTTTAGGTGGTAGACTGTTATAGACCTAGAAAAAAACAGAAGGTTGTTAAGGGAATCTTGATCCTGAAAGGAATTCTTTAGTCCCTTTTATTGGGAACTCACCTGTGTCTCACTAAGAAAAGCAGAGGGAAAAGTTGGAATTTATTTATTTCATTTGCTTTATGTATTCGATACCATGTTAATTATGTGTCTGAGACAGGCAATACTAGCTTATCTGTAGAAAACTAATTGGTTTAAGTCAATAGTATTATTTTATTAATCAAGGAACAAACAATGGTTATTAACATTGCAAGTTTGACATGGGGAGGTGGATCCAATATGGAAGCTTAAAAGAATTTTAAAACAAATTGAAATAATTTTAAACAATTCTACATTAAAATCCATAAGCATTATTTTAGGTATTCTTGGTATGAGGAAAGAACAAGCATTTAAAAATATTAGGAAAGGCGGCATCAAAATTTTAAGTTTTGGATGAACTGTGTTGTTCTGAGCTATTAGAACCAAGATTCCATCCTTGCTGCCCAGGTATCATTAGTGTATGATTTGCAGAAGGGGAGGGATGCTCCATCACTGCCAGCTGCACCCTCCAGCTGATAGCATGTCTGTGTCTGTAAAGTCCCATTTCCCTGCACATCTGTCCCCTTGGTTGTGTGTTACCACACCTTGGCAGGTGACAGTAGGAGAGGTGCTACCCTCTGAAGACCTTGGAAAATAGAACTGGAAGAGAAAAGGGAGACTCCCTGTGGGGCCTTAGGCCTTTCCCAATCTTTGCTCAGTTGTGGCTCAATGGTTATAAGCTCACTGTGTTGTCTTTTGCAGACCTCTATGAAGATCCAAACCCATCTTTAGCTTCTGCTGCATGACAGGATCTGAAGAAGTCAGCAGAAATGCTCAGGTTGGACTGAGCAAGCGTCTTCCCCATAGTGTGAAGGGTAGGGAAGTTATCACAAAAGGATGGAAGGTTCTTTATTTTTTGGTTCCTAACAATGCAAAAAGGTTGTGCTTTGACCAACATTGGAGGCATGTACCATACCCTAAAGTGTGGAGGGAGTAGATGTAATGGGCCAATTTGCAGGCCATTCTTTGCCAGCTATTCAAAGGATATCTATTCCGCTATCCAAAAGGCCTTTGATAACTTTTCCATTTACTTTCATCTCATTATAAGGCCTATTTTTCTTTATTTCTTCCATCTAAAACATTAGATTGCTTGAACCATAGCTTCCCTCTCCTTTGGCCTGAGTTTGTACTAACTGGTCACTAACACATAATGGTAACAACATTTGAGCACCCCTCTATTCTGCATGAATCTGTACGGTTTAATGAGCAGCTCTAACATGATTTTTATTTTTCTTCTGGAGTTACATGCATACACTGTAGGGGGCGTATAGCTTCTGCCTAAAATTATCCCCACAATGCCCATGGATAATGAACAGTGATAGCCTATATCTAAGGATGAGCCAGGCAGCAAGGAAGCAAGGTTCAGGGACTGTCCCCGCCAGCAGGGACCCAGTTATTCAGGGTCCCGAAGGGGCGCTACCCTTGGGCCTAAATGGGGGACGAGAGAAGGAGACCAAGCATAAGTTCTGTTGTCAAGGTCTCGTTTATTGAGAGAAATGTACAGCATTTAAAGCTCTGAGGCATGAATAGAAGCGGGAACTGAAGCTTAGGGTGGGGGAGTTTGGCAAGTGCCCAAGGATATAAGGTGAATCACTACACTGCAAGATATCCTCCTATAACAAAGAGGCAACAATCTTCCGGGGACATGTTCTTTGAAAAGGTCGAACCCTTCTCAGGAGTCTGCTCAGGGACATCCAGTGTTTTCCTCAGGCTGAAACATCCTATCATTGCTCCCAGGGTCTTCCTGGGAGAGGCTTTAGTTCAATAATATCATGTCTGTATGGCAGTCATTTCAAGGTTGAACCTCTGTGGCCATGCAGCCCAGAGTCACGTAGCCACCTAGAACTATGCAGTCACAAAGTGGCCAGGCCCAAATCCAATACGGCTCCCTACAAAGGACCATGACAGGTTAACACTTACATGAGGAAGATTTAGGAGCAGAACTTGAATATGTACTAGCCAAGCATTGGATAGCTATCCTGATCCACAAGAAAAGATGAGAGAGAGAGAGAGAGAGAGAGAGAGAGAGAGAGAGAGAGAGAGAGAGAGAGAGAGATTGAAGAGAGGCCATGAATATGTGGAGAAATAGGGGGAAAGGAGAACTTGGAGATAAGAGATAAAGGGAGAAGAGAGAATGAAAGCAATAGAAAAGAGTGGGGAGGGGGCATGCAGCCCCTTTTAGAGTGAGTCAGGCAGTCCTGGCTGTTGCCAGGTAATTGTGGGGCAAAGCCTAGAAGAAATGCTAACAAAAATACTTAACATTTGCAGGTTTAGAAAGTGGCTGTGGAACAATAGAGACAGCAATGTCAGCAAAGCATGAGTGCAAGACAATTAACTCAATACACTGCTATGCTTGACTAAACTAGATTCTTCAGAGGAAGATACCATTGTACCTAAATAAATTTTCCAGATAACTGTCACTTTTCCTTTTAAATACCAAAAACATTTCAAAGAAAATTTAACTATTTGAAATGGAAATCTTTCTTCAATGGATTACATGCCTCCTTGCCTTCTTAAACACAGAATTCAAGACAGAAAATAGAATCTTTGTTTCATAATTCAGGATCATCACTGTGAAATCAATTCCGGAACTCTGTTGGGTTCAGTCAGGCTTGGCAGGTTGATGAAATCAGTGCTCTTTCTCTGTTTTCTTTCCCTTACATATCTGTCTCCCAAACTGTCCTATAAGGTTCAAGATCTCTGTTTCCTTCCATATTTCTTTGCACCCTGATGATTAAACTGAACACACCTGCCACCTTAAGCCCTTCTCAGCACATCTTACTCTAGGAAATATCCTTCTGTTCAATATGCTTTATTGTTACCCACTCTTTTAGTTCTTATGAAAAAATAGAAGTGTGTCTGTTCCAATTGGGACTTCCCTAAATGACTTACACTGTCACTTGGATTATGCCATTTTTTATAATTATTTATGTGTATATATGTATGTATCCACGTGAGCACACACACACACACACACACACACACACACACACACACACAAACAATCATAATATCTAATATCCATGGAGGTGATATGTATTGCACACCTCGAACACTGAATTCAAACTCTGTTTTGAGATATTCTATTTAGATGAGTAGGAAGAACAGCACTCTCATCCTCTGGCAGAGTGTCACTTTTAGCTGCTGAGCTGTTTATGTCTCGAGTCCTTTTAATCATATATATGTATTCATTTTCTTTTATTCTCTGGGTTTCGGTTTCCATAGATTTGTGGGGTTCACGCTGGGAGTGGGATCTTAATGTGGTTATCAGCACCATCTTGATTTGTGCCAGTGTGCTTAGTTTTTATAGTTTAATCTCACTATCTGTTAAATTTACATGATGATCTTAAAGTCATAAGACTGAGAAAAAAATAGAAAGACAAGCATAGTCTGAAATCCTTGGACTGTGCTAGGCATCCGGTAGTCAGTGTCTTTGCTCAAACCTTCCATCTCATTAGACATGGACCAAAGTTAATGCTATCATGAGGGTTGAGGTGAAAAAGAATTTCCTTTTTATTAGTTCTTTGAAAAATTCAAATGTTCCCCATGCCTATTCCTTTTTCCCCAAGTCTCCTCAGATTCTCACTCTAGTTCCCAACTTCATCCACTTTTTAGTACTCCTCAAGTCCAATTTTGCTACCCATATAGTCATAGAGGTGTGGCCTTCCACTGGAACATGTACAACTTTTAGGGATTACACTCTTTTAAGAAATCTGATTCTCTTTCTTTAGTAGCTATTAGTTCCAAACAGCTGCTCAACTAGGTGAGGGATTTCATTTATTCCTGCCTTCTCCATTTTGATACTTTTTTGTAGATAGAGCTTAAACAGGTCTTGTGGATGCTAGCATAACCTCTGAATTCATGGGTTTAACTTTCCTGTTATATGCAGAGGACACACTTTTCTAATGTTCACTCACTGTCTTTGACTCTTAAAATCTCTACACCTCCTCATCAGGCCCTTATGCTCTGAACTTTAGCTAGTCATCTGTCTCTGTGTTAACTATCATCTTTTAAAAATAAAAGATTTTCTGATGGGGGTTTAGAGATGCACTAATCCCTAGCAATAACAATCAGTCATTATGAATCAGTTTAACATGTTGTTTATTTATAAAATAATAATAGTAAGCTCTCTGTTAGGACCTATGACCTGACTAGCCATGGGCTCTTGAAGTAATAGTGGTCCTAATTGATTTGATCTCCTAGAGAAAGACTAAAATTGATCAGAATGTGTTGATTGTTTATGTGATGTTTTTGTCACTAAAGTACCTGTGTGCCTGTCTTGTCCTATCTGCTGTTTTTGTATCGTATAAGGGTCACAGATAATGATACTGTTCTTCGCGAGTAGTTTTATCATCAGTTTTTGGAGGATAACCAAGCTTATAGTGTCTAATCAGAGCATTATTGTCCTAATATAATAAAACTATAGTTTAGCTGTGTGTGTATTATGTGTAATGTGTAATGTGTATAGTGTGTGTGTGTGTGTGTGTGTGTGTGTGTGTGTGTGTGTGTGTGTTTGTACCTGCTTCTACTCTTCTATAGTTGTAGGTAGGGTAGGTTTCGTTATCTAAAAAAAAAATCCAATTTATATCATGAAAGGATTTCCAGCCTTGTAATACAGCTATTTATTCCATATTGGCACAGCTCCAAAGGGTAGAGCAAATAAGGCTGCTGGGATATCCTAGCAATTGCAATGCTTTGCTACCAAACCTAGAACTCTGAGTTCAGTTTTCAAAGCAGATATGATGAAAGAGAAGAATAAATTCCTACCTGTCATCCTCTGGCCTCCACACAAATTCTGGAGGACTGCTTTACCAGAAAATGATAACCTGGAATCAAATAATATGTAAAAACAAAAGTCTAGAATGCTGCAGTCTCACATTACTACGATAGAGAGACAAACATGTGAGCTTGCAGGTCTAATTTAAAGCACATTATGGGATTCTGGCTTAGGTGACCTTTATCTTACTCCATTTCTAGGGATATCCAATTACTGGTTTGTGGGGGCTGGGAACTGTTGCTAGGGAGATCTAGGAATAATTGCTAAGGAAGTATGTGAGGGAGTTTGGAAACTGCTGCTAACCCATTGTCCTTGCTTCCTGCCAGGTGGCAAGACAGCTTCTAACTTCTAAGCACAATATTTGCTTGGATTTTCCCAGTTCTTGGAAACAGAGAATTAGGCCTCATCTCTTGAATTGCCAGTTTGAATTCTGTTATTGAGTCAGCCTAGCGCTCTCTCTCTCTCTCTCTCTCTCTCTCTCTCTCTCTCTCTCTCTCATTCACACATATACTATCTCTAAGCATATACGTGAATTTAATAACGTTTTCAGTGAAACAACATATTCATACCAATATTTTATTTTACCAACCATAGAATATTCTCTTATATAGGTGTTTTCAATGACCAGTCCCCTTTTGGCAGGTAGATATAGATATGCTGTATATAAAGCTACAAGAACATTTTTTCATGTAGATCACTGTGAACATAACTCATTATATATACAGGATATTCCTTGAAGAACCATTAACAAAACAGAAAATGTGCATATTCTTAAATATTTTTTACCATCTTGACTTCTGTGGTGCATCAAGGTAGAGCCAATTTATGCTGTAGACAACATAGAGGAACTTTGTACTCATTTCCAAGCAATGAATATTAACTTTAACTTCTTAATTCAGTGTTAGAAAACTTATGAATATATACTGTCACCAAAGAAAATTATAAACAATTTTGGTTGGTAGTATTTATTCATGCATATAAGAGAGATACCAAAATAGAAATACAGAAATGGAGGAGAAAGAGAATACCATAGACTATGGTTTGCTACGAACTTGTAGTCAGAATGTCAAGAAACTATGAAATGATGTGAATATCATTTGCAGGTGTATTTACATTGGTAAGAAGATGATGCAGATGAAGTCTTCTTGCCATAGCATATCCTCTGTCCATTACCCAATGAATAATGAAAGAAGAAAGTAAGAAGGCAAGATAAGACAAAAGAAAGATGCAAATGGCGAGGGTTGACTGAAGATTTTGTGGGCTGTGGCTGTGTTTAGATGCCAGATAACTAATGTCTCTAAATCAAGATCCAGATCTACATAGAAATATTTATTATCCTCACATAGCTTAATTAGTGCTGAAAAGCTAAGGAGAGGCTGAGTTCCTATTTGTACCACAATTCACTTAAATTCAAGAACACCACTGTTACTTCTGTAGTATGCAAAGTTCTACAGAATGACTAAGCTGTATTATTTCCAAAAACATGCATTTGTGTGAATTTTTTTCTACAAAATGAATTAAGATGAAGAGAGTACTGCAGACAGGGCCACACAGTAAACACTATATTTTAACACTATATTGTGCAAACTCATGTAAAATATTCAAGTGATAAGCCAAGACTCTTCCAAGGAGCAGATTGTGAATCCCCCCAGCAGTCCCTTGGATTGTTCTCTAAACTCTAGGACTTGCTAGATTATCTTCACTCAGCAGCAGTAAGAGCAGAGCAAAGACAGATGTCCCACTCTGTTTCTTTACTTCAACTGGTAACTGAACTGTGACACTATTGTTTTCTAAGAATTCCTTTGCTATATGCTGTTTCCCCCATGTTCTCCTCTCATAAGTGCGAACCCAGATGACATGCCATTTATCTCTGTAACTAAATCAGTACTCTAGAAACTGGATGGTGCTGTGGTCCACAAGAAATACACAATCTACTTCACATGCATTCATATATTTTCCAAGTGTCTTTGCTAATTTTTAGCACAGCTTGATGCAAGGCTAAGGCATTGCTTTAGAACAGCTTCTCAAGTCATGGAAGTGAGCAATGCTACAGTTCTCAGCAGCTGCTTTCAAAGACGGAAGTATCCATTTGTCACTGGATTAGCATACAGCCTAACCGGGTTGAAACCGAGACACTTTTCACTCATCAGCACCTTGCAGATATTCTACTTGTGTATAGGGATCAATAAGCCAGTAAGGGATGAGTGTATGAAATGAAGTGCATGTAGTGTTTACATACAAAGACAGAATAATAGACACTGAAGCTATTCTCTCACTTATGAATCAATAACCTGGTCAGCTTCTTCAGTAACATCAATTACTTGTCACTTCCATGTGACAAAAATATCTGGCAGAAAGAACTTTGGGAAGAATAGTTTACCTTGGTCCTTGGTGCAGGAGATACAGTCTATCAAGGCAGGGAGGGTATAAAGCAGATGAGTTAAAGGGGAAGGAGCTTGAAGGTAGAAGGAGCAGGTAAAACACAGAAAGAGCTTACACCAGAGTCACGATCAGACTATATATACTGTATACCTGAGTGTAAGAAATTCACTCCTTCCAGGTGGTTCCACATCCTCAATGTTCTATAAACTCTATCAGTATCCTTGTAGGAAAATCAAGTGTTCAGATATAAGACTCATAAACAACACCTCACATTCAATGAATGACAAGGCCTTGGAAAAATGCTTCTACTGGCCAGTCTCTTAAAGCTCTCTAGAAATAAGGGCCATTGAATATCCCTGTGTTTTCTCCTATACTTTCCATAGAGTCAAGGATGCTCCATTACATTATCTCACTAAATATCTGTTTCATATACATTATGGTATTTAGTATTCTAATGTGAAGAATACAATAGGGTTCTCACCCAGGTTAATCTGTACAAGCTTCATGGCACAAGGGCCTAGATAAGACTGGAATGTATGTTATGGTTTTGACCTTGAGTATCCACAGAGACACCCATTTTAAAGACTTAATATTAAGCTTCATGAGAGTGTGGTGAATGGTAGAAATTTTAAGGTTGAACTCAGTAGGAAAAATTTGGGTTATTGGAGGCTTGAGATTCTCCTTTTGCTTTTTCTTTTCACTGTTTGTGTGCATGTGCATTTCTTTCTATTCATGCAGGTACAGAGGCATGTGTGCACTTGTGTGTGGAAGTCCCAAGGCAACCTTAGATGTGGTTCCACAGGAGACTGTCCACCTTGAATTTTAAGAGTGGTTCCCCTACTGGGCAGGATCTCAAAAAACCTTCTTGGATGTCTGAGAAGCAAAGGACATGGGTTTACATTCACCCATCCAGCACTAAAAATACAAGGACATTCTACCATGCCCAGGTTTTCATTCTGTCTGTCACAGTCATATCCCACTCTTTATGTGGATGCTGGAGATCTAAACCCAGGTTCTCAAATCTGCAAATCTGGTACTCTTACTTATAGAATCATCTCCCTAGACTCCTCTCTTTTTCAATGTTGGCTCTTGGAGCTAAGTTCATTGTCAGGTTTATGTACCAAGTACTTCACTGACTGCAATCTCTCTTGCCCCATGTCCTTGACCTTAATTCCGTTGACCATGGAGCTAGCATATATTTCTTCTCCCCAATCCAAACATAGACAAAATACACTGGAGTCAAACAATAACAGAATGAAATCATCACAATTGTGAATCTAACAAGCCACTTTCCTAACAGATTCACTGCCTCAGGAATATGTCTTCAGAACAAAAATCTGACTAACATACACAGAGCTATCAACGATTCAGATTTCATTACTTTGACATCTATAAGTCATGAGTGAGGTTGAACTGGGGTTGACTTTGGCTTTCTCTGAATGGAAATTATTTGCAAAGTACATCCATCATACAAACAACCTAGCTTTGAAGATTGATTGAACTCTTTAGTATTGTTCCTCCCACAAATAGAAACTCTGTCTTCCTTCCAGGAACTCTAGATAAACTTTACTCATTCCTACAGGCTTGCAAGAGCTTTAACTTACACAGAATTGCCTAATATTGTAATGTTCCCATGAGATTCGAAGGTACAAAATGTGATCTCTGTGAGAGATTTTTTAGGTCCTCAATTGCCCTTTTCCCTTCAACATTTATACTTTAGTGAAAATGCAGCTAAGTAGGTATACGCACACACACACACACACACACACACACACACTAACACACACACACACACACACATGCACACAGGCACACACATACATACACACAAAAGCATTCACTCATAAGACTTCTATTTGTTATCATATAAAACACAGTATTACAACTAGTAATTTAGGGTAGAATAGAGGACATTCCCAGATTGTATGAAAATAATATGTCATTGTGTATGAGGATCTGGAACAGCCAAAATTTCACTATCAGCTAGCTGTCACTGAAACAGTCTAACAGAAATGACGTGAGTATATTGTACTTACATGCAACCTAGTAGGTACTGAATGATATATAACATGAAATGCTAATGCATTATTACTATTCCCAAATATATCTACAAGCTGACTTGTGTTAAAAGGATTCCACACTTGTTTGTCATATTTAACTTCCTATGTTTTAAAAGTAATGATCCCTTCCAGTTTCTGCCTGTGCCAAGAGCTGAAAACCTGTCACCAGTAGCACTGACTCACCTGAGAGCAGTTATAAGACCAACACTTCTGCTCTCAGTGACCCACCTGCAGACCTCTGGACACACAAACCCAGAAACAGACTGGGACAGGACACTTAGTAGTTCTGCTCATTCCTGGAGCTGAACAGGTCCTACAGCTCTCTGTACCCAAGTCACATGGGAGACAGAGCTGGACTCTCAGAAGTGTGGGCAATGCTGAGAGCTCAGGGGAGACCTCCACTTCTGCTTACATTCCTGGACCAAGAGGAACCTGATTAGTTCCCTCTGGGCAAAGGAAGACAGGAGCAAACAGGGGCAGGACACTTCTAGATTCTGCCTGCATCCATAGATGAAAGCCAGTCATCAGGATCTCTGACACATTTGAGAGCAGAGGGAAGACCAGCTCTTCTGCTTCAGTCAACCCACTTGGAGGCTTTAGGACACACAAACCCAGAAGCAGTCTGGGAAAGGACCCTTCAGTTTTCTGCCTACAACAGGAGCAGAACTGGTCCCAGAGTTTTCTATACCCAGGTCTGACTGAAAGAAAAGAGGTCTACAGGAGTGCTGACACACATGCTTACAGGAGGGTCAAACCATTGTCAGAGACAGAAAGACCAGCTAACATGAGACAACCTGATGGCAAAAGACAAATGCAGAAACCTAAGCAACAGACACCATAATAACTACTTTGCATCATCAGAGCCCATTTCTCCCCCCAAAGCAAATCGTAGACATCCAAACACACCTGACAGAACAAGACTTAGATTGAAAATCCTATCTCATGATGATGATAGATGACTTTAGGAGGACATACAGACCCTAAGAGAACACAAATGCTAGACCAAGTTAAAATATCCAGCAAAACTCTCAATTTACATAAATGGAGAAACCAAGATACTTGACAAAACCAAATTTACACAATATGTTTGAATAAATCTAGCCCTACAATGGATAATGAATGGAAAACTCCAACATGAGGAGGGAAAGTACACCCTAGAAAAAGTAAGAAAGTAATCTTCTTTCCACTAACCCAAAAGAAGAGACACAAACACACTTAATTTCACATCTGAATAAAAATAACAGGGAATAACAATCACTATTCCTTAATATCTCTTAACATCAGTGGAATCAGTTTCCCAATAAAACTACATGTAATAATAGACTGGATATGTAAAGAGGACCAAGCATTTTCTTGCATGCAGAAAACACACCACAGTGACAAACACAGACACTACCTGAGAGTAAAAGGATGCAAAACAATTTTCCAAGTAAGTGTTCCCAAGAAACAGGCTGGAATAGAATTTCAAATATCAAATGAAATCGACTTTCAAACAAAAGTTATCAAAAAAGATAATGAAGGACACTTCATGTTCATCAAAGAAAAAATCCACCAAGATGAACTCCCAATCCTGAATATCTATGCATCAAATGCAAAGGCACCTACATTCATAAAAGAAATCTTATGAAACCTCATAGCATACATTGCAACTCTGACAATAGTAGTGGCAGTTCTCAACATCCCACTCTCAACAATGGACAGGTCATGGACACAGAAACTAAACAGTTACATAGAGAAATTAACAGAAGTTATGAACCAATTGGATTCAACAGATATTTATAGAACATTTCGTTCTGAAAGAATATACCTTTTTTGAAGCACCTCATGGTAACTTCTACAAAATTGATCATATAATCTGTCACAAAACAGACCTCAACAGATAAAAGAAGATTGAAATAATCCCATGCATCCTATCAGATCACCAAGGACTAAGGCTGGTCTTCAATAACAACAATAACAACAGAAAGACCACATATATATGAAAGTGGATTGTAGGAAGACAAGTATCCCTATTAAAAATTGGGTTCAGAGCTAAACAAAGAATTCACAGCTGAGGAATGCCAAATGGCTGAGAAAAACATAAAGAAATGTTCAACATCTTTAGTCATAAGGGAAATGCAAATCAAAACGACCCTGAGATTTCACCTCACACCAGTGAATGGCTAAGATCAAAACTCAGGTGACAGCAAATGCTGGCGAGGATGTGGAGAAAGAGGAACACTCCTCCATTGTTGGTGGGATTGCAGACTGGTACAAGCATTCTGGGAATCAGTCTGGAGGTTCCTCAGAAAATTGGACATTGAACTACCTGAGGACCCAGCTATACCTCTCTTAGGCAAATACCCAAAAGAACCCCCAACATATAACAAAGACACATGCTCCACTATGTTCATCGCAGCCTTATTTATAATAGCCAGAAGCTGGAAAGAACCCAGATGCCCTTCAACAGAGGAATGGATACAGAAAATGGGGTGCATCTACACAATGGAATATTACTCAGCTATCAAAAGCAATGACTTTATTAAATTCACAGGGAAATGCACGGAACTGGAAAATATCATCCTGAGTGAGGTAACCCAATCACAGAAAAACACATGTGGTCTGCACTCATTGATAAGTGGCTATTAGCCCAAATGCTCTTATTTCCCTAGATGCACAGAATACGTGAAACTCAAGAAGGATGACCAAAATGTGAATGCTTCACTACTTTTTTTTTTTTTTTTGGAGCTGGGGACCGAACCCAGGGCCTTTCGCTTGCTAGGCAAGCATTCTACCACTGAGCTCAATCCCCAACCCCTTCACTACTTCTTTAAAAGGGGAATAAGATTACCCTTGGCAGGGAATAGGGAGGCAAAGTTCAGAACAGAGGCAGAAGGAACACCCATTCAGAGCCTGCCCCACATGTGGCCCATACATATACAGCCACGAAACTAGATAAGATGGTTGAAGCAAAGAAGTGCAGGCCTACAGGGACCAGATGTAGATCTCTCCTAAGAGACACAGCCAGAATTCAGCAAATACATTGGCGAATGTAGATGTCTCCTGAGACACAGCCAGAATTCAGCAAATACATAGGTGAATGCCAGCAGTAAACCAGTGAACTGAGAGCGAGACCCCCGTTGTAGGAATCAGAGAAAGGACTGAAAGAACTTGAAGAGGCTTGAAACCCCATATGAATAGCAGTGCCAACCAACCAGAGCTTCCAGGGACTAAGCCACTACCCAAAGACTATATATGGACTGATCCTGGACTCCAACCTTATAGGTAGCAATGAATAGCCTAGTATGAGCACCAGTGGAAGGGGAAGCCCTTTGTCCTGTCAATACTGAACCCCCAGTGAACGTGATTGTTGGTCTGAGGGTGTTAATGGGGGGAAGATGGGGAGGGGAACACCCAAATTGAAAGGGAGGGGAAGGGTTTGGGGGATGTTGGCCTGGAAACCGGGAAGGGGAATAACATTTGAAATGTAAATAAGATATACTCAAGTTAATAAAGATGAAAAAAATTAAAAAAATAAATTAAATAATTCAAAAATAACAATTTTAGTGAGGAACTGATACAGAAATGCATACATGCAAGAGAGACAGACCATCAAGTTTCCCTAAGGAAAAAAGTCTTTGTTCACATTATTGATACCAAACAAAACCTATTAACAAGACTTTCTTTTTTGCACAAGAATTTACTGATTATTAAGTGCCAGGCAATTTTCCCAGCTCTGTGAAGAAAATGCTAAGAATATGAATGAAAAATGCAAACAGTATTCATATACACATGATTGTAATTAGGATGAGAGGACCCACACCCAGAGACACAAAAATAAGACTTATATAACTCAAGGACAGCAAAAGTTTAAAATGAGACAAAAAATTTTGAAGTAGTTAGAGATTAGAAATTGAACAGATATGGGAGTGGTGTTAAATGTCTTGTGCAACTCAGATAATGGGGCCACTGTTCAGAAATAAAGAAATGAATAAAACAATGAAATAAATAATCTAGGTTCTGTCTATCTGGAAAAAGGATTTAGGCTGATAATGGTATAAAGACAAATGTACCATGAGTAGAGAGAAAGGGCAGACTATGGAGGGGTTAGGAAAACGACTTGTGACTGATGTGGGGAACATTTAAGGAGTAGGGAGTTTGAATGTTTTTCTAATTGTAGAGATGATACTGTAATACTTATCAATGAAATACTTCCTTCCCTTTCCAAAGACTGCTATGAGAGTATATCAATTGGACTAAACCAAGCAATTGTTTTTATAAGTACATGGGCACCTTAGGCTATGACATGTGCCTGATTAAATTGATAATAGTTTGGGCTCTTTGAAGGCAGAAAAAAAATGCTCACTTCTCTGTGTCCATAATTTCTAACACAGAGGAATCAAGGGAGGACTTAGAGGTCACTAGGAGTTGCTTTTTTTTTTTATTAACTTGAGTATTTCTTATATACATTTCGAGGAGTTGCTTTTGTTTTATGGCAACCCACATAATTTTCTTCTCCAATTACACTAAGATAATGTTGCTTCGGTCTTCTCCATTTTATTGATGCCATCCAAAATTCTTTCTTCCACAGGTACACATATACAATATGTAAGGATAGAAGTGATTCTGAAGTGCACATCCTTTCACTATTCCATAGTATCCCTGAATAATAAAATAGTGTAATAAAAAAGAGGATTAAGTATATGCTTCAAAAGAAAAATTAATGTCCATTGGATGTTAGAAAACATATTTAATATGCTTAAGTCACCAGAAAATACAAATTAAAATTACCCATCAGAATGGCTATTGTGAAGAAAATGACAAATGCTGGCAAAGACCAATGGAGCTTATACACTAATGATAGAAATATAAATTGTTTCAGATTCTGTGGAAACTAGTATGGGGATTCTTAATGAATACTAATTAGAACTTTCATTAAGCTGTGTATTATGAGTACATTCCTAAAATATCTAATGCAGTCCATTGAAGATAGTTTCACCTCCATGTTCACTAGCCTATTTACTACAGCCAAAATATGGAAGTAGCTTAGGGTATACATTAACAAACGAAGGGATAAAGAAAAAGTCCAGTACATACTTAATGTTGTTTTATGAAGCCATGCAGAAGAATATTATGCCATTTTCAGGAAGCTGGATATAACTGGAGACCATTAAGTAGGTGAAATAAGGCAGATTGGGGAGAGAAATAATGCATTCCTTTTCTCATATGTAGCACCAAGATTATGTTTCTATGCAACTCTAATATGTGTACATATATTTGTGGTATATGTGTAGAAGTCAAAGGAAAACTATATGGATATGTAAAAAGGACCAGAGGAAGGAAATAGGAAAAAAGAATAGAATGTAACTGAGGTAAATATGAGCAAAGTAAAATGACACACAAATTTTATGAAGAAAACTTATTTTGGTTGCAAAATTATAAATTACTGTTGTTATTATTGGAATAGAAAATGACAGGGTTGTTGTTTTTGATTTGACTAAAATGTTAATTTTAAACCAGTCATTGTAACACTATCAGTAATGACAGAGCTTTTGTTCTGGATTCAGAAATGTCCAGAATTAATATCATCCTTTGTCATACAATGAGCTTGAAGCCAGCTGAGATGCCTTAGACATTATCTCAACAAAGTTAAAAATAAAATAAAACAAAATAAAGGTTATTTATACTTTGTGTCTAATAAGAATCTATACAAATCATACTTTCTACCAACCATGTTTTTCAGTACTAGTAATACTGACTTTCAGCCACTAAGAATCTGATCCATGTCTGGCTTTTCAAACAAATTATGCCACTGAATCCTCTTAGTAGGTATATGAAATTTTTCTTCTTATTATTTATTATTATTAATCACATTACTGATGTAATAATAGATTGTGAGGTGGTTTGTCTATGTTTTTACAGATTCTAAGTGCTGGAAACCAATTATAATTCTGTCTGCTTTGAAACTTGGTTTGCAATCTATGATCCAAAACAAAAAATAGAAAAAATGGCTTAAAAAGAGGAGGAAAAGGATATAAGAAAATTTCAGTTATCCAAGGAATAGACTGACCTGCTTCTATTATCAACTATTGTGTATTTTATATCAGGGCCATCTACCCTGCTATAAAAGTTATAACATCCATTTCTTATCCCCTAGACTCGTGGTGGTAGAGTTCTAGGCAGGGTCATCTATTGGTTCTGTCACTCAAATATATAAAGGGTTGGCAATTGCTGTTGGATTTTGAATGTGGCTTCAGTCAGGCATGTGTTTCAGATCTCAGTTAGATGTCTGCCTATGTCATGGCTGTTACACTTATATTAGTTGCTGAGTTTCATGGACAGAGAGTTGAAAGATAGAGTAAATCAAGTGGAAATGTTTCACATTTATTACCTAGAATGTAAGACATTCAGCACTCTCTTACGCCACTTTATGATTTCAAGATGACAATCATTGCATTGGCATACACCCAAGAGGGCAGAAATTATATTTCTCTACCATATTTGGAAACGTATAAGACAGATTTCACATATTTTTGACTGTTGTTTGCTTAATTTTTATTATAATTTATTTTTATTTTTTATGGGATATTTTTGTTCACATTTCAAATATTACTCCCTTTCAAGATTTTCCTGCCATAAGCCTCCTATCCCATCTGCTTCTTCTATAAGGATGTTCCTTCTCCCCAACCAACCCCATTTCCAATCCCCTGCACTGCGGGATCCAGCCTTGGCATGGGTCTGTCCAGCTGGCATATTCAGTGTGTAGTCTTTGTGTAGTGGTTTAGTCCCTGGGAGCTCTGGATCATTGGTATTGTACTTCTTATGGAGTTGTAAGCCCCTTCAGCTCCTTTAACACTTTCTCTAGTTCCTCCAACTAGAACTCCATTCTCAGTTTAATGGTTTGCTGATAGCATTCGCCTCTGTATTTGTCATGCTTTGGCTGAGCCTCTCATATGACATCTATATCAGGCTTTTGTCAGCCTGCAATTTTTGGCTTCATCAATATTATCTAGTTTTGTTGGCTGTAGTTATATGTATATGTATATGATGTTGACTAATGAAAACCTATAAAGTTTCCCTTCTTCTTGGTGATTCTTGATCTGTACTGCCTCAGAGAACTCCTCAATCTTCTCTTTTGTCTTCCCAATGTAATGTTCTTATATCTATAACTGGATAGTCATGTTTATAGTGTCTTAGAGATATCATATCTTTCACAAATGGCAGATGCAGTCTTTGGCTCCTAGGTTTCAGTGGTTTCGTGTTAACAAGCCTGGTCACACCTGTGCCCTTGTTGAATTTCAGGGGAGCTAAGCATAAGCACCTCTAATCATACCTCAGTAGCCTTGGTCTTTGGTATATGAGTTTTATCGTGCTTTGAGCAATGCTAATTCCATTTCTTGTCTTCAGCTATGCTCGAATACACAGTTTACCTAGGGGCTAAGAATTATGATATTAATTAAGAGGACGGAGCAGTTCCACTCCATTAACATTAAAAGTGTATGGAAAGCACTCCCAGAGGCTTCTTTCCTTAAGCAGTATCCATTTCCATGTCTAGCTCTTTCCTCTTTTTATCGTCTAGCACCATTTACTGAAATTTTAATACTAAAAATGGTACCAATGTGTACGAGTGCTCAACAGTCGTCATTGTTTCTGCTTATCTCTATTATCCCATCAGAAAGAGATGATAAGCACAGTATACTTGAGGCAGTTATTATTATTTTTTTGACAGTCCTTGCTGTAGAGGCCCAAAGGATGAGGAATTATCAAGAAATGTATGGAGCAAAAAAAATTCAATGGGGCTTTCTCATCATATGATAAAATGTAAACTTTTCCTTTATACTAAACTTGAGAGGTTATTACTATAAGTCATTTCTTTAAAGGTTATATGTGAGTGACAGTGTGAAGGACCAGGGAAATACCTGTCCTTTTAACACTGCCTAGACTCAGTGTGGCCTTAGTCTAGAGTTTCATCATGAGAAGGAATTCACTTTGCATTTTTACCTGGGAATACCCCAGGGTAGAGGCAAATGCTAAAGCAGCTGATATGTTTAGTAGCATACTGAGAGGTTTAGAGGCAACTGTTTAACATAACATGGCATATATGTTCTAGAGGTATTGAGGGCCACAGAGAAAACTGATTATATTAAATTATTAAAAGGTAAGAAAGAGGGGTGAATGGTGTTCATTGTTCTCCTGAGGAATCTCCAGAGATTTACAGTTTGCATGCTTTGGGTTTTCTTTTAAACTATAATAAAATTGTGCTCAAGCTTTCATTACTAAATTTTTAACAAGACTAAGCACCCTAATATCACAAGTGCAGAGGGAGATTGGGGGAGGAGGCACAGATGGTTCAAAAATTATTTGCATATACTGTATTTGCAAGGAACTGAACTTTGGTTCTAGGTACCCACATCAGGTGGCTCACAAGCTGCCTATACTACTGACACTAAGAGAATCATGAATGCACACATGCATGCAGATATACATGCCCAGGAGCATATGTACATGCACAGTATGTCTAAGGACAAAATAATTTGTAATAAAGAAATTCTGAAAAAAATGAAAGGGGAAAATTAGGAACAAGAAAGAAGGAAAGGAGAGAGCCAGGGAGGAAGGGAGGGAGGGAGAGAAGGAAGGAAGAAGTGGAAACAAGGAACTAGGAGATCTTCTCTTGATAGTCACTCTTTGACATGGTTTGTCGTTTCTCAAGGTGGAGGTAACTGCTTTCTTTGATGACAACACAGTTGCAGCTCCTTAGGCTTATATTTCTCTCTCTGAATTATCACTGCTCCAGGTTCTTTCTTTTCCTTTTCTATAAACAATGCATGGATATACTAGAGATTAGTCCATGGCCATCACGTTCATCTCATAATTTAATTTCCTAGAAAACCTCCACAGTCAAGTTAATAATGTGAGCATTTACTATGACTCATAGACTGAGGGGTCAGGCTACCATTCTGGGAAGGCATGGCAGCAGCAGATTAGGGCAACTGCAATAAGGAATTGGGGTGATACATGGAGGTACTTATCTCACTTTTCCCTTTCTTATGAGTTCCGGCCCCTAGCCCATTAAATGCTGCAACCCACAAACAGGGCAGGTCTTTCTACTTCAATTGATCAAATTTAGTAATTTCATCCTATGGGTGTCATACATTTTTGTCCTTGCTGACTCGTAGCCCCATTGACTGGCATCAAGATTAGATATGACATTCAGGTCTTCAGTTCTGGGGAAGCCTTAGTTATCAACTGCAATTACAATGCTAGAATTCTCAAATTTTATATCCTTTTAACCTTTTTCTTAGTCGGATTCTTATATATACAAACTTCCTGACCTTATATTATTCCAATCCCATATTATCTTCCTAAAGTCCTATTCAAGAAACACAGTTTCCCCACTCTAAATAAAGTTTCATCTTTCCAAATGTTGAGACTCAAATCTTTTAGTTTCCTTGATTTTTCTCTTTCTCATATTTTCACATCACTAATCACTGTTCTATGGGATGGAATCAAATTAGACATAAATTTATCAATTCTTAACCATAACTTTAAATACCTACGAGTCCAAAGATGCCTCTTATGAAACATTATGACTACCCAGTATATCATATGTATGTGTGTGTGTGTTTGTGTGTATGCGTGTGTGTGTGTGTGTTTGTGTAAAAGAGAGTGAAAGGGGGTTACACTTTCCTGTTCCTGTATGGGTTCTGCTAATCCAAACAGGAAAGATTAAGACCACTACCATGATTGGGAGCCAAACTGGAAAGCAAGCTTTAATTAAATATTGGCTAGCATGATGGACTTTGGCCACGTCCATCAAGGAGTCACATTTTTCTCAGGTTTATAAAGGCAAATTCATAAGGCTATGTTTTCCATCAGGTGCAATTAGGTCCAGTCTCAAAAATAAAGACAGATTTTGACTAAGAAGTCTTCACATCAACACTTGTACTGTGAGAGCTAAAGTTATATTTTAAGTTTTAATCACTATGCCTAAGAGATGCATGAAACAAAAATGCCTCTAACATGTAAACCTGCTTGACAAAAGACAGATACTTTGTAACATATTAAAGCCTATGTTTATATGATAAGCTATTTGTTTTCATACTCCTCAACTACACCAGATATGGTTGACCACATGCAGCCCTGTGGTATATGAACAAGAAGTATGCAAGCATATGTATTTGCATACCGAACCAGAAACTTACCATTCAGTTACACTGGATGGTGAGTGAGACTCAGGGATTCTCCTTTCTGTTGTTCCTACAGTACATCACCACACCTGGCTTTTTATGTGTGCATTGGGAAGTACTTATGTTTAGACATTAAGCAATGTACCCACTGTACCATCTCCCCAGATTTAATTGTTTATTCTCAGCATGGAAGACAGTGTTTTTTTTTTTCCCAATTGTAGACTCCAGAGATTCCTCGTAGTTACTCAGAGGAAGACCAGTGACTTCTGAGGACTTCTGTGTGTACCCATCGCCCTAGGTCCTTATTGATTTCTATCCTTATATTTTATTGGAAGTAAGTTAATGGATTTGATTTTATTTCTTTAGTTAAAGAGAGATTCTAATAAGTTTGTTAGCCATCTGTACATGTCCTTTAGCAAAATGGCTATTTAAATCTCATGCCTTCTCTAAACTCATTTGCCATTTTATTGTGATGTAATACACACACACACACACACACACACACACACACACAATCAATGCTAGCTACTAGACACATCAAATGCATGGTGGCCAATATTCTTTTCCATTCTATGGGATTTCTTCTCACTTAATTAGTATCAATCTTGATGTAAAGTATTTTATTATTTGTAGTTTTGATGTCAAATAAAATCAACTTTAGGGCATTTGAATTTTTGTTTCTACATATACAAATCTCAGCTGCAGGTTTCTTTCCTTCTTCTTCCCTATTTCAAAACTCTGTGTAAATACTATCTTCCTAGCAAGTTTTCACAGTTAGTCCATTTAGAATGGTAAACATTTCTTGGCTCACCACTTTCTAATCCCCTTTCCCTGTATGCCCTTCAGTTCTGACTTTCAAATAATTTCTTGACTATTCGTGTGATTGTAGGAGTTCTGCTTGTGTATGACCTCTTTCACTCCCTTTCCCTACAATAAAGCCTGGGACAGAAGGGGTGCCCAACAAACCTGGGCAGCCTGCATCTCTGCCTGTCATGAGATTCTGATTAATCCTGTGTGTATAAGCAGATCTGTGTGCCTTTCTGACTTGTTCTTGACATCTACTTTTACTGCATCACTGGTATAATTGCTGGCATATTCACTATCAAGCAATATTTGGAATGGTCTCATTCTCTCATGCTTTGAGCAATGCTATAGAAGTATTCTTCTTGGATTGTATAGAACATTTTATATATAAAAATAAATGTCACAGATAAAGGAATGCAAGGTTTTTCTGTCAAAAAATTTGTGTATAAGAAACGGCAGTATCAGTTAGGAATTGTGTGATTTTATGTCAATATGAAGAACATTTGAAAACACACTTTTATAGTCTATATGATGCCAGTATTGTGAGAATTAAAGATAACCATTTCTGGGCTGGCAATATGGCTCAGTAGTAGAACACTTAACTAACCAATCTGTATTCTATTCCCCAAATCACTAATGAGCTGTTGCTAGAAAAATAAACTCTTGTGATTCATCTATTGTGCAAGGTAGCCTACCATACATTATTTTACATTCTACAAGTTCCTGTATTGCTGATCTCTTCTTTTCCACCTTGAATTCTACTGACTGTCTTATCCACATTCTTAAACCTGAATTGATCTTGTGTCCTTAATTTACTTGAGAATTTTTTTTCTTTATGATCCTTGTTTTTTTTAATATTTATTTTTAAATGAGAAGTCATTTGAATTTTGTGTGGAATTTTAGCTATTTGAGTGACATTGGACTTGGTGATAACAGAGTTATGAACTCTTGGAAATCAGATTTTTGTTTTTCTGTTTGAACATATCTTTAGTTTTATTTTTTTCTTTTATTGAATTTTTTAAAATTTACACTTCAGATGTTATTCCATTGTTGGTGGGATTGCAAACTGCTACAACCACTCTGGAAAGCTATGTGGAGGTTGCTTAGAAAATTTGACATTGCACTACCTGAGGAGCCAGCTATACCTCTCCTGGGCATATACCCAAAAATGCTCTAACATACAACAAAGACATACACTCCACTAAATTCATAGTAACCTTATTTATAATAATCAGAAGCTGGAAAGAACCCAAATGCCCTTCAACAGAGGAATGGATACAGAAAATCTACACAATGTATTAATACTCAGCTATCAAAAAGAATGGCTTCATCTTTTGGTTTTATAAAGGCTTTTCTTTACAGGATACTTATGCTTGATGGCTCAGTTCATGGTAATACTCAGAAAATGCATTTAAAAAATAATAACACCAACTAATTAAGATGTAGGCATACAAGTAAAATAGACTAAAAATAACATACGTCACAAGTGGCTAGCTATAAAACCAAAGAGGGAGGGGCAAATAATTTCAAGTAATTCAGTTAAAAAGTCTTTTGAATAAATGTAAGAAACATTCAATTAATGAAGCATACTGTACACATGCTCAGCCTTAACAAATCTCACTTTCATAGTGTGAGCTTATTGTACCATCCATGACTTCTGGCTTGAGGGTAGGAAACATTTCTGACATCTGTCTGGTTCTATGTCTTTTGTTTGGCAGTGTAGATGAGGAGCAGGATATGTCTGATCATGTGTCTTGCTCTCTTTTAGAAATCTTGATTTTGTTTTGCAGCATCTAAGTCCACATCCACTTACAAATTACTTAAAACTTCAGCTCTGGGAGATTTTTTTTGAAAGCTATCAATTTTTATTGAATTTTTTTATTTATACTTCAAGTGTTATCCCCTTTCCTGGATTCCCCTCTGGAAACATCCTAGGTGATCCTCCCTCCTCCTGCTTCTGTGAGTGTGTATCTCCACCCACCCACCTACTCTGCCTCCCTGCAGTGGCATTTTCCTACACTGGGGCATCTACCCTTCTCAAGACCAATGGCCTCTCCTCCCATGGATGTCTGACAAGGCCACCCTCTGCTACACATGCAGCTGAGCCTGGGTCCCCACCATGTGTATTTTTTGGTTGAGGGTTTAGTCCCTCAGTGCTCTGGGAGGTCAGATTGGTTGATATTGTTCTTCCTATGGCTTGTTAATCCCTTCAGCTCCTTCAGTCTTTTCTCCAACTCCTCCATTGGGGACCTAGTGATTAGTCCAATGGTTGTCTGTGATCATCTACCTCTGTCTTTGTCAGACTCTGGCAAGCCTCTCAGGAGACAGATATATCAAGCTCCTGTCAGCAAGCACTGCTTGGCATCTCCAATAGTGATTGGGTTTGGTGTCTGTATATTGAGATGGATCCCTAGGTGGGGCAGTCTCTGGATGATTTTTTGTTAAGTCTCTGATTCACACTTTGTTTCCATAATTCCTCCCTTGAGTATTATGTTCCCCCTTCCAAGAAGGACTGAAGAGTCCACAATTTGGTCTTTCCTCTTCTTGAGCTCATGTGGTCTGTGAATTGTATATTGGGCATTTCAAGCTTTTGGACTAATATCCATTTATAAATGAGTGCATACAATGAGATTCTTTTCTGATTGGGTTTCCTTACTCAGAATGATATTTTCTAATTTCATCCATTTACCTAAGAATTTCATGAAGTCATTGTTTTTAATAGCTAGTAGTACATATCATAAATGTACCACATTTTCTGTATCCATTCTTCTGTTGAAGGATATCTGGGTTCTTTCCAGCTTTTGGCTATTGTAAATAAGGGTGCTATGGACATAATGGAGCATGTGTCCTTGTTATATGCTGGAGCATCTTTTGGGTATATGCCAAGGGGTGGTATATCTTGGTCCTTAGGTAGTACTATGTCCAATTTTCCTATAACTTCCTTTTTACTCTGCTGGCTGGCAACTGCATGAATGTGCATAGAAATACACTGGTAAATAAAATTAAAACATAAGCATAAATATTTAAATAGTTATCATTTTAATTAAGTGTACATATTTATGCATATAAGAACCAGATTTGTTCAGAAGATAATTCCATTCCTCTGGAGCTAGGGTATTAGTTGATTGTGTGCTACCTGACATGACTCTAGGGAACTAAAATCCAGCAGTACTTGCTCTTAACTCCTGGACAATCCCTCTGGTCCTAATAGAACTTATTCTTATAAAAGGAAGAATGAAACAAACAAACAAGCAGGCAAGTAAGCCAGCAAGCAAGTAAACAAACAAAAACTAGTGCTGTGTTTTGCTACCACCTGAGTTTTCCACTGCCAAAGTAAGAAATTTTATGTCGGCTTTTAGTATCACCACCTCCCATCCTCACCTCCACCCTGCCATATACTGCACACCTCTTGCCATGTTACAGGTACTCAGTGAATGCTGATGAATTAATGAACTATAGGTGCTATTCTTGCAGATTCTTAAACTTCTCACAAACAGAATTTGTTAAATCATAGCTTTAAATGTTGTATTTCCCTTTGAGTGGTATGCATCCTGAGCCGTTTACAAACACATTTCAGTAGAAAGGAGAGAAAGGTATTATCAGCTCCACTCACATTCTTTTCATTAGAGGGATACATGCATAGACTCATGTCATAGGAGACTGCAGACTGGGATCCAAAGTTCTTGCCTTAAGTGGAGTAAGTTGGACTCAGAGAAACATCATCCCCTCATGAGTAGAACCCATATTTAAATGTATATATACACATACAAATACATAAATAGAGGGTGTGTGTGTGTATGTGTGTGTGTGTATGTGTGTGTGTTATAAAATTAAAAGGGAATCATCAGACAGAAGGAAGAGATCTTAATGTGTTAAATGGAATAATGGAATATATGTTACATAAAAGTAGAAAGGGGGCTGACTGGCAAGAAGTGATGTGTTTGATTCCTGGAACTCATGTGAAGTAAAAGCAATAACTCAGTTTCACAAAATTGTCTTTTTCCCATGAACACACCAATAAATAAATAAGTAAATAAATTTAAAATGTAGAGTGCGATGATCAGAAAGATAGAAATTAGGCATAGAGGGGAAGGGGCTAAGGGGGAAACAGTGGATCTATGGATTAGAACAAATTTTCGAGGACACATATATATGCAAATACCATGAAGAAACCTATTAGTTCATCAAAAGACAAACAACTATTAGAAATACTCAAGACACAGATGTTCAATTCACTTCCCAGTTGTAAAGTCACTTCCATGCCATGCAAGATAAACGTACTTGGTAAGTGGGCAGAGTTGAGGAAAAGTCCAGCTGCCTGGATACACACCCAAGAGTCTTAGTAGAAACAGATCCTGATGTTATTTGTTTCTATTCCTATTGGAAACAATCACTATGGCATTCTCACTGACTCCTCTGCATTGTAAGGCACTTAGGTTTATGAAGCTTTCACAGGAGCATCCCTCTGGGGAGTAAAGGCCATGCCCTCCTCGATCTCCACATTATAGGAGGAGCTCTGGAGCTTCCCTACTAATAAATCGTGGGAAATTCCTGCACAGATGTAACCAAGGTTTCTGGATAATGGTCTGTTTTTGCTTATGGTTTCTGTCAGTGTTCAGGTCTTAATTCATGGGGATTGAATATTCCGGGGTTTTGTGTTCCAAGTCAGAGAATATCACAAGGGACAAATGATTAGTAATAAAGACAATGACAATTTAATAAGACTGATAAAGACATTCCCAAGTGAGCTAGAGAGCTGGGGAAAGTCACGCCTGACTGCTTATAGGTGTTTTACTCAGCAGCTGCCTCTCACACATTTGCATACAGTGAACTTTTCTCAGGCATTCTTTGTTTAATACACCAGGGCAGGAAGGATCAAAAGTTCTTGTTCAATAGGCTTCTCTCATATGTTAATCTTGATGCTGACCTCTGCAATCTCTATTCTTTCTCTCCCAAAATGCCAGCTTTCATTACTCTTTCTGTGAAGGTCAAAACGAGATGAATTTCTTGGTTAATTTATTTGTTTAGGTGATTTCATGCTGATCTAAGTCTGTAGCTGTCTCTCTCTGCCTCTACCTGATTTTTACTTAGTGAACAGGATTTTGAAGCTTGGGGATAGAGACACTAATTTTATCTTGGAATATGGGCTATTAGGAAATAAATAAATGAGAGGAAAGGAGGAAGGAAAGAAGGAAGGAAGGAAGAAAAAAGAAAGAAAGAATGAATGAATGAATGAAAGAGAGAAAGAAGGAAGGAAAGAGAAGACAGAGAGATTGATTGACTCAGAGTTCTTTAAAGGTAGCTGGGTAACACATTCATTCAGATAAAAATCTGCCCAGTCGGGGCTGGGGATTTAGCTCAGTGGTAGAGCGCTTACCTAGGAAGCGCAAGGCCCTGGGTTCGGTCCCCAGCTCCGAAAAAAAAAGAACCAAAAAAAAAAAAAGCTGCCCAGTCCCAAGAGTCAATGTAGATAACATATGTATATTATTCGCTCTCCAACATCAAGTCAAGTTAGGTTCTTATACCCAGAGCTCTGCATCAGAGACATACAATGTCTGCTTGGGTCATACTTCCTACCTGTGCCTTCTCTCTGAAGGATACCTAAAGAAGCACAGTATTTAGGCAAGCAAGCCTGCATCATTCCAACTCCTGAAGGGGAATTCTATGCTGTGCACAGGATGGGATGATAGGGATCCATGTGTACTGAGACATAGTCTGGATAACACTATCAAAAGAGTTCCAAATGATCTACTATGGAAGGGTTCTTCTCCCCTTAGCTTCATGCTTGCAGAGTTCAAAATATCAGTCCTTCAGGAAACTTCCCAGCAACTGTTTATCCTTGTTTATATACAGTCTCTATCCTGCTCCCCCATTGTTACCAGAGAAATGGAAATCCATTTTTGGATATTTGGTCTTGTTAATAAAATTAATAGTAATAAATGGACTCAGAAGGAAATACAAGTATAACTTTGCTGGAATTTGAGAGGAAAATTATTGTAAAGGTAAGCTGTAAATCCTGATGGCCACCAGGAAGAAGGGTGATGGAGGAAAAGCCACGCCCTTCAAGTTCGCTATGGAAGTCAGCAAAAATAAAAATGTCCAGAGACCCAGGGAGAACTTGTAGAGAGTTCCTGTTCGAAGGCAAAAGGTTTATCTTAAAACAATGTTCATGTTGTTAATTCATGTTCTCTCTTTTTAAACTTATAAGCTACAGGAAACCAACTCAGACCTACGTCTCATGGATCAAAGACTTCACCAAGAGAAGTACATTTATCTAAAGTTCCCACCTACTACCTATTACAAAGGGTGGGATTCCTCTGAGTTTCCAATGTCCATCTTAGAAAAACAATTTTTTCTATTCTCTCATACAAGCTTAATCTTATTCTCTGCCTATAATAAACATATATGTGTGATCCAGCATCTTGTCAAGTCCAGGTGCTTACAACACTGAGTACAGCTCCAGAGAAGCAACCTCCAGATGTTTCAAACTCCTCAAACAGACACAGACTCTTTTATTGAACCTGCTCCTACTGACCTAACCTCAGATTTTTCCACAGACCCTGGACAAAAAAAAAAAACAAAACAAAACAAAAAAAAAAAAAAACCAGCCAACTCTAAGAGGGGACCAACATCCCATACCTATTTTTCAAGGTTCCCTAGAGACACATCTCCCCAAAGCAAGCAGGAAGTAGTCAGAGATCACAAGGACCCTATTCCTGCTCCACCATCTCGTTTCTAAATTTTTAAATTAAACCAAAATGGGGGAATCTTGGTATTCTTTCTAAGTTCCATCCCTACAGTTCCCTGGCAATGGCCAGGTATGCTTTTACCCACAGTTACCTGGCAGTAGCCAGGTTTGCCTGACACTATATTAGGGGCTGCTTGCCCCCTCCTTCTCTCTTGCTCTTTGCTCTTCTCTGTTCTTTTGCCCTCTTCCCCCTTGTCCTTTCTCTCCCCATTCACCTCCCTGCTTCCCTCCACATGCTCATAGCCAGCCGATATTCCTCTCCTCTTCTCTTCTTCTCTCATTAAACCTCTCCAAGTGCAACCATGTTGGTTTGGTATGTTCTGTCTGGGCATGGGCCAAGATTTAAACCCCAAGAGTGATAGCTCACTGTTTTAACCTGTAAACTCAACTTAGACCTGGGGTACACTCTCCTTCCAGTTCCATCAGGAAGGTTGGTGACCCAAGCTTGAGCTTGAATAAAGACCCTCATGTGATTACAGTGGGCTGTGATTTCTGTTCGTCTCTGGGATTTATAAAATCTGGGCACAACATTGGTTCTACCAGTGTACTTAGAAGATAAGTTGAATAATGTACTGTATTTGATACACACGTGTGTGTGTGTGTGTGTGTGTGTGTGTGTGTGTGTGTGTATGTATCTTGAGAGTTTCTTGTATGAGGTTCTTTGTGTATAAACAATAGATTGTTTAATTCATGGGGTGTTAATAGTGAAGTTATGGACTTATTCGAACTGACTAGGAAGACATGAGAAAAATCCATAGGGTGAGAACAGGCCCAGGTATGTTATATAGTTTTCATAACTACACTTTAGAGTCCAGGGTCTTCTGATTACTGGAAAAGAAAAGATTAAAAAGAAAACATGACTGCTGCTAGATATGGTGGAGAAAGGTCCCTAGGTACGATAGAGAAGGTTTCTTACAGATATGTGGTAGAGCATAGCCAAAGGGAGGGACCTCTAGAGAAGTCCAAGAGGTTATGGCCAGAATGAGCTGTGCTATGTAGGGAGTAAAAGGGAGGGGAAGGGATAAGGGAGACAGTGGAACTAGATGCAGCAACCAGGAGGTAAAAGGAAAACAGGCAACTAAAATCAATCCTTAGATTATATAGAAAAGAACAATCCAGACACCTGAACTGGAGTGTTCATGGTAGGGTTCTGGTATGCCAGCCTGCAGGGCCCTGTGGCAGGTAGGAACTTAGACTGAATTGAGAACCTGGTGGTCAGGTACACATTGATCTGTTAAATATGTGTCTTAGCCATTTGTTCTGGCTTTGAAATTTAACAATTACTAAACAGAAGAGAGTTTTTGATAAGTGGACCCTTTGAAGCTGTCTGCAACTGTTGATTTTTTTTTTCTAGAAGGTATCCCATATCCTTACTTGGGTTAAAGGCAGTCCACATGACAGCCCTTCTCTCTTTTAGAATTCTAAACAGCCATTCCAGACTATTCTTTTTTTATGTTTCTACTACAAAAGACCTGGACATCCTTTAACACTGCTGTACAAAGAACATAATATTTCCAAAGCTAAAGTTTATCAGCAATAAATCAAACCATTTGCAAAATTAATAGGTATATTATTAAAGAGAAACAGGCCATTAAACCCACTGCAGTATAGAATCTGGGTTAGTGAAAGAAGCCAAAGTTTCCTGAAATGATAGGAACTATCATTCTGTGGTGAAGGTTATGATCATTCAAATAGAAACAGAGAAGAATTGATACTATGTGGTATCTAAACTCACACTCACTGAATGTGTCATTTGAGCTTAAAGGCAGAGGTAGATATCTCAATTACTAAGTATGTACAAATGCATTACATTCTAGGAAAAAAATGCCTGTGCTTGTTTACTTTCGCCATTTCATTTTTAAATTTAATATATTTTTTCCACAGGCAGATACTTATTTTATTGATGGTTCATCTAAGGGTATAGGAGGGATTCATGGTCCAGCCAGATAGTCACCAGTCTAAAATGCTTCTTTTTTTTTCTCAGCCCAACAAATAGACTTGACTGGTTTTTTTTGTTTGTTTGTTTTTTTGTTTTTTGTTTTTTAAATCTTTATTAACTTTTTAAATCTTATTTACATTTCGATTGTTATTCCCCTTTATGGTTTCCAGGCCAACATCCCCCTAACCCCTCCCCCTCCCCTTCTACATGGGATTCCCCTCCCATCCTCCCTCCATTACCACCCTCCCCCCAACAATCACATTCACTAGGTGTTCAGTCTTGGCAGGACCTAGGGCTTCCCCTCCCACTGGTGCTCTTACTAGGCTATTCATTGCTACCTATGAGGTTGGAGCCCAGGGTCAGTCCATGTATAGTCTTTGGGTAGTGGCTTAGTCCCTGGAAGCTCTGGTTGCTTGGCATTGTTGTTCATATGGGGTCCTGAGCCCCTTCAAGCTCTTCCAAGTCCTTTCTCTGATTCCTTCAACGGGGGTCCCTTTCTCACTTCAGTGGTTTGCTGCTGGCATTAGCCTATGTATTTGCTGTATTCTTCCTGTGTCTCTCAGGAGAGATCTACATCCGGTTCCTGTAGGCCTGCAGTCCTTTGCTTCATCCATCTTATCTAGTTTGGTGGCTGTATATGTACGGGCCACATGTGGGGCAGGAACTGAATGGGTGTTCCTTCAGTCTCTGTTTTAATCTTTACCTCTCTATTTCCTCCCAAGGGTATTCTTGTTCCCCTTTTAAAGGAGTTAAGCATTCACATTTTTGTCATCCTTCCTGAGTTTCATTTAATATTTTTAATGTGTTACTTATCATGTATGTGATATATGAGTGTATGTGTTCAAATCAGTCTAAGGTTTCAACTGTGTGTGTGTGTGTGTATGTGTGTGTGTGTGTAGGCCAGAATTGATGTTCAGTGCTTTTATCAATTGCTGTTATATTGAGACAGAGCCTGTGATTGAACTTATTGCTTACAGACTAGACAGAGTGACCAGCAGCCTCATGGACCCAGCTATCTCAGCTTTAGTTCTCCAGCTTTAGGCATGAGTTCTAGGACAGAACTCATGTCTTTATTCTTAGATAGCAAGATCTTTACCCAGCAGGCCATATTCCCATCCTCTCTGCTGCATTTCTTTCTTTATTCAAAGGCTTGATAGTGAGCACTTGCTGTTTTGAAATACAATCATGTCTTACTCTATGCCAAGGCTCTATTTTATTTATGTGGATTAAAATTAATAATGTTCCTATCCTAAAGGCTATTGACCATGTTGGCTTAAAGCAATGGGCAGAAAACAAAATTGACTGTTTAATAGTGTGTGTAGGCTCAGGATGTTTGCAATGTTTAATTTTATGATATGTAGAATGAAGGTAATTCTGCATTGTGGGGGACTTTTAATTGTTAAATATAAACAGGGAAACAGGATACACAATACTAATCACAAATGATTCTAAATGAATCCTAGAAGCTTACCAGGACACCTCCTTGCATTGTGTAATTTAATTCTCACTGAAAACCTGCAGTGTATAAACTGTTATAGTTTATATCTTATGCAGTGAGATTTAAGGAGTAAAATATCCTCCCCAAAGAACTGTGCTAATAAGTACAGAGAAGATGTCCTCAGATCCAAGATATCTGGCCCCAGAAGCTCGAGCAATCACTAGACATTGCTGTATTAATAGTGGCCCTCTACAAATGCCTCATCTATGGCTGGAGAAGTAGCTTAGTGGTTAAACAACTAACTAGCTCCTTGTCTATGGAGGAACATGAATTTGATGCCTAACATCCAGCTCAGGCCATTCACAATTGCCCTTATCTTCAGCACCAGGTAAACTGATACCCTCTCTGACCTGTGAAGATACCTGTACTTAAATGCACATAACACCCCCCCACACACACACATAAATAAAATTAAATCTCAAAATAAAAACCTATTTCTGGGGGCTCTTATTTCCAGATCTATACCTCATATCTACCACAGGGATCATAGCGAAATTTAGGTATTTCTCTAGTTAGCCTCTGAGGTTCTCCATCTTTAGACTGGTTAATAAAGCCTGAAAACCTTTTGATTTTCAAAATGTAAATTACTTGTGAAGCTATGTGTTCCTGGATGAAACTCCCCTTGGTTCTCTTCTATTTCTGACTGCCAAAGTGCAGGAATGAATTTCTCCCTTGCTTATTCCATAAATTAGAGTGGGCACCTAGTGCCATTTTTCTGTCTTACCTTCCTTGCTATTTGAAAGCTGCGCTTAATAAATACTGAAAACGCCTGTTTTTGTGATTCTGCTTTATTTCTACTACCCACATCAATCATCATGATCATCTATAGAAATACGTATGTCAAAGGCTAAGGCTGCAGATAAAATTTTATTCTTGCTGGTTAAGTTATGAATTCTGTGTACCCAGCCTCTCTACACTGAAAGAAAGTACTTACAAAGGATTTTTTGATGGATTCAGATTGCTGAAATATTTTTACCACCAACAAAAGCTGTTTGTTGCACTGAAACCTGAAGCACAGAAATACCTAGATTTTTAGTAGCATAAACTGCACTGCTTATAGTTGGGAATTTTAAAAAATTGAGTTCAATTTATTATCTAGATAGTCTTCCTTGTCAAGTTAGTCTTTGTGGTTAATGTCTTTTAAAAATATGGAGACACTTTGAGTCCAGGGCCTTCTGATTACTGGAAAAGAAACAATTAAAAAGAAAACATTACTGCTTCTAGATATGATGTAGAAAGTTCCTTAGCTATGATAGAGAAGGTTTCTTATAGATATGTGGTAGAGCATAGCCAGAGGCAGGGACCTCTAGAGAAGTGCGTGCGTGCGTGCGTGCGTGTGTGCGTGCGTGCGTGCGTGCTTGCGTGCGTGTGTGTGTGTGTGTGTGTGTGTGTGTGTGTGTGTGTGTGTTATTGAATGTTTCTACGAACAACAGTGAGAAGTATAAGATAAAATATTGAATTTCTAAGCAAGGTAACTTCAAAAGACTCATTCAATAATTCTTTGATTTCCTGATTCATTATTGTGACAATGTAAATGTTTGTATTTATGTATGTGACTATATCCAAGGGGGAGGACAGAGATCAACCTAGGGTACCATCCCTCCAGATGTCGTTCACCTTATTTTTTGAGACAGATTTGCTCACTGACCTGGAACTCACTGATTTAGATTATTCTTCTGGCCACTAAGCATCAGGGTTTTACCTGACTCTACTTCCCCATTACTTTGGATTTAAGCATATCTCTAGGCTTTTTCTATGGATTCTGAGAATACCAGAGAGGTCAGGTAGAATATTCTGTTCTCTGCACCATTTCTTTATCCGCTGTTCTGTTTGTTCTTTAATTCTAAATATTTGTTTAACTTTTATTATGTTTAAATATCACAGTTTGCTAATGCTGTATGATGTAGTATAATATGAAATCAGAGATTATAGTCTTGTCTTCTGACATGTACAATTTTCTGTTTTAATTCTTTCTATAGACATTATTGGACTATCCTACTTTCTGAAGTCAGGGAGTCAATTCAAATTTTTGTTCATTGTTGGCTTATTTGTGGAAAGCACTTAGGTCAATGCATCAACACAGAGAAAGCTTCATGAATATTAAACATATTATCTAGCCTAAAGGTTTTGATAACACAGCCCTACAAACATGGTGAACAAAATACCATAGGGTTTTTTTTTTTGCTTTGTTTTGTTTTGTTTTGTTTAAGAGTTCAGATTTAGGCACATCTGTACTTAGAGACAAACTCTCTTCTGAAGCCACATTGTTTGTGCCTGTTAAAAAGGCTGGATAAGGTTTGTGTTTTCATGGGAAAACTGAGCACTGGGCTCTGGAGATGCCATAGTGAGTAAAATGTTTGACGTGTAAGAATGAAACCCTAGATTTGATCCTCAGAATCCATGTTTTTAAAAAAGGATGTTGTTGGTATGCAAATAGAATCCCAGTGATAGAGAGAAAGAGGTAGTGCATTCATGTGGCTTGGTGGCCATATAACCCAGCTTGATTTTTGACATTCAATCTAATGAAAGACACTTTTTTAAGAATAAAGAAGGTCACTGGAATCCGAGGAGTGATACCTGAGATTGTCCTTTGATGCCTTGGCCGTAATACACATCACAGGTATTTGCATTAGCACATACATGGACACACACACACACACACACACACACAAACTGGAGAGAGAGGAGAGAGAGAGAGACAGAGAGAGAGAGAGAGAGAGAGAGAGAGAGAGAGAGAGAGAGAGAAAGAAATTTGAATTGACACAAAAACACTGGAAAGCTAGAGGCAAATTATCCTTGTGAAATTAAGTGATAGAAGAAGAGGAAGTAGAAGAATGAGATTTAGTGATGTGGTGAATGTTTCCTAAATATGGGTCTCAGCAAATGAGAAAACCTAGAACTACACAGAAATAGAGAAAAATAAGAAAGGGGAAGATCTTTTTCTGAGTTCCGATCTGCCAACTCACTCACTATTATTTCATATCAGATGTTGTGTGCATGATACCTTAGACATTTCAATCCCACCATCACCTTACCACAATTACTTAAGAAGCTTTAAGCATGGACACAAAAGGAACCACTCAGCAATATTCACTTGACCCTGTAGAGATGTGAGAAACAACAGAACAGTTCTCTACTTTTGTAGTGGTCTTTGGATAGTTGATTTCATAAAGATAGATCAGCAAGAAACTGGAGATTAGGACTGATCCAATAAGTACAAACACATGGACATTATATATCCAGCACTAATTATGAATCATTTGTTATTTCTTAACTTTTGTATATGATTTTAAGTGAATTATGTAAAATCCCAAGCATACATTTTAAAAGTCAGATCTATCCACTACTGTCATAGTTGATTTGTTTCCTAGGCACAGTGTCATGTCAGGTTGACCTCTAGCATTCATGTGCACACACAAACATGTGTACATGCATCCATTTGTGTGATTTGTACAGTGACACATTAAGAGGGGTCACTCTCTGGACTGGGTGTTTCTATGTCTTTGGTGTTTATTCAGGAAATCAGAAATACAGGCATAGGTTATAGAGTAGTAAGAAAAAATTGTTTAAAAGCAAACTGGTAATAAATATCTTTTGTGCTACAAGCAAGCAGTGGGCTTTTTGAACTGCAGTACTCAAAGGCATAGATGACTCTCTCCAGATTTCCTTTCGCGGTCTTAAAGTAGAAAAAGTCTGTTTGTCAAGAAGCACAGTACAGATATATCTCTTATTTTGATTGACAGGCATACATTCTATAAATTGTAGGAGTTACTTTAAAGAATATACTCTTTTCCCACAATGAATCTGAATATATATATATATATATATATATATATATATATATATATATATGCCCAAGTAGAAGTTCTAAAGTTGCCAAGGGCATTAAAAATGGTTAAATATGTAATACAGGCTAAGTTGAGGCTGAGGTTATTAAAGTATTTTTTCTCTATATTTGCCTAACATGTAAAACAGACACACACACACACACACACACACACACACACTCACATACACAAACAAAAACACAAACACAGGGAAGGGGTATTTAAAATGAGGTACTTAATTAAAACACAGACTCAGGGAAGGAGTATTAAAAATGAGGTACTTAATTTTTGGTTTTATTAAATTTAAATCACATTTGAATACTTATTTTAGAAAACATAGCTATAAATCTAAGAGCAGAAAATTAATACATCATGCAATTCATCCTTTTTGAAATTCAGACACTGAGTTACTAGATTCTGAGTTTGAATGAAAATCCCCCCTAAGACACACACATACATGCACATGACACATACAAATGCACATACACACACACACACACACACACACACACTGCAAAAGGATTATATACTTTAATAATTGGTCTGTAGTTTGTGGAACTATTTAGTAACAATTATGAAATGTGGTCTTAGTGGATGTGTGTCCCTGAGTGGGATTTGAAAATCAAAATCCACACAATTTTCAAGTAGTTTTCTCCCTCTCACCACCCCCTCTCTCTGCCTCTTTTGATTTCTGTTTTTATGCCTGTGGTTCAGATAAATATTCTCAGCTATGCAATTGAACACATATTTGTGAATTGACTTGGTCTTCGTGTCTCAGGACAGAAATAGAAAAGTGACAAAGACACTGCCATACAGACCATCTGAAATCAGACATGTTATTTTCTGGATAGTAGGTCTTCAATAAGGATGAAAAATGGCCAGGCTGCTGATAACAATCTATATCCATGTCTCTCAAATAATGACATGCAGGCTAGTTGCTATACCTGTTGTGATAAAATACCCTGGCAAAAACATCTCCAGGAATTAAGGGTATCTTTGTCCGTACTGACAGGGAAAACATAGTGCAGGAGTGGTGATCATAATAGACTTAGAGTCAGGAAGCAGAGAGAGATGGATGCTGGTATTCACCTTACTTCCTCTTATTCATTCAGTCCTACATACCAACTCACAGCACAGTGCCTCCTATATTTAGGGTTTGTTTTCCTACTTCATCAACTTAATCTAGAAACTGCCTCAAAGATTCATAAGAATATTTAGCCTCATCATATTTGTGTATCCCATCAAGTTGATATTAGAGGATTCATCACAGCATATCTAACTAGGGCCTTGTTAATTATGTTACAACACAGCTCTTCTGTCTGGCAGACTCATAAATGACATTATCAAGACCTGGTTCTCATAGTGGAAAGCTAAGCCCATTATATATCTTTTCATCAGATGGTAGTTCAGTTAATCCTCTGGGCTAAAGGCAGTATTTTCATGCTTTGCCCTACATTCATTAAGCACTTAATTTACATGCTTAGAATTCCATAACACATATCAGAATCCACAACATAACCTTTCTATTTTATACTGTATAGGGCAATGTGGGATCTGGAAATTTCAATATGGTTCACAGGTTTCCCTTTCACCAAAAATTATATCATTTACTTAAGTTCTTCTCTTGAGTGCTTAGAGAATACTAATGTGAAAGGTGGCTGATAATCATGACAAACAATATCTATATCAGAAGTCTTTGTACTTTCTGTCCATAGAGATGGCACAACAACCTGCAGTGGGAGGCAGAAGATGTGATTGAACTAAATTGTACAATAAAAAACAAGCAGCTGTTTTTTATTTGATGTTCATATTCTTTCCCAGAAAACCTTTCAGTTGTAATGATTACAGAAGCATCATTTTAATTACCAGCAGCCATGTACATAGAGTAAAAGTATCAGAATATTGACAGACACTATGTCTCCTTAGTAGATGAAGTTTGGTGGTCCCTTGTTCTTTTTACTTATAATGAAGCAAACAATTAAAAACTGAAGAGCTTCAACCATAATTTATAGCTATTAATTCAGAATGGATAAGTTTGAAATCTATGAGTATTCTAAATTCTTCACAGGATCTCCATATTTCCAGAGTCACATGCTTTCTAGAATTTATTGTTTACATTATAAAGATACTGCAGGAAATATTACAATCAGTAGATATTAGCTAAAATCGTTCCACAAATCTTTCTCCTGAGACTGCTCTGACCAATACCCACAACTACAACCTACCAAATTCTGTTTCTCCCCACCTCTCTCTCTCTCTCTCTCTCTCTCTCTCTCTCTCTCTCTCTCTCTCTCTCTCTCTCTCTCTCTCTCTCGTATATTTCCATATCTGTTTGGGTAGTGTGTGTACAGAGTCACCTGTGCTTGTATGTAGACTAGAGGGGTCAGACCTAGGTATTTCTTTTCAATGGCACTCTATCTTACTTCTTGAAATAGGATCTCTCTCTGAACATAGACCTCTAGACTGGCTTGACAGGGAGTCTCCCAGTGCTTTTCTATCTGTCCCTTCCCTGCCAAGTTTCTCATTTGAGTCCTAGGGGTCCAAACTCCAATCTCCATTTCTGTTTAGAAGCACTTTACATAATGTGCCATTTCCCTTGTTCCATCTAACTTGTTCTTTAATTGCTATTTCTGAAACATAGGGTCGCTATAATTCCCAGTCTGATAGTGAGGGTCTGGTCTCAACTGATACTCTTGCTCTAGTCTTTTTGGGAGATGAGACTGTGATTGTGATTAAACATGCCTGACTTTGGAATCAATTTCTTTGAAATGCAGCTGTCCTTGATCCTTTGAACAATGGGATCTTTGGGACTTTTGAGAAGATTACTTTTTCATAGCAAAGGAATTCTGAGGAGGTTTGGTGGATTCAAAAACTTTAGGTAGTGAAGTGTGACAGTATAGGTTGAATTTTGGAATCCTTATTTGGGCAGCCACATGGAAACAGAATATGAAATTGAGATAGATTGAAAAACAGAGAGTCAATTTAATCAGAGATTACATGTCTAACATTCTCAGGAAAAAAAGATAAAAAGGCTCACAATTCTGGAAAAAAATGTTTCCTTGCTTTTTAAGAGAAAGGAAGTATAAAGGCTTAAATCAAAGCAAGTTGTGGAAACTCTGAGAGAATGTGTTACAAAGCAAGTGGCCCATTAATAAAGAAAGCCTCTGTGTAGCAGGAAAGGCCTGTGTTTGACAAGAGCAGTGAGACAGTAAGGGCCATGATTGGAGGGAAATCCCAAAAGAAAGACATAGTATACAAAATTACATGGGGCAATTAAGTAAGCGTTCATTGGCCAACTAGTAAAAATCATTACACTTAAATAATGGTGCACATCAGAGTTAATTACTGCAAGCAGAGATCATTGGTGCCTCCTGCAGATAAAGTCAATTATCTTATATTAATCTAAAATGCATTAATTCACTAGTAGAATTTGGCTGCAATACATGTAATACATGGAGAGGAAAATACTGAGTTCAGTAGTAATATCTGTGTATGTTTGCTGGGTGTGGCGACCAGGAGGATGCCAGGTTTCCTCCTTTATTGCTTTCTGTGACACTCTATTTTCATTAAAGCTTGAACCAAACAGTTCACATAGACTGTGCATCAAGTTGTGGGGATCCAGCCATCTTCAGTCTCAAGCACTGAGGCCATAGACTCAAGTTTTCCTGTAAGTGTTGATAACCAAGATCAGATACTCCTTCTTTCAAAGCTGACACTTTACTAAGTCTTCCTTTCATCCCATGATTGTGTTTGAAGGTACTAAGTAGTCAAATAAGTGAGCAGTTCCATTAATCAGCACAAAAATATTAGGAAACTTGCTCTCAGATTTTGCTGATCCACAGAGAGCAAGGAGAGAATGGTATCATAGGTTACAGGATTTAGATGCAAGAAACTGACATTCTTCAATTTTTATGAGATGAACTCCTCTCTAGCTTCTCCTAAACTAAAATATGCATGGGCTCTACCTCACCTACCATGAATCCAGGCTTATTCATACTGCCACTATCTGTTCTCTTGTCCCATGGATGAAAGTACATGTAACTTTGTTGTTAGAGAGTATCATACTGAAAGTCGATAACGTACAAAGAAATTATTAAGCTCCAAAATATAAGTATGGTTTAGACTGAGAGAGCACTGGTTTCAAAGTGCTCATTATGTTTGGGAAGAGCAGTAAAACAGTAAGGGTCATCAACAGTAAGGTTTGGGAGGGAAATCTCAAAAGGAACACAAAATTTATAGAATTGCATGGAGCTATTAAGTAATCATTCATTGAAGAGCAAAACTGCAGTCTAAACTAGAGTCCTAGTATCACAGGTTGTAATATTAGTGCAGGAATGCTCCAGCAGTGGAATAGGTGAACTTGCCAGTGAGAGTTAGGGCAAGTAGGGAAAGAGAAAATAGCCTTCTTCTCAATCCTTTTATCTGACTGCCTACAGAAGATATTGCTGTTATTTGGGGATGGTTTTCCTGCTTTAGGTAATATGACAAAGAAAATCCTTCACAGCATTGTCTAGTAGCTTCCATTTAAATTGATTTCAAATCCCTTTAAGTTGACAGTCATGATTAGCCACCACAGCTTATATACTCAGAAATAGAATTATTGGATCATAAATTAGTTCTCTATTAGACTTATTTAGAGACATCTATTTTGTTTTCTATAATGACAGTACCAATCTATATCTCCACATCCTTGTCAAGATGTCCTGTTATGATTGATTCTCTTCCTCTACCTCTCCCTCTCCCCTATTACTCATTCTGTGATGGTTAGGGAAGAGAAGGGGAGACTATCTGTTTTCCTATCTATCACATTCCACCCTTTTCTTTTGAGACCTTCATTCTTTAAACCTGGAGTTAGGCTGCAGGCTCCCACTCCCAGTGATCCTCCTTTCTTACCCTTCATGGCACTGGGGTTATTGGTAGATGACCAATGTTTGTCTTACTAACTGGGAACTCCAGATAGTTAACAAGCACATGTGTCACTGCATAAAACAATTACCAGTACTCTGGAGTTGAACTCATGTTCTTATCCTTGTACTGCAAGTGCTCTTACCCAATAGGATATCTCATAAACCCTGCTGATATTAATTTCATATTAACTTCCATCTGAATGAATATTGCTAGAACCACTCTTTATTTCCAATTCTTTGTTACATTTCTTTTTCTCAGCATGCATTGAATCTTTAGTTCTTCAGAGATAATAGGAACCTGACAACCAAATTGTTTTTCAGATGAGTCCTCATTTGCATTACAAGGCTGTATTTGAGGGGGTCAAATTAGTCACAATAAAAATGATGTTTAGGTGAAGCACTTCTATTCAGCAAATGATATGGAAGCCAAAGTTTTTAATTCCCCAATTAACAAGGAGCTTATTAATATCTCCTTTCCACAGGAGTAAAAGTTTGGGGATTCCATGCACATTGTGCATTCCATGATGGCTTCTGCCAAAGAGGTACAGGCATCATCTGGCCTGTGTAAAATCTAGGAAAGTCTTGTATCATAGAACTACATGTATAACATCAGAATCACCTTTACTAATGAGAGAATTCCCAGTACCCAGAGGTATAAATAATATGTCTTGCATTTTTACCCATTTCTGTGATAAATACCTTATAATGTGCAAATTACTGTGGGAAAATTTATTTTTGGCTCACAGCTGTGCATAGAGAACATCATGTCAAAAAGATCTTGAAGTCAGTTGGAGATATGTTCAAGCAGTCAGGAAGCAAAGGGAGGTGAGTGCCAACACTCAGCTAGCTTTATTCTTTTTTACCATCTAGGACCTAAAGCTAGGAAAATGATCCCACTTTACTTAGGAGTAGATCTTCCCTTTGATTAACTAAATTATGTCAAATCCTACACAAAGGTTATCCTGATGGCTTGCGAGGTGATCCATAAACAGTATTGCCCCCTATACACTCTTGACTCTTTGAGTGTTCTACTATCAAAATTAATTGCTTAGGGAGCAATGATGGCATTGTAGGTTTTCTAAGACTTTCTGAGGGAGAGGTGATGAGTTATTTTGCAGTACCATATGTTTCTTAAATCTAACAGAACTAATTCCATGACTGCTGAATTCATCTGCTTTCCTTGTTCCACACAGAAACTTCCACAGAATTGCAGAATGCCTGGCCATATGCCTGTCAAAGAATGTCTGTGTCTGCCTGTTTGAATTTTTTACAGCTCTCAAAAAAGAGAATTCAAACAAAATTTTCCCTTTTGGGCAAACAGCTCATAACATGGTGAAGTTAAATTTAGGATGTTTGGTAAATATGGAAAAACCATGAGGATCCTCAGAGCTTGGGAAACATAGGACCCTTTGGGGCAGAGGGTAAGATTGTGTTACCTTCTGTTCTTTCAGATTTGATCATTTATTTCCCAACTACCAGAACAAATAATTTAACAATGCCTGAATTTTTGGAACATGAATATCTGGTATGCTTCTTTCAACATATAAATATGAACATGAACAGATTTACATTATACTCTTAAGTGTGCCAGCTATTCTTTTGTCAGATAAGCACTTCTACATTTTGTTGACAGTTGAAAGGAAGCTCTTTAAACTGTTTGGCTCATATATGCATGTATATATATGAAAGGCCTAGCTCCTTCCATCCACTCCTTCCATTAGTTCCTTCCTCCTTCCTTTATCCCACCATATTTCCTTTGAAATAATCAAATTTTCTTGGGATAATATATTGTCTTTGCAAATGTATTATGACAAGTACATAGTCTACAGCATCAGCTAAGTCAGGGATCGATGTATTTTTATCTATTTGCCAAGAGAAGGTAGTTTAAAGAATATATACCAGATTTAGATTATTTCGAAGTTCTCTTTCACTACTGTGATAGACTGGTCATGATGAGAAGAGGAATGGCCATGGAGCTTGAGAGCTGACAACCTTAGAATAGCTACGTCTGTCAAACATTTTCTTTCCCCATTATGGCTCAAAATCTAGAAAACATTGATAATTCTATTTTTGCATTATTTATTAATATAACAATACACAAAACTTAAAACTATACTAGGAATATTTCTCTAACAATTTCTCTGACATTAAGGTGATCTCCAGACATAAACTGAGGACCAATGCTTCATCTGTGTTGCAAGTTCAGGTGTTTCTCCTCAGTGTCTCATATTCTTGTTCACCTAGATAGATAAATCGGCTTCACAAAGATTGTTCATGTTGAAATTGCTTTTTCCTTTATTGTTGTTTCTACAACAATAGTTAAGTAAATGTAACACAATTCTGTTTGAGAAAAATGTGAGACTAATTATACCATTATTACATAAATGGACATTGAGCTTTTCTGTGCTCATGTATTGTAGGAAATACTAGGCTGTCATACTGTCTTTAATCAATCTAGTCCTGTGCATAATGTGGATACCATGTCTAGGGAAATATAGACTATCATTTAAAAAACAAAGTTGGGGTTGGGGATTTAGCTCAGTGGTAGAGCACTTGCTTAGGAAGCGCAAGGCCCTGGGTTCGGTCCCCAGCACTGAAAAAAAGAAAAAAAAAAACAAAACAAAAAACAAAGTTAATGTTCTATCAACACATTCAAATATTGGTCTGTATATATAAAAACCAACAGAATGATAATCATCAGCTGGGTAAGGTTTCTCTGCAATGACCTACAAGTAAATTCATCATCATGCTCTTTTCCTCTTTCCCATTCCAACTCCCATCCCATCACACTGGATTCACATCTACAGTGTCTTGCTTGCCCTCTGAGAAGCACTGTGCTCATCACCTTTTATCAACTTATCTATTCATAGTAAATAAGTTATTGCTACATCACCGACATCTGTCCTAATGGAGTCAAGTGCAATTTTCTGGTAGGTCTCTGCTTAAGAACTTCATGTAGAATCTTATTCTGCTTTGTATTCCCTACTTTGCATATGTTCTATATACAGACCATCCATAGGTGTGAAGTCCACAATTGCAGATTCAATTAACATTAGACTAAAGGAAGAAACAAACAATCAAAACCCAAACAAACTTCATAGAACATCTATAGGTTTTTCCTGTCATAATTTAAAAAATATTGTCATTTTTTGGAAGCCCTATAGAGGCTTGATTTGAGAGAATTGTATAGATGAATGGCTCTTTGAAGCAAAAGGGTTTATTAATGCAGGCAATACCAAAAGGCTCTGAACCAAAAGCTTCTATTCGCATAGGAGAACAAAAGTGTAGTATTAGTTTTCTTGGGCTAGGGTAAATCTTACACCATGGAAAATTAAGCCAAATTATTAAGTGCCCCATATCCCATATGTAGACTGTGCAATCCATGTTATATGATGAAAGTCAAGTATACTTTCTAAAATGAATCAATTTCTTGGTCCATGTGGCCTGAAATATGCAAAATGGAGAAAGTTGTTGCAAACAGTCATACTACTTAAGAATCTGTGCAGATAATTTATAGGCAGGAGAATGTATTATAGGCCAATTATGTGTCATATTACGTGAAAGATTCTCCAAACATTGAAATAGTTATACATGGAGTTTATATTCTAAACCAAGTTAATATCAAAAAATGACTATAGAGACATACCAATATACATTCCCGCCACCCTCTCTCTCTCTGTCTTTCTCTGTCTCTCTCTTTCTGGCTCTGTGTCTCTGTCTCCATCTTTGTCTCTGTCTTTCTCTCTGTGTCTCTCTCACTCTCTCACACACACACACACACACACACACACACACACACACACTGTACTGTAGTATCACTAGAATATTTAACTGTATTCAGCATTGAAATGTATATAATATATTATTGTTATTTGGCTCATGACTAAATGCAGTTATATGTATTTTATAGAAAACATAGTGAGTCTGTTTGTATATATCCCTCCTATTCGAAATGTACCACCTGCTTTGAGGATAAATGTGCTTACTCTGTTTAAATACAGAACTTTTATTAGTTGATCCTAGGACAATGTTTCTAATTACTCTGTAAACTGATGTTGAATGGATGGAAATTGCATGATTGGTGACAGATAATAATAGAAAATAATATATTATATATTATGTAAACTAATATGTTATATATAATTCATTATATTTAATTTGTATTATATATAATTTAATGGTTAATAAAATTCAGTTAGCAATAAATGATTCTTTCATTTGTTTTTTGGGACAAAGCCTTTCTGTGTTATCCACTATGGTTGCCCAGTAATGACTCTGTGGTTTTAGGCTGACCTTGAATTTAGAGAGATCTATGCACTTCTGCCTGAGAGTTCTTGGAGTAAACTGATGCTAACACCACAAATTACTATTTTAAAGTGAAGAGAATATTGACTGACATAAGAGCTGAGGGAACAGATAGAAATAACATTGAATATAACTCATGGAATGAATCTAATGAGCCTTGTATTACTTTTGAGGTTTGACATGAGTGCTTTAAGGCCTTTGGTCATAGCACCTGACTTCCAGGCTTCTAAATCCCCAGGATAAGGGAAATTTAACAGATGGTTTCTGCGTGAGTTTTATCCTGCATCTCAGGGATGCAGAAGATAGTGAAGATGTAAATTCGGTCTTAAATGAAGAATGATAGACTCCCAGCTCTTCTACGAAGGCCACATTCCAACAGACCTATTAAAAGCCAGTCTTGATGGAGCAAGGTAATCTTAACCTTGGGGAGCAGAGTTAGGAAGATTCTTGTGGCTAGGCAATATCATTTCAAGTTTTTGTGATTGTCAGTAAGGAAATTATGAAAATAGGAAAGTATTTCTTTATAGATCTTTCAAATAATTGGTTGTTGTAACTTCAGATTGATGAGCAGGTGGATTTTAAAGTATTGATGTCCCAGCTCTTCTGATGTTGCCTGCTGAGGTAAAGCTTAATTAAAATGACAAGCTTCAGAACAATTTTATTTCATGAGAAATCACAGTGGTGTGAAGATCTGATTATTTGCCCTTTTAATTTATTCATTCACAATTCCATATGTACGTCTGATATACTCTAATCATGTCCCCCTCCAATTATTCATTTTCATCCTCCTTCCCTTTCCCAGAATTTCCTCTTCTTCCCACCAAAAAGTCCTACCTATTTTTATGTCTTTTTGTGTTTGTTTGTGGCCAATTTTTTTAATTGGGGTTTCCTGCATGACTCTGGATAGAGGGGTTCTTTACTTATGCAAGTGAAACTTCTCATCAAGAATCCTTCTTCAGAATATGTCAGACACCACCCTTTCTTCCTTCAGGAACTATTGACTACCTATAGCTCCACAGGGTGGGTAGACCCTTCAGAAATTGTATCTCCATACACATGACAAATTGTTTACAGCCTTGTGCTGAGTGCATGGGTTGTTAGTTGGTTGATTATTTTTCATGACCTCTTCTGCTGTCACAGTAAAGTATAAGAGAACAAGAAACTTACATTTATTCCCTAATTCATAATAGAGACGGTAACTGTCTCTACTCAGTGTTGTACAAATAATGTAATGATCTGATGCATAAACAGGATAAATAAAGTATTGGAGAAAATTGGGGCAAGGGAGATGACTCAGTCAGTGAAGAGCTTCTCATATTAGCATGAGGAACTAAGTCCACAACGCTACAGCCACATTATGAGACAGGCTGAGTGGAATAATGGGATTCTAGTCCCGGGGAACAGAGATAGGAAGATTCTCCATCTTGCTGGCTAGCTAGTCTTTTCCAGAAAGTGACCCTCAGGTTCAGTGAGAAAGCCTTTCTCAAATACTAAGGTAGACAGTATAGAAGGAAAAGTTTGGTGTTAACTTCTCCCCCATGCCAGTGCATATATGTATAAGCACCTCTTCCATACACCCATGAAAATAAACAGATGCAAAAAATATCATTAATCTTCCATGCAAAAACAGCTATGGAGATGAAACTTTAATTTTTGATATGGGAAAACTCCCCAGGAAATAAAAGTAGAAAAACAGCAGATCTTTTGCCATCCAAATCTTTATTTGGTTATCAACATAATTGCAGAAGACAACTACTATAAGTAACTGTGAAGGAAAAAAATAACCAAAATCTAACTCTCTTTGAGGACTGTCACTCATGCTTCTCAGCAGTTAGTGGCTAATCATTACAAACAAAACACTTCTTTTTACTTCTGTGGCCAGAATGTACTAAGAAGAGATAGAAGTCCTAAGCATGAGGGTCTCTCCATAGTAGCTCAAGTTATGGAACTGTAAGGCTCAAAGTGAGTCTTACCTACCAGGAGACCCCACAAAAGAGACTGAAGAACAGAGTTTGATGCAAATGCAAGAGGTTTATTTACTAGCACACTGGGGTGAACCTTCAATCAGCTCCTCATGGTGAGTGACAGGAAGGCAACCATGAATGGCTGTAACAAGAATTTTTTATACTTTTAGGGGGTAGATGTTGCATCAGCAATGTTAGAGTTTCAACTTATTGGCTAAGCATATTGACCTTTGAATCTATTGGATATCAAGCATATGACATGCAATCGAACTCTATCTTGGACATGAGGGTAGGGTGAGTATGTCAGTACATTCTTCAGATTTTCAAGAATGTCCCTGTTTCTATAGAGAACTGTGGGTGGAGAATGGAACTTGACCTAGCCTTGACCCAAGGTGCGAAGCTGGCACTTGTTGTAATCTTGACCTAATGTGGTGGGTATAAAGCTGGCGAAAGCCTTTAGGGTCCTCATAACCTACCTAATTTCTACTGCGCCAAACCTCCTAATAGCTCTTATGTTTCAGTAAGAACTAGGGTCCTTCAGAACTAAGCTAACTCAGTACACATGTTCAGCTCTCTATTTCAATAAAATGAACACTCTTTATGATTCTAAAAACACATACTTCCATTATCTGGGTGATCAATGCCCCTCAAATCTCCAAAAGAAAAAATTATATGTCTTGTTCTGTGTTTCTGCTCTGCTGCTGGGGTGTCAGAATGCTGAACATGCACCATTCATTGGAGGCTACATCAAGGACATTAACATGCATTTCTTCCTTCCTCCTGGGGTGCCAGACAGCTGACATGCTGCCCAGGGAAGGTGAAATACAGTCTAATTTAGGGATTCCAGCCTGTGCTTCTCTAGGTGATGAGAGTGGGGACTGTGATGGAGGCTGTGGTTCTCCAACTCCTGTGCACCAGGTGCCATTGTGGAACAGGAGTATTTGGAAATGGCCGCTTGTTGGCCTGTGGTGAACTAGCGATGGTAGAGTGAAGAATCTGTCACTCCTAGTGAGTGAAAGCAATTTGGAAGGGTCTTCTACAGGAGATTTTGTATGACAGCAGTCCTTGATGAAGGAGACAGTTCTTGTTTGTCCAAAATGTTTGATTCCTGGCAGATGAGGATGCATACTTCTTACTCAGGGTGAACTAGTGATTAAATGCTTTTTGCTGGGAGGGATATCCAGGAAGGGAAGCTCATTAGCAAAGCACCCAGGGCCTATCTAGATACCCCAATAGCATGGAAAATTCTAGGTTCCATGCTACTTGATCAATTGTCATAGGGTGTTGTGGTCATGTCCTCCAGAACAGGAAACTGATCAGGAGTTAATTTAAACACCTGCTGCTCTTAATTATGAGATTTACCAAGGTTCTGAATGTGCTTCTATCTTTCCAGTTCTGTGTTGTGGCACAGTCCACTGCCTCACAATGTCCCAATGTGGCATTGTTTGGAATGAGAACCTTCAAGAAATAGGGTTTTTTATAGTATGTCAGACAACTGAAGGCATGCCTTTGTGGCAGGGTCCTGCCTCAGGTTTGAGAGGGACCTTGATGAAGATTTGGCTGTGAGCAACTGAGGAAATGACTCAAAGTCAAATCATGGTTTACAAGTTGATGGCCAGAGACAGCTTTTCAGAATGCTCTCTATGTTCTGCTTTGGGGTGTGTTATCTTAATATTCTAAAAACTCTCTTCAAAGATCATCTGTTACTGAGCAAAAGCCCAGCCTTTAATTTACATGTCAATTAAGACATTACCCTAGGTTCACTTTAGAGTATCCCATAAATCAGCAACCCTTGACCCCTGACACTAGATTCCTAGAGACACAAAGTGCATTGCTTTTAATATTTCAAAAGTGAAGTCAGGCCTCTGCCTGCCTTTGTTATGAACAGACTATTAACTAGCTGGGTGCAACCCCACTTTAAAATTACCATCCCTTGGATTAATATATGAAAACCTATCAATTTAATACATTATATATAAAAACTCAAAGATAAGAACCATATGATCATTTCAATAGATGCTGAGAAAGCAACACCCCTTCATGATAAAAGTCCTGGAAACATTAGGATTTAAGGCCCATATCTAAACATAGTTAAAAGCAATATACAGCAAACCAGTAGCTAACATCAAACTAAATGGAAAGAAACTTGAAGCAATCCCACTAAAATCAGGGACTACACAAGGCTGCCGAATCTTTCCCTAATTATTCAATATAGTTCTCAAAGTCTTAGACAGAGCAATCAGATGGTGAAAGGTGGTCAAAGGGATATAAATTGGAAGGGAAGAAATCAAAATATCACTATTTGCAAATGTTATGATAGTGTACTTAAGCGACCCCAAAAGTTCCACCAGAGAACTACTTAATGTGATAAACTTTTCAGCAAAGTGTCTGGGTATAAAATTAGCTCAAACAAATCTGTAGCTTTCCTCTACTCAAAAGATAAACAGGCTGAGAAATAAATTAAGGAAATGACACCCTTCACAATAGTCCTAAATAATATGAAATATCTTGGTGTGACTTTAACCAAGCAATGAAATATCTGTATGACAAGAACTTCAAGTCTCTGAAGAAAGAAATTGAGGAAGACCTCAGAAGATGGAAAGATTTTCCATGCTCATGGATTGGCAGGATTAATATACTAAAGACAGCCATTTTGCCAAAAGCAATCTACAGATTCAATGCAATTCCCATCAAAATTCCTACTCAATTCTCTATAGAGATAGAAAGAGCAATTCACAAATTCATTTGGAATAACAAAAAACCCAGGACAGCGAAAAACTATACTCAACAATAAAAGAACTTCTGGGGGAATCACATCCCTGACTTCAAGCAGTATTACAGAGCAACAGTCATAAAAACTGTATGGTATTGGTACAGAGACAGATAGATCAGTGAAAAAGAATTGAAGACCCATACCTATAGAAACCAAAGAAACCAAAATCATCCAATGGAAGAAAGATTCCATTTTCAACAAATGGTGCTGGTTCAACTGGAAGTTAGCATCTAGAAGAATGCAAATTGATCCATTCTTATCACCATGTACAAAGCTTAAGACCGAGTGGATCAAGGACCTCCACATCAAACCAGATACACTCAAACTAATAGAAGAAAAAGTGGAGAACAGTCTCAAACACATGGACACTGGGGAAAATTTCATGAACAAAACACCAATGGCTCTTTCTCTAAGATCAAGAATCGCCAAATGGGGGCTGGAGAGATGGCTCAGCGGTTAAGAGCACCCGACTGCTCTTCCAGAGATCACGAGTTCAATTTCCAGCAACCACATGGTGGCTCACAACCATCTGTAAAGAGTTCTCATGCCCTCTTCTGGTGTATCTGAAGACAGCTACAGTGTACTTATATATAATAATAAATAAATAAATCTTTAAAAAAATAAAAAAAAAAGAATCGTCAAATGGGACCTTATAAAACTGCACAGCCTTTGTAAAGCGAAAGACACTGTCATTAGGACAAAATGGCAACCAACATATTGGGAAAAATTTTTACCGATCCTCCATCTGATAGAGGGCTAATACCCAAAATATACAAAGAATTCAAGAAGATAGACTCAAGAGAGCCAAATAACCCTATTAAAAAATGGAGTACAGAGCTAAACAAAAGTTACTTAGGTGAGCATTATCAAATGGCCAAAAAGCACCTAAAGAAATGTTCAACATCCTTAGTCATCAGGGAAATGCAAATCAAAATGACCCTGAGATTCTACCTGTCGCCAGTCAGAATGGTTAAGATAAAAAACTCAGGTGACAGCAGATGCTGGTGAGGATGTGGAGAAAGAGGAACACTCCTCCATTGTTGGTGGGATTGCAAACTAGTTTCACCATGCTGGAAGTCAGTCTGGAGGTTCCTCAGATAAGTGGACAATCCACAACCTGAAGACCCAGCTATACCTCTCTTGGGCATATACCCAAATGATGTACTAACATACAACGAAGACACATGCTCCACTATGTTCATAGCGGCCTTATTTATAATACCCAGAAGCTGGAACGAAGTCAGATGCCTTTCAACAGAGGAATGGATTAAAAAATGTTGTCCATCTATACAATGGAGTACTACTCAGCTATCAAAAAACAATGCCTTCATGAAATTAATAGGCAAATGGAATGAACTAGAAAATATCATCCTGAGTGAGGTTACTCAATCACAGAAAAACATACTTGGTATGCACTCCTTGATAAGTGGATATTAGCCAAAAAGGTCTAATTACCCAAGATGCAGTTCACCGACCACAGGAAGCTCAAGAAGAGGGATGAGCAAAACGCTGATGCTCCTTCTCCTTCTTCAAAGGGGAAAAAATTATCCATAGGAGAAGATATGGAAGCAAAGTTAAGAGCAGCAACTCAAAAATGGCCATTCAGGGCCTGACCCACATGTGGCCCATATATATATATATATATATATATATATATATATATATATATATATATATATATATATATATACCCACCAAAACTAGATAAGATTGATGAAATTAAAAAATTGCATGCTGAAATGGACCGGATATAGATCTCTCCTGAGAGACACATCCAGAGAATTTCCAATACAGAGGTCAATGCTAGCAGCAAATCACTGAACAAAGAATAGGACTCCCTTGGCGGGAATTAGAGGAAATATTGAAAGAGTTTAAAGAGCTTGCAACTCCATAAAAACCACAATGTCAACCAACCAGAGTTTCCAGGGACTAAACCACTACAGAAAGACTATATATGTACTGACCCAGGGTTTCAACTGCATATATAGTAGAGAATAGCCTTGTTTGGGCACTACGGGAAGGGGTAGCCTTTGGTTCTACCAAGGTTGAAACCCCAGTGAAGGTGAATATCGGGGGGCAATAAGGGAAATGTATTGGGGGAATACCCATATGGGAGAGGGGGAGGGGAGGGAATGTAGGAAACTGGGAAGGGGAGTAACGTTTGAAATGTAAGTAAAGAAATATATCTAATAAAAAAATTAAAAATAATTTAACATCCCTATTACACTTGGGCCTGGGGCTAAATTCTGACTGTACCATGTTGACCTTTATCTCAGGAGTCTCCCTGATTTTGTAAGCATAATCTAATTGGGTGGTATCTTGCCCTGAGTATGTCACTGCCTAAATCACTTTTCTCCCTGTTGAGTATCTTTCTGGCAAACTGGCTCATAATGCTGTTGCCTGTATTCTTTTAGTTCTCTAAAGTACATACAATTCACATTTCATCTTGAAATTTTGCATACTTGAGAAATGATATATTTTTAAATCATGTTTTCAGAGTTCTTTCCCGGTCTTAATGGCTGTCCTGAAGTTCTCAATATTTACCATTTTTGCTAAAGACATAAACATACTCTCGATTTCTGGATTCTTGCTGTCTCTAATTATTATAGTCATACTTTGGAAATGAGAACAGTACCCAATAACTTTGGCAGGGAGAATATATCATAAAGGAAAAATATGAAAATATACACGGACACACAGACACGGACACACAGGCACAGACACAGACACAGACACAGACACAGACACACACACACACACACACATATATATATATGTATATATATATATATATGTATATATATATATATATATATATATATATATGTATATATATATATATACATATATATATAGACTTTTGGCCACAGCAATCTCAAACTTATGGATGCTTGTGTGCTGAGGTCCAAACCATGTCACACTATCCTTGCCTTTGCCAGGACAGACTTAACACTCTTGAATGAGATTTGGGAGTCCTGTCTCACTGAATTTTCCTTAATTCTCTGGCCATGGTTTGTGGGGCTTTTATTCCAGCACAGGTCTCACCACAGGATGAAAGCAACAGAACCAACTATGGATAGATTGGCACACTGTAAGCCAAAGTGAACCATTTTACTTCCTAAATTGATTAATCTGGGTATTGGTTATAATACAAAAATACTTCTCATCGGGTTATATATTATGAATTGCCTTGATGTGTAAAAGAATGGAATTTTAGGGTCTGGAGAGATGGCTCAGCAGTTGAGAGCACCCGACTGCTCTTCCAGAGGTCATGAGTTCAATTCCCAGCAACCACATGGTGGCTCACAACCATCTGTAAAGAGATCCAATTCCCTCTTCTGGTGTATCTGAAGAAAGCTACAGTGTACTTATATATAATAAATGAATAAATCTTTAAAAAGAAAAGAAAAAAGAATGGAATTTTAAAGGCATATTAATTTATATGTAAGAATGAACAATTTCATATACTAGAAATAGCTCCATGGTTAAATGAAAATAAATATGGTTTCAGTGATACCAATAGAAAGTGTGCCCATGGGCAGAAGAGAATTAATTAATGTATCAAGTAAATAATTAGATGATGTTCTAGAGTTCATTTTCTACATAGTCAGAATATTTACAACTTGCTTTATAACATTCCCTGTGTTTATCGTTAGTGCAGAGAGAGATAAAATACCGGTTTGATCTTCCATCAAGGCTGTATAAGGTCCTTAAGAGTAGTTTCTAATACTGATTCATAACTGTGTAAACAGTGCATTATGGGAAACACACATTCTCACCAAATCAGTATACAAAAAATAATTTAGGTCATATTAAATAAAACTTTTGAAATTAAATGTTCAAATAGATGGCAGTTGTTACATTAGAAAATATATTCCAACCCAGACCCCACCTCTGTGTGAACTCCAATTTATTCTCTAAAAGGAGATGGCCATTTTAAAGATTTGCTAACATAATTGTTAGAATCTCAGACCTATTCTATGAAGTTTAAAGGACTGGATAGAATTAGCTTGTGCTCTACATAATGCCTCATAGCTAACTAAAATATTGCATATCTGAAATATAGAATTTTGCTACTAAAAGCAAAGCATTTTCCTTGGTAGATGATTTAGTAAACTCTGGTGGCACAATTGTGAGTTCCTGAGTTTGGATATCCAGAATCCATATATAATATAGATTCAGTAGTAAGTGTCTGTAGTCCTAGTAATCGTATGGAAAGATGGCAGACATAATCATGATACTCTGGAAGCTCAGAAGACAGCAAGCTCCATGTGTACAGCAGTGAACAATCAAGAGTCTATCTAGACAAGGAAACAAAGAAACATACAATAACAAGATATGATATGACCACAAGCCAGAGTGAAATCTGTAGACCAGAAGACAGGGGAGGGAAATTTGTCTGATGCTGACAAAGATGTCAAGTATAATGAGGAATAGGGCTTTCAAGTTATCTGATAGAAAGAATATTCTGGGAAGAGGCTAAATGAGCTCACCCAGTTTATATTTACATCTCCTGTGTTTCCATAGGTAACCTCCAACTAGTGGTAATAAGCAATTTAGCTCCAGTAATTTTAACTATTGTCACCCTTGGAGATTCACATGTCCATTTGTTACAGACAGTTGTTGCTTTCTCATTAACCAAGTGACCCCATAGTCTTTCTACTGCAATAGTTTTCAAATATGGCCTTCATTGCATCAATGTATTATTTTTATGAGGATACTTTTCTAGATTTTCAAGATACCTTGATCTTTTTCCCTGACTCATGGAGCAAATGGATAGGAGTCACATTGTATTTGAGATCCAAGGCCTACCAGCAATAAATACCAATCATTCAAAACACAGAGTTTAGCTGTATGAGTGTCAGGAAGTAGACATTACATTTTTATGCATGGGCAGAAAGGTGAGAGGAAGGAAAATGCTTAGTATAAAGAAAGTACATCTTTGTGCTTACACTCAGGTGCTTGAGTGATAAACATTTTCTCAACTAATCCATCGTGCCAGCTGCAATTTCTTTTTTAGAAGGGAGAGGCTTACAGTGGCACAGATATTAATGTGACACCACTGATAATAGACACCTGTTCTCAGTTCATCCTCTGACTCTGACCTCACCTGGACAAGGATAATACACAGTTCAAGAGGCCATTTGGCTCTGGTTCCACTCTCCATTTCCTGTAATCAGAATCACCCTCAAGTGATCTCTCTGAGTGGTATATACTTCATTTTTTTTTTTACTTTAGAACTGAACTACAAACACATTACTGACTAGATTTTAAGTGAGAAGTTGAACATTCATAAAAGATACAAGTTAAAAATGGCTCGGTGGAATGCTGGCATTTATCATTGCACAATCAGGGCTGTGTGGGTTTTGGGAGAAGTCTGTGTCAAACATGATTCTTATCAATGACAGCATTCAACTTGTCATCCAGGTTTCATTACTGAGTCTTATGAAAACTACTGTCACTTGGACATAAACTAAGAGACAGATGTATAGGCAGAAAGAGAAAAAGGAAGAAGGCTAACTTACTATGTAGACCAAGTTGGATTTCCACTAACAGAGGTCTGCAGCATCTTCCCTCTGAATGCTCACAGGAAAGGGATGTATCACTATGCCCAGTCATTTTGTTACTTAAAGATTTATTTTTAGTATATGTACACGAGCCTTTGCATGCATGTACTATGTACACTCAATATGTGCCTGTTGATGATGAAGACCAGAAGAGGGTGCTGGATTCTCTTGAATTTGATTTATTGACAGCTATGTGGGTGCTGGGTACCAAATCTGCATCATTGGCAAGAACATCAAGTGCACTAAGCTACTGAGAGGTCTCTCCAGCTTCTGAACTCACTCTTAACAAGTACACATTCATAATCAGACATTATCATATGTGAATCATCTAATCATTTCTTAAGTGTGTAACTCTAAAAACTGTTTGTAGGAGACTAAGTTTCCAACAGGGAGTTTTTGGCATTAGAGACAATGCATACTATCTGATTTGTTATGTAATCTTTGCAATCTATAGAAAATATGTATTCAATACTGGCTAAAAATTAATCAATGAATATATTTATACTGGATGTTTTCTTGTTCAATTTGTACCAATATTTTCTAATGCCGTGTATGTGTATCTTTTAGCTCTTTATCATAATCCAGAATACAGAAACTTTAGACAATCAAAAAACAAGAGACAGATGAAGACAGATTTCTGCATAATGCTTTTGGATTATAGTTAATGCTTCCTTGATTCTTTAGTTAAACTCCAGCAATTTTCTTAACTAACTTTTAAGAAAATTTAGCAAATATAATTTCAAGTAGGGAAGAAAGCTGCTAGAAACCTGAAAATAGGACAATGGATCAATGTAATCTCTTCCTGTTGAGCTGGGGACTGTCAGGGGCCAAGTACATGAGATAACTGAACTTAATTAGTGTTTTATTAAGCTAGAATCTATTGAGTACCCAGCTGTTATCCTTCTCTACTCAAAAACTAACATGGTTGAAGCAGTGGGTTTAGGATTGATGATACACAATTCATTAAACTTGGCTCACTTAAAACTGAGATAGTATTATTTAGGAACACTTTTGAGGCCATTAAGATGGTTCACTTGACAAAGTATTTGTTGTGTAAGCTAAAGACCTGGATTTGACCTTCAATAACCAATGTAGAAAGTGCAGCTATACATACTTATTATCTCAGTACTGTGGAGTTAGAGACAAATGGATTTCTCTAGCTTGCAGGTTATCTATCCCCATTTACTTAGTGAGTTTTTCAGAACTGAGGTACTCCATATCAAAATAAAGAGGGTGCAATCTATGCAAAACAACATTTTAGGTTGGTCTCTGGCTTTCACATGCATACAAAACCACACACACACATGTACCTAGAGACTAATACAAATGTACACAAGTATGGATGCTCATACCCATGCACAAAAATAAATAACAAACTATTTCTGTAAAGTTGCTGGATGAAACAGATGGACCAGTAGATATAGATGAAGCTGTCACTCAGGTAACACCTAAGTATGTGTAAAACTATGTCATTATGAAAACTCTAAATATCTTTAAAACTACATCATCTTTTCCTATGTTTGTCTTTCTGTTTATATGGTAGACATGCGTGAATGTTTTATGGGTGATTAAGTAGGTGTTTATGTACCATGGGTTTGAGTGAGTGTGTATGTGAGTGTGAGTGTGTGTGTGTGTCTGTGTGTGTGTTGAGAGAGAGAGAGAGAGAGAGAGAGAGAGAGAGAGAGGTGAGAGGGAGAGGGAGAGGAAAAGGGAGAGAAAGAAAAGGGGGATCTTTTGTTGTTTGCTTGTGTACATCAGAATAGCTGTCCTTTCAAGCTTCTAGAGATTCTTCTAGCTCTACCACTATCCTGTCATACAGTAACTCAGACTATCATAGTGTGCTACTACCACACTTCATTTGTATTCTACAGATTTGTATTTAGGTTCTCATGCTCACATGGCAAGAATTATACTCCCTAAGCTATCTTCCCAGCCCAATACATTTTTCTTTTAATTATTTGAGATAACAAACAACTTAAGAATAATGAATATGGTTGTTTACTTCTTCACATTATATTTTTGTTTAAATAATTATCAACTAAATACTTGTATATCAATAACCACTGTTGCACTAAAGGAGTTGCAAACAAGAACATACATATGTTATATTAAGAAAAGATAAGTGTGAAATGAAGAGAAAATAGATATTGATTAGCAGACAGTGCAATAGATACTCAGAATGCAAGGAAATGAAAGGAGGCTCTTGTTTACTTTGTTTTGTCTAGTAAACTGTGGATAAATACCTGCCTCTTAGAAAGTCACCATTGGAAAATTCTGGCAAAGCTTCTGTAATATTCCACCACAGTTCTCTGTTGGCCTATTCCCTTCATGACTCATGATTGCCCCACTCTAGTAATCCTGAGCATTATTTCCTGGGATAATGATTCTCAACCTTCCTAATGTTTTAAGTCTTAAATATCATTCCCCATGTTATAGTGTGGTCCTTACCATAAACTTGGTTTGCTACTATTTTCTATATATAATTTTGCTACTGTTGTGAATCATAAATATCTGTGTTTTGAGATGGTGTTAGGCAACATCTGTGAAAGAGTCCTTTGACCTTCCCAACCCAAAGGTGTTGTGAACCACCAGTTGAGACAATTGTGGTAAAATAATATCAGTTAGGCTTTCCCTCAGTTCATGGCATGGGAGGAGATGCTATGAATAAGCCAATTCAAACAAAGAAAAACATTTAATTGGGGCTGGTATATAGTTTCAGAGGTTCACTTCATTTATTGTGGTGGGAAGTATGGCAGAGTACTAGCAGACATGGTGCTGGAGATGCTAATATATTTCTGTCTTGAACCAAGAGCTGGCAAAAGGAGACTGTTTCTGGTAATGGGCAAACCTTAAGCCCTGGAGTTCCAGTTCCGTATGCCCATGCCCACAGTGACACACCCCCACAACAAGAAAAACAACCTACTCCAACAATGGGACACCTCCTAGTAGTGACATTCACCGTCAGCCAAATATTCAAAACCTGAGTCTATGAGGGACAAAGTTATTCAAACCACCACAAATATGAATCTTAGTCCTCTGTGCTCTTTCCTCACACAGTTTGCATCTGGCATGGATTGTGCTCTATAATTATCCTAACCAGGAATTCTTCCTCTTTTAACTTTGATAACAAATAATTCTGCTTACAGAGGAGGGGAGCAAATTAACATGGTGAGAATCCAGTTTGCCTTATTTTATGGTTGTATTTTCAAGAGAATGGAGTTGAACAGTATGCATGCTAGCATGTGTCTTAATGAAGGCCAGAGGCTGCCTGCTCCCAGAGAGCATAATCTCTGCCTTTATAGAGTTGTTTGTTTCATGGTAAAGTTATGGATGGTATTAACATTGGAATTCTTAGAAGTGCTGAAAATTACACTTCAGCATGTGGAACAACAGTACGACCTGCCTGGAGCACTGAGTAAACACTACTTGTAGGCAGCAGAATGCAGGGTCCTCGTTGCTATCCAGTTTGTTAATCTATGTCTTTTTACTGGGGAGTTGAGGCCATTGATGTTGAGAGATATTAAGGAATAGTGATTATTGCTTCCTGTTATATTCATATTGGGATGTGAGGTTATGTTTGTGTGCTTTTCTTCTCTTTGTTTTGTTGCCAAGACGATTAGTTTCTTGCTTTTTCTGGAGTGTAGCTTGCCTCCTTATGTTGGGCTTTACCATTTATTTTCCTTTGTAGTGCTGGATTTGTAGAAAGATATTATGTAAATTTGGTTTTGTCATGGAATATCTTGGTTTCTCCATCTATGTTAATTGAGACTTTTGCAGGATACAGCAACCTGGGCTGGCATTTGTGTTCTCTTAGGGTCTGTATGACATCAGTCCAGGATCTTCTGGCTTTCATAGTCTCTGGCAAAAAGTCTGGTGTGATTGTGATAGGTCTGCCTTTATATGTTACTTGACCTTTTTCCCTTACTGCTTTTAATATTCTTTCTTTATTTTGTGCATTTGGTGTTTTGAATATTATGTGTCGGGAGGTGTTTCTTTTCTGGTCCAATCTATTTGGAGTTCTGTAGGCTTCGTGTATGCCTATGGGTATCTCTTTTTTTAGGTTAGGGAAGTTTTCTTCTATGATTTTGTTGAAGATATTTACTGGTCCATTGAGCTGGGAGTCTTCACTCTCTTTTAT